>NC_083633.1:9941172-10621379 GCF_963584025.1 Labrus mixtus | reverse complement strand
AAACGTCTATGAGGGCAACCCATTTTTAACATCATTAGGAGAATAGACAGCCTATAATGGTTCATTTATCCGTCAAGCAGCTTGTAATTCCCTTCATCTGAACCATGAATGTGGATAGTTTTATCCAAAGATCTAGGCCACTCTTCTGAAAGGTCTCTTAAAGCAGATGCACAGCACACTACACTCTTATAGAAAAGATGACATAAGGAAGTTTTCTTAAAATTTAAACCAGCTATAATTCCTAAAATTTAAACCAGCTACACCGCATGTAACAAAGATCTTGAGTGATAGTGTACAATGTGTGTCTTGCTTTTCATAGGGCAGTCAGCATTAACGGTAAATCGCAATGCTTTTAAGGATCAGAAATTAAAGCATAGATTTATTTTTATTGCATTAATGGCAGTGTTGGTCATTTTCAAAAACTAGCATGATTTTGAGAGTAGCATTCCCTCAGTGCTTCGTCTACACCCACCCCCTCCGCTCTGTGCTCGCTCAAAAGCCACGCCCCAACAGAAGTGTAACTCAGCTCATCGCTTGCATTGTGTCGAAACTACGTCGTCTCATGTCTCATTCAGCGGTAAGTAAACACTCAGCTTTATCATAATACATGTAAAAAAAAAAAAACACGACTATTTTACTACTCACAACGGCCAACAACAAACTCACAGTATAAACTTTGTCATCGGTGACGCGCTGTAAGTGTAGGCTAGTGCACTCAAGGGGTAAAGAGGGAGACAGGGAGGCATGATTGGTTCATCAGATTGGTACCTCGTGGCAGACAAGTTTTTACAGGCTTACAAATGCTACAGATCCTTTTTCAGTCAACCCTAATTTGAATTGGGCGCCCTTTGGTGCACAGTAGGTAAGCAATCGCAGCTGCTCCAAGTTTCACTCGCATTTCTTCAGAATGAATGTGAAAATAAGACACTATACCTTTAATATTTTTCAAACGTATCTCCTGATGCTAGTTAATCCTACACACGAGTCCTTAGAGAAAAATATTCTTGATTCATATATGGTATAATCAGTCCTCAAATCTGATCTTTCAGTCATTCCAGGAGGAACTTTGATATAACATCGTAGATCTAAGAAGAGTAATTTAATAAGTTGAATACTGTTTCTTATATAATTTATAGATGTATGCTCCATCTGGCTCCCAAGTTTTATGGGTTATTATATACCTTCAGTGTCTCATGAGATTTCTCTTGAGTGGTTTCCAGAAATTATGGACATTGGACCATATTTCTCAGGCCTTTACTGTCTTGAGTATAATCTCTGTGATTTTCATTATTGTTGATTATTAAACAATGATTACTATCAGGCTGGACTTCTTGCTTTTAACTTCATTAAAGTCGTAATACAAAGCAGCTGGTTGTAATGTAGTGTATTTAAGCCCTATGTGCAGCAATTGAACCAAAGTTTGTTGCCAGAAAAACTGATTAAATAAATTTGCTGACGCCCTCTTTTATGGCTTGAAATTATTCTACTTTTGAAATATGATTTAATCAATAAAAATTTATAAATTGATTGATAATGTTTAAACTAAGGTCTTAGGTCACGGTTAACTATAAGCAGCTGTAGCCTTAAAAGACATTAAAATCAAAAGAAAATTAGGCACTTGGTATTAAGTGGTTACAACTTGGCTAAAATGTCTTTAGTTTAGGTGGCCAAAGGGCTAACATGTTGCTAATTCACATTTTCTTTGAAAGCCTTAAGGCTAAAGCTAAATTAACCCAAGTGTCAAAATTAACACTTGAGTGACACTCATGTAATAAAAACATCTTGAATCTGTTAACTCTTTACTATTACCCTAAAAACCTAGATAGCATCACCTCCAGTTAGAAGTCAACTGTCCCTTCAGCCACTTTGTTACCTGTTTGCCCCCTGAAGGACATTGAAGATCACGGAGAGCCTGGGCTAACCTTTCATCTCTCAAGTCATTTTGGGAGGGTTTTCCTTCAAAGGGAGTCCCTTGTCCTACCTCTGGCCATGGACGAGCTTGAAAGGTTAGCTCCCCAGGCCATGTCTGAGTTCCTGACGCCACTGGTTAAATGTTGTGTCCCGATCTGACTTCCTTAATTTGGTTTGTGTGTGTGGGAGTATGTGAAGCTATCATGACTGCTGATGTCTTTGAGTAGCGGAACAAAGGGGGGGGGCAAGATGTTAACAAAGGGCTCTGCTAAGATCATGCAGTAGCCACAAGCAAAAAAGCACGAAGGACTCAATGAGGTGACTAGGTTTGTGCTTTGAGGCCCAAGCCTCATGTTTCTCACTTGTTTTTTGCTTGAGGATGTCTATCTTGTGGTTTATTTCTAACAAGGATGTTTTTGATGTAATTGTGTAAGGAAAGTAATAAAGGGAAAGTGCCAAAGAAAGTTAGATCTGTTTGCCATTCATGAGTTATAGTTAGGTTCTGTGGGTTGTATGGTAAGCCTACCAACTCTTAAGTTAGAAGAAGTTACAAACATAGTTTCAGCTTATTCCTGAGCTAAATGTACTGTTCAGGAAAAAATAGTTACTTGAAAAAAATCTGCTTTTTTACTTAACGAAGGCCTGGAAACAAGATGAATGTATACCTATATTGACATTGCAAAATTCATGTGATGACATTCAGATCTATCAAACAATCCCTTTCTTTACTTTATAAAGAACTAAAGCAATCAAAGTTAAACCGTAACACATAAACCCTTTTCACACATACGGAAATCTCCTGAAAAACTCCGGAGATTTGGCTACCCGGAGGTTCTTTAGGCTATGTGTGAACGCAAACAGCCGCATTTTTCGCATGGACTTTACCCGGAGTTTCTCCGGCCTGACCCCTAGTATTTTTTCCGCAGAAAATCCAAGTGAGCTGATGTCTGAACGCGGCAGCATATACTCCGGAGATTTCAATTTGAGCCAATAGGAAGAGAATGACGTTTATATAGTGACTGCCTAAAGTGTCTGCACGCGACCACTACGATCTCCGTGCACGTAATTAAACGTCTGCATTCTGTTTTCTGTTCGTCAGTATGTTGTTCTCCACTCTTTTGTGGATGTTGTCATTACATTGGACTACACATAGCATTGATATAAATGCAAATATTGTCATTATAGCGTCGTGTAACGGACTCTGTTGCTACGACGGCTACTTCCGCGTTGTTTATTTACGTCACGTCTTACCTAGGGAAATCCCCCGATCCCCCTCCGCTCTGACAGGGAAAGTCCCCCGCTGTGAGGAGCATATGTGAACGGCTAGGTCGGGAGAATCTCCGGAGAAAAGTCCTCCTGTAAATATCTAGATATTATCCGGAGCGCATATGTGAAAACGGCTATATAGAGCAGACTGCACTCTTTGCGATCAACAAAAACCTTACTTTAATCCATCAGTGGCAACTTCCTCTTGGCGGAAAACCCTGGGCAGAACCAATTTCATAAATGCTTTTGTACAACACCATTCTTGTGTATCCTTTGCCAATTTGCATTGCATTCTTCTATAACTGTTTACTAAAATGTGACAGTGTAGTTATGAGACTGCACTCATGAATGCAGCTCATGTCCACATGTGATACTTTTCCTCTAAAACACTGGATTCCCTCTTACATCACACAGTTTATTGCACATGGGCCTTAAACAAAAACATTGAGACACACACAAAAAAACACACTAGGGGTTCGTGAATACAAATTATCTAGCTCTTGTTCCCCCCTATGAGCTTATCTAGCCTCTGGGGAGACCTCCAGCCCACTCCCTCCCTCTTCCTTAAGCACAGTTTCCCAAACCCAGCAGGAAGCCCCTACCGGTTCCCAACTCACAGTCCCTGATGCACACCGTCCACTTCCCCAGCCACACAATACACTACCACTCTCTAAACATTGTACCTTTTTTGCCCCCTTTTGAATCCTATTAGTGCGTGAACTTAGTTTAACTGAAAAAGACTGTCGACTTCACTCAATTAGGCGTAATAGGATTAGGGTTGCTGGTATGGGCCTGGAGGTTTAAATAGGAGTGGAATTTTTGGCAGACACCTGCTCCATCCATTGCATTAATCTTATCAGGGCCATGGAGTATCTGGGGCCCTGGTGACGCCCAGGGTTGTATGGTTGGCTGAATGGCTGTACTGGGTGCATCGGCTTAAACCGTGATGGCATCAGTACCCGAGAAAGTTATGGGCCTGGCCTTGGTGAATGAAAAAGTTGAAATGCTGTTGCTACAGTAGCCACTGTAGTCAGGTTTACAAGCTTGTTAAAATGAGTGGTGTAAAGATAAATCGATCTGAATCAGTGACCAATCTCAACGTTAAATATCCGAGTGGATCAGTCTGTGGAGCATATGTACTAAAAATCGCCCAGTTTCAAAGTTATGAACAGGATCAATGAGGTTTTGCTTCCTATCCTGCGTTCTGTTTATAGAGTCTTTAATCTCTCACGTGACTTTGAGTTTGACCTTTAACCTCTCACGGGAGTATTGCAGGCTTAGGTAGCTTGCCAATAAGTGAAACAACCTCACAAGGAGAAAAATATATCCAAAGTCGCAATATTTCTGTATTTTAATAAATGGTCCTTGAACTGGATTGCAGCTCTATAGATAATTGTAATTCGATCGAATTGTCTTTTAAAGCAGAGTTTACAGCCATTTAAAATCAATCAGGGGCCAGTCTAAGGGTTTAGACACAGAATTTAATATGAGCACTAAATGCACTGATTGGTTGGGACAGCTTCATTTTCTATCAGTTGATTGTTGCAGATAACAATCATGATCCCTCACTTTGTCTGTATCAATCAACAAGGGAAAGATTTAGATAAGGAAGCAGGCCTTGCCATGTTCGGAGACATGAGCACTGTGTTACAAACAATGCCCTCTCATGCTTTTCATGAGGATTTACATGTTGGCTCAGTAGGGGTACAACTGAAGTGTTTCCTGCCAACTCCTACATCAAGAGGAAATCTGAAATTTTGGGTCTAAATTCCTCTGTCATCGTTCAACGTTCAAGTCCCTGATAAACAAGTTTTAGATCTCTAGCTCCTGGGTCACTTTCTTAGCAACCACGCAAAGTTTTTTTTTTGTTCTATCAGATAGGTTGACCAATAGCCAAACAATGTATTGCTGAGAATTAATCGACATGTTTATATATCGTCTACGGATGTTAATCTTCATGGTTGCTAACTCTAACAACTTAACACTATGAATTGTTGTACTGATATTCTGTCCGAATTGAATGAACAAACCATTTAATTAAAAAAACCTTTGCAAAAGCAAAATTCAGACTGTAGATAAAGTGGATAAATACAGCAAATCTGCTCGCACACTGCTGTTAGTACAATTTAGTCAATTCCATGTGTATTTTCCAAATGTTTTACCAGATGGCAACAAAGACCTTTAAGTGCAGTCAATCCTCTTGGTTACTAATTACCATTCTTCCCAGGGGTGTCATACCAGGTCTCATACCAACACCTCACAATGTCTTTCCCGGAGGTCTCTCCATGTCCCTATATTCTGTGAATAGCTATCTTGGTGGCCTTGAACCCCCACCACCACCTCACCCTGAGGGATTATGATATGTTTTATCCAGAAGTGGTTTGTGTTTTGTTCTTCTTGTCAATTATTGGGACAGTCCAATGGCTTGATCTCTGCTTTTGTCAGAACAATAGATTAGAAGAAGGTCAAGGGTGAGTGGAAGGGTTGGCAATGTGTGTGTGTGTGTGTGTGTATGTAAGTGTGTTGCTCAGATGGAGTTATGCCTTATGGCAGAGACTAAAGAATTGAAAATGAAACATTTAGAGGGCCATTCTGTCTAATCCTATTAGTGTCTGAGATAACCCTGCCATATCAGAAAGGATCAGGGGATAGACCTCTGTTTGAATTGTATCCACAAAAGACGAAAATTATCTCAGAATCACACAGAAAAGATGATGACATTTTTATCAACCTCAATCCAAAGATGTTTGTTAAGGTGTCTGGTTTTTTTTTTTGTAAAAGAACGACTATTGCATTAATTGCTGCTGATCTAAGATCTGTATAATAATATTATCTCCCCCTGAACTTTGACCATAGACTTTGTGCTTTTTAGTGCCCTGTATAACCTTGGTAGCCATTCATTTATGGCTAGTTATGGCTTTTAGTCATACAGTACGATGTTCATTTTGTTCCTATTCAAAGTAAATAGATGTTTAAGAAGGGTATGCAATAGACCCTACCACTGGGACCTGAACAGAGATGTAGCAATGGGTATTGATCATTGACTCTATAAAACATGGAAGTATTCTCATTGATGTCACTGTTTGTTAATGTTTGATGAGTTGGAAATGCTGTCTCAAGCTAACTTTAGGTCGCCCTAGTCAAAGGAAAAAAGGTGGTTCCGAGGCATGGAATTCAGCCTCCTGGCAAACAGTTATAATGTGCCCGACTGTCAGTCAGATCGGCCATGCCCTTAATTTTGCAAAACCCTTTGCGTTGATATTTTCAAAACAGATAAATTATGAGAAAAATTCGTACCAGGCTGTAAACATGTTTATTTGTTATTTATTATGTTGTCAAATTTGGCATTATAACATGAGTGTTAATAGGTTTCCGCGGGCTTTTGGTGCAAGCCTCAAGTGGACACTCGAGTAACTGAAGTTTTTTTGCACTTTGCATTGACTTCAACGCTGGAGGTTGAAGATTGGTATCAACTTTGCCGTCTGAACACTGTCACATACCTCCCTCCCAGATGACAATGAGCAAAATGCCAAAGTTGTCACCACCACCTCCGGCTGATGTCATAATGGTTATGTCCATTTTTGAATACAGTCTATGGCTCTACCTAGCTTATTTATGCTAATAAAAACATGAATTACAGAAACCCATGAATTACACTATGGTGGCTATGTGTTACTAGATAGTTGAAGTGAGAATGTGATTTGTAGAAATAAAACAGTTTATCCTTTATGTGTTAATGCTTACAACTAAAAAAGGGCTTCATTATAAGCTTCTTATTAGGTGTATTACCTATTTACATTTATATATAGTTCTGCCTTAACAAGGGTGAGCTGAAGATACAGTGAGAATGTTGTCCCTTGAGGTAAAATTATCTCAGGTCACATAGAAAACACAGTTTCAGCCTGAGACTTCATTTGATTAGCTAATCACATTGAAAGCACACTGTGTAAATTAGACTCCTAGTTTGACTCGCAAAAAGGTACCAAAGCCCGATTTACAGAAGTTGCTCTGTAAAACATGAACCAAAATCTGTTAGCCGCTATTCAATTAACATTTTTTAGTCAAATTGTATTAGCGAAAACGCAGCAATCTAACTTGTCACACTGTGCCCGCTCTCGCTCTCACGATACACACTGCTGATGACTGAGGGACTCATGGTCACATCCAAACTGGTAATTCTAAGCAGAATTGATTGATTTAAAAATATGGTCATTATATGCATTCCACAATTGATACAGTATAGGTTGCAACACATATTTAAAGGCGAAAAGGAGAATTGGTATTTTTCCTGTTCTGTCATTTATTGAAACTCTGGTTTAAGTAACTGAAAGGTAAAATTAAGAAAATAATATGCTTAATCTGTATCAGCCAGTACCTGTTAAGATGGGGGGGGGGGGGGGGGGGGGGGGGGGGGGGTCCTCACCCCACTGTGTTTTTCATCCTTTGAACATCATGAAGTGGCCCAAGCAACAAGATATTTTGTTATCTTGTTGAAATTGTGATGTGTATCTGGGAATAACAACATAGCTGATTAGCTAGTCACTGTTTCATTTCCTTTACTTAATGCCAACCATACAGAGGCATAAAGCTGCCAACCAGTAAAATAAAAAGATGAGTATTAAGTGTGTTCAAAAAATGTAATTGTTTTAAAAACATACAAACTGTTTTTGACTTTTAATCTTGTTAGCATACCTTAGCTCTCTGAGATTAGCTAAACTGAAACACCTAAATAACTGAGCGGAGTAGAAATGTCCATGTAGCCAATGTTTATCGTATTGAACATCATTGGAATAGAATCTAATTCACATCATGTCAGGCTTTGCCCGTTACGTAAGTAGAAATTGTTTCATATATTTATCATTCATGACCTTATGAAATACAGTAAAAGGAAATCTCTGCGATGGCTACCCTGCATTTTGAGATCACAGAGTTGAAAAGTGGTGACACGCTGGACGATTATGTTATTATGAGGACATGAACAAGGCATGAAAATCCTGCTGAACTGATCCCATATATGGAATGGGCTCTAATTGCGTGCAGTTGCTGGTGATAGCATGTGTGTTTTGCATTGACATCTTTAATGTTTCCAGCACATTGCACCATCTATCTGAATCATTACACCCGGACTTCTGTCCGTTGTTATCCCTCCGTTTATTCATCCGTGCATCAAGTCCAGCAGGCAAACTGCCGTCCATCCAACCCAGGCGCTCAGCCAGTCCAGATGGGTGGTCCAGACCAATCACCGCTGGTCTCCCATGCTCTGGCTTGCTTTGGTGTCCCTGCTGCCCTTACACCCTCCCTTTTTTATGTGCTCTCTCCTTGTCTCACGCATACCTCTGATTTCTTATCCTCTCCTCCGTCACACCAGTCTTGGCTAAGTCACAAATCTCTCTCTTTTCTTTGAGATATTTATTTTTTACCATTTCCAATTTGAGCTCTTTAAAAGATTCGCGACTCCCTTTTTCTTTTCTTTTTCACCCCATTTCACTTTCTCTGCCCATCGCAGCATGAGCTACAATTTATTTCACCTACCAATTCATTATTAAAAGCTACAAAGGTATTTATATTTAACATGTTTTTATTTTTATTGTAAGAATGAGGGACTTTGCACTGACAAAATGATGTCCTTTTTAAACAAACTGAGTCTTTCTTTGTCTTAGTATGCACAGACTAGCTACCTGCATTTGCAGAAATCTTTGCATGGCTTCATTCACCACCCAGCAACACACCATAGTTATGTCTGTTTCCACCATGACTCATTGGCTCTGCCATGGATATTAGACAAACAGACCCTGAGTTGTAGTGTTACTCACGATGTTGTGTGTGACAGCAGTTTCAGAACACACCACAGTTGTAGTTAGAACACAGAGCTGGTTTCACACCACACTATTTGACATTTGTTACAGTAAACTGAGAAGTTTGTAACCCTAGCAGTTTTTAGTGAAACGATTCTTCAGATTGTAGAACTACAATTTGGCTGTGAGTCTCCTGAAAAAGCTGACTACCGTATCTTTTACACACAAGGATTTTGATGACCATAAAGAAAGGATTTCCTTTGTGGCTGTGATAAGTGCTCTAAGTCTACACGGCATTTAAAACCACCAAGAATTGCTTACTGTTTTTGCTCAAGTACTTTTGATTATTCTTCATGATTTTAAAGTTTCATGAGCTACACTGCACACATAACATGTGGCTGCTGTAATCTGGGAAAAATCTGCACCATAAATTGTAAGCAAGAGTTTCTATTATGCACAGTTGCTGCTCAGGTAGACGTTGTTGGCCTATACACACCCCACCCAACTTCCACCATGACCAGTAAGTTGGGGTGAAGCCCTTTTAACATTGAGATTGGCATCCGGACACAGCTGATGTGATTGTTTTTGTACATGGCTGAAGCCTTGTTTTAAGACTTCCTCATTGCCCAATCCATTATCAACGTTTAGTATAGAGACATTCCCACAAACACAAAAAGATGTGCACCAGATAACATTGGACAAGAAAAAGAAGAGCAGGGACTGGACAGGGAGTCCAACAACACAGAAAAAAAGCCAAGAGTCCAAATATTTCAATCTGCCTGTCTGCTATTGAAGCCTCGATTTCCTAAATTTTGTATTCTTTTGTTTGGTTCAGATAAACGTATCAAATAGACCCTTGTATAACTGCTGTAAGTCCACATGTTTATTCTTCATGGCACCCCTGCAGCAATGCTTTTTGTTTCTATTTAAGTAAGGAAGATTTTCCCCTTTTCACCATACCTGCACCTTACGTCTCTTCTTCAGGTGGTTAGGGGGGAGGGGGGGGGGGGGGGGGGGGCAGATGGTCCTTGAGGCAGTATAGAACTCACAAACACCCACATGCATTTACGTATGCACACAAACACACTGGAGCAACTTTAGCACATGAAAGGCCTCCTGCAGGACTGAGAAGCATGCTGCAACAATGCTTTGAAGTCCATCAGTCATCCATCTGATGTGGGGATGTTTTCTGTTCCTCTTGCTCTAATAGTCTGATTCATATCTCCCTTCCTCCCTAAAGAGACAACCACTGCCGATCTGGGAGTCATTTGGCTTCTTTTTTCACAATAACCCCTACGTATCCCAAACATCCAAAATTCAAAATTTGCATCAAAGCAACCCAGAAATCCATTTTTCATATTTAATTCCAAATGGGAGCTGCAATCTTCATGCAATCTAAAAAATAAAATAAAAAAGCACACAGTATATGAAAGGTCCCATGAATACATGCATTATGCATACATTGACTGGCATACAGTAGTTACAGTGGCCAGTTATGGCTCAGTGATCTGTCAGCACATTGTGTGTTTTTTTTTTTTTTAGTTGCCTGGACAATGGTGCTACAATCCCCCGAGACAGAATTCCAAAGAAATTACCCCTTAGACACAGAGTTCATTCAAACAGCTCCTGACATGTTGAACAGAAGCAATATGGTTCCAAACAGGCCGGCAGCAGATATACTGAAAGCAACATATTAGGATGCTTCGTTTTATTTTTAACCTTTTTCTACCGAAAGCGTCTGAATAGCAGTGTTGAATAGACAACAGTGTGGCACTGATGGTGTTAACAGGCTGGAGGAGGTTCACCAGAGGGGGCCCGCTGTGTTTACGATGTAGTCAGGATTCATATTTATGACAGCTGATGCTTTCAATGGAGGTCTGTAATTATACATGTGATGACATTTTTTTTAACCCGACAGCTCAGTAATTATCTGCCTGTGGTGATATATGGGCTATTAGAGGAGGTGTTTGGATAAGAAACGGTCACATTGATGGTGGATCTATTAAACTGGAGGTGGTAGCTGTTTGCATTGTGATCACAGCTCTTTGGCTGGATGCCGTATAAATAGAAAAGAATGAAATGTGAAGAATTTAGAGGCACAGTGGGTTAGTATTTACTTTGAAACAAAGCCACATGAGATTTATAGCAGCTATTAAGAGGCCAGTTAATGTACAGAGAAATGGGAAAGACATGGAAACATGCTGGTATAACAGTGGGACCAGATTGTAACTACTATACAGTCGTTTTTTAAGTAATTCTTAATGATTGTTTTAATAAAACACTATTGAAAAGTCTTCCTATTGGAGAATAAAGACAAATAAATGTATAGATGTCTTTAGCATAAATGAGCTAAAAATGTCACTATTCTTAGATTTCTAGCCATGCTAGCTACCTGGATTGATGGCTAAGTTAGAGATTAAATGGAATTTTTAAGATGCAGTGCCAACAAATATTCATCTCTCCTGCAGTGTATCTGCTTTCATCTTGCCCCATCATCACAACAAAACTTTGATTTTGGCTTAAATTTGGATTTAGTGGGGTTCTAGTTTAGTAAAACTAAGAAAGCCTACATTCTAATAACTCAATGTTAGCATACAGGCTTGATCAGCATATAACAATGTCATTCTACTGTACCTCAAGATGTTAGCATTTAGCTCAAAGCGGTAGTCTTGTGTTTATAAGCACAGCCACAGCAGGTACTGTAAGTATCAAGGCCGTAGACTCAGACACCTGCATCCATCTGCTGCTTGGATGGTCCTATTCCCAAAGTTGCATAGCTATATCCAAGTTTGGTGTATTCACAAGTGAAAAACTGTAGTTTTGGAAACAGTATAATAGCTACCTACTAAACGCTTAATATTTCATAGCTCTGAAGTGATCATGGTGACCTTATGTGGACATCTATCAGTTTAAACCACAAGTGATTTGAGCAAAAACGTAATATGCAATACATGATATCAGTAAAAACGTTTTTGACCATCAAGCCAACATTTCTTTCCATCCACCATGTTTCAGCCTGAAATGAAGTCAAGTTTGGATAGTTCTTTCCAAAATGTTGGTGGTTGTTTTGACTTGAGAGCGCATTTTTATTTGTTTTCCCAGGGAGGAACATATTTCTGGGGTCAGTCCTGTTGACACATGACTGATTCATACAATTATGTAACCATAACATTTTTCTCGTGGGTGCCTACCTTCCATGTGTTTTCGGATTGGAACCAATCAGGGACTTGTGCTCCGTTGTAGCGTCCACCAAAGGGACACTGAAAGCGAGAATAATGGATGGTGCCACTGGGTCGTGGGGAGCAGAACTGAGGCCAGCTATGCGGATGTGGTCCAGAATCATAAAATCCCTGTTCGTCATTTCTCTGACTAATGACCCACTGGTTGTCTTGGCCGGAGCACGACTGGAACATTTTTGCACAACCCAAAACTGGATCAAAGCACAAACAAGGAAATGACAATTAGGCAGAATATTAACCAGTTTTGTAATGAAATTGTCGAATTATCCTGATTAAATCATGATTTATTCCAAAAATCGTCAGAGAATGTATTGTTAAGGAGAGGGGAATGAAACAGCAGAAGGGAGATGCACTATTGGATGTGGTTGGGTGCGAGTGTATGTATGCATTTGCCAATTTGCATGCAAATGCTCATGAGTTCAAACTGTGTTCCAACTGTTACTTAAGATAGCTATAGACCGGAGCTGGTGTCCATAGTTAGCCTGGATGCTAATCTTAAAAGCTGGAGAGTTTCATATCACTTACAACAACATTAAAGGAACGCTTTGTCGATTTTCCACCACATTAGCACAAATTCATCACAGTGTGGCATGTCTGTCATGTCCAAACCAAGCCTATATACTTTTATCCCATCTGGCTATCTATAGAAGAGTGTATACTTCTAACTCGAACTGGCATGCTTAAGATCAATGGATTCCCAAAGAAAATGTCAACTACACTGACTCTGCACGAGCTTCTTTTTGGACAACTTTCTTCCTTGATTCCTTAGTGTATTATGCTAACTTTGTTATGGAAATGTTGTGGAAATCTTCAACTTTCCACATGGTTCCGTCAAATCCTATAAACACAGGGACAAAGGTGTCATGCTGTGGCTTATTTCTATTATAAATAAACGGTTTCTTATTTCTAATTTTAGTTATTTTTCATGTTCATTGACTTCTATATTCCACACACAATATATCAAACACATGCACAGCCAATGTAATATTTACCCATTCCTTGCAACAACGCAGATCACAATAATGGGCCTTATAAGATCACAATGGGGAAACAACAAACTACACACACACACACACACACACACACACACACACACACACACACACACACACACACACACACACACACACACACACTGATAGCTGCCTCTAACATATTAAAGTGTCTGTGAGATACTTTGTTTTTTTGTTCTTGATGCCCCTTGTGGACAACACTGGACTATTCATCTCTTTTCTTTGCTTGTTGACCAGAAAAACCCCCAGCAGGTGTGACAGGCTTAAAAATGAACATAATCATAATAATCAATCTTCTCCCTGGTAGATACGTTTGCTTTTGAAGGTCAAATAGAGGCATCAGTATTTAGTTCAGTCTGTTTAATCACCAGCTAATAACAACTCATGTGAGCTAAGTTGAAATATACATAGCTGCATGGTCATTTGTGAAACACAAATCAGTTAGTTGTATTTCCACCATGGAGTAAATACATACATTAACGTGATTATTGGCATGTCTAAAGTTACAACAAGCAGCCATCAAAGCATCTTGGAGGCTTTTGGCTTAATTAGAGTCAGTTGATTCACGTTTGTAATCAAGTTGGATCTGAAAACCTTGCTGCATGCCATTCTCCATGAACAGCTGTGTCTTGATATGGCAAAACAAGGTTTTGTTTGTCGCCAAATTAGGATATATTGACTTAATGGTCAAAGAAGGACATGGAACATGGACAGTACAAATGTAACATTGCATTCATCACATACTATGCTTTAACTTGATGTTTTTCATTTAGAGGAATATGCACGGTGTCTGCTCTTTTTGTGGCCTGGTATAAACATGCATTACAAAGTTTTGCATTGAGCTCTATTGTCTAATAATACAAATGAAAAAACACCTCTTTTTGTCTTTTGTAAAGGCTGAAAGAAAGCTGAACAGCCCTAACTGAAACCCACTGGAGAAACTGGCCCAGAAGAAGATGAGCTGGGGAGAAGTTGCCGATAGCTGAAGGCCCCCAGGGGAGCCATGGGTGCAAGTGTGACTGTAAGTAAGTTCTTCATGTCTAAATTAAAACACTTGAGTGCAAATTGGCTGTCACTGCCACTGGAGTACTAATGGAGAATACATGCAAAATAGGGGACTGGTACATTTGCTACAATACAGAACTGACTGAACACAAAAAAAGGAAGGTGAGAGAGTGGAAAATGTCCTGTCTTGTTTCTGCTTCTCTTCTTCTTCTCTTTCCTTATGCGGGAGGTTAATTGGCCAGGCATATGGCTGCCTGGCTGTCCGAGCGTGGTGCTAACCGTGTTTAATTGCCTTTATTCTGTTGCCAACACTGAGGAATACCTTCACTGCAAATATGCCAGGCACTTGTAGGCACTGTGCAAAGAAAAAAAATGTGATGATGACAGTGACGAGAAAGCGGGCATGAGAAAACAGGTTTTTTTTGTAAACTTAGAGAAAGGGTTTTGTCCACCGAGCTGCATTCCTATAAAATGGTCATTTGGAACAAGTGGGATGTTTGTGTGGGTCTAGCCTGAGTCTTTGTCCAAGGTTTGTGAGATTCTCTCTGTCAGCCCATGAGCAAGGCATCCTTCTTAAACAACAATGGGTATGGGAATGCCACACAACTAGATTTTTGTCACCTATTCCTCCTGCTGTATTGCCTAAGAGTGAATGCTGGTCATATAACTCAACATAACATTTTTCAACATCAAATTTCAAATCATAGCCGTTGCGATTATCAAGGATTCAGTTAGTCTGCGTTTAACTGGCTCTTTTATTTTGCTAGTTTTTTTTTGTTGTTGTTTAATGATTATTATGTTTTTCTTTGCTTGTCTATTTCCACCAAATCTACAGCCATTTGGAGATTGCACTCCTGTAACAGCACCTTAACAAAGCACCGCTGTCATTACGCCGTTGTACTCACACACTGCATCCGTATCGGCGTAATATTGGATTCCTAGTCTGTGTATTCACATCGCATTTCAGCGTTGTGGAAGCCTGAGAGACATGGCATGTGAGCACATAGTGGAAGCTTCACACACACACACACAGACACACACAGACATGCGCACACACAGCACAGTTCCGCCTCGCTGGCTCTGACGTAACACATCGACACAGTCTTTCCCCCATAACGTCTTTGTTAGTATCTCTGATGGCGGTTCAGGGGCTTCATTTTTGTACTTAATCTTATTTAGCTGAATCCTGGGACTACAAGGGTAATTAGTCCCTTATCAAAGGTTAGGGTTTGTATTGGAATCTTCCTATTCCAGATGATGTCTACACCTGGTTTAGTGTGAATTCTGATGGGAACTCTGGCCCTGACTGTCTCAGGTGTCCTCCACTCCACCTTAATTAGCTAACCACAGCTAACAGGCTCATTACTGATTGTCTGTTAAATTGCTGCGTAATGCTTACAGTGTGACTTCAATGTCCTGAACTTTTGATCCCACCACCTTGGTGTGGTGGGAAGGTAATTCAACAAGTGTTCATCACATTGTCATTTATTTGAGCTTCCTTTTAGTCCAACTGAGCATTGACAGTGGAGCTAAAGGCTTCCTGCTGTGAAGCCTTGTAGCCGTTGGAAAACAACGGGAGCCTGCTGTGAACATACATGAGAATCTGTCATCTGAGAAACAAACTCTATCTAGTTGAGTAACATTAGGAGTAAATATATATATATATATATAGATAGATAGATATACTAACATGTAAGCTATTTTCTATTTCTATCTATTTGGTACAGTATATACACCATAAATCAGTTAATTAGTCATTATAATTTAATACATTTAAATATGTATCAGCGGAATTTAAAAGGGTGGACTTACAGTGCAACATGTCAAAAAATGTAAGGTGAATTAAATGGTTGCCGATCTTACACTATATTAAAAAACTGATATCTTGCTCGGCCCACTGTGGCAGTACTGAGACCTCTCTAACTACCCAGACTAAAATGACTTTGACACTTGCAGAAAACTCCTGAAATCTCCTGCTATTTCCCCGAGGAGCTGTATGTGTGAACGCAAACAGACGAATTTATCGCTCGGACTTCACCCGGAGTTTGTCCTGCAAGACCCCTAGTATATTTCCCGGGGGTGGCACCTGGGGTGGCCAAAAAAGATTTCAAGGGGGACTCCATGCCACCCCTGGCAACCGCTCTGGACACGCCCTTGGTTGTATGTACAGTACTTTTGACAACTTATTTTTGGTATTAAAAAATCCTTGAGAAAATAGGTCTGTCTTACCCCCTATTTTATATTAAGCTTTTGGCTGTTTGTTAAAATGCTATTAAAGTTTACACATTCAAGGGAATCTTTTATGCTATAGATTAAAATAAATTATTGAATTAAATACTCAAAAATCTTATTTTGGTCAAATTTTGCAATTACAATGACCCATATTGCAGTTAACTAATTATTATGTGTGAACACTTTTGCATCTAATTTTATCCAACGGACTATTTAAAGAACTAATAAGCATGACTTTCTTTCAGCCAATCCGTCTGTCTGTCTGTCCATGTAGCACACGAACCCTCACCCACCCACATCGAGACAGGAAGCTTGGAGTATTATTGCTGAGGATTTTATGACTGTCTGTGTCACAGATGAGAATGCACACACACACACACACACACACACACACACAAACACACACACACACACACACACACACACACACACACACACTGATATCCGCCTCATTAAAACCTTTCCCATAGATGTACAACCTTGTACAGCTCTCCACTCATCATCACCTCCAATCCGCTCAGCCCTCGCCTTCCTTTGAGCTCCACTATTTATTTTCATCAAGGCATCTCTCTCTCTCTCTTCCTCTCTCTCTCTCTCTCTCTCTCCCTCTCTCCCTCTCTCTCCCTCTCATCCACAGTGGGCTTTGTTGCTGTTCTGTCATGTATTGAAGCACCTATTTATTTGCTTTTTTCACTGCTAATTCTCCCTTATTGTCCCTCCTGGTGTCCCATTGCGCGGGGAACAAGGCCACCGCAAGAGTTTTGTTCCCTGTGCTCAAGACATGAGTCAGCGAGCCAAGATAATGATGAAGAGCTCAGACACACAGGAGATCCAGCCTCTATCAAAGTGCACTTAACATACACCTCTCTTACAGTGTTTTTAATACAGAGTGTACTCAGTGTGTGTCAAGAGCTGAGGTCACCGTTCTAGGGTTGTGTTTTATAAGTGTGGTTTCTCTGTTCCTCAACTGTTTGCTCTAATTTTTTTTTTTTTTTAACAGGTTGTATTGACATGGCTTCTGAGGAAGAAAAAGTTCTTCATATTTCAGTACGTCACTGAAGTTTGACTTTTACTGCAAACTAGAGGATAAACGCATCAGTTAAACATATGATAGGCATGTTATACTTACAGTAAGTCTGAGTCACATCAAAATCCACAGGGGTCATTACAAAGTCAACTCTAATAGTTACAAAACAAACTTGAATATGAATAGATTTAAATAATTGTATCACAGTTTACTTCACAGGATGGAAAATGATGTTTATAATCCACTTTTATAATGATACATTTTTTTATATAATCACACATTTTTTTGGATAGGTTGCTTTAAAATTCATTTTAATCTAGATTTTCACAATACTTTTTTTAAAGTCTGAGGCCTGCAAGATCTATTTGAATATCTTTGAAATCGACTAATGTAAGAAAGTTTGATTTAGCATTTAAAAAAAAAAAAAAGTAATCTCAAATTCAATGCTAATGACATCTGCTATAAAATGATGCATTAGCAATAAAACAGTTTGGTATTGATCAAGGTCGCGTTCACATGAGGTTCGGTTTGATTAAGGGTTGCAACAGTGTTGTATTTTTCATTTGTTTCGGTTTGCTTTCAGGCTTCTCTTAGTCAAGCGCACCAAAGCCTGTCAGATGTTGTGTATCATCGGACAGTGGAAGACAGTTTGGCAGTTTTTAAATGTATAAAATGGAGATGAAGTAATAAGTAGGCTGTGTCAGGTTAAAGTGGCAAATCGACTGGAGTGATGTGTAAGCACACTTCACACAGGTATGTGCCCGTTAACCTGTAAGGAGGCCTGAAGGCTGATGTTGTATGCAATGCTAACGTTAGCGACGCTTGGCAAACCTATTTGACATCGTTTACAGACGGCCAAATTCAACCCACAATGCACTGCACTCCACTTCCCTTGTTTGGTCCAGAATGCGTTCTCACAGTGAACCGAACTCCGGTGCAATTGAAAGCGAACCGAGACCAGAGTGCTGTTCTTCTGGTCCGCACCAGGGTTCTTGTTTGCGTATTCACACCACCCCAAACCAAGCGAACTGTCCGACAAAGCGCACAGGGCCGCTTTAAGATGCATGCATACAGTGCTATATAGCTTAAACTGTTGAAGCAACACAGTCAGCAGGTGCATGTGCGTTGTCAAATACAATCCCTGCTCTGTTCTTATCTTATGGACGTGTCTACTTCACAAGTCAATCAGATCCATTTTGTGACTTCAAAGAGGGGCTCCAGGAAGAAGCTGCAGACCGTGGATGAACACTCACTTTCACTTTTCATCGGTCAAGGGTGCACGCCACCGCTGAGAGGAGGTTACAACAGCCCGCACTTTGAAGTCAGCCCTCAGAGCAGACAATGTTTACATTCTTCTAGCACATTCATCCTCCCTCAGCCCCCCCACTGCTTCTTATAGCCTACGCATCAATCCACTACACTGTGCAAATCCTAACTGAACCTTAAAAGATACTCATACGAATAATGCTGGACTCTATGTCATTAAAAAGTTAGGATTTTTCATTTTGAGTTGAAGCTGAAAATGTTTGGATAGAGATTTAATAAATGCACTGATACATTCCAAGTTGTCATTTCCAAATTGGCCACAAGATGGTGCTGCTGCGTCCATTTTTATACGTTTCTCATTCTTGGATATCCCTGTTGAACCCTAAACTAAAAAAAAAAAAAAGGTTTAAAAAAAATCCTCAAACATTTGTGAAGGCGTGTGCGTCACAAACAGTTTCTCTTTGACATTACGGGCATGTAATGACTCACACAAGAGTGACTGCTCCCATTGCAAAACTCTCCGAGTACCCTGTGCAGAAGTCATACTGTCGGAGTGAAACACTGCACACACTTCCAGTCAAAGTTTGCAGCCCGTCCTCTGGCTTGTGCACACATCCCTGTGATTGCACACGCTTCACAGCTACACACCACCTACACAAATTGTTTCACCTGAACTCATCTTTGATCAAATATACAAAGCGCTGAATTCTATGCTTGATGTTTTTTTTTTTTAAAACTTTGAAGTTCTTTATCTTGAAATGAATCCTCTATCTGTAATTTTCATCATTTGTGACAGAGATTTTGTTCAAAAGGGAAGAAAAAAAACTTCTCCTCAGTCATGTTGATTGTGACTCATCGTCCCATGAGGCCTCTACACACATCCTGCCCTCTTGTATATCTGTCCTCACTGTTTTCCCCCTCATTAGACCTGAATCTGCACACACACACACACACACACACACACACACTGCTAGGAAAACAACATTGACCGTGACGCAAGATTCTATTGAGACGTTTTCTGGATGGGGGATTTCTTCATAAATTGTAAATAATATCAGGTGACTCAAAAGGAGGAAGTGTCCTATGAGGAACTTTAAAGATTTTCCCGCTGTGTCACTGTGATCTCTTAAAGCTGCTCACAGACAGAAGTGAAACTAGGGCAGCCTTTAAACAATGTTTTTTTTTTTTTTTACAAAGACAGCTTCATTAAGTCATAATGGTATTGTGTTTATTTTCATCAGAACAAATCTGTAAACACAGCTCACTGAAAACTACAAAATATCCTGTGGCCAAAAATAATGTAGCAAAATGTTGGAATTCCCAAAAAATGAGATCCTTCTGAATCTGTATGTTAAATTTGTTTTATTATTATTTAATCTTAAATATAACCAGGCACCGGTTATTATAATAAATTATCCCTGTCGTCTCTATATAAACTTTTTCCACATATTTAAGGTTTAATAAATCCTTTGTTGGAAAAATCAGCAGTATTGCCAACTGATGGAATCCTCTAAAAACTGCTTTTTTAATCACATCAGCTGTTTATCTCACATTTAGAGCTGACACAATTTTTTTGTATTCATTTTTAATTCATTTTTGATCTAAAGTTAATCAATGAATGGTTTAGTTTAGAACATGTAAACGTATAGGCAGAAATGCTCCTCTCTAATAGAAATATCAAATTGTTTCTTTTGTCTAACCAATAGAAAAAAAAAGTTATTTCTGTACTGTATAAAAGAAAAAAGACCAATAAAAGCAGCAAATACACACCTGTAGGGAGCCAGAGTCCATGGACGAAAAAGAACCTCAAATGATTCATGTTTCATCAGCTGGAAAATTAGCTTTCTATTTGCTAATTGATGAATCATCTAAATGTTGCAGCTTGATTTATTTTTTAACAGGGACACGTTCAATAAACATTGCTCCGTAAAATACAAAGTAGATGCCCTCTATACAGGTTTCTAGACGAGGCTAAGTTGCATCCCTCAGGATTCAAACAGAAGCATTAAAATAAAGAAAATACAGAAATAGATTTTCTCAACAGATACAGACATTATAAACTACAATACAAATAAGAGACTAAAATAAGAACAAACAGTAAAATAAGGATGATTAGAGGAAAGTGCTCACAGACTTGCTACAGTTTCAGTCGCTGTTTGTCGTAAAAACCTTGAATTCAGTCAGTTTTTACATGTGTGATGGTGATGTGTTCACACAGGTGTGTTCCTCGAACAGAGAAAGATGACTGACCACATGTAGATCTACGTTTTGATGTTCAGTGAAACCGATGTAGCCCTTGTTCTGATTTCAGTGTTCGCTTTCTTTACCTGCTGACAGATCGTTTGTGGAGCGAGGTTTTTTTTTTTTTTTACACATTTAAAATGTTAATTTTACTTCAAGTGAAATGATTTACATCTTTAAAATTATTTTAAAATGTTTTAAAATATCTTTGAACGAGAAATCTAAACATACACACACACACACACACACACACACACACACACACACACACACACACACACACACACGTATTTTAAATATCAGCCAAAGCAGCCTTCATAACACATTTGGCTCACATTACAGCACACACTTCATATTACATGTAAATATTATTTGCATTTCATTGAATTTTGCAAAGAATATATCTCTCATTCTCAGTTACCTTCAGCTGGAAGGATAAGGAGGACTGATCCTGTTGGTACAATGTTTGTCTGATGTTCTACTTCACCATCCACCTTGAATTAATCCAGATTGACTTGCTTGTTGGTCTTCCTCTTATTGTTGGCCAATCATCCCATGAAGCATGGACGAGTGAAATTGCCCCAGATTTAAACCAAGTCGTGTTTCCTCTTTTTGGTCACAGGGGAGCGGGGTGCAAAGGGAAGCTTTTACGTAAACCGTCCTTTAAAATCGGAGACCGACAAAATCACAGATTTTTTGGCAAGTCATTGTGTTACATCACCACAGATCCCCCGTGAATGAATCATATAGATTTAAACGCCCTCCAAAATAAAAGTGGCTTAAATAAAAGCTTATAGTGCTGTGTGGTATGAATCACTTGTTCTGAGGTTGAACTGGAAATTCTCAACACAATCATGGTACTTACCTGGTAAATTACAGCGGACACTTCAGCTGATAACACAGCACACACACTCTGATATTGTTGTCAAGGTCGGAGCTAAAAATAAAGGCTTGACTTTCAAGTTTAGACTGAATGCTGCTAATTTCAGATTCTTGAGACGGTTTGTCCATAACTGATCAGCACTAGTGGACTCGTAAGAAGAACAAAAACACACAAGTGTTTTTGGTCAGCTTTAAGAAACCGGCCTGAAAAGAGCTCCCATATTGCATTCACGGTCGCACTGTAATCTGCATAATGACAACGATGAACAAGCCATCAGAGAATAAGAAAAAGCCTCCAAATCCCCCTTCAGATGCATGTTGATTGTGTTTATTCATGGCAGTTAGGTTGATGAGGGTGCAATATGGAGGAGGCTGGATGGACACTTGTTACGCGTTACCGTTAAAATAGCAGACATCTCTCGAGGAAGAACAAACAGCGGCGGCAGGCTGAAATCAAGGCGTCTGTGAAAGCTCTCAGGAATGCAAATTCAAAAGCACTTCATTACTTGCTTTTTCCCTGCAATCTTGTGTCTGAGAGAGCGAACTAAGTGCTTAATCAAGCCAGAAACCAAAGCGTGTCTGAGGGGCCGGAGAGGAGACACCTTTACTGAGGCGAAGGCCGCTGTGTGCAGTGTTCACTGTATGTATGTGAGTGTATGTGGAAGATCATTATACTGTTGTGTTTTAGTTCCTTACCCGGTCAGAAAGATCTAGATAGCTAGATTATTAGAATGATTTGAAATTTTGATAATAGCACTACATCTGACCCCCGACCTTAACCATGATAAACATACGTTTGGACCATATTCTGAAATGTTCATTTAAATTAACTCATTGGGAAGGAACCAAAAAAATAGTCTCTTGCAATGCTATGGTCTAGCAATGTGGAGCACCAGTAGCCTAGTGGTTAGTGAGCATGCCCCATGAACGGAGGCCATAGTCCTCTAAGAGGGCGACCCAGGTTCAAATCCGACCTGTGGTTTGGAAGTATTATTCTAAAAGACTAATAAAAGCCTTGAGGCGATGATGTCACCAGGTGAAAAGGGAAGGGAGTTGATAATAAGAACTTGGACGTCTGTCCCTAATTTCAATGCACTCCCTCCAATCGCTGTTAAAAATGTTAAACCAAAAACGCAAATGTGAACGTCATGGTGTTGCTAGATGGAGGAGTAAGTAAGGTCAAGAGGATTCACCCTCAGGGGAACTTCAGACAAGAACAATGGTGCATTTTGTACAAAACATGTGACAGAACAAAGGAACGGAACCAGAAAAACATGCTTTAAAAGCGCCTCACAGACTTTATGACGCTTTGTGATGGGCTACTGTGCGCCGCAACACGTGCTGAAAACGAACAAACTTGCAGTATCTCGGTCTGTCTCTCATCCATACCTCATGCGTCCAGCATTCATTTCCAGCCGACACATCATACTCTGAGAAAAATGGAATACTCCCTTTGTGCACAAATCTCATCCCGGGCCACAACGATATAAATGAAATATCCTAAAATGAATGTTTACTTGCAAAACAATAGAAAAAAAAACTTTTACATGATTGAAATTGTGATCGTTGTAGCAAAACACACATGTAGCAATAAGCTACATGTGTGTTTTGGATGTCTGGGGTCTAAAGAGTTTTGAAAGTCTAAGTGGGGTCACAAGCAAACAAAGGTTGGGAACCAATGATTTAAGAAGCTCTCTGTGATTTTGAGACACTTCTGTCTGTCACATGCAGTTCAACTGAAACAGACAAACAAAAAAGCAGATACTAGTAATAAGAATTTACACGCATCATATTTACCGCCTTCCTCATTTAAAAGGCGTAGCTGAAAGAAGAAAGAAACACAAATACTAGATGCTGTAAGACGTGAATGTCATCCGAAAATGTTCCGACATTAAGGGAATCCAGAGAGCAACAACTCCAAACATGCTGAGCTCCATCGGCTCAGTGTGGCACTTCTTTCATACATTCCGTTACATTAACCGGATAAATCGCCTTAACTATTCTGGGAGAGGCAGCAGCTTCTCCCGACCACTTAACAGAGGCCTTAACACGTTTTTTTATCGCTGTGTGACCGCCCACTCAAAAAGACACCAACGCTGAAGTCCTAATGTTGCCTTTAGTTTGATGCATTTAAAGTCAGAGCGCGGCGTTGCTGTGCGTTCTTGTAATTGCGACGCTTTTCCACACACACAATATGCCGTCACATTTCATTAAATGATTTAATGCCTTCGGAACATAAGACTCATTTTCACACATACAGCCAATGGCCACAGTAAATGGACTTGAGCTTATAGTCTAGTCTTCTGACTACTCACACCGCATGTCACACCTACCCATTCTCACCCTGATGGCAGAGGTTGCTACATAGTGAGACCATCAGAAGTAACTAATCCCATTCATACACATTCATACGCCGCTGACGAAGCAACTAAGGGTCAAGTGTCTTGCCTAAGGACACATCGGACAAGTTGCTGCAGGACATGGGGATCGAACCCTCGACCTTCCGGTTGAGAGACGACCAACTCTACCAACTGAGCCAAAAACTGTCCAATGAATCCCACAAATTTGTGGAAGTCTGTCTGCCGTTTGTTACTGCAATTTTTGAACATGGGCAAGGTTGTTCATTAAGAAGAAATAAGAAAATTATAATTTAATTCATTCTTTTTGTCCCCATCTTTTTGCTTGAATTAGAATCATGATGACTCATGAATCACAAACCTCTAGGTGTGTGAAATGTTACCATATATCCTAAAAAAAACATGGCCTGCCCTCTCAGCACACGAGGTAACATTTTAAAACAGCAACTTTGTTCGGCCAACAAATGGACAAGCCAGAGAAAATGATTTGAGGGGTTGGAACCAGTCCGTTTGACGTCATATTTGCTTCAAGAAATTATTCAAACAATTTGCTCCTTGTCAAAGTTGCTGTACATTTAATTTGATAGTGATTTGCTTGTCATGTAATCGACAAGTTGTGTCAGCTAGACTGTCCACCTAATCCAGACTTTAATGGGATTATTGTCAATTTCAAAGCATTATTCTCCACGCTGTCTGCAGGCCTCGAATCAGCCACAATAATCTCCAGTGTATCCAGTGACATGTATGCGCACTTGGCAAATGGCCGTGATCGACTCATGACGTGTGGAGATTTCTCTCCCTGATCTTGTTGTTGTGCGATAGCGGGAATGAGCGGAATGCGAGTGTGTGAGTGAACTCGGCAGGAGCTGACACTCGACATTAGATTTATGGGTGGAGATTATGACCCAGGGCGCCCCGGCAGAAACAGAGAAGAAGGTGGAAAAGCAAAGCCAAGTCCAAGGGAAGAGAGAGAGAGAGAGAGAGAGAGAGAGAGAGAGGTGGAGGGGTGTGTTTGATCTCCCCAGGACAGGTCAGGTGTTACAGGTAGAGTGTCTGATCTGATGTGGAGGACATGAAAGAGTCCACCAGCTGCACAGAGCCGTCGCTATTGCTTCACATAATATAAAATAATTCATTGTATGGTCAGTATAGCCATATTAGCCATATTTGTACTGTCGGCTCGGCAATCCTTTGTTGAAAACTGTTGTTTTCTTTGTCTCTCCTTCCATCACACTTTCGCTGTTTGATTGACTGTTCTCCAATAAGTCTGGTTCTGCTCCAGGTTTCGACCTGTTAAAAGGAAGTTTTCACTTGCAACTGTTGCCAAGTGCTTTCTCATAGGTGGATTAATTTCCCACTATTTCAGCAGGCATTGGTTGTACAAAGGGAAACAAAAAAACGGTCCGTATTAAAAGTGGACAAATGCAAACTGTGATTTAACACCGGGACCCATTGGCAGTCATCCGATCATGATTTAGCCTAAATGAATGTCCATGAACAGTTGTCGTCCCTCAGCTCGTTGCTCTTCAGACTGTAAACAATACAGAAAACTAAAAAAGGAAATCAAAGCTACACGATGAGCCCCAGAAACGTCGGGCCGTCGTTCCCTGAGACCACAACACCTTCCCATGATAGCAGAGAGGACAGTGGTAAAAGTTCTCTGTCTTCCCGTCCAACAAGTGTCTGAAGAAATCTTTGCTCTTTAAATTCTTTGAGAAGCACTCTCTCTAGATCTACACTCTTTGTCTGAAAGTTTCCTTGAGAGGCCCTTTGGTTTGACTCGTGGCCTCGTTTGTATCTTCAAATGCTGTTTTTTTTTTTCTCTCTCTCTCTCTTCTCTTATTCTAATCGTTGCACTCCAAGCGGGGAAATGTATCTATCTGCCCGCAGATGCCGAATAACAGCCTCTGAAATGAAAACTTTCCCCCCTCTTTTAGACCACATTGTATGTACCTGTGTCTTCGTCTGGTTTACCTGTGGTTCTTTGATCATGACAGCATGCGACGGTGTTTGATTCCTGGGCTACTTTGACAGATTTTCAGGCTGGCAAAGGCCCCTTCAGTGTCTGAAGTTAGATCAGAGGAGACAGGGGCCTGAAAAGCAGACGTCCAGCTGGGAGAAGATCAGAAGAGACACAAACTTTAGCGAGAGCCATTGTGAGGTACACAGTGGCTGCCAGCTCCCATAACTTTTTTTTCCCTTTGTGTGTTTTTTTTTTTTTTTTTTTTTTTTTACATCGCTTCTATTCTCTGTCTCTTATCTGCTGCTCAGAGTGTTGAATGGCTCAGTTAAAGGTCTGTGAGGTTTTATCTGATTCTGACAAAGAAAAAGACACCTTGTATTTGTTCCCCCCCTTTCAGCTTTCTCTTGGGGTTTAAAGCTAGTCTGTGTGTGTGTGTGTGTGTGTCTGTGTGTGTGTGTGTGTGTGTGTGTGTGTGTGTGTGTGTGTGTGTGTGTGTGTGCACATTCAGGATGGTGCATACTGCCATGAGGTAGTAGTAGTAGTAGTAGTAATAAAAATAATAGAGGGTAATTAAAAAGAACATTATTTCATACAATATATGACACATGCTGGACAATTAATATACCCAAGGCTTGTTTTAAGACCATATATTATCCGGATTTATTTAAATTCAAGATTGGATTTGTGCCTTAAGTTAAATGAAAAGCACTGATCAATCATTTTGGTCACTGTTATTATTACTGGACATATTAGCTAATGTATGGAAGATTATTTTTTACTCCGGAGCCTCAGATGAGTGATTGGCAGAGAAGGGTCCGCGTGCTTGGTAAGTGTGGTGATGCTGCCCTCTAGTGGCGAAAAGGCAACACAATTTTTCTTTATGTTGTAAAATGTAAACGGCATGTCATGTCATGGTCCATCCAGTTCTACCTAAAGTTAGGCACAATTAGATGCACTAACTATTATTTAACTTAAGTACGACTTTGAATGCAGGAGTTGAATAAATCATATACTTTGACAATGCAGTTAAACGTCATTCAGAATCTGACTTTGATATTGTTAATATCCACAAATAGAAGTGTGTGCCTAGGACTGTTGCAGCCTGAAACTGTGTCGATGAGTTTGGAAAGAATAGACGCTGCCAAATAAAACCAGATTGACGGGAGTGTGTGTGTGTGTGTGTGTGTGTGTGTGTGTGTGTGGCCTCAGTAGACTCAGATGAATTAATAGGCATCATTAATCGATCGACGATCCCAGCGCTCTCTTCACTGTGGCTCTGCTCTCTGCTCGACTCGACGTCTTTTGGGGAAAAAAATGGCAACAACAGTGAAGCTCAACACCGGTGCCCAATGTCCCATTGTGGGACTGGGGACATGGAAGGTGAGTTTATTGCCATTCCTTACGTCGTCCTATGCAGTTAATAGTTAACTTGTTAGGTAAGCTACAGTTTGCTGAGCGTGCCAGCAGAAAGCCTACGTAGACTGTTACGTAAACGAAACATGTGATAAGTTCACGATTTGAAGAACACTGTTATTTTCTGCGGAGTGTTATGAAAGGCCACAGTGTACATTAGTAAACTTCGACCAAGTAATTCGATTTTACATACACTAACTCGTGTAGTAATGCTAAAATATAATAATATATAATCTGAGATTGTGGTTTTAAGTTAATCCATGCTAAACGTGTCAGCCTGTACATGGAGTGTCTCGGTCTGTACACATACTATTGTAGTATGATGATCATTTTTGACTGGAAAAAACAACAACATTTGTTGTAATTATAGCGAGGTGAAGTGAAGTGAAGTTACCCATGTTATGTACGACACCTGGGATGGGCAACTTTGGTCACAGCAAGGAGCCACATTCATTTAGTTCTCACTGTCAGAGGGGCCAAATTGTAGTGTACAAAAACAATTACGGTCAATTATGTCTCAAATTTATCTTAACATACACCAGTTGTCAAATATTATTATGTACATATTTCAGATTTTCATGATTTCATGGCAGATTTCGTCGTGTTTTCTTCATGTTTCCAATTAATTGATGTGTCAAAATTGACCTGAGGGCCAAAGTTTAGGGTTGATGGGGGGGCCGCCGGTTGCCCACCCCTGTACTACACTAACCTACCACCACTGTGTGTCAGTCGACCGAAGGGAAGGTCACAGAGGCCGTGAAAGCCGCCATCTCAGCCGGCTACAGGCACATTGATGGAGCGTTCGTCTACCAGAACGAGACAGAGGTTGGAGAGGGGGTCCAAGCCATGGTCAAGGATGGCGTGGTCAAGAGGGAAGATCTTTTCATGGTTAGCAAGGTGAGTTGAGGGTAAAACATGCAAGCCCTTGTCATTATTTCTTGACATATTGGAGTTTGAACTGATTATCCCCCCCCCCTCCCTTCTGTCGTAGCTGTGGTGCACTTTTCATGGAAAATCCCTGGTGAGACAAGCCTGCGAGAAGACCCTAAGTGATCTTAAACTGGACTATCTAGACCTCTATCTAGTGCACTGGCCCATGGGATTCAAGGTGGGCACACCCTTTTCTTGTCTGCAGTGTGTCAAAGGTGCATACAGTTGAGATGGTATCTGTCTGTGTGTACGTGAGACGATGTGTATGATATTTTTATGATCACACAGTAGTCAGCCTCCACACTGTTATGTACTGTAATGTGTTTAAACTGTGTTATGTTGTAGGCTGGCAGTGAGCAGTTCCCTCTGGATAGCGCAGGAGAGACAATCAGTGATGAGACTTCCTTCCTGGAGACATGGGAGGTGAGTCAATGTGAACCAGCGGAGGCATTGTGACAGGAGAAGTTAAACTAAAATATGATGACCTGACTTTAATGGCATGGGGGTTAAGTTGTGGTGTTTTGTTTGTTGTCGTTTGTTTTGATTTTCTTTCTGTCTATTTTTTCAGGGAATGGAGGAGCTGGTGGATGCAGGTTTGGTCAAAGCTATCGGGGTGTCCAACTTCAACAAGGCACAGATTGAAACTATCCTCAACAAGCCAGGGCTCAAATACAAACCTGCCAACAACCAGGTACGCTCTAAGACTCTATTTAACAAAGAGAAGTTGCCTCACAGTCAGTCGATACTTCATACACATTCATACAACAAACAGATTTCCCGGATGACAATTGGAGCCAGCTGCTGTTTCAACATACATACATGATGCTGCTGCTGTGTATGTTGAAACGCAGCATTTTCAGCCGAGGCTACTGAGCAGCAGGAAAACAGAGCCACTTGCAGTTACTGAAGGGCAAGAGGCCTTAAAAGCATTATGTGTCTCCTCCCATCAGGTCCCAGAAATAAATGTCTTTATTAAATCAACATGGGCCACATGAGTTCCCCCCTCAGGCCAGACCAATAAGAGGAGGTGACCTTCTGTTTTTGCTGTTTGTCAGAACAATTGTTCCTCATCAGTGTCTGATTTAGTTGGGTCTACTCGATTACAGCAGCATTATCCTTTACTTCTTTGTCACCACACACACCAAACGCAGACAAAGGATCCTGATTTATTGAGGACGACTGAAAAATGTTCCTTAAAAATTATTATCTGCCTATTTTTTTATTTATTTTTGTCCGATCAAACAAAGAAAAACGTAAAATTTGCTGAAGTCGGCAATTTTTTTTTTTTTTTACATTAACGCAAGATACATATCAAATAAGTTATTTTAGTACAAACTTCAAAATCTGTATAGTTAAATGAGCGAAGTACAATCACCGTGTATTGTTCAACACATCCCTGGTTTCTGCATCTCAAGAGTGTTGTTTGCTCGTCCCGTCAGGTCGAGTGTCATCCATACCTGACCCAAGAGAAGCTGATCGACTTCTGCCACTCTCAGGGCATCTCGGTGACGGCTTACAGCCCCCTGGGCTCCCCTGACAGACCCTGGTCAGTTGATTTCACATAACATGGGAAAGGATGTTTTGTGTACTCTAAAGTGGGTCATATTTTGTTGAATGCTGATTCAGTGTTACCTAACATGATTATATATGTCTTCAACTTTTTGGGTTAGTTTCAACTTGTGACTGCTGTTCCTCTTTATCTATGTAGTGTGTCTGTGACTTGATATGATAGTCATTGAGTCATCACTTTTTCTGTTTGGTTCGGTTGTCATTTTTCAATGATGGTGTCTTCTGAGTCTGATTATTACAAATCGACACTTATAGATGTTGCCACAGCAACGCCCGATTGTGGTTAAGTTAGCTTTGTTGTTCCTCTCCTGAAGCATTCCTGTGATCGTGTTTACCTTTGACTGTCAGCAAACTAATGCAATATCAGTATGAGTGTCTTAATATAAATCCTACTGGATGGTGCAATTGAATTTCAGGGCTAAACCTGAAGACCCCTCACTGCTGGAAGATCCCAACATCAAAGCCATTGCTGAGACGCACAAGAAGACACCTGCTCAGGTAAAGCTCCCACACAGGCTGGGACCTTAATGTGTACATAAAAACATGGCCGTGTCTCTTTTTTTTTTCTCGTAATATAGTAGGCATCAAACAGTGGATGATTGGAATACCACTGGCTTACTGCTGACTGTTATTCCACTCTGTGTCATGACCTCTGGTGATGCTCACATGTTGTTCTCTTTTCTCTGCCAGGTCCTGATCCGCTTCCACGTCCAGAGAAACGTGATCGTGATCCCCAAGTCGGTCACACCTCACCGCATTCAGGAGAATTTCCAGGTAATGAGCTGAGAAATAGTTCGCATATTTTCAAGGATTTAGCCCTCAACCCTGCCTCACTCACGCACACTATTTTGCTCGTTCATGAAAACCTTTATTTTACTTCTCCTTTCTTAAATCAATGCAGGTGTTTGACTTTAAACTATCTGAGGAGGAAATGAAGACCATATTAGGATTTAACAGGAACTGGAGAGTCTGTCCCATGCAATGGTGAGTTAGTTTGTTGTTCAACCGATTTCTCAGATTGTTCGACAACTTTGTTCCTGAAATGTCCTTCTTTTCTTTCCACTGCAGGAGCACAAAGCACAAGGACTACCCGTTTAATGCTGAGTTCTGAAGTGGAGAAATGCAGATTTTCCACAGGATCACCATTCAGGAGTTCGCCTCTCCAACTTCTCTAAGAGTCGCTTTGCTCTTCTTTTGAGTGGTTTGCAAAAGAAGTGTAGCCTTGTGGCTGACTTTCAATGACCTGTTACTTGTTTAACTTACCAATACTTCCTCCAAACACACCAAAATGAGTTTTACATCAAATAAGAGACGCTCACTGATCCAATCTAAGGCCATTATGTATTATTAAGTGAGTAATCATTCAGGGTTGATTCTTAGCATACAATCACTCCATTTTTATATTTTATTTGAGGTTTGACTTGAAAACTGACAAAAGTACGTACAGTACATTCTGATGTATCCAAACTGAAGATTTCATCAGCGCTTGTTTTACATGCATTTGCCTTAAGATACATCATAAGAGCTCTTCTCATGTAGCTTTATGTTATTCCTACACTTTCACTTGGTAACCTGGTTTCCATTTGTCTCTTGACTGCAAAAACTGCAAAATAAAAAGCACTAAATCATCTCTGTTACAAAAACATGTTGCCTCGACAACGATGACTTAAAGCACTTCCCTGTGTTACTTGTGAGTCACATGTGACACTTTAAAATCATGTGTGTTTAGACTCTTACAAAATCCCTCCTTTCACTTCCTGGTTGGGCTGTTTTTCCAAACACTGAAATAAAGTCTTGTGGGGAAATTACATCTCTTTGCGTCTTTGTGCAAGCCTCCCAGAAATGTGTTAAAGTGAACAAAAACAAGTCGAGTTTTGAAGAAAATCTAATAAAGAACGAGCTGCAGCAGCGTTCATATGGGCCAATGTGACATATGCACACACTTGAGTATAAAGGTCAAGTTTATTATTATTATTATTATACTGCGTTGTGTTTTAATTGTAATTAGGGGAATAAAGTTGAGCTTTTGAATATCCCTGTTAGGGTGTAAAAGGTAGGTTAAATGGTGAGATCAAACAGTTACTGTATATTGTAGAGCACTTTGCAATACTGTATTTAACTACATGGTTACCATAAGGGCTGGCTATTTTCAAGAATTTTGCAATTCGATTTTGATAACTTAGGTCATGATTCAATCTCAAGGCTGCACGGTGGTGCAGTGGTTAGCGCTGTTGCCGCACAGTGAGAAAGTTCCTGGTTCAAATCCCTGTCGGACAGCAGTCTCTCTGTGTGGAAGTTGTGTGTTCTCTCCTGGTGCTCCGGCTCCCTCCCACAATCCAAAGACATGCACGTTAGGTAAATTGGTGACTCTGAAATTGCTCGTAGGTGTGAATGTGAGTGTGGCTGGTTGTCTGTCTCTGTATGTCAGCCCTGTGATTGACTGGTGAACAGTTCAGGTTGTTGTCCGCCTCTCACCCAATGACAGCTGGAATTGCCTTCATTACAACGGAAATAATTGATTTCAGGATTTTCTGAATCGATATTGAAATGGGGAAAAATATATTGCAATGCAGTGAAGAATGTTTTTTTTTCCTCAGCCCTAGTTATCATAGATTGTGTTGATAACTGAGGCAGTTCAATGTGCTTTATAATAACATTTTATTTGTATAGCACTTTTCAATACAGGTTAAAAAAAAAAAAAAGTGCTTCACAGTGTGCAATCATTTATTGAAAACATACAGAAATGCATCCTGTTTGCTGAGTTAGACAGTACCATTACCATTATCTGAAAATGTTACAGTACAAGCTTAGTGTCATTGATGCAGCATGTTGTCTGATGAGTTAGTATTCTGTATTCAGGGGGTAGTCTTTGTGTTCTGAAGCCCTGTTAGAAACAGAAGAGGAGACAATCATTACTTAAGTTTAGATCTTAAAGGAAACAGCTTCAGTAATGCTGCCTGTACGAAGTGTAAAGTTGTCCCCCCCCCCACCCCCCCTTTGTCTTCCTGTGTACTCACGTCTCAATTCTGAATCCTCTCCAGTTCCTGTTCAAGCTCAACATGCTGTTCATGTCGTCTTCGCTCAGCTCAAAGTCAAACAGCTGAAAGGAAGAGAACAGCAAGTGAGAGCTTAAGGAACACCACACAATCTGCCTTGAGGGCTCTGGACAGAAACCCAACTAATCAGATTCTTACAAAGGATAACTGATGTAGCAATGGAAACATAAAGCATGTAGTCAGAACTCCTTGATATAAAACAGACTCAAGCTTGTAAGAGCTTAGCCATCCCTTGAAAATGTGTTCTACACATCAAAACCAATCAGGTTGTTCAGCTTAATGATTACTATACCTGTATGTTTTCCTTGATTCGATGGGGCGTCACTGACTTAGCAATGACGATCACGTTCCTCTGAATGTGAAACCTGATGAGAACCTGAAAACAAATCTTGAGTTCAAACTAAGCATTAAGGCATTCTTTCAAATAGTTTTACTTTTCCTTTTCCGACTTTTCAAGTTCTAAGAGTGGATAACTCTGAACTGACTACTATTTTAAAGGTTCTTGCGAGTGTGCGACTACCTGGACTAGCAATCAAATTCCCTAACGGCCTTTCCCCGAGTAGCTTTATGCCTTATTTTTCAAAGATGAAGGATAAGGCAAAGATAAACATTAGGTCAATGTCATTTTCTCTCTTACCTGTGCTGGGGACTTGTTGTATTTCTTGGCGATGGCCTTGATCTCAGGTTCCTCCAGCAGGATGGGATCATCAGAGGAAGCCCTTTTTTGTATAAGCACAATAGAATGATGACATAGAATCACTGAACCACATTCAAGGGAACCCCCCCCCCCCCACCCTGCAGGACCTGGTAACACCCCGTTAAAAGACTGTGCTGCCCAGCTCGCACCTGTCCTCACAGACATCTTCATCATCTCTCTCAAGCAAAGCTGTCGCAGCAACTGTCAACTATATCCTTTCTGAACAACTATTGTCCAGTGGATCTGACATCTGTCATCCTAAAATGCTTTAAGAGATGATTCAGGGATCCTGTCAAAACCAGCCTCCTACCCTCTCTGGACCCTTGTAAGGTGACATAGTGTGCAAACCGATCCACAGACGATGCCATCTCACTGGCCCTACACACTATTCTGTCTCACCTGGATAAAAGGCACAGCTAGGCCTGGATATTGTTCATTGATTTGAGTTTGGACTTTTTTTTTAAATGGCCTCGCCCCTTACCAGGGTCTGTCAGGTGAGCCCAGCGGGCTGTATGCTGTCACTGAGATGCCTTTTGAGTGACAGTAGTTGATCAGCTTGTCTTGAGTCAGGTATGGATGGCATTCAACCTGAAGGGGAAAACAATCAAAATGCTTTAGCTTTTATTCTCCTCTTTCTACATTAGTTTGTCGTGATGACAATCTTGTTGTATACCTGGTTGGTGGCGGGCTTGTACTTGAGACCTGGCTTATTGAGTATGGCTTCAATCTGGTCTTTGTTGAAGTTGGAGACGCCGATGGCCTTAACTAATCCAGCATCTACCAACTTTTCCATAGCCTTTGAAACACATTATCACTGTTAGTGATTCATACTGTTTACATACAAATGATATGTTCCTACTGCGTTCAATAAAAAATCCAGGCAACTCGCTTTGCTTTGTAGATTATAAGTGCACTCTTTATTTTCCTTCCTGATAACGCGTTCATTTTCATAAACATACTTTGTATTGGCAGATATAAAGTATCTATATTTATTTATTTTATATTTCCCTCTGATACTAATGCTACATAAAAATATACACATTATCATTTCAACAGCTGAACAATTCCAACCCTGTATTAACATGTTGTGGTTGCTATAATTGTGGCATTGCCTGGCTCAGAACACTGAAGGAATCCAAACCTAGAAGCAATGTAAGCAGATAAAAAAGAAGCTAAGCAAACGTTAGCTGCAGCTCGGCTAGCAGCCCCTCCTGAAATGCTGTCAGCCAAAAAGTTTTGTGGAAATCCTGGTTTTTTTTTTTTTTTTTTTTACAAGAACCCCTATTTTTATTTTGTTATTTTGTCTTTAACCAAAAATGTAAAAGGTAAAGCTCTAAGAAGTGAGTTAGAAAAACTGTTTTGTAGACTTTTTGTTAGCCTTGGCCGCATGAAGTTCTCTGATAGCACTTCACCGTGGTTGTTTCCTAATGTGAAAGGTAAATGTACTATCGTGCTCTGGATACACAATGCTTTTGAGGCTGTACAGGATCGATCTTGAAAATTGATATTGGTATCAGAACAACTTTAAATTACCTCCCAAGTGTCCAAGAAGTCGCTGTCATCAGAAATGACCTTGTTGTTCTCGTCCAATGGGAAAAGTTCCTCCCCTGGCTGAAATGGCAAAGATAAAAAGAATCATTAGCGTATCATATGTGTAACAGTAAAAACACTTTTGCTGATTAAATGACACCGCTTAAAGGCCATGCTTGTTACTGTTGCATAAATCTCTAATGTCAAGTTGTGTGTGGCAGTTTGCTAAAGGTTGAGCCTGACCACAGTTCTTGATGCTGTTGGTTAATAAATAACAGGCAGGATGTTTTTTTTTTTTAAAGCCAGGACAGAACAGTGATATCCAAACCTTCATTCCTATCGGGGAATGCATGAGGTACAGGTCCAAGTAGTCCAGTTTCAGGTCACTGAGCGTCTTCTCACAGGCTCCCTTCACCAGAGAGGGAATATGGAAGGTGCACCACAACTATGTGAAAGAAACAGGGACATGTGTGATACATTGAACGTGTCTATTATTTATCTGGGTCCAATCCTGGGAATACTAGTATTCTGAGTTGGAATCTGTAGCAGTAGTATGTCAAACGATACATTCTCACCTAGATCAACTTAGCCATGTATGTGCTTGTTGAATGGAAAAAGTAGTAGTATGCTGTTGGGTTGGGAATCTTTGGGTGTCTTACGATTGAAATCGGTTTTAATTCTTGGGGTCACGATTCGAATCAGAATCTACTTTCTGTTCAAAACAATTCTGGATTCATGGACCCATCTATTTTTGAATTAGTACATACTTCATGATCTACTCCAGTCATCTGTGAGACTTGCTGGATTTCTTGCTGCTTCATTTGACATTCTACTGAGTTAAAGAGCTACCACTTAGCAGGGAGTGAAGATAAGAATCTCTATTTTCACATAAAATACTGTTTTTTTCCCACCTCTAATGTCTTTGTAAAAGGACACTTTACTTCCAGGCATGTGCGATGAATTCACTCTGTCATCTTCCTGATCAGCTGACAAAAAGACGTTAAAAATGTAAAGCTGTCCCAGAGCACATTTCTGTCTTGTAGAAACTAATTTCTGTTGTTTTAAACTGAGTTATTCAGCCTTGGTTCTGTCACTTTTAGTTTTAAGGTTGGTCCTAGGAATAGTAAGTAATGACCAACCAGAGGATCTCAGGTGTCATGGAGGCTCGTAGGGGGGTCAGGAGTTCAGCAATATAATCTGGAGCCGACCCACAAGCTTTAAAAGTGATCACAAGAGTTTTTAAAATCAATTCTAAAACAGACTGGGAGAAAAGGGAAGTGATTTTAAAACCGGTGTGATGTGTGCTGTATTGTTGGACCTGGTTAAGAATCTGGATGTGGCATTTTGGATCAGCTGGAGTTTGTTCTTGTGTAAAACCAGAGTACAGTGAATTTCAGAAATCTAACTGGGATTAAATAAATGCAGGAATTCCTGTTTCCAAATTACTAACAGATCAAAATGACCGGATTTTTGTGAGTTTTCTTCGTAGTAGTAATCTTCCATGGAGCCCACTGTCTCCCCTGCTAAACCGTAGGATCTCATCGATATATGTTGATGTTTAGGCTGGGAGGAAGGTGCACATTGCTCTCGCTCATATATCAATGTTAATGTCAAAATATGCTTGAATAAATTTGGATAAACCTATTGATGAATTAAACTTTTTTTTTAGTTTAAAGTTAAAGAGAAGAGAAAGTTTTTACGTTTATGTATGCTGGCAGTATGAGTCAGTATTTTCCTTTGTTCAATCATGCTTGCGTCTCATTCGCTCCGTGGGAGGTGAGATTGATGTAACCTGAAGTCAATGTGGCACTGATTACAGAGCTCCTCTCTGATTGGCCCATGAGGACAGGTAACAGGGTTTTATAAAAGGTGGTTGATTTGCCTCACTACAGAGGAGAAGGCTGTGAGAAGAGTTGGGTTTTTCCTCTGTGTCGGCTAACGTCTCCTGGTTTTTTTTTTTTTGTCTTCAGAGGACGTTTGATAATGGCTTGAAGGATTTATTTGTCGTTAAGTTATTGTTATTTTGAGTGTGCGTGTGTGGCCGGCCTGCACTCAGAGGTGTATCAGTATGGAAGCATCTCTGATCGCCTGTGAGCTTTGCTGTGAACTGTACCTTGCTGACGATGAACAGATCCTCCCGTTTTACAACTCCTTGGTCAATCATGGCAGAAAGTCCAGCTGCAACCTCTCCTTCATTCTGGTAAATGTAAGCACCATCAAAGTGCCGGTAACCTTCACTTATTGCCACCTGAACAGCCTCTGAGACCTTTCCTGGCCCAGCCTATGAAGAGAGAGGGACACAAACATAAGGACGTTGCAGATACAAATAAGCATCAACATCAACGAATAGTATCATTCTTCGAAAACTACTACAAAAATGTTGCTTTTCAGTCAAATGAGAAGCTTTACAAGGGTAATGTTTACGCTTCTGATGTGTACAAATATTTTAGTTACTCTATTTTGCAGGTCCGGAAACCTCATAACATGAAAAACTTGTAACTTCTAATGATATTAGTTACAAAAAAAATGGGAACCACATGTTTGTAAAAACATACCAACAGAAAATGTCAATACTTTCATCAAGAAGGAAATGTTCAGCCTTACCCTCCATGTTCCCAGACCCACAATGGGCATCTTGTCTCCATTATTGAGAGTAACTGTAGGGATCATGTTGGGTCTTGTGTTGCAGTTCTTGCAGGATCAACAAGCGGTTGTAAGAGCGGACAGACTGAGGTAGAGGTGGCCGCCTCTCATTTGAAGTGAGTGAGGGAGGGAGGTGGGGTTGCTGCAGGGGCAGAGAGCAAATGTGCCTGGGTTTGATTAGTCATGTCTGACTCTCACAAAACATTACTCTGTTGACAGACACAAGAGGCTGCTGAGGAGGCATGACTCAGCAAAAACATTGTGACTGAATCGAATGCCAAATGTGACGCCCAATAGCGTGAAATCTTCGCATAGGGTTTGTAAAAAAAAAAAAAACAGTTGAAGTTCCTGACGCAAGATTGACTTAAGATAATGTGCTGTAGCTACAGCCTAACAACCATTTGCAGAAAATGTTTTGGTCAAGGGCCTTTTAAATATGTATTTTATATAAGTTTTGATGAAAATCTTGTGATTGGCATGCAAAGAAACAGGTTTGCATCCGCAGACCTGAGTGTGCGGGTGAAGGATCTCAGACAGGTTGGGGGGAGCCAGGTTGTGAAGGGCTTTGTATTGTAGGATGAGGAGTTTAAAGTTGATACGCTGGGGGATGGGGAGCCAGTGGAGGTTATGAAGGACGGGGGTGATGTGGTGTCTGGTGCAGGAGTGTGTGAGGAGGCGAGCAGCAGAGTTCTGTGTTGAAGTTTCTTCAGTGAATTTGATGGTGGTCCGTAGAGGAGACTGTTGCAGTAGTCTAGTCTGGAGGTGATGAATGCGTGGGTGAGGGTCTCGGCAGCTGAAAATGAGAGTAGTGATTGTGTGAACCTTTCCCTCGGATAACTAATTTATCAGGATATCCCCTCAAGTTGAGAAGAAAATACTTTTAGGACAAAAGTGGGAATCACTTAATCATTGTCTTATCTTGTGTAGAACAAGATTGATTAGGCCTGTCGTCCTCGTGTATTTATATCACTGCACCATTTCACCATGTACAGTGATGGGCTAATTGCAGATTAACTTAAATGCTCGTGGGTTCACATCCTCGAGACAAAAATAAGTTGTAGCTGTTTACAAGTTGGCTATATTTTTTTAAGAGCAGTTGAGACGAATATTAGACATTTATAAAACAGTTACCTCTCTAGTTACTTTTCTATTCCAACGTGTAGAAGTCAACCACTCAACATGTTCAGTGTTTCAGATTGTGAAGCTGAGAGGAAAAAAAAAAAAAGTAGGGTGTTATCAGATCACATTTATTCTATAGATTAATCTGAAGACAGTATGAAGCACGTAGCTTCCTAATAACTTTCTCTTTTTTACTATTTAGAAGAAGCAGATGACTTTCTGGCACAACCTCACCAACTACCAAGGAGCATGAAGGGTGACAGAACAGGTCAAAAAGCTCCAGCAAAACTAGCCTTTTTTTTTTTTTTTTTTTACTGTTTTTAAATATAAGATATAACAGTTCTCTCGTTGAGATATAACACATTTTTAATGTTTTTACCGGACAATGACTTCAGTTACTGCCCTTTTCATCACCACCTCTATACATAAATCCGATGCTCAACCCTGCCCTGCCTCTCTAGCTTGTGAAAAGGGCGCCCTCTACTGGAATAACAGTGGGCTGTATTGTAAAGGTGAGAACATTTGCGAACATGAGGGTCAGATACTTCTCAGAAACATATGCTGTGATTCACCCGAACAAAAGCTTAACACCATCTTTTAAAAAAAAAAAAAAAAAGGAGCATTTAAGGGTTCAAAGTAGTCTTTTTTTTTTTTTTTGATTGTACGTTGCAGCGTTTTTTGGCATACTGTCCAGGTAAGACAGAAAAGTAGAAATGTGCGCTTCATAGTTTTTATTCATTTTCAAAACATTTTTTCAATCAGTCAACATTCAGGCCACTAAGGGCGCGCACACACACACACACACACACACACACACACACAATACAAAGTGCAGATATTAGACAATGACATAAATACAACACTGTCTATGAAAGAAGGCAACATGAAGAGCACAGGTGCTGAATATTGCACTTTAAAATCAGTTCAGGAAACTTCTGCTTTGGCTGGCAGTTCACACATGTTCTTCGTTTTGCCGTCAAAACAAAACTTAGCCAGCCTTTGTCATGAGAAAGATGTCAATGCGTCCAACTGCAGGAAGAGACTTTAAATGAGGTAACAGTTGATAATTGCCAACTTGCACAACTTTTTGCTAATCTTTAAGCTTATTTCTAAAACAAGAGGGAGAATATGCAGTTACAGAGTAAACTATGCCAAGCAAAAGGGAATGGTTGATCCTGTAGAGAGCACGAGTATGGCCTAACTACAGAATGAATGTTTCACATCTGTGGTGTGTTTAATAAATCATATTGCCTTGTCTGATATCGTAAGGCCATACCTGAGTCTTATAGATTGTACCAATTTAAAAAATGAACCTGGAAAACGACATGACAAAGAGGTATATAATATATTGTGCTATTAGCAATGATGCGTGTGTTATTGCTTGGAAGCGGCCATTAAACAGGCCCGCTTGGACATTTGTTCTGAGAGGAGATTACATAAACAATACAACAAAAGCCACGCAAAACAATTCTCTATTCCACCGAGTGATAAATTAGCATTCAATTCCAAAACCACGACTTAAAACCCAGCAGTGTCCCGAGAGCATCGCGTTTTCTGTCCGCCTCAGGAGCAGTCGGTGAAGGTGGTCACCATGTTTCCCCTGCGCTGAGTCACTGTCCTGCAGTGCTGCTTCCCCGTGCTCTGAAATCTACTCTCGGCGCGCGAACTGTGCGCGTTAAAGGTGAACATCTTCTCCAGGTCCTCGAACATGTCGTCAAATACTCCACCGCCAAATGCCCCCTGCTGGAACTGCCTCTTGTGTTTGTTCATGGCCTCTTCATGGGCCTGGAAGGGGCTGTCGAAGTGTTTCTTTTGGTGGGCTTGGTTTGGGGATTGGGAGTGAAAGTGGTGTTGGTGGTGTCTATGTTGGTGACCAAAATGGTCAAAGTCTTTGAAGATGTCGTCGAAGTTGAAGGTCTGGTAGTGCTGTTTGAAGTTGTAGTCGCTGCCGCCGCTGCCTGCTCCTCCTCCTCCTCCGCGGCCCTCCCCTGGTGACGGGCCGTGGCCGAACTGGTCGTACTCTCGCCTCCTCTTATCATCTGATAACGTCTCATAAGCTGGTGGAGAAAGACACATTACATCACTGTGTGCTGGTTGCTATGGTGCGAGCACTCAGACGCCTTGAGAAATGTGCTGATATAGTGACTAATAATTGCAAAACATGTAGATGTTTAAATTTGTGTCATGCTGAAAATAACCCAGGGTTTGTTTGAAATACCACAGACTAGTCTGTAGGTATGTCTATGGTTACAAGAGCATTACCTAACATCATGCAATGACTCACTCACCTTCTGCTATTTCCCTAAACTTTGCCTCTGCGTCTGGGTCCTTGTTTCTGTCAGGGTGGTACTTCAGAGCCAGCTTATGGAAGGCCTTCTTCACCTGGCGCTCTGTGGCGTCTCTCGGCACTCCCAGCAGCTCGTAGTAGTCCCTCTTGGCGAGGATGAACTCGGAGATCAGCAGGATGTTAACCGCAAGCAGCAACATGGACTGAGCCGTGGCCATACTGTTGGTTTTCACACCTCTGAGTGCTGTGAAGAGAGCAAGGTTGACAGCTCAGTTTACGACGTTTCACACACGTCTGAAACTCAGGAAGTATTTTAAATTCAAGATTCAGGTCTTCTCTTAAGAAAGAACAACTAGAATGAAAGGTTAAACGATACTAACTAGCTTGTTTCTACACAGAAGAAAGAAAATGACAACTCACTGTTTTGGTCTTACAAGGGAGTCACTTACATTAGCTTAACCTTTTAAAGCTGGTAAAGAAACCTCGGTATTTGCTCTCGGTTGCAGATAATCACTCAAGACAAATATAGTTAATTCGTATAAGAAAGTTGCCATTACCTGGAGATGGGTGGACAAACAGCCTGAGGATACTTCTATCAGCCGCCAACAGTTCCAGCTGACGCGAAGCGAAAGCTAGCAGTTGTTGATGAGCTGCATTCCTGAGCTGTAACACCACGACTCGCAATCCTATTGGTCCGCTTCGCAACACAGTGACGCAGTTCGTCCTGATTGGTCGTAACACTGCGCACGTGGAGACATTTGGCGAGTCCGAAGATGATACAAGCTGAGCGAGATGAAAACCTCTTGTACGTCCGTTATCGTACTCGTGTCCTTAAAAATGTTATAAATCATGAAAATCCATTTTTTTTTTGCCTTTCCCACATTACTATTGGGAAATTGTGACATAGATATCACACGAATACTGTCAGAACACATGTACGTAATCTCCTTCGTGTAATTTCCTTCACAGTTTTGTAAATCACTTAATAGTCAAAATGGTACGTGAACGATCTTGATAAGTATTGAGGTTGAACGTCATCTCGGCCATGATATTACAACCCGGAAGTGACAATTTACGAGCTGGGGCTGTGTTTTGAAAAATGTTAGCCTCAAACTTGTGTCTTTAAAATCGATTTCATGTGATTTTTATCTTCAACTATGCCCCGATACTGCGCTGTGAAATTATGCAGAAACCGAGGCGGAGCTGCATCTAAACAAGAAGACAAGAGGATAAGCTTCTATCCGTATGTTTTCTTTTTTTTTCTCCTTGTGCTGTATCTGAATATGCTTAGTTTAACTGCATGTGCTATTTTGTAGTTTTCCTTGGTATCTTGTGTTAAAGAAAGCAGTAGTTAAAAGGGTAGGAAGAAATCCCACATTAGGGCATGTCAGTTTTTAAGATGCATGTCATGGGGAGGCTGAAAGACAGTTTATAAGAGGGTGGAGTAGTGATAATAACTTTATAAATAATGCAACTCACAAGTGACAGTGATACTCCACAATTGTGATCTAGATCTGTCTCAATTTCAGTTACATTTCCATCTTTTAAAATCCAAAGGTTTCCCTTGCAAGACAAGCCCAGGCTTCAGAAATGGGTCCACAACATGAAGAGGGAGGAATGGACCCCGAGTCGACATCAGTACCTTTGCAGCGAGCATTTCACAGAGGACTGCTTCGACATTAGATGGGGCATCCGCTACCTGAAGAACACGGCCATCCCGACAACATTTCCCTCCACTGAGGATGTAAGTATCCGTCTTATTTAATCTCTCTACTCCCCTTACAGTTCCAACATCATGTACAGCTGGGGGGGGGGGGGGGGATAATCAAAATAATAATCAAATACACATTAAGGCAGGGGTTCCCAAACTTTTCAGCTTGCGACCCCCGTTATGACGGTGATAGATACTTGGGACCCCACATTTGACGCACTAGGTCAAAACACTGGCATTAAAACAGCAAACAATAACCCAAACACCATCATATTATTTTTGTAATTTATTGTAAGAAACTACTTTTTTTTTACCTACTGTATTTTCAAATGAATGGGTGAAATATCCAATTTTAAACCATTTTCCATTTTTATATGTTTTTGAAAGGAATCTCACGACCCCCCTAACAGTGTTCCGCGACCCCCACTTTGGGAACCACTGCATTAAGGCACATTATCAGGGATTCTGATAACAGACGGAGCTGACACAGTATGATATAAAAACAGATTACAGTGTGATAGTCTTAATCAAGTAACAAACAAATCCAACAACTCGTCTTTATGTTGTGTTATCTTAACGTTTTCTGCAAATCCGAATTTAATAAATACGTTTTTTTTCTTCTTGTATCTAAGGAAGAGGAGAAGAGATGCATCACTTTTAAAAGAAGCCCCACACCGAAACCCAGGACTTTAGACATCGAGGCAACAGGTTTTGACTCTCCTGTCAGCAAGAGGCCGCTCATTTTAAGCAGAACTTCCAAAAAGGTCCGGCCGAGTACGACAAACAACCTTCTTGGCAAACACACAGAGTCAATAAATGAACGTCCTCCGGTACCAGACACCGGTACATCGTGTACTTCAAATCTCTCGGAGGTACAGGCCGCTGTTTGTCTGATTCCAAATGATGGTGGAAATTCAACAGTGTCTTGCCTGGCAGTGTCCCTTTGCAACGAGTCCCATTTTGAACATCAGACTGACTCAACCGTGACTGTGTTGTGCTGTGAGACATTAGGCCCTCTCCCAAACGGAGAGGCAAACATGGACACCGCCGCCCTCCAAGCAGCGCTGGGTCAAACTTTTAGTTTTGTTCCTGTGGAAATGGTCAAAGAAGAACCGGCTGAGTGCCTTTCAGAAGAGAGGGGACCCGTCGAGGGGGAGCACGTCTCCCTATACGAGCACGCGTACTGCAGACCGGACACGGACAAAGATCAGCTCTGGAGTAGAATCATGAGTTTGAACGCAAAGATTTTAGAGCTGGATCGCAGGGAGGCGAGCACCGTGGACAAAATCCGAGCTCTGGAGACGGAGATCGCGCTCCTGAAGAAAGATGGCGCAGTTTTTAAAGAGAGGCAGAACGTTTTGGAAGATTACATATCATCTGTGTTGATCTGAATCTAAAAATAGTTGCAAAATGAGAACTTTAAAAGAGATTTTGTATTTGAATTGTGGAGTCGATTGAGTCACTCGGTCGTTGATGTTGTACAGGAAACTAAACATTGTGTCTTATTAAACTCTAAATGGTACTGCATTATGATTTGTCCGTACCAGAATTTATACCATGGTTGGCACTGTAGGACTGTTGTGGTGTTGGACACGTCGGAAAAACGAGTTTCTGAGTTGTAAAATGCAAATGAACATGCATCATGCAATGCTCAAGTCGGAACAACAACTCGGAAAAGAATGAGGTGCCCGACTTCTCGCCTTGACGTCAGAATCCTCATCAGAGGGTATCAGATCATTTCATATGTCACATTTGATAATTAATTAATATATTGATGATTGTATCCATTTGTTTTTCATTATTTCTGCCCTAATCTACATTGGATGAGCATCAAAGCTCATTTTAATGACACACGTTGCTGATAAAGAGAAGCAGCAAGAGTGCTTTGCTGCCTGTCATCGTGGACTGCATGAGTCATGGCCGTAGTCTTGCTTGTTTTTCATACTGCACTTGTACTTTTCAGTGACACCACAGGGTCTCTTACCCCCTGAACACCCTGCTGTGAAAGTGCTGCCCCTACTCCAGATGGATCTTTTTCAACTAATATCTTAATACAACTGGTATAATTATTTTCTTCTGAGGTTTTTAATTAAGAGTCGAGCAATTTTAGAGCCTGACAATCCTATAGCATATTACCTTGTTACCTAGGGGAAATATGGAATAAACCTTAGGGCAATAAAGGGGTGTTCTCTCCAGGAAGGACTGACATGCTGTAGATATCATTCCTACCAAATACATCAACATAGAATAACACTCATCATTCTGATTTAGGACCACATGACGTCCTCTCCACCATGGAGACAGTTTGGAGATCAACACTAACAGCAGGGGTACATGTGTTAGTGCACACCAAATCAATGCCACTGATCAAAACACCATTCACACACGTCTGCATCCTGGAATCGCTGAAGCAATCACGTCCATGTGAGCAGAGGCTTGTGCGCTTGATTGAAAGCACCAGCATGACTTCAAAATGTTCTGCTTTGTAGAAAATTCTGCGATGGGTTTATTTTGAAGTGCTCTGTGGAAATGTTTCTCTGATATGTGTTCTCCTCCAAAGGCTATATGTCGGTGAGTCTTCTTCAGCTCTGCTGACTGTTTTAAATCAGCAGAGCTGTTGTCTGACAACAGCATGAACATGAACCAGCAGCAGGATTTATCTCCCACTTCTCTACCCTTGGGCCCTGAATTAGTGATCATAGTATTTTGGCTAAATGAGAGACCTAATCCTATTTGAAGCAGCCTTTCCAGAATGAAATGTGCCATAGGCTGTCTCTGCACTGTAGCAGGCCTGGTCACACAATTCCTATTTGATTGTTGCCTTGTTAAGATATTGTATTTTTAACCCACAGATTTGCTAAAATGGGAATGTGTCATCAACAAAATTAACTTTCAAACCAGCATGTCAATGCTCAGGAAGAGAGAAACACCTGCTGAGCTTTACATTAAGCACTGCATGATGTCACTGTGTTACATAAAGACACTAATAAGGCTCAGAGGCTGTATACATTTATGGTGTTGGCATAAGGGGCTTCCTGCTTTCAGTGGCAAACCTGACTTCTAATTTGACATCTTTTAGTTTTCGTGTGTGTGTGTGTGTGTGTGTGTGTGTGTGTGTGTGTGTGTGTGTGTGTGTGTGTGTGTGTGTGTGTGTGTGTGTGTGTGTGTGTGTGTGTGTGTGTGTGTGTGTGTGTGTGTGTGTGTGTGTGTGTGTGTGTGTGTGTGTGTGTGTGGGGTGGGGGGGGGGGGGGGGTGGGGGGGGGGGGGGGGGGGGGCAGGAGTGACATATTCTTTTTTAAAAGTAATTACAGATTGAATGCACATGTGGAAAGATTGTGAAGTGCAATTTCAGGTGAGTCCAGGTTGTTGCTTAACATGGTCGCAAGGTTACGAAATGACACTTTTCCCTGGGAGAAAAAGACCTCATTGAGGCTCTGTAGTATTAGAAAGGTTTATTAGAATTGATTCTTGAAATGAGTATTGAATTGGGATTGTATGATTTAATCGTGGCAAATAAAACATACCCAGAGTGGATTAGAGGACTAATACACTGTGAGACCTTGTGGGAGAAGAGAAGGAATTATACTCGTTGCAGTTTTGGAATGTGTAAAAATAACTGAAACAACAGTCAGGGAAATGTTATTGAGTTATAAAAAAATCGAAATAATCTATGATAGAAGTTCATTTAGAAAGCATTATGGAAAAAGAACATGAATTGCAGGTATTTTTAATCAGTGGAGTGACATTTTGCAACAGGTTCATTACATGTATGCATAACAAATTGCAGGTAAATTAAGAGGCTGACACCTGTTCTGTAAATAGCAGCATTTATTTAGGAAACATTTAAGAAACATTTATCATACAGGTAAAGCAAAGTAATATAATCCAAATCAGTTAAAGCAAACAAAACTCTTGTATTCAATATACATTAGAGCAGAAATTCACATTCATCAAGTTAAATGTGTACTTGATTGAAAATAGGCCATTATAGAAAAAGTCTGCCACAGTATTGAATGAAGGAGAGTATTGTTCCATGTAGAATAGTTAGGGAAAAAGGGACTTCTGCTGGTATTTCTCAGTTAATAGATATTTGTCTGAAAACGGAAACATAGGCATTAAACCCACAAAATACTCTAAAAACAAATTTTGTTAAATACAGAAGTGTTGACAATAGATAGTTATCATAGAGGATACAATAAATCACATTTTTACAAATGTACAATATTATAAAGGAGCTTTTCCATCGCACTCTGTGCTTTGATTCATACTGAACCCATCGTTTGGTTTGGTTACTGGATGCCAAATATCCTTTTCTTTTCCAGGATTGTATCTTGAGTTGCATATTGATGTGACACATCTGCAGTAGGTTCGGTTGATATGCTCCGCCATATGGTTCAGCTGTAGTAGAGATAAATCCAAGGGTTGGTGCAGCTGTTGAGACCTGCTAGCAGCATAATGATGGCAAACACAGGGCCTGCGGGGGAGAGAGAGAGAGACACACACACACACAGAGAATTTTGTAAATTACATGTTCTCCAATATATGACACAACACAAGCAGATTAAACATCGAAGGCATCTGTCATTTTGGACAGACCTTGGGTAGGCGCACTCGATGGGCTCCAGGCAGACCACAACTGGACAACAAAAAACGGGCTCCAACAAACTGTGTATGCCAGTATAATCACAAAGGTCATTTTCACAGTCTTCAGCATGGCACTGGACACCCCCTTCGTGCCAGCGCGCCCTGCCTGCAGCGCCTTCCTCTTCATGTTGAAGTAAATGGTGGTGCAGATCCCCACTTGGCAGTGGAGCAGAATGACAGCAGGCAGGGCGAACACGGACAGTGTGATCCAGCTGATGTAGATTCGGCTCCCCCACGGTTCGATAAATGTCGCCCAGCAGTCGAACTGGTTCTCCTCCACCTCCCGGAGAGAGAAGATGAAGAGCTGAGGAGAGCTAAAGGCGAGGGAGATGAGCCACGCTGCGCCTATGGACAAATATCTCCTAAATGGGCTCTTTAAGAATGAAACCATCGGCTTACACACCGCGTGGTACCTGTCTATGGTCATGGCTACTATCATGTACGTGGAGGCGAACATCCCAACCACCTGTAGGTACTTTACGGACCGGCACAGAAAGTCTGTGCCGCGGAACCTGTGCGTAATTTCAATCAAAAACTGCGGTAACACTTGGAAAAACGCCACCACCAGATCCGCCAAGCACAGGTGTAACAGAAACAACTGCGTCCTCGTGTTTCTTTTTCTCTTCCTCCAAAGTGTTGTCAAGAAGAAAACATTCCCACATGTTGCGAGCACAAAAACCAAACCTAGAATCCCGGCTCTGATGAGCGCAAACCGTTCATACACTTCATCTCCATGTGTTGCTTTGTCAGGGCTGTTTCTGCTAGAACCCATTGAAGCAACGATACTCTGTGTCTCCTGTATATTTTTAGCGATTCAAATATTCAATTTCCATCCATATTCTAGGAGCAGTGTTGCAGCGTTGGCGCATGGACGTGTCTCTGCATTCTGCTCCTGTGCGCGCGTGTTGCAAGTGACTCGTGTGTTCGAGGAGGTGTGTCAGTGTATGCATACTGTCAGTGTACTCTGTGATGACTGACTTTCTAAGTCAGACCTCAAGTAAATACAAATAAACATATAGCCTAGAATTAGACTGGAAATTACAAAAAGTACCAACACATATAAGTATGTAATACGGAAATCCATAAACTCAAACTACATACCCAATAGTATTATTGAGAAGAAAGTATTAATACAGGTCTGTCTCTTGTTTTCAATCGAGAGAATTATAAACTTGTGCTGTGTTTCAGTTCATGTTCAAACATTTCCTGCTGTATGCTTGCTCTCTCCCTGAAAGCTCTGTCTGAACCAAGGTGTTCCTCATGGATCTGTTCTTGGCCCCAACAACCTGCTTGCACAATTTCTATGCTACATCTCTTCATTTAAGGGTTTACAATGTAGTTCAGCTGAGTTCAGAAGTACTACTCAAATGAAAAAAAAAAAAAATGACAAAGTAGCACTCGATTGTAAGTGCACCATGCGGTGTTGCCATTAAAGATCTGACATTGAAATTGCAGAGGCAGAGAAAGCAGTTCCAGTAACTGAACTTTTGGAAACAAATGATTTCACATGAACAGAACTAGAAGATACCACTCTTCATAGGACAGGGGTTTGATAGTTGAACCTTGATGTCTTGTTCTTGTTAAAATAAATGTTGTTATACTTATCAACCCTAAATCCCAGTTGATATTTCCGACCTCAGATCTCGTCTTTACAATATGAATCATCATTTCACACAGCAGTTATACAGTTTGAATATATTGAAAACTATGTGTCAAAACACTTTTACAAAGTCAATTTAACATAACAATACCACAATTTTGTATTATGGACCCATTTAAGATCTTTTCAGAACGCTCTGAGTTACTTTTTAAATTGTATGCTTGTTAGAACAGCTGTTTTTCAGACAGTCAAATATGGTTTTAAATCATATGTAAGGATGTTTTTATATGATGTGAAATATGCCACTGCATGAGAGTTGAATTAGGTTGAGAACACTAATGTTTCTGCACTCTCTGAAGAGGTCAAATCCCCATCAGGTCTCATATTAAAAGCACAACTTTACAGCAGAATAAAAGTGTTTACCACTCAAAACAAAAGATAGTTTTAATTCTCTTTAGATTATTTTTTAACCATGACAACCAGAGTTGTTTCCATTTTTTATATAACTGACCTGTTTAAATATGTTTAGGAGAAAAGTTTTGCATAACTGAGGACATGTCACTTTAAATGACAGATGGGAGCTGCTAGCTGACTCCCAGAAGTCATATTAGCGAATTCAGTCACCAACCTGTGACTAATTAAATACAGTATTTGGTCAAGTCAGTGCAATTCTACTACTTACACTACAAAGGAAAGCTCCACTGTGTCAAAGTGCAATTATAGTCCCTTTATCACACATTTTTAAATAATGCTTTACAATGCAGCATAATAGAGATGCTTTTCACAGAACATGTAAAGACAAGTGACTAACAGTACAGTACAATCCCCCCAACAAAGAGAGGATATATAGAGGTTACACCAACTCACCCATAAACTAAACATAATATATAATCCCTAGGTGGAGTGGGCATAGAGAGAAAAGATGATGCCTGATGTAAGCGGCAAGTGAACTGAAGCGTTTGTCTTTAGACAGTTTTTGAAAACAATGGCAAAAGATGGAATGGTTCATGCTTTCTACCTTTTTGTTCCAATGTGCATTTCCATTATATACGTAAATATAAAATTACACTATGCAAATCCCTTTGGAAATGATTACACCCTACTGTGATAATGTTTGAAAAAAAAGTCAGACCTCTTCAGAGATCCAGTTTAAGAATGTGAAGCTATCGAGTTTCTTTTCAAAGGAAGTGTTTTTTTCAAATGGATTTCTCAACACAGTTAGGGTTTTCATTTCTCACAAAGTAAATGGGGTCATTTTCTACAGGAGACTCCACATGTGTTAAGCTTTGCCAGGGCAGCCCCCTGCCTGCCTAGATCGGCTCCGTGTGAAACGTATTAATATCGTGTCTAGCAGACCATCCATCGACACATACAGCAAAACAACCTGTGGCTCTCCAAGCACTGACATGTCATGAAAATCAGACCCAAGCTACAGTAGGTAGTGTTTCATCTTGGCTTTTATCGACTCCATTAACTCCCAATATGTTTCCCTTCAAAAGGGCAATTGTGAGTTGACATGCTTCAAACCACTAGACAATTGTCTTCTCCTACTTTGAAGTCTGACTCTGTTGAATAATTGGTTACTTCACTTCAAGGACCTGTAGACGTGGTGAACTCAGGCACATCACTACTAGCCTACAGTAATAATCTTGAAAAGGTGACATTTAATTGAACCTGCTTGAGATGTCAAAGATTCAATTAAATGTCACCTTTTCAAGATACAAATGGCTGTAGGGATAGTTTAAAAATTGCCTGATTTATAATGTCATTTGTGTTACCACTGAATTCCTTTCGCTCTGAAAAGTGGATTTACCTAAATATTGCTCTCCATGGTGCTGAAATACTAAACATATTACTGTAGACGTGGTGAACTCAGGCACATCACTACTAGCCTACAATAATAATAATGTTGAAATCCAGCAAACCACACATTATTAGTGCATTAAACCCTTTATTGAATCCTTCATATTGAGGTAGTGTGGATTATTGATCTGTGTTCGCCTCCTCAAATGCTAAATGTGTGTTAATGAAATGTATGTTGTTGACATCTGGTGGTCAATATTGATCATTGCACTGCAGTCTGTAAATCACTCCGCTGTCGTGACTACGTCACTTCCTCTTTTCTTCCTGTTTATTGTCTCTAACGCGCCCAGCAGCTATACATTTATTGCACCAGCAGCAGCAGCAGCAGCAGCACAGTGAATGAAACATATGGCAGCAAATTCAACGTTTTTATAACATGGTAAGAATTAGATATATGTGTTGATAATGCGAATGTTTTTTATCTGAGACAAACTGGCAATACAGTGCTGCTGACGGAAATCTACTTTGGAGCTAACTTGGCTAATGCGTCGTTTTTAAGTCCATCCAGAGGAGTTTAATGCTTATATAAGTGTTTTAAAAGAAGGGTCAGAGTGAAATATTCTCTTTCCGTGTGATGTGTTTTGAGGGGGGGGGTTGAACTGGTTCAAAGGTCCATGGCTCTTCGGAGCAAAGTCTTGCTCTCAATAACATCCGCCAGCCACTTCTCTCTGAACCGGCTCCTCCCCGGTGTGTGTACGAGCCGGGTTGACTCCACAGTGAACAGCACCTCCACGGGAAGAGTCCGTGGCTTGACTTTAGAAGTGCCCACGACAAAGTAGACGCCAGCTGTCCCCTGAATGGGTTTCCGCGGGCTGGGTGTGCTGAAGCGGGCCCGGTAGTGGTAGAAGGTGTCGTGGTCCTCCTCCGTGGACTGGAGGAAATCCAGACTGTAGATCCAACAGGGCTGCAACCCCCAGCTTCGGATGCACCTGCTAATCAGACTCTTACCCGCTTCTGCGGTGAAGTCTTTGCTCGCCGTCCAGTTTACATTCCCGAGGTCACTGTGTGGAGAGCTACCCACCTGCTCTTTCGTGTCACTGCGGTGTTTCTCCTTCAGATGTTCGACAAGTTGAGCAGACTCTGCTGAGATCTTCAGGTCGACCTCCATCACGTCTTTTTGCTGTCGAGGAACAGCAAACAGTGCAATGTGGGAGTCGCAGGCTGTGAACGCTGTTGCCAGCATTCGTTTTTGTTTGGGATATGGTTTCCATGCCAACCAGAATTGATAGGGTGTCACATGGGGCCCTCTGTTGGATCACTTTCAAATGCAGTGTAGTGTGATTACTCTTATAAGAATGCCATTTGCTTTGTGTGTCTTGAGCTAATTTTCATTTCATCCTTTTTTATTCCAGGAGCAAAATTCCAACACTCCCAATTTCACCCCAAAATGGAATTTCTTCTAAAACAATTGTAGCTGATGGCAAGTAGTCCACAAGAATGCTACTTTATTTTAAGCCTCATTCATTTCCCTGAAGAGCTTTCAAAATTCTCAACTGCGCTTTCAAGTGAGCGAGCAGACGCATGTCGCGTATCAGGACCACCCTCGACAGCGTCACCAAGGCAGTCGGAAGCGCCGACCTCATGTCCAAGTTCTCCCGCCTCAAGCCCGGCAGCACCGCAGTCGACAGCGCTCAGTCGGAAAAGGCCCTTGCCAAAGCTGAGAGCGTGGCCTCCAACAACACGGCCGCGGCCCCACCGTCCGCAACCGCCATGGAAGAAGAAGAGGAAAGGGAGAGAGTTACAGCAGAGGAAGAGCACGTTGCGGAAAACCCTTTTGTCGTCACGATGAAGTCGCCATCTAGTCTAGCTTCAGCGGCGACCGCGTCTGCAACAAGCGCTTCCTCTACTGTGGCAAAACAAACTATGCAGCTGTTTCACCCGGCAGCTCTGTCCACCAACATGGATGAGACCTACAGAACTCTGGCTCTGCATATCAATAACTACTTTGGCACGAGTTCACCAGTTGAAGAAGAAGAAGAAGAAGAAGACAACAGGCCACCAATACATCAGGACAGAGGAGCTGATGATCCAGAGTCTGAGTCCATTCTTAGCTGCATTCCTAAAAAGACTGGGGACCACATTCCTATTTTGTCTCCAGTGGCAGAGGCCAAAAGTATTGACGCACCCGCCACATCTCCTCCTCCTTCAGAAAAGCAAAGTTCTCCAACGGACACCTCTGCGTCTGAAAGTGCACCGCAGTCCATCCCCATCCCCGCACCCGCTGCCTCCCCTAAAAAAGGCTTCAGCCATTATCTCTCCTACCCTCGCCCCAGTGTTCAGGCGTTTGTCGGCAGCTACATCACGCCCCTGGTCCCCAAATTCCGAAGTGAATCCAAAAGCGCGGCGGCTGAAAAAGAAAAGTCGTTGGCAGTGACTGAGGAGGAGTCCGCCACGGAAAAGGAAAGAAACAAGACGGACATTGAAGAGGAGGAAGCGAAAAAAGCAAAGCAACAGCTCTTGAGTCAAAGAGAGAAGGTAAGGTGGTTGGGGGGGAACTCTAATGAATTGCTCTTAGTGCTTTAGAAAGTAAAAAATTACAAGTTTCAAATAAGATAAAACAAAGAAAAAACATTACAAAGGAAAGCCAGTTGTGATAGATATGTTTTTCTCTTGCAGATAATAGCCAGGGTGAGTGTAGACAACAGGACGAGAGCTCTGGTGAAAGGCCTGCAGAGAGTCACCGAAGTCAAACTCCTCATCAGTCGAGTGGAGGAGCTCAGCTGTCACCTTACGGAGTTCCCTGAGACACGAGGTGTCGCAATCAAGGTTTGTGTGTTTCAACTGCGGTGCCATGTCATTTAAGATGCGCTGTCAAAGGTGCATTCTCACAGTAAAGTGTGTGTTTTAGGAGAGTGTGTTGCCCTCCCTGCTGCGTTTGCGCCAAGCCAAAGACCTCCCTCTCCAGTCAGCGGTGAGAGAGGCGCTGGCCCTGGTTGGCTACAATGAGCCAGTGAAAGGCCGAGGGATTCGGGTACTCGCTATTGATGGAGGCGGAACAAGGTAATGTGATTAATGGGAAACAAACGTAGAAGTATCTGTGGCATCTAACGACTGTTAAACAATAATATGTTCATTATAAATAGATAGAGACTTTATTTATCTCGAGGAAAACACAAAGCATCCAGTAGCAGCTTACAAACAGTATGTGTATTAACCCGAATGAAGATTTAAAGAAACCCCTAAATTGATCAAAATGAAACCTGTACAATTTAAAAAATGAGACATATACAGAGAAAATTTACACAACCAGTGCTGCTATAAGAATATAACCTATGTACAATTTAAAAACACTGGCAAAATTAGACCTGTACATGACAGAGTAGATTGCATGTGATAGCAGCGTCTGAAAAGAGGTAGTGCAATTCTTTAAAAGAGTCGGTGCGATTTGGCTGTTATGCTATTTATGCATTAAAGTGTCAAACTAGAGGCTGTCTCTTTAAGTGCTAAAAATGCTCTAGTCCCCCTGCCATTACTGAGGTGTTGTACAAATGTATGGCCAGCGGGACGAAAGAGGTCTTAAGTCTGTCTGTGGAGCAGGATTGTGACAGCAGTCTGCCTCTGAACACGGGGGGGGGGGTGTTGTCCAGGATGGAGAGCACCTTGTCCAGAGTCCTTCTCTCTGCCAACGTCACCAGAGGGTCCAGCTCGGTGCCCACCACAGAGCCAATATATTTATACATTTCAGATTCAACCTCTATTAATGTTGTCCCTCATGAGCAAAAGGAAATAGTACCAGCTACAGAATTTAAAATGCACCAACAGTAAATCGAGAGGAAAAAAAGAACTGCCTTGTTTGAATAAGGATTGAACTGATTGAAATGACGGCCACATATGTAGCAGCTATTACTCCAGATCCAGTGTAAAAGAACACCACAGCATGTTAGTAGCAGTAGATCAAATAAAATGGCTACAGTTTTGACAGTTTAGGTTTACAAGCTCTGTCACTTTGTAACAGGGGACTACTGGCCCTGCAAACGCTGCAAAAACTGCAGAACATGACGGGCAAACCAGTCCACCAGCTGTTCGACTACATCTGTGGAGTCAGCACAGGTAAGATGTCACCACATCGCGCGTGTCGTTTATCTGACGTCTAAATGTATGTAAACTCCTGATACTACAGATGCCATCTCTGCTTCAGGTGCCATTTTGGCCTTCATGCTGGGAATCTATCAGATCCCCTTAGAGGAGTGTCAGGAGATGTACAGGAAGCTGGGTGCAGACGTCTTCAAACAAAATGTCATCGTTGGAACCGTTAAAATGGGCTGGAGTCACGCCTTTTATGACAGTGAAATATGGGAAAACATCCTCAAGTAAGCCAGCAGGAATCTGTCATGCTTGGCGTCTTTCAAATCCGTCCCAGCCGTCTTTCATGGTTCAGATCTTTTCCTAATTTTCCGTGATTTATTTAATTATGTTTCGTTCCTTTAGGGAAAGGATGGGTGAGGGGATTATGATTGAGAGTGCCAGGGACCCAAACTGTCCTAAAGTAAGTCACATATCAACTCTACACTGTTAGGATCAACGCTTGTACCATTTTCTGCTTTCATAAATTAGATTTTAGACAAGATGTACATTTCCCTGGATATTTAACAGGATAAATACAGCAATGAACACTTTACAGAATGGTACAAACCAGCTTGTTGAGGCCCTCTTAAAATACATCTGCTCCCTTTTTGTCCACTAGGTGTCAGCAGTGAGTGCCATTGTGAACAGGGGTTTACCGCTGAAGGGCTACGTGTTTAGGAACTACAGACTCATGCCAGGAGTGAGATCCCACTACCTTGGAGACTGCAAACACAAAATGTGGCAGGCTATCAGGGCCTCGTCTGCCGCCCCGGGATACTTCCAGGAATTTGTGCTGGGAAAAGATCTCCATCAGGTACGACACTGAAATGAGACAAGTGGACGATGTCTCAGCTCAGCAAGTTCGATTAAGGCCAGCCTAGGTATCTTAAAATGAAAAAAGAGACACAAAATATAGACGAATAAAAACTGATGCTGCCCACAGTGAGCCCTCCTGAACTGGCAGGGGATCTGCGCCTTGCTCAAGGGCACCTCTGCAACCTTCCCGCTCCCTACAGACTTAGCTCAGCGAGCGCTCCTGGCCTGGGGGAAGAGAGAGAAAGTGAAGGGAATGAGAACGAAGGGTTGTGTGAGAGAGAGAGAGAGAGTCCTTGGACACCGTCTGCTCCTTCATTAACATCAAAGGCCTCGTCCTCTTTTGACCTAAGCTCGCCATCCTGCAGAAAAATGAAAAGCTTCTGATTTGATTCCCTATGAAAGCAGATGTCTAACAGCGCTCCTGTGTGCCTGACAGGCTTTTTCAGGTGTAGCAGTGTGTGATTTTGTGGTTTTTCTATGTAATGGCCTTCCCAACCCTCCTTTGCAATCTCACACTTAAAAATGACAAAGTATGGATCTTAGTTTCTCTTCATTTGAGTCACAAAGGCTGCTAGAAAGGAGGAGAACGGACGCATTCTGTCCAGGATAAAGGCTGTGAAAGCATCTGATTGGACTGTTATTAGTTTAATTTAGTTTTGAACCATTGATGTGGCCAAACGTGGCCTTTAATGTGTGTTTTTATGCAGTTTGATTATTAGGTCAGATATCTTTAGATGGTCTTTGTGGGCAGCAATCACATTCAAGGCTCGCTTTAATTTTCATAACCTACTTAAGCAAATTAACCTTGTCCCTTTTTCTAACAAGTGCTTCCCTCTGCTCCTAATGTAAGAGTCCCTGTACAGTGTTTTAGTCACTAACAAAAAGCTAATCTCTGCTCCCACGCTGCATGTTTACTGACCTAAGCCTTTTTTTCGCAGAGACTTTTAGTATTAAAATGAATGGCTGATTAGCTCTTAGCTAAATAAGCGGTAAAAAAAAAAAAAAAAGTCTGGACTGAGAAATACAAAAAGCACTTTTCTGCGACCTCTGCCCCTGAAAAAACATTTCTAATGCATTAAAAAAAACAGATAACACCTCATAGCCTGTAACTAGCATGCTAAATAGCTAGTTGATGATATCGCCCTCCAGCTTCATCTTTAATGAGATGGAGGTAAGAGGTGACACACGGAGCCATGAGTGTGTTTTAGGTCCATTCATTTCAGTGGATTTGTTTTGAGTTGTTTCTCATGGACTCTGGGACGACAGCGGGGACGGAAAGATGGGAGAGCGAATGAGTTGTGCACGTTGTTCCCCTACATTCCTCACGTCGTTTCATCGACAGTTTGAGCTGCCATCGCCACCCACCTCTCTCACTCATGCTCTACTTTTCAGCACTAGCAGCGGTATTTCTCAGGAGAATACTGCGGTTGCAGGGCATCAGAAAATACATATATACGCATAAACACAGGGAGGAAAGAATCGCTCTCAGACCCGATGTAGAGGTAGAAGTGAGATATTTCTCCTTGTAGAGTTTGTTCTTTATATGAGCAAGCAATCACATCAAACCGTGTGAGTGAGAAGATTGCAATTTAGCAGCATTTTGTTTGTGTTTTGATTGCATGAAGGCTGGGTGTCATGAAGGCTGGGTGTCATGAAGGCTGGGTGTCATGAAGGCTGGGTTATCCCTCAGGGTGAGAGGTCGAGGGTCAGAGCTGAGGAGCAGCCGGGTAATTAACCTGCTATCTGTAGCGTGCAAACTGTGTCCTAATGTTTGAAGAGTTTACACCAGAGGGTAAACAGCTTTATGATCACGCTTACGGGGGTTTCAGGAAGAAGTTCAGTAATGATATGAGAGCAGTGGAGTGGACATATTTACCCCCACTCTCCAACGCTCCAACGCATGGAAATGACCTTTACCCCTGCTCTGCTGGGGTAGGATCAGACCTCCAGCGCGTCACGCTCTCCCACACTATTAATCCAAGACAAAAGGCACTACAGCGGCTGGATGGGGTCCAGAACTGGACGTGTTGGGGGAAAGCCTGAGAGAGAGAGGGAGAGAGAGGGAGAGAGAGGGAGGGAGAGAGAGGGAGAGAGAGAGAGAGAGAGAGAGAGATCAGCTCTAAAATCAGCCTAGTCATCCATTCAGCTTGATTGTTCTCGTTCAGTTATTGCTGGCATTATTCACATCAGCATCTCCTCTAATGCTCACAGCCAAATGATCTAGTCAAAGGAGGCAGAACAAGCAAAACATTTGCATCCGACTTCAGTCGAGATGAAATGCAAAATGCTCTCAAATGAGCTGAATTTAAAAATAATGCAGCATTAGCACTGTTTACATCGCTCAAGTACAGACACGATGACTTAAAAATAACTTAGAAGAGCTGCTATGAAGACAGCTTTTTTTGTTCTTGTTGACTTCTAAGTAAGCAGGGCTCTTTGCCAGCACAGCACATCTCCAGCCAGGGAGCTTCATTTCCTCTGGACTGCAGCTACGCTCTTGGACGGCTTTGTTGTTCACATCACCTCGTTCGACCCCTGCAGAATGTCACAATAAATATATTAAACCCTGAGGCATGTTGATACATTCCAAGTGTCCCTTCTTGTGCATTAACCTTGGTTTGTAAGTTGATTAGATAAATGAAATGCTAAAGGTGACTTTACAGCGTAGGGTAAGATGTAAAGAAGCCTCTGACACATGAACATGCTCATGGTAGACATTTCAAATTTGATTAAGCTCTGACCTAGATTTCATTAAAGAATACATGATTGTCTAGTCTTCACTTCCATTGTCATTCGTCCTCTACTTCAGGATGGAGGACTCTTAATAAACAACCCCACAGCGTTGGCCATCCATGAGTGTAAGTGTCTGTGGCCCAACACCCCGCTGCAGTGTGTGTTGTCTCTGGGCACTGGGCGGTACGAGACGGCCGGCAAGAACGGCACCACTTACACCAGTCTCAAGGCCAAGCTCACCAACGTCATCAGCAGCGCCACAGACACAGAAGGTAAGACAACAGACATATCTGTATCACTATTTTAAAACCACAGATTTGAGATGAATTGTTGCAGCTTCCTACAACTAGCTCTTCAGAGGCTCCACCCCCTTTCTGTCCTCCTTTCAGAGGTGCACACCATGCTAGACGCCCTGCTGCCCCCGGACACCTACTTCCGCTTCAACCCCTACATGTCCGAGGACATCCCGTTGAACGAGAACCGCCCGGAGAAGCTGAACTTCCTCAAGAGCGAGGGCGAGCGCTACCTCGAGCGCAACGAGGCCAAGCTGAGGAAGGCGGCCAGCGTGCTCGGGCAGCAGAAGAGCACCATCCAGAGGGTGGCAGAGTGGGCCAAGCTCAAGGCCGACATGTACGAGGGGCTGCCCTTCGTATCCAAGCTGTAGGTGATGCAGTGGCAGCACATGAGTGACCACAAGGGAAGTGGTTTTTTTTTTAAGGTAAGAAGACATGGAGTGAAAAATCTGATGGGTTAAGTGCTGAAAGGGGATTAAACTGGACACTTGTTTTAAGAATCTCGTGAGGTAACTTTGAAAGAAATTCTTTGTTCTCACAGTTTCATTATCATCTACCGAAAACTGAAAAGACTTAAAAAGATTTAGTTGTGTTTAAAAAAAGATGTTTATATAAAGTAAGTAAGAGGGTCAATGAATGACGGAGACAGAATGATTTACTTTGAGAAGAATTCAGAAGGTTTGAACAGAGTTTGATTAACAGAAAGACAAAGTATGTTGTCATAAATATATGTATTTTAAGCTGGTTATGGAACGCACAAGAAGAAGTGTAGCACTGATGCATGACTTTACAAAAAAAAAAGATATAGAAGAAAAACTAGAAGTAGAAGCGACGCTGCTGTTCCTTTACATTTCACTAACTTGAATCCATGACGATTGCACAGGAAGAGGAGAAACTGCCTGATTTTTAACACTGTACAGAAGACTGACCTCATGCACTTTGTAAAGCAGGACTCTTAAACAAGGAAATGTAAATAATATTTGAAGTAATTTATTGGAGTGTTGGAGATTAATTGAAGAACATGATGAAATCAGTATTTCACTGACATATACTGACATGAACTGTGCAACCACACTGACATCTCTTTTCATACTCAATATGAAAGTATCAGGATGTGCTGCTTGTTGTCCATGTGGTGAAAAGCATGTGTTTTTTTTTTTATTGTGCCCATGATATGAAGCTTACAAAGCTTTTGCCTTTAACTTTGCTCAAGCCTGAACTCCTCAGCCTGGATACTCTTTTTCATTTTGAGAATCCCCGTTGTCCTTATTCCTCCCACTCTGTTGCTTCATGGATTGCAAACGAAAGGAAATTTCATGAAACAATAAAATCTTGTTTTTTTAAACATTGATAGAAACTCTCTTTTTCTTTAGACCTCTGTCTGATTCTGCTCTAAGAGAAAGAATATGTTAGGACTGAATGTCATACTTACCCCACACACACACACACACACACACACACACACAAAGACACACACACAATAGATATGTCACAAAGGAATGCAAAGTGTCTCCCTGTGATGAATTGCTTTTTTGATTCCAGTTGCACACGTTGATTTTTCTGCTTTATTGTTTTGATCCCATTGAAAGATCCACTGAAATTCCTCTGTGTCATTCCTCCCAGTCACTCTGATGTTTCCCCAATCAACACAAACAAAGCGCCGCAAGCAGGCCGAACCCCACAAAGCTCCTCGAGGATGACACATGTCAGAAAGTTAGGGAATCATATGCCAAGAAATTCACTTCACTTGCTCCTGGTTTCAAACTGTCAGCGGTGTAGCAGACTTGACTGATAGATTGATGTCCCTTTTCTTTTTTGTTCTTTTTTTAAATGCCAGCTTGAGCTTCACCCAGAGACAAGTTCTTCTTTAGGCAGAGTTCTCTGGGCCTTCCTCCAGAAGGGTCTGCAGGGAAATTGATGATTTGAATCTCCTACCATGACTGAGAACGGAACAAGAAGAGAGTAGATAGTCCTGACAAGTTAAGGAGCTTCAATCAGCACTGAAAAACATTCAACTGTTTTCATTGAGACATTAACACTCAAAATATGCAGCAGAAGAAGAAGGAGAGAAAAGAAATGAAGGCAAACAATAGAATGTAGAAAATGAATATTTAATATTTATTCTAAATAGCCCTGCTCTTGTGAAGCAAATGCACATGCGAGTGATCCTCAGCGTGCACCAACACATACATGTTTTATATTTAGTGTTTTGACTATTGCCTACCTTTGAGACCATTATTCCCTCAAACATTTCAAGTTCTAACTTTTTTAGATTTAATAAATTACACCACTCAACAGAACTTCTAAAAAATATATCTAAAACAAAACAAAAATCCAATTCCAGGGAGTGCCGGATAGCGTAGTGGTTATGTCGCTCACCCCATGTACAGAGGCCTTGCTGCAGCGGCTGTGGGTTTGAATCCGACCTCGGCCCTATGCTGCATGTCATCCCCCCCCATCTGTCATACGTACATGCTGTTTGTTTGGAGCACTTTGGAAATAAAAATCAATTATGAACTAAGATTGGATCTTTGCATCTGAAACATTTTTAGCAGTATCATTTCAAACAATGCCACTTTCATTGTTTGTCCTTCTTACACAGCTGGCATTGACTTTCAGAGAAATCCGTCGAGATTTATACTGCAGCATTACCTCACACACCTCTCCTGATCTGAAACAAACTTTGAAAACAGAGGCTTATTTGTTGCTGTAAACTAAATTCCTCTTGTCAAACCCAGCAGCATTAATATTATTTAAAGCTCGTGTTGGGCCGTGTGCAGCAGACTGAGCGTCTCCGACAGACACAGTGGAGGCAGACAAATGAGGTGAACATGAGATTAACGCTCTCTGGCGATGATCATCCTCTTGCCAATTTCCTTTTTGCATGAGAGGCCAAAGTGCCAAGGTAAAGTGAAGTCTACCCGGCTGTGTTTACATGGAGAAGTGTGAAATTTATATATAGCTCATACCACTGCACTATGACTGGCTTGCTGTGGCAGGAGCTTGTCTTCCTCCTCTTCCTCCTCCTCCTCTTGCAGAATCGGATCGTCTGGTCTTATGGTGTTCCCTAGCAACTGGTATAGTTCCCTCCTCGTTTACAATCATCTCAATGTATGTGTGCCCACGTCTGCCTAAAATTTCCCTGATCTAGCTTGAATGTGTTATACAATTGACCTCTTTTATGATTTTGCTGCTGCAGGTAGGTAAATAAAAAAACAAAAAGGAGTTATTTGGCCCTTTTTAAGTTTACTTTTTGTTTGGAACGCTTCATTAATTGGCACATGCTGTTTATTAGTTCAGCGCCTCCTTAGTTTGTTTCGTCTCCTTTTGCAAACAACAGTGCGGCATGTTTGGAGAAGTTGGTACAAGTTGTGTCAAACTGTTTGGCCCCAGCTCTGCTTTGTTTTTGAACGCACCGCAACACCGCAACCTCACCCAATAGGGCTGTAATTGCAAGTTCAGAAAAGGCAGTTGAGCGTGTGATCGTAATCTATGAATCTACAGAGGCTTCAGTGATGTAAATAACACAACAAACAACATCCCTGAGGACTGTTTGGAGTGTGTGTGTGTGTGAAGCCTAAACAGGAATAGAAATGAGGTAGAAGAAGGGATGTATCCAATATGTCACTGCAGAGGAATAAATATTAGACATGGAAATGATCCGATCTAATATCGCTATCGGGTCCGATATTGACATAATTTATGTATCGGATATCGACAGTGCCGATCCACTTAACTGATCAAGAAAGATGGTTGGGCGGTCCGCTTTGAAGATATTCAGATTGAACTGCAATCAAAAGTAGACCACTCTACCACTCTCAAACTTCAGTTTAAAAGATTTCATTTGAAAACCTGACAGTTGTTGCTGCTTCCTGTTCGTATGTGAAGCCCGCGCAATGCAATGTCGGGTTTACTACAGCTTTGTGTAGCCTCGCACATAATACCAACGACAACAACATCATTAGTTCTGATCATAAAAATATCAGAATCAGTATCGGTACACATATATCGGATTCGGATCGCAAACTGAAAAAAAAAAAAAAGTGGATCGTGCATCTCTAAAAAAATATCAGCAGAAGCACTAAGGAGGATGAATTGTTATGAAACTACTTCTGTATATCTCCTCTAAGATGGGTCATGTCACTATGGGTGACAAATGGAAGATCCTAACAGTGTGAGGGAAAACCCCAGCTGTTTCACATCATTGACATAGCTTTTTAAATCAAGCTGCTACGTAAACAATAACAGTACCTGTTAGCTGTCAAAGGGACATTGTCCTGCTATATTATATCCTGGCCTGTGTAAACCTGTTTTAAAGTACACAATGAGTAGCTTTGAAGTAGATCCTAAGTTGTACAATGACACTTAACATGCAAAAATAATTTCAGGTGAATGAAATGAGCTGTGGTTCAGCAGAAATATAAACAATTGTGTTTTAAAGCTCCTGGGAGTATTTCACAATCTGCAGCGGTATGTCTATAAAAAATAAAAAAAAACACATCTGCCCATCGTCATGTCTCCTCCAAGAGAAACCGTTTACACAGTGCTGTGGTTCTCCGCAGATCCCTGCCAGTCGGTTAGTGTGGCGACACACCTGCGCACACAAAAACACAAGCGCTCACTCACACACACGAACACACACATCCTATTTGTCCAACAGCTCTGCATGAATGTCAAACAACACTGTCTGTGCCCACCACTTTAACGTCTGCACGGTGTGTGAACCCAGTCTCTAAGGTCAACAGAGAAGAGATCATCTTGCTGTTTTTCTAAGTTACACCCATGGGCAGTAATGATGCATTTAAAAGCAATGAGCCGAAGCATGTCTTAACTCTGCACTGCACATACATGCACGGACGGGACACATTTCTATCTCATGTTAGATCATGTTTGTGTGAGAAGAGCCAAACTGCTTAAACTGCGCTTTGTTTTTGTCCCAGACTTACCTCAGGACAAGTCGCCACTACCAGACACGACATGACTCACTTGTGATTGCCCCTTGGCCTTTAATGAGTGTTACATGCATTTATCATGTGACAAAACTGTACATGTATACCCCCCCCCCCCCCCCCAACTATATTTTACTAATGACTATAACATGCCTTAAGGTGAGCAGGGCATGAATAAGCCGTTGACCATAATCACACAGCAGCCCTCATGCTCAGGGTGGGAGACACAGTGGTGCTAATGTTTATTAAGTGTGTGTAGAACAATTTAGAATCTTATTTCACTTAAACAATACCAAAGAGAAGGAGCAGATTTGTGGCTAATGTGAGACAGAATTGTTTGTAAGCTTGGACTACCTCCTAGTTTAAATGTAAGCTGTGAAGTGTAGGAATGCTAGCGTTAGCTGCTCTCTAAAAATAGCTAACAGCTAACCAAACATGTTATCTTGTCATATATGGCTGGACGTCCCTCCAGATTTACACGATCAATTTTCTTCTCAGTTTCCATTTCCTTGAGGGTAGAATGATAATGATTAAAGCTACTTTGTTGTGACTTTAAAACCAGAACATACAGCTTAACATTATTGAAGCATTTTAGCTTCTTCTAGAGCATGACACCAGAGACTTGTCTGCCCTGTACAAGGTCAACCTACTGTTTACATTCTTTACTGTGATACTCAAACTGATGCAAAGATTCATCACCGCTCACTTTTAAACAAGGAGAGGGAGGGAGAAACAGTTTGGACTTGGTCTTGATAGATGCTGTGCACATTGGAATGAAGCGGTGTTCAATGGGGGAGTCATGTTCCCACACTGCTGTTATGTGACCTCCACAGTTTCAAATAGGAGGTGCTGGTTGGACGGCCTGTAATGATAATGTGAAGTGCGGTGAGTCGTTTGACACCAAGCCATGTCTGTATGCATTAAGCACCTGTTCTCGAGTGATGCCAGAGCAACACCTGTGTCTCCTGTTACTGTGGAAAATGTAGAACCCTGATGTATTTTGGGGTTTTTCAGCCATCCCACTGTGCATAGAAGTAAAAGTTGCACATTCAAAACTTAAGCTAAGTGCTTAAAACAAGGTGCTAATCTGAAAACATGTTCATTTTTTTTGTAAAAGCGTAATACTTAGTACTTGTGGGGACAATTGGAGTCATTTACTATACTACATAACTGAAATATGTATTTAGCGTCAAACGAGATTGTGATATCCTGCTCATAACATAACCAAATGTATCATCTACAGTTCAGGTAAGCAGTCTATGATCTTTGGATCTTAACATTGCAATCAGGAAAAATAAATAAAACATAGGAGCAGACATCATCTTTTCTGTCTCGTCAATTTTGTTTCAGAATATGTTTGTCAACATAAAATATTTTTTTTATTGCAGAAAGGAAAATGTCTTCCACAAGCCGATTTCTGTCAGTGGTTTCACTTGATAATGATCAAGACCCCATGTTGGATTGTTCCGAGCTTCATTCTTCAATTGAAAGGTGTAGCCTACATATCACCTCACATTCAGCAAAAAAACACCCAGACTTTGTTCTAGTTTGATCTGAACACTGCGGTTGCCAGCCTGCGTCCTAAACAACTTAAAGACACCGAGGTCTCTCCAGAAAAGTTCATTGAAAAAGCAGCCTGACACACTTTTGTTATTTTGTGCTCTGCATGATGCTTCTACATTTGAGCCAGATACTCCAATTTAGATAACAGTTCATAAAGATAGAGGAGTCAATGTTAAATTAGTTTATTCAGAACAATTTAGAATCTTGCAATGCAATTCTAAATATAAGAAGTAAAATGAACCTGGAAGATATGGAAATCATATTCTTATTATACTCATGCAATACGTGAAATAAATATACATCGAAAACAGGACTACGGGTAAAAGTGTTGTAAACAAGCAGCATTTGACAGTTATAATATTATTCTGAAGGGTTGTGTTCCTGTCTGCAGGTCTGTCTCCTGCCGCTCATTAAAACGGGGTCGCTGCTGTTGCTATTTTCTCTTTTCTTTCTTTCTTTCTTTTTCTGCACCAGATTGGCAACAATCGACAGATAGTAGGAACATGCAGAGGTCTCACTCTGATGTTTTATTCATGTACCAGAAATATAATCGCTTGGATATTTGAGTCCTCTCATTTTTCTCAAATGTTTCTTGGACAATAATACATTATTCAGTGAATGACCGACAATCCTCTCTATCTAAAAAAAACAGCCAACTGTTTACCGATGCACATGCAGTAACGTAATTTGGACCAATAGCTATTTTTTGGAGGATTGCTATTTGCTTATAAATATACAGTAAGTTTTTTATTTATTTATTTAGTTACTTAATACATGTAAGTGTATAGAAAGTATAAAGAACATCCCTGCATTGTGTTAACATAGAGCAAGACTCAACATTTACAGAATAGGCCTTATTGACATAAGCTATCTGTTTCCACATAGGCTAGTAGCCTATGTAATGTTGCTGAACTGTAACGTGACTATAAATTCATAATATTTTGACACCAAAGAGCCCTCTAAATAGGCCAACACGTGTATGAATAGTAAGGAAAGACCCATGTGAAGTTTCGCTCTAAGAAGGCCGTCCTGGTTTTTCGTCGACGAGTGTGTCATCTCTCACTTGCATAGACGATCTTTGTCGCTGCTGGTTTTGACAGCGGCGGGGGAGCTGGTGAGGAGAGCGGAGGATCCGTGTGGACCACAGCTTGCTGCTGCAGCGGCTGAGTGAGGGACAGACGCACTGGCCGGGCACAGTCCCCTTCTCTCTCTCACACACACACACATACACACACACATACCTCATCCTTTTCTACAGCATCAGCACACACTGAGTGGCGGGGGAGGAATCGCGAGCCGGTTTGCAGCAAACAGTGAGTTTTTGGAGCCTGCTTTTCTATATTTCTTATGATGATGATGGTGATTGCTTTGTGTTTTCTTGTCGTTGCTTTCAGTATCACAATGACAATAATGGTGCAGTGGATGTGTAAGGTCGGTCTATTTTTATCCGCCACAGCATCCCGGTGATGTTGCTTGAATAGGGCGACCAGGTGCAAGTAATCCAGCAAATATGGAGGCGCCTGACGCTGATTGTCGTGTTTTTTTTAAAAAAAAATCCGGATTCTGCAGAGCATCAAAGGAAAGACCATTGCACCCACTGCACTGTCTGCACGCGCTGCATCTAGAGCTGCAACCATCGAAGCAACATAAGGGAGGGAAAAAAAATGTGCCGATCGGCTGTTGTGTTGAATGAAGCGTTGGTTTGTGCGTATTGTTGCTGCCGGCCGGTGCGGACAGCAGGCCCCGCAGCGCAGAGCGGATTATTTGATGTCTGCAAGAGATGCTGCCAGATGTAGCTCAGCTCCTGGAGCTGTCAAGACAGGTCTGCTTACTTCAAGGCAGCAAAACCCAAGGCCCTGTTTTAGGATGTAACATATGAGTATGAATCATAGCAGGTGTCTACTGATGAGTGAGGTGACCGGGGTTGGTCTTAAAAAAAAAAAAAAAATCATTGATTCTTCCATGAAATAAATGAAAGGATTCCATGAAGGATTTTGGCGTTTCCCCCTTCATGATGCTGTCCTGCACACGAGTCTTTGTTTTTCACATGAGGGAAAGATATCTTTGTTTTTCCTGATTCGAAAGGAGTGGCTTCTTTCAAAAATGTGTGCTTTAATTGCTTACTTAACTCAAACCAAATTCAAATAAACGAATTCATCTGGACTCCTATGAATTGATTTGTAATGATACATTTATAACGGAAATAAGAAAAAAAAAAAAAAAAAAGCATGCATGCTGACATGTATGTAAATTAGAGTAAACAGAGCAGCATGGTGTTTGCTAGTTTAGTTGAGTTTGTTTCAGCACAACACAGCTGTTGGGCCAGAGTTAACTATAGAGCTAAAGTGTGGTCCCTGTGAAGGAATATAGGCTATCATTAAAAAAAATACATTCCATTTAAAAAGTGAAATAGATACATCACAAACAGGGTCTCACATAAATATGACATCATGCTGTAGTGGAATAAGGGCTGTCTTTGTGTTTGTTTGTGTGTGGAAATATAAACTGTACAGGTGTTAGTTAAATGTGCTCACTCACTGGTTTGATAGGTGACATGTAACAGATGCTTGGTTATATTGATTTCAGTAAACAGCATGTGACCAATAGGTTTGACAGAATAGGAAGAATCACAGTGATGGTAAGAACCCCCTGCATGATCATAGAAGGGAAAGTGTGTTATTATGCAGATGCATGTGTTAATATATGCGGTAACGTCTTCTGTATTTAGCTTGAACACTATTTTATTCATTAGGATGTGTTGAAGGAGTGTCCCAGCGCTTTGTGCAAATAATTCTCTTAACCTATATCGTGAAGTCCTCCTGTCCTCATTTCTCGATAATGTTGAAGAATTATGCAGGATTTGTAGTTCTGCTGTGTCGGTGCAAACGTGGAGTTGTGCTACAACGCTGGTATCAGACTGGTAACCTACATTTAGAACGTTCCAGTCAGCATTTCGTACTGTGTTCTCGTTTACAAGAACAAGCGTGGATGCATCAATGTCTCCCTTTTTTTTTTGTTGGTCAATCTAGAAAAACAAACCTTTCACCTTTTGATTGAGGCTCTCTGCAGTTCTGACCTTCTTTCATTCTAATAGCTGAGGAAACCATGAGAATAAGAACAAGGCTTGCAGGGGCGCTGGTGGCGCAGTGGTTAGTGCGCGCGCCCCACGTACGGAGGCTGTGGTCCTCCAAGCGGGCGGCCCAGGCTCGAATCCGACCCTTCCCGCATGTCATTCCCCACTCTCTCTCTCTCTCGCCCTGATTTCGGACTCCTTCCACTGTCCTATCTCTCCAATAAAGTCAAAAAAAAAATTAAATAAAATAAGATTTGAAGTGGTAACCACATGTTTCCAATAAAAACTAAAAGTAAGATTAACCCATTGTGTACATTTCCAATTAGAGCCGTGCAACAATAGAAGTGATTCCCTGATTACAACACGTCACTGCAGGAAAAGCACAGGTGTAATGAATCACAGTAATTATTGGGTTATTCCATTAAGCAACATGAATAGAGCTGAGTCATCGTTAGTGATATTAGTAACACCTGTGATCTACTACAAGTCAAAATACCTCCAGTGAATGCGTCTTTTCATTCATAGTGGCTATTATTAAATATATGTATTTGTCCTTATACATCACATAGTGCCGTTTCCCGGTATGGCAGGTGTGTGTTGGCACCACCAATGCTGCGGGCAAGCGAGGCCCCGGCTTGAGACGCGTCCCCTGACTGTCAGCGTCGCAGCCAGCACGGAGCCATTACTCACTCCAGATGCAGTGTCATCGTCACTCTACCGCTTCTCGCCCGTTTCTCCACGGCCCATTAGACATGAGTCAGGTGATGGAGCTCATACTACAGGGAGAGAGAGGGAGGGGGGAGGAGGGGGGAGGGGGGGGGGGGGAGCTTAAGGTGCATTCTCATTCTGCTCAACTGCCACCTTAAGTGATGACACAATTTACAGAGCAGGGAGATGCATAACGTTGCTTTTCAGGCTGTTTGAGGATCAGAGGTGAACTTGTTTCAGCCATGCGAGATTGCAAACCGTAGCATGTGACAATTTAGTAACTTTAAGCTGCTTATCCTATCTCTATATATGACATCTTGTTTGAGGAGTTGATTCTCTTCCTAAAACATGCAGATACATTACCATACTGTTGCATCAGTCTTTAAAACGTTTAAAAGGCAGCATTGATATCAGTCAAATATTATACTTGGTTATAAATGACTGAGCTCTTGGCAGTTTTGGGCCATGTTTTTAAGATGCATGTTCAATGGTTTATGCAGTTTCCTGACAAATTCTGTCACCATTTTGGCCTGAAAACATCTTCAGGTACTGTCTCAGTGTCTGTCTTTGTTCATTGAAAGTGGGTTGGTTTGTAAAAGAGTGGAAACGGTTTGTCGGGTCCTTCAGAGAACTTCTTTTGTCCAACAAACAGTAGAAAATCTAATTAAATCCACTTCACAATCGGAGAAAGAAACTGTGCAAATTTTCTCATCTAGGAAGCTGAAACTAAGGACAATTGTTCTGCCTGTTTAATTTCATGACAAATCAGTGAACTGTTTCATCACAGTGTCTTGTTCTCGATACATTTTACAATCTTGGAAATGTCAGAAATACTGAAAAATACCAGGTCATGTTTGTAAGATTTACACTTTGTCCCTTAGTCCATGCCATCCTTGAAATACGAGGCTAAGCTGTCGGTCATTTTCCGGATGCACAATTGTCTTCCTGCCTTGTGTTTTTGTTACAATGAATGCTTTTCTGCAGTCATGGCTTTGATTGTTAGTCCCTGTGCTGCTGCAGGCGTCGCCACAACACGGAAACATTGCATCTTTTTAATTTTTTTTATTCATCCCCAGAGGTTGTTAAGCTCATTACCAACATAAGAAACCAACATTGAAGTATGCAGGTGCACATGTTAATGAAGTCGTAATAGGAACTTCATGGGGTTTTTTCTTCTGCTGGGTTATATCTATGAGAGCTGCAGCCAATTAGCATCATGGATTCTTCTTGTGTATGCTTTGGGTTAATAACATGAGCTCCCTGTGGTGATGATTGGGGCATACGCTCCCCCCCCCCCCCCCCAGCTGTACCCCTACACCCTCAGCCTACAGCTGGACATGTTTGGGTGGCTGTTTCATTAAGGGATCGGGACACTTTAAATTAGATGGCTAAAGATTGATGAATTGGAAAATAAGGGGCAGATTAAAGCCGGGCCTGGAGAGCGACACTCTGCTGCGGGGGAGATTCCTGAGAGAGCAGATGCTGTTCTTCTCCATGCCATCCATACAAAGCAGATGGTTTTTTTGTTGTCGTTTTTTTTTCCCCCCTTTCCTATTTTGGAAGATGATGTTATGTCTGGGAGATGGGAGAGACTCAGTTCTGCACACAATGAAGAGCTAAGTGTAAGCCAGGCATGATTCTTGCATGAGAGTTAAATGTCAGGTTTGATGTGAGGTTCTGGATTCCTGAGGATAAACAGCCCTGGATTCTGACAATTTTATAGACACAATGAACAGATGCAGGCAATTAATGTCATACAAATGGATAATGAAATCAAATTAATTTGCAGTAATACATGGAAAACTATCGTACCACGTCAGTACAACAGTAAAAACAGTTTCCAGTCATTAGTTTTACTTGTTTAGGCTCACTTATTTTGATGATTTGATCAGGAGAGGAGATAAGAGAAGGCAAAGTAGGGAAGGAAGGGGGTAACAAATAAGGGAGAGGATGGAGAAATTGAAGGGAGGAAAAAAAAGAGTAGAGACATTGAAAATGTAGGACAGAAAAGTAAAGGGAGGAAAGGTAAAGAAGACAGTGGAAAAAAAGTAAAGGAAATAAAATGAGTGAGGGGTTAGGGGAAGATTGAAGAAGAGGAAAGGAGAGCAAATAAAAAAGGAATGTTGAGGAGGGACATAGGACACAGGAAGAAAGGTAATAGAAGGTGAGAATGATGAAAGGAAAGAGGGATAGGAGTAGACAAAGGATAGAAAAGAAAATGAGAGAGGAGGAAGGGGAAATCTTTAAAGAGAAAGACAAGGAAAGGTAGGAAGGAGGAAGAGGATAAAGTTAAAGAAAAAGGAAAAGCAACAGAGAAACCCAAAAGTCAAATGTACTGTAAGGAGGAAAAGAAGAGTGAGGAGTAGGGACAGAAGAAGAGATTAGGGAGGGAAGAAGAGGTGAGGAAACAAAGGAAAGGGGAGAAGGTCTGGAGGAGAGAGTAAATAAAGGAGGACTTAACAGAGAGAACAGTGAGCAGTGGAATAACGATAGAAGAGATAAACGAGAGCTGCAGTGTAGCGGAGAAGAGTAGAAGAAGAATGGAGATCGTGCTGCTCCAATCACCAGCTGTGCCGGGCCACATCTGAAGTAGAGCAAGAAACTGGATATTAATAATAGTGGACGTAGCATGCTGTTCCTGTTCTGCAGACACACACATGTGCCGACACACTCATGCTAACAGACTTTTATGTACACGCAAACGTGATATACGAGCTTAAAAGGTCAATCATTCAGCTTCTTCTTCACCTCGTCGTGTCCTATCATGCCGCTCGCTGGCGTCAAACACGATGTCATCAGTTCGGTCTGAGTCTGCTTGTGGGCCGCAGATGAGTTGTTTGTGTGGATCAGGTGGGCGACAGATGGGGCGAGTGGGTGAGAGCTAGAGAAGATGCCAGACTGGTAGTAGCTTTTACTTTGCCGAGCTTAAAAAAAAAAAGAAATATCAGCAGATTTTGTCTGAACAGGCTGATTTAATTTTACATACTGAGCCATATGCAGGCAGAGATGATTTGTTTTCGCTCTGTGGTTTTATTTTAGCGACCATGACTGTGATTGTTAAGGGTGTTAAATCCATGAAAACACAGAACTCTTGTTGAGTTTTTGAAGCGGATATTTGCAGATGATGTGCTGTTGGAGCCTTGCTACGATACAGAGACGATCAAGAGCTGATTGTAATCCAGATTTGACAAGACGTAGGTGGTTTTGGCTCTTTGTTCGGAAAAACTATCAACCCCAGACTAGAATCAAAGGCATGTGGTCTTATAGAGTACAGCATTGAGGGAAACAAAGCAGCAGCATGCTCAAATCCCATTGGTGGCTGGCTTAATTCATTGTACAGTATAAGGCTTAAAAATATCAACCCCCAACCAAGCAATCTTTGTCACAGCTGTAAAATGATTAGTGAGGATTTGGGTCAAAGAAAGCCATTAAAAGCGCTGCTCTTATCACACCAAACATCCAATTGGTTCTAGCGACCAGCATCACATGACTGGTTTGAACCAACCAGCCGTAACACTTATCTTAAAAGATGGGCATAATTGAATCGGGCTTCTTTTCTCATAGGTAAAAATCGTCCCCCCCCCCCCCCCCCCCCCCCCCAGCTAAGCGGTTACTTTGATGGGAAATACATCTTAGAGCCTTCACACATGGTTCGTAGTGTGTGTAATTATGTATTGCTTTATTCAGTTGGCCTGAAGCTGAAATGTCCCGACACCAACACAGGATCCGAATGCTTCCTGTCGCCATACTGGTGTCATTTTAGATTCCATGTCCTATACCTTGTATAGACAGTAAATTGTCTTTTGGCAAAGGTTGTCACTGGTATTGATAAATGTCTATGCACTGTGTAGCAAAAGTTGTGCTTGGGGGGCAAATGGAGGTTTGGAGGTCTTGTAGTGTATTTGGGGTTCATGTTTACTGTGCTGTTTGATGTTGGCCGAATGACATTACGGAACAGTTGGTTGATTTCCAGTTAATGTGTCTGAATAATTCCATGTGGGATGGGTTGTGTAAATGCCCAGACACGGGCTCATTTAAGGGAACTCCTACTAGTAGGAGGCAACTCAAGCAGTAGCTATTCAGATGACCCATTTCATTTGGCATCTGCTAATCGTAAATATACTGTATGTTAGGTTGCGGGAAACCGCGGCTTCTAGTCTAATGGAGCCTGCATGTGTCCTCAGTCCTATTCATCTGACCCTTGAGAGATGGTCTTTCTGAAGGCCAGGCCGCCCTCAGTAAGAGCCCTCTTATTTCACTAAAAGAACGCCTTTGTCGAAAAGATGAACTGCCCAGCGAGCAGATGAGGAAGATGGAAAACAGAAGCAGATCTCAGTGTGGAAAAGTCATCCATCATTTTAAGATGGGACTGTTAACTGATAAACCAATTAAAGGCAGACAGATCCTCATGTTTATGGGCCTTGAAGAGAGTGAGTGTCATACAGTATCTGTCCTGTGAAAGTGCTTTGTTTATTACAACTTTTATTCCTACTCTATGAACTACATGACCACGTTGGGAACTGTAGTGTAAATGTAAAGCCCCATTTCACACAGATTTAAATAAAGGCTGACAGATCCAGGAATCATGTTGAACCCATTTTATTGGACATAAGGCATGACCCGATACAGTCCCGGCTATGAGTACTATGACTTATCGTAAGAGGAAGTCATATCATGTTTGTTCTTGCTCAGCATCATTTGATGCTTTTGGATGCTGGCCCATAAATGTCAATGGCGTTTCACATCAGTGATGAAGCCCCACCCTGCCACTCTGTCCTCTCTGTCTCTTTCACCTCTAAACCTGCTGAGCTGGCTCTTTTTTGGGCTGCTACATCCTCTGCATTGTCCTATCAGAGCCAGGCTGCTTTAGTCACCTTCCCTTTTTGCTCCCTGATGTAATGCCTTCATGGCTGCTGGCTTAGCACTTTAGCTTATTACATTTATGAGATATGACCGAAATACACTTCAGTTGGAGACGGACATGTCGAGGGAGGTGTGAACTTAAGACAAATAAAGCTCATTATATAATAGTTTTCATAATTCTTCTCAAGTTATTTCCTCTAAGTTATAGTTATTCAGATCGGCTTTGCAGGAAACAGAGTTCCAATGATCCTCTCCCTGAAACTCTGCGGCTGGCGGTGATCAAACGAAAGGACAGATTGTGATCAGGACATTTTCTACCAAATTAGCTTCTACCTCTGCGCTTCTGAAGTCTGCTCTGTCAGGAACAGATAACCCTGATGTCCCCACTCAGATCGCTACCACACACACAGTGGTGATACTCGCAGAGCTAGATTGAAATCAGACCCACTATCTGCAAAAGAGGAGAGCAGACAGGTAGGGCAACTAGAATATGTAATATCTAACATTTGCAGTAGGATATAACCTTCAAAATAGATCTTCAAAAGAGGTGAATACATTCTGCGAGGGCTGCAAGGTGGTGTAGTGGTTAGAGCTGTAACCTCACAGCAAGAAGGTTCCTTCCTGGTTATTCCTGGTTTGAATCCCTGTCGGACATGGTCTTTCTGTGGAGTTTGCCCCCGTGCATGCATGGGTTCCCTCCCCCAGACCAAAGACTGATTGTTTGGTTAATCGGTGACTCTAAAATAGGTGTGCATGTGAGTGTGCCTGGTTGTTTGTCTCAGTATGTTTGCCCTGTGGTTGACTATATTGACCTTGCCTTTGCCCCAATGGCAGCTAGGATCGGCTCCAGCTTCCTAAACAGGATAAGTGGTGGCCTACAGATGGATAGATATTCTGCGTGATCATGGGAAACATTACCACAACTAGCTAGTTACCTATTTCCTGCCACCATGCAAGCAGGAAATTTAAGGCACCCCTTTGTAATGCAAAATGAACAGCCTAGCTTAGAAGAATATACTGAATCTGTCTGTTTATGCACATCTTCCTGTGCTAGTACACAGATAATGAACAGTTTTAATGACTTGGCCTTTATCCATACTAGTTGTGTCGATACAGCCACGTGCTAACTAATGAATGCCTGTGAAGTCTGTTGTCCCTAGCTGTTTGTGTAAGGGCATAGCAAGGTTGGAAATTGTCTTTAGTAGAGACTTGTTTTAACACATATCTTTCTTGATGTATCATATTAAGAAAATCTCATGCCAAGAAAATTGCCTTAACCCTACAATAATTCATTAATTTGGCCACTTTGGTACAAGGGCAACATGCTATGAAAACAATCAGACATATTAGCATCTGATGAAGTTGAAGTGACTAACAGCTTAGCAAAAAGTGGCTTATGTCCAGCAGATATGTAGCAGCATTTGATCGGAGTCCCGTTCCTGGAAACCTGCAAAAAATTCTATCCAATATTCAGTCTTAACCCTTTGCTCTGTTTTGGTTCAGCTACAGATAAATTGGTGTCGTTATATAGCAGCTAAATGCTCCATGCTAGCAGCTAAGTGTGTTTGGCATGTTGTGCTGGGCTTGTAGTGTAAAATGTATTATGCTCAATAGTTTTTTTATTTTGCTTAGTATTCCTGCCTGATAAAAAAAAAGACACTGAATAGAGTGAATGGAACTGAGGTTGGTGAAGGAATCAACTCAGTGCAGAGTCAGGTGTGTTTATTGTTGATTGGCTTTGATTAAGAGCAAGTGTGGGGAGCTTATATGTTCTGCTGTGCTTTGTGCTGACTCATTGTCTTCCCTTTGGAGGTAGCGAGAGGATCGTCCAGTGTTTTCTCTTAGTGTGTCGCCCGTGTCAATCTGCATGAACACCAACAAAAACTTTTTGTGTGTTCGCTCACTCTTGCAAGTCTCAGAGTGTATCTTGTGATGCTGGGGAGTTTGTTTCTACACCAGCATTTTGTGTTCTCTTTTAGGCCTCCCAGGCAGCCATTGTGTTTTTGTTAGGGTTTTTGTAAAATCCAGTTTCATGTCTGCTATGATTAAGTCATTATTAGTTTAGGATGCTCAATACTATTTTTGTTTCCCCTCTTCCATGTAATTGCTTGGGATTTTCTTGTGGTTATCCCACTTGGATAACTTTGAGACACCCCCAGGTCCGCACATGCATCCCACTTCAACCTTTCTTAATATGCAGGGGCGTAGTAGAGTTTTTTTTGTCTCGACCCCCAGCTCCCGCAATTACATTGCGGTGTGTTACTGGGCAAGACACTTAACCCGCAGTTGCACATTTTCCATAGCAGCCTCTGCCATCAGTGTGTGTTTGAGGTGTGACCTGCGGTTTAAAAGCACTTTGAGTACTCAGAAGACTAGAAAAGCGCTATACAAGCTCAAGTCCATTTACAATTTACATGCATTTAGCTTAATATGTTGACGGCTCCTGCTGCCTTGGTCAATGATTCTGACTCTGCTCTGTTTGTCATCAAGGTTTCATGTAATCGTTCATATTGTTTCTTAATCTATGCTAATAAAAGGTTCAATGGAGTAGTTTTCAAAACACAAATAATATGTTTTTTCTCTCTCTATCTGATACAATTCTAAACCTATATATATATATATATATCGATGACTTTTAATCAGTTCTTCAAGTGTACAAGTGTATTGGTTTTTTGGGTGGAAAAGCAAAGGACACATTTTTTTCCATAGAAATAACAAAAGCAAATATTCAATTTCACATGCACATTCTTTAAATTGTAATAACTTTCATGCAAAGAAGGACAGGCTGTACATGGCTCTGCACTGTTTGCACCCCCTCCCCCTCCCCCCTCCCTATGTCTTTCCCACATTTTCCCACCATATGCACTTTGCTGGTATTGACCCTCAACCCACTCTGTCTCTCCTCCACTCGCTGCTCTGATCCATGACTCACAAAGCTCATTTAACCTTTGCCAGTGAAATGCAACCAGCTCATCCGTTCCACCCACTACATGATGCAGTCCATGACTTGCATCTTAAAACCTAAAATAAGATGCTCTGCTAGAACATGCAATGTACAGAGTGAAGAAGAAGAAGAAGAAGAAGAAGAGAAAACTGGGGTATTGGTGTGATATGTATCAGTGTCTGTTCAAGAGTAAAAGGAAACCTCTTCACTTTAAGCCACTCATCCATTACAGCTTTGTGATATATTATTACCTGCAAGAAATCTAAGCTACAAAAGGCCCATTAATAGCTGGAAGAGCAGCTACTTTTCTAAAATAGGTATCACATACTTTTCCCACGATGGTTTTCTCCGTTTACACTCGCACACACAAGGTAACCCCAGATATCAGGTGTCCAGGGAGTGTCCTGTAACTGTTGGATCACATGGACTGTTAGCTGTTTCTTCAGTAGGGATACAGTTTACTCTGTTTATCAGTCTGTAAACACATTAGTACTTGACTTTTACAGCCTCTCGCACCTTTTATGATATATTAATAGTGTTAAAAATAGAAACACTTTGATGCCGGCCTAATGCATTTTATGTCTCCCAAACTATGAATTATTTCATATCCATACATTATTCTTTACACTCAACTCCTCAGAGGTCCATGTAGTGCATCTGCCTTACATTTGAATATATAGAGTACAATACATCAATGATCTTTTCTTTGTGTTAAAGAGGCTGGCTATAATTTTAAACTTTCCAGATGTTGTAGCAGTGACCAGCCTGCTCTCAAAAACATGTATGATAAAATTTGTATCTATGAACATCTTTTCCAAGAGTCACAGCTTGCATCAGCATAGGTCCATAATTTCCAATAATTTTTTGGGTTTCAAGTTCACAAATAAGATTTATTCATGGTTTTCTTTGGTGTTAATTAGAGTTTTGGGGCTGTGAGTCAGAAAGAAAGCATGATCAATGTGTCAGCTTTAGCTTTAATGTTGCTTTAAAAAAAAAAAAAAAAACTACTACTCTTCTTTCATAATGCAGTTCTCCTGCTTTGCGCATGCTGCAAGATATTTTGGAATTTTCATCTTGCCTCATGACGATATTTTGCAATACTGGGAAATGGATTAAACGGATTTAATCAGGTAGCATTTACTACGAAGCCAACTACTTTACACAATGCTATTTTCCTGAATTAACACCTGCGAACATCTGAAAGTGTCTGAAAAACAATCACTTTGGGCTTACTGATTGTTTGGGCTGGGTCCCTCTAGCAATGAGAGAGGGGTAGTATTTGAATAATTGATAGCCTCTCAAATATAAATGCAAAAAAACATGTCTCTTATCTCCTTGCTTAGAAGTGCTGCCACTGCTTTGGTATATCAAAGCCTGGCCAAAAAATACTATACTGCACGATGAATTATTGAATGCTTCGCCCCGTCTTGTCACTTGCACTCAAGATCTTCTGTGGAGCAGGGTTGAATTGGGGATGATTTGGGATGGGCTGTGCTCGTTTTTGTCTGAGAAATTGGGTTGGCATATGGTCTCAAAATCAGGATGATGGTTGGTCTGTGGTTATATTTCTTTAAAGTGAAATTCCTTTTCCGCTTTCCCCCTTTCTCAATGGAATTCTGAACGATCATTGGCTTTTCTCGCCCTATTCAAACTATCAAGCAGCCACATTAACACACACTGATTTTTGCTGTGGGTCAGGTATCACAAATCCATAAGCGCCAGGACGTGAGCTTGTGTTGACACCCTTTTTATTGATCCCAGGATTAAGCTAGGGGGACCCTGAGGGCATCAAAAGGAAGCCCCCCTGTTTTTAGCCAGCTATGTGATCCTTCACAAGCTTATTAACGAAGGCTGGACGGAATCGAGCGGGTTAACTCCGTTTATCTTGTTTAGTTAAAATCCCAGCAGTCAGATGGGCATTTTGTCAGACAGAACCTCCTTAAAGAAAAGGGGGATTCAGTTCCAATTATAGCCAAATTATTTTCAAGAGACACAGAGCTACTATCCAACTCAATACATCCTTTCTTTTTGGCTAAATCTGGCTCCTCCTTGAATTTGTTTTTTGGCTAAGAGAGAAGAGAGATTTGTATGAACTGAAAACAACTTGTGCCAATTGTGACAGAGAGGAATTCGCTTAACCTGGATGCAAAAGGAAATAGAGGTAAACATTTCTCAAACAAGACAGATGCTCTAATAGACTAGTTAGTATAAAAGAAGACACAAATCACAGATGGAGTTGAGGACTGTCCCAATGTAAACCCAGAGCTGCTTTGCTGCGGGGTACACTCATTAGCTCAGACAGCATCTGTTTTTAGAGTACCAAAGTGCTGAGTGGAGCCTTTGTATAGAGAAAGCTACAGCCTCTCTTATAAAGCTGGCTCTTTGCTGTGTGGCCCGCCACGAGCTCGGCACCAACAGCCCACAAGGCTGCAGAGCCCCGTGGGCCGCACTGAATAGCGTTAACTAGTGTGTGTTTGTGTGCAGTGAAGAGGTTGAGTGATTGCAGACTGTAAGGGTCGGCTATCTTTGGTAGCATGGCGTAGCTTAACATGCATATGCAGACACACAGTGTTATTCATCTTGGATCAGATATTTCAATTACTTTGAAAAGATCCACCACCAAGCAAGCGCTTATTTAGGCTCGAACTGCACTCTTACAGTTGACGATATTTTCGTTAAGTTGCAGAAGAAACACATGCCAATATAGACAGTTTGTTATATGCAGGTCGCATTGTCAATCTAGGGAGGTTTTGGTGACTATTTTTTTGTATTGGTCGTCATAAATTAGTTTTAACTCTGAAGCCACACTTGTTATGCATTTCCAGGCCTGGCTAGCAATTATGTAAAAAGCTAGAGAGATAAACCTGACGGTATCCTGATGGTAATATACACTCTTGCCATTTACTGCAATAGAATTCTTTGCTTATTTTAGCTAAATGCTACGCTATGTACACCAGCTAGTTGCTAGCTAGGTCCGTACATTTTTTGGTATGCAGTAACAAAATAATACTGATGTGCTAACATTGAACAAAACTGTTAATTTGGGGCCTATAAAAGCAAATATCTTTGAGCCACAAGATTCTAATTGGCACCATAGAGCGGAGGGAAACTGTGAAGTCGGTTGATAACGCATCAGGGATTCATCTTTTTACCTTGAAACACTATCCATGTTGAATGGTGGTGTTTGACTCCTTTAAGCATCTTTTACAAGCTCTAGTTCAAGTCACTTATACTCTGTGATTTAACTGATTTAAGAGATGAACCAGTAGGTAAGGTAGTGCCTGGTCTAGGGAATGAAGGACGAGGTGTTTATTAAAGTAATTTGAGGACTGGTCAGTGATGGGCAGGTGTGAAAGAAAAAGCACTCAAAATATTGATTTTTGTCTGTTCCAAAAGCCATCTAAGGGTATCAGAGGATTGGATAGATTTAGTAAGTCCTCCTCAGGGCTCAGATTTGTGTCAGATAATGAGGTTATTGGAACACGCACACAGAGTCTTTGTCTATCTACGGTGTCACAAATGTATCAAATTAATTAGCATACGAAGAGACATTTTTATCCATAGGGTTTTAATAGTAAGGTTATTATATTAGCCTTTAGACTCTCTGAGCCGTTTAGACTGGCATGGCCCATTCCGTGGTTTGTTTTGTTCCCTGCATTTGACTGCAGGTTGATGTTGTGTCATTGTGAATTTGGATTATGAAAATCAGGGCAAAGGTGGGGAAGCAAATAAGGCTCTGGGTTCCATGTATGTATGTGTGTGTACCAGTGAATCCATGGGAAGGAATTGCAATATATGGATGCACGTGTCCAATTCACGCTTCTGTGATTCTTCCACAACAAGGAAGCAACGACATCCATGCCTTACTGAACCGTGACAGCATCCAAATAAGTCCAACAACGCTGCTTCATTCTGCTGCAGAGGTGTGGTCGTGAATCACGGCGGTCATGTAATTCAAAGAGGGGCCTCAGGAAGATTTGCACGTGGCTTCTGTTGCTTTATGTGTCTTCTTTTGTTAGCCCGCAATAGGTAGCCGTGTTAGAAAGGTTGAAAGCTACAGAAGTGAAAGCCAAGCGATGGGCTATTGTGTGTTGATGACCTTAAGTGCCATATACAAATAAAAAAAAGCAAAGCAGCGATCACGCGAGCCCTGGCTTCTGCTTAATGCTGCCGTTTTGATAGTGCTCTGTTTTGTCTGCCTTTTAGCCCCGGGTCCTTTTTTTTCAGAAGCGAACTGTTAACGTCAAGTCACACTAGTATGGTGAAGTGTATGTTTTTAGAGCTCTCACGTTCAACCTTGTGTCAACGCTGTTTGTGGCACAGATCATCACTTCTAATTCCAGTTACGCACATGCTACTTCCTAACATTTCTTTGTTCTCCATTGTAGCCTGATGATGCCAAAACTGTTCACATCTTTTTGTTGAATACTTCTTGGAGGAAGTTAAGTTGCCTGCATAATCTTCATCATCATCATCAACATTTATTGCATTCATGAAAGTAACTTGTAATACATTTATATAGACCTTAATTTAATATAGGTTTGATTCTCTGCCTGTTTTTTTTCCACATTTGCCATCAAGCTGTTGGACATACATTTAAAACATTCCTGCATCAAGGCAGCATTGTTTTCCAAATAGTCTTAACCAAGTGCAAGAAGTTGCTTGAACATAACTTTACTAATGTAAAATCATGCTTATTTGAGGTGGATAATGTAAATAATCCATTTCTTTTAGTATGTTGTGGACTTGAGTGTCACTGTGGATCTTCTGTGGGAGGAAGTGTTGTAAAAGAATGACACAGCTGTGTTTTACCTCCATCCTGACCAAAGTAGTTTACCTTCAGTTATTATTGTTGACTTTCACACATGTAAGAGGCCTTTTGAAAGCTCCTGTGGACAATATGGTACCCTTTATGTTTTTGCTGATTTTTATCTTTTATTTTTTTTACATAATTAATCCTGAGGGGAAATTCTGGTTTACACTCTGTTATTGCTTCTCACTCACTTAGGCCAGAATCACACACATGCACAAACAGGACCTGTGAACATGCATTAATGGAGATGTTAGAGTGAGGCTGCTAAACACTGCTACGCAGGGGGAGCGCACCAGAGCTGTTGAGGGTTCGTGCCTTGCTCAAGGGCATCTTGACAGTACTCAGGAGGTTACCTGGCATCTCTCCAGCCAACCTACCAACTTCCAGACTTTGGACTTGAACCAGTGACCCTCTGGTTTTCCAGCCCAAGTCCCTACAGACTGAGTTACTGCCACGTTTGAAGTGTTTTCTGACTAAAAATCTCATCATGCCCTCGTCTTCACAGTGAAACGTATCACTTGCTGTAAATCTTAGCCGTGTAAATGTCAAAGGCTGGTTTGGTGTGCTGTTAATCAACTCTAGTGACGCCAACCCGGGGGGCAGTGTTAACAGGTATTAAATATAACGTTATGGAAATCATCAATCTTCTTGCTGAAGGTCTGGCTTGCTTTTGTGGATCAAAGACACATCACTATTGATTTCTATCTGTTTCATAACCAGCTACAAACTCCTCAAAGGAGCTTAAATACTCAAGATACTTAAAAAGAAAAAGTAAATCACATATTTGAACTCCATGACCGTTTGAACTTTCATCATTGAGATAAAACCGTTTTCATAATCTTCTTATAAGACTCGTCAATGCTTTGAATAAAAGTACGGTCTTACTGGTCTATTTAACTTCCTTCTTATATTGGTTTAGGAATAGGGATCAAAAAGCTAAACCAGAGTTACTTCCTGCAGGACCCAGGGACCCATGAAAACCATTACCCATCAAATATTTCCTGACACAGACGCTGCAACATGTTTCTTCCACAGATCACAACAAAGAATAGATGGATATTTTGAGTTTCGTACAGTAATACTAACTGCTGTAAATCAGCTATGTGACATTTTTAAATCAGGGCCAACATTAGCATGCTAACAAGCTAAAATGCTAGCATCCTAAAATGTTTGAATCAGCATGGCTGATGGGAATGTCAGTGCTTGAAGCATGTCAGGAACACATCATAAACTATATGTATTGGAAGGATAATATGGAAGGAAGTGGGAAAAAAGGAAAAAAGGAATATCATGATCTTTTGACAGAAACCTGACTTTGCAATAAATTACAAACAGACTTAGAGGCCCAAGGTACAATCAACCCTGAGGCCAGAGTCCAATAGTTGTCTGGTAATCCATTCATGTTGAGTACAGATTTTGTGTGGAAAACATTGCAGAAAATAGAAAGTGGTGTAATTTCATCCTCGGTCATGTTTGATGCCATCTCCGTCTAAATCTTGAACTGTAACTGACGTCACATAAAAATATCATGTATGACAGTCTTTCACCAGGACATAGCCTGATCCACATCCACATTTACATGCGAACAGACGCCCCTGAGCGAGGCATAAGCCAGATGAAAAAAAAAAAACTGTCCTCTTAGTGTTTTTCCTTGATGTTTTCTAAAAATAACTCTCAGTAGCGTCATCTCCTGCCGTCGCTCATCTCTACTTTTGATCTTCCCTCAGAGTGTCTCTGTAGTCGTGATTGCTGCAGGATATACCGACTCCACAGCTGTAAGGGGCTTTGTTCATGTTGTGCAAGACGAGCAGAGAAGTGAGAAGTGTGTGTGTGTCATCTTTTTCAGTTTGATAAAGCTACAATATGGCACTACTTTCTGTTCGGTTGCTTGTTGAAACAATTAAAAAAAAAAAAAAAAAAAAAGGAAATACCCCATTAAAAAGAGTCCCACTAGATGAAAAGCATAATGTAGCAAGTGTGATATGTGTTAGCTTTTGTGGTGTGTTTTAGCAGCTTTTGTGTTAGCTTGTAGCTTCTTCATCACAGCTTTAGGACAATTTTTTTTACAGAGGAGTCCTAAATTAATGAGATCACAGAGAAATCCCTCTCCAGTGCTGTTACTAATATTAGGAGGCCTCAATCCTTTCGTTCTTCTTTTTCTCCTCTTTGTGTTAGGTGGAAGTTATGCAGTCAATATTAGACGTCTCCCTGGCATCCTATAGGTCTATACCCTCCACTGTTTGCCCTCCCTTGTCAACAGCCCCCCCTTTTGTTCTTCCCGCTCTCATTTCCACGTTTCCATTTCTCATTTCCACTCTGCGTCTGTCTCCATCTTTGTCTTTCCCTCGTCTCCCCCTTTTGTGTGCTTCCTCTGGGTGCTGGCTGCAGGGGCATTTTTCTCAACGTTTCTGACCTGTCATGTCAACGATGGCCAAGCTTTGTCCTGGGGGGGGGTTATTCTGCTTGACTCTCTCCATGGTAACAGGAGTTACAGTCTCAGCTCTTGGTGGATCTAGTTTCCTTGGCAATATTGCCCAACATCAGGCTTAAAAAAAAAGAAGAAAAACTAAATTATTATCGGGTGCTGTTTAGATATTTTGAGAGCTTCATATCTTCTGTACAAATCTCCTCCTTCTCCTTTTAATAATCTACTTGCTGTTGAAAATGTAAAGTGTTAGAGCCCTAAGTAGCATGCATCTTTACATTTTATCTGCTCAGTTTTCCTTTGATGAGAGTCATTTTCGGTTGTTTTGGAGATCTTTGGAGATGCTTTTCATTACATTCATTTTCACATCCTCACGTCCTCTCTCCTCAATGGACCTGGACATTGTTCTCCCACAGCCATTATAAAGGATCTTCCAATTGCTTCAATGAAACCGAGATGAGACGAGGATGGAGGAGAGAGGAGGCTTCTGGAGGAGCACAGAGCGAGGACATGTCCGCCGCATGATTGGTGTGCAGAAATTGAACCTATCAGGCCACACCTGAGTAATTAAGAGTTCTGCAGCAGGCCGTGCTCACTCCTTATGTTTGCTGCAGCACGCTGAGCTGCATGACAGGGTGCAGACGACTCGTTGGGTTGACTGTATCAGGTGCACTGTTTGACTCGAAACCACCTAATTGCTAGGTTCATCACTAAAGGTGGAAGGTCATCAGTACCTGACAACGTAGTGAAGATTTCTAATTTGGCAAATTCCTCTCCTCCCTCCTTGTCTCTCTTCCTTGCGTATCTCTTTCAATTCCTCGTTGGGAGGTGCTGAGAAATGAGGAAACATTTGTGAATAGACCCCTTGAATTATTTATCTCGTATATAGCCCCAGAATTAAAAAAGCAGTAAATAATAGAAATAGACCTAATTCTCCATAAGTGTAGCAAATAGCAATAAGGCATGTCATTGACTGGCCTATGGCCTTCTTAGTATAAGACAATTCTCAAAGACAATAACCAGAAACTACTCATTGTCATTGTCTCAAATGTATGGATGCTTGTCTGTTTAGGGCTTCTATAATAAAAGCTCTTTTTATCTTCATGATGTAAATCACTACAGCAGAATACAACCTCGGGGCAGTGGCAAAACGGCATTTAAAATAGCAGACAATCTTTAAGCTGGTCAGAACTTGAGAATGTTACACAACCGTCGCAGTAGGTTTAAGGATTACACTTTTCATTTGAAGTGTCCCACCAGGCCAGTGAGCCGCTGTTGTGTAAGATTGGTATGTTGGATTTTTATCTCCTGCATAGTAAGCCCAAACACAATGCGTCTTTGCATGGGGCTTCTTGATAAAGGCCGAGAAGTCTTTCTTAAATCCATGTTTCTGAGTGCTTCTTTGTACTAAATGAGGTTTTCAAATCCCTGCAGTATAGCCTCAGACTCCTGCATTAACATAGAAATCTAACTCTCAGGCAGGCGTCTCGCTCGCTGTGACTGACTTAATGGAGCCGAGCGTCATATGGCGAGTTTTTTCATCTGCATCAATGTTGGCCAAAACTGCCCGTCGAATCAACTCCCCCCCCCCCCCCCCCCCAGTCTGTTTCGTCTTCTGTTGCTCTGGACCTCCCACTCTCATCGACTCATCCCTGTCGCTCTCATGTTTCCTTCCCTCTCTCTCTCCTCACTCTCGCTTTCATACACTCCCCCAGTCTGCTGGGGCCGCACAATGGGTCTGATGATTGGATCCAATCCCCAGAGAGAGCTGATACCTGGACAATTCAACAATACACTCCCTCTCCGTCAGCTGCCGAAAGCTTAACAGAGGAATGCGACTTCCTACTGTTTCTTCATCTGGATTTATCGCCCTTGCTCTTACCGTCTCTGCGTGCATGTGTGACATTCATGAGGACTTCATCGTCTGCACTGTGTGGAGTCGAGAGGTAACAGTTGCAGTGGGAGAACTGTCCCTTTCACCTCTGCAGAGAGGAGAAAAAAAAACTTCCAGGAGGCTGTAAATCTCTTTGATTAAACCAAGCTCCCTCTGACTGCTCTTTCTGTGCAGGACTGGACTGTGTGTGTGTGTGTGTGTGTGTGTGTGTGTGTTACCTGTCATCTGAAGGATGCACACAGCCTGTTCAAATGAGAAAACCTTCAAATAGCCATGGTAACCAGTCTCCCATCTCAGTGTCTGTGTCCAACACCCATAACATAGGAATGTATGGGCTGGAACTCTTCAGTGGAGACTTCAAGAGAAGCTGTAAAGGTCATTCAGACACGAGCGTGTGGGATTTTTCTCTCCAGCAATGCCTCATAGCATAATGATATATTTTTCCTGTTTTTAACTTTCCATTGCTACTGGTGTTGATACCATGATCTGTTTTTAACAAACAGAGGAGGCTGAAAACGAACCTTTATATAAAAGTGCAAAAGGCCCCTGAAGAAAAATCTGATCTTCACATATTTTGGTCATTATTTTCAAAAGCTGTTTCCACCAAAAGAACCCAGGACTAAAAGGTTCCTCCCATTGTTGATCAGTTATCCATCACCCCCCCACGGTCAGGTCAGCAACTGTGGGAAGTGAAGTAATTGTAAAGTCGGCTATTTGACAGTCATCACACCTCTTCACTCTACAACTAACTTCACCACAATTCTAAACATGCTGCTTAATTCAACTGTACCGGTGTGCACCGCTTTCTGTCTGTTCCACTCTCCGTTAATGCTTGTGTTTTGATCAACCCAGACAGGAAGTCAGACTGCGGGCAGAATGCGGCAAACGTGGTTGCAATGACACCTGCGTGTTTGAGCAACGTTTGAGATGCGCTGTAGAAATGTTTAAGTAATGTTGAGCAAGTTATGCATGGACTTGCAAACAAAAAGAGAAGTTAATTGTTGATATTTTAATGTATATCATCTACTTTGTATCATATAAAACACATGCTTACTGTGTCTGTATTTAATTTAATTTAAAGTATCAGCTGGTGGTTGGTTGTGACAACATTCTGTAGCTCATCATTGGCCCCTTTCTCTCGTAATATCATAAATAACCTTTTTTTTTTTTTTTATCAAATCTGAAAATCGATCCATCTGTTACTCAAAACCCTGAGATGATCTGAATCATGAGTTTTGTGATCCATTTGCATCCTTTTTGTTTCCAGCAAGTCTAAAGACCGGTAAAGACTAAGGTGAGACATCACGCTGACGTGTGAAAGATTATTTTAAATGCTACGACTATTGAACCAATCAAAAATGTTGATGACTGCACGTCCCACCCCAAAGTCCCTTTTTTTTTTTTTTTAGAGAAGTACTACACCCCCTTTAAGAGAACATTTGGGACTTTATTTCAACCTTGTTCTCTAAAGTGTATTCTCAAAGAGTACGTCCTTAAGTCACTGGGGGAAATCACTAAAGTTGAATCAGAGCTTTTTTACTTATTCACAGGAGGAAATGCAATAATAATCTAAGTCAATGTTTTTGTGATTGGATTTTGGAACATTGTATCTACAGTATTTGACACAAAAACATGGTGCACTTAACGCAATAGGGCGACAATCTAAATGAGGTCGTTTGTCATTTTCTGTGACAAAAGGTGCATGTAAGCAGATGTGCATGGACAGAGAACACACACAGGCAGAGCAATAAATAACCCTCAGGCCTCCACTGGAATCACACACAGATGGTATGTCTGATAACAGGAGGAAGAGCCTTCAGGCTGCAGACAAACAGTCGTCGCTGCCCAGGTGCTTCTCTGCCGAGTCAGTCGGGATACACGTCTCACAATCATCATGTATTTTGCATTGCTGCTTTTTTTTCCCCCTCCTCATCTTGAATCTGAAAAGGACACATGTACATGCCTTCATCCTCTTTCCTGTGTTGGTGTGCTGCCGACATTGAAAGACACAAGTGTTGCTTTTGTGTTTTCTGCTGTTTGCGATGGACAGCTCCAGGGCAACTCGCTGTGTGGAAATGAAACGTGTTCCGAAGAGTGAAAAAACAGTCTGTCTGTTTTCTTGGCAGCCTGAGCACTGAGCTGTAAGCAATACAGATTATATGCTACACTGTTTATTTCAAGTTCCATTTTATTACATGACTGCAACTGTACTGGTGACATATGGACCACATGGCTTTTTCAAAGCAACTTCCCTGAAAGACAGCTAAGAAATTTAAAAAGCTGGGTATGCACTGATTTAATGCTTAGAATCTAATTTGAAAGGAAGTTAAATATTGAGATGAGATAATGTAGTTTTAGTGTACCAAATGATACACCGTAGCTGCCTCTCTTTAATATTCAGGTCTGATTTTTTATAAATAACATTTTCAGTTTAAATTAAGCAATTCAAAGTCACATTTCTGTCTTAATATTCATTTCCCCTCACATTTAAAGTTATCTCTGCTTGCAGGCATTTGATGATGTGAGTTATTAACCCTTTAATAGGGAGGAGCCTTAGGGGTTGTTTTAATTCACCAGGTTGTGTGTCAATATTGTGTAGGAAACAGATGAAGGCAGAAAGAGGCGTTCAGGGCCATGGAGTAATAATGGTGTCTATGTGTTTTTTTTTGCGGCAGCTGCTACTGTGGCTGATTGCTAAGGTCCCTCAGTCTAGGGGGGGATTACAGCGCACACACACACAGACACACAAGTGCACCCACCTTTCTATTCATGCCTGGGGTCAGTTATTCTATCACAGGCTGAAGCCCCCCCCCCCCCCCCCCCCCCCCAATACCGCAAACACATCAAATCATTCATTGACATGCAGCGTATTGGTTCCCAGTGGATCCATAAAGTCAGTCAGCTAATTGAAAGAGCAGATAGTAAATCAGAGTGGAACTGCACCAGGCAGTTTGGACACTTGGCTTTAGTGATCAGGCAGGAATTGGACCAAAGGACAGTCTTAGAAACGTTGGCCTTAACTCCAGGGATTGTTTTAGTATTCAGAGAGCTTACATTTCACATTCACAGTGTTGTCAAAGAGATATTTTAGTTCCCTTCTAAAGATTTGGACATTTCAGATCTATTTTTGCTCCATGATTTCTTCTGAAGACTCAGACCGATTAAAAAACAATTGCTCTATAGAGCATGCTTTTAAGGTGTCTTCTTGTCTTGTTTTGGTTAGAAAATACTGCAAGATGATTTATAGGAATCTATAGGCTTTAATAATACATTTGTATTATAATGCATGGTTTGGCTAGCTGGTAAATGTATCTTCTTTGCATTTAACTTAAGGAATATGCTGTGTTTCATAATATTTTACATGTTGCAATGAGTGTGTTTAGTGCACATCTTGTTGTGATTATTGTTCCTGCAATTTTTCAAACATGTTACTTGCAAGCTATTAAGGGAGTAACATCAAAGCGTTGTATTCCAGGCCCCTTTCATACCCTTATTTTAAATGACAGATAATATTTGGAAGAGAAAATGTTGCTTGAATTTATGTCACCATCAGCGAAAAACAGAGACCAAAGTGATGACTTGAAATAGGCTTATCCTCACAATAGTTAGCGATGTAGCCTTATTGATTTAATCAAAGTATATAGTTGTACATTTTGAAAAAATATACTTTTTTGCTTTCTTGCCAATAGTTTGATAGTAGAATAAATACTATTGGCATGTCTTTGTCAAAGATAAAGCTACACCCAGTAGCTAGCTCCTGCGCCTTGCTTTGATTAGAAAATAGTAAACAGTTAGCTTACCTCTGTCTAAAAGAAACTCAATTGTCATACTAGCGTCTTTGTAGCTCATTCATTAGCCTATAAAAAACTCTCAGTGAAAATAACACCATTTTTTGTTTTGACATTTCCCCTGGAGTGTAGACAACACCATTAGCTTGCTAGCAACTAGCATGGCTCTTTGAAGTTACAGCTGCGGGCCAAGAAATAATTAAGCACATAATCACCCAAAAAGCTCATTTGCATTTTATTTATTTATTTGCAGTTTCATAGATGAACATGAGATAAGTGGTATACGATATGCCCGATTTTATGTTCATGGGCTTTGTGTAAAACTAAGCTGGCTGTTTCTCCCCTTTTTAATTAAGGGCTTTATTTAAGGCTAAGCTAACAAAGTTATTTTTGTAATTTAAAGAGTGAATTTGAATTGTCTTTGTAAAAAAGCAACTCAGCATATTTTACAAAAAACTACAATGAACTATTGCTTATAAAGAGAAAACATCTCTGTTTTTTGTTGTCTGTTTTTATCTCTATGTTAACGGATGGAGCTCGGGGTTAGCTCTGCTAGCTTCTCTTCTGCCAACACCTAGCCCTTCCTTCTCTGTCTCTGTACATCTCTCTACCCCCCTCACATGCACTCTGATGATGAAGCGCTTTTAGATTTGCCTGTTAATAATGCATGCTTCTGATTCCCACTCGCCCTTCATTTTTTTCATGCTTTCTCTCTCACTCTCAAAACACTCTTTTTCCCATCAACCTCGCTTTGCCTCTCCCGCTCTGGGTTTTCTCATGTCCTTGAGCGTTGCTGTCACTATTTATTAACATCAGCTCTCTCATTTTATCCCAGTTTAGTGTACAGTTCTGCTTATTTCAGTTGCTGAATAATAAATTAAATATTCAAATTTCCAGATTCCATCTTTCAAATAATACTCCTTCAGCTGAACTAACTTCGATTCAGATCAATTTTCACATGCTTAAATGAGATATTAAATAATATTCTCACCTCTTTCTTTCTTCATCCGTCTGTTTCCATGGTAACGAATCACAGCTTGGGGTTGGGTCTGTTTGCTGGCAGTCCTCCCATCCCTTTTTCTTTCTACCTCTCTCTGAACTGCCTGTGATGACATGGATGAGATACTGCTGCCACAAAGACTCCTTCCTCATCTTTTTACATCATCCGTCAAGTTCAAACAGCTCGACCTCGGCTTATTAATGTATACTCACATAATCCACTGTCTCTCTCCTCTGAGCTAACTACAATTTGAATGGCTCCATGTCTAAATGCACTCACGTTCTTTGTCTGTCGCATTTGTTTTGCTAATGTGAGATGAATGGAGGGTCTCTCTGGAGATTATGATAATGCATTCATGGTCACGTTTGGGAAGCCTATTTGCACGAGGTGGGGGGGCATCTAAGTGTGTACATGTACGGCCGGGTAAACCTTCATTTGTGTCCCCTGCTGGAGGTGAAAGTAATAAAAACGACTGGAGACATTTTGGTTATTGATTGAAGGCCTGGTGTTCAGCGAGACAGTAATTTACTGGGAATTCCCCTGGGAGCCTTGAGGATGTGTTCATGTATTCACGCCGCGCAGCGTGTGACAGGGGCGTTTATTGATGAATGAATTGAAGTCTGCTTGCTTTGTCTCGATTATATTTTCTTCACTGGTTTCATTCATCAGAGGTACTCTTTTTAAAATAAGAAACCCATTTTTTATTTCAACAACACAGAACTTCTGGAGGGTCTGGTTCACCTTTAATTTCTTCTCTCATGTTCCATTTTACCTCATTGGTCATGTGTGGAAGTTGATTGGAGTTTGCCTGAATTTAAGCTGTGCAGGACTAACATCTAATCTCCTTTCTTTTTGTTGCAGGTCTGAACCACTTCCCAAAGACAAACAGTGGCTTGGATTAAATCCTCACAGGTAAGTCAAAAACCGCAAATTAATTCATCTTCTTTCTTCACTATCGTATCCATAATTTGGCTGTTGTTCAACCTGGTGTGCACCAATCAGGTTAAATCACAACAACTAACTGTATTTATGATTTGCATTAATTTCCTGCTTGCTCCTATATGCTACACTCATAGCATTCTTTTAAGACCCCCACGTCACACTGTTCTAGCTTTTGATCAAAATGTTGCTGATGGTATGTCTGGCCTTGTGCATTTGATGTTCAGTGATATGGGCTATTTTGCTGTGTGCTGTCTCACTCTTGTTGTTGTTGCACCATTATGCATTTATGCTGGTGATTTGCGTGGGCATCACATAGTTGGGGCTGTAACTGACAGCAGAACATCATTGTGTTTGGAGATGCAGTGCCGGATTAAAAATTGTCGAGTGTTGAGGCACGTCTCACAACTGGCAGTGACTGATGATACCCTCTGCAGTTTGTACACTCACTAAGTCATTCTTGGAGGTATTTGTTGTTGAAGTTGGTTTTGTTGCTATGTGGATGGTAAAAAGTACAATAAGACTGATGCAGAAGCTAACTCATTGGAGAAGTATGAGAATGCAAGCGAGTCAGTGAGCAGAAATCCCTGCATGAGCTGCAGTGTGCTGTTGATATGCATGTTTTGGAGTGCAATGAAATATAAGCATGCTCAAGCATTTGCCTCAAAAACATGAAAAATGACAATATGTCAACACCAAGAGAGGTGACAGGAGAGTATGGAAGCCCAGCATGTGTTAAAGATGAGGCCAACGATAAGAGCCACATGTCCAGGCACCACCTGCTGCTGCACTCATGTGCATAAAACTGAGAGGTTCATACTGCACAGATGCTTTTTATAACACACTGAATAAACCATGCAGGAAAGTCTGCAGATATGCTCTTCCAATTTCAAGAAAATATATACTGCAATTTTCTAGTTATTTTTAAATTCTGAATGAGTTTATGTTCTCAAATGTCACAGGAAGGTGCATAAAACAGATTCAAACAGAGTAGACCGCTCGATATACAGACAATTATAACTTCAGGGAGAGGTTTCCATGGCAGTTCGGGAAGATTCATATTTCTGTCATTATTGGGCAGAAGCAAAAGAAAAAGTCAACGTTAAATGGATGCATCCTTTGTGGAGTATTACACCTCTCGTTCTACTATATGGACCTTTGCATTACAAGTAGGTTGTTTCTTTTTTACCCGGGTGTCTCTCACACATGTCAACCTGGTTCATTATTCCAATCGTTACCAGGAGGAAGTAATACACTGAGATATAACATACAAAGACAGGAAGGAAGTATTCTAATAAGTTAGAATTGAAATACTTAAAAAAAAAAAAGGTTTTTGTGGGCAAATTGTCACTTGCCCAAGAAACACAACACATTGGTGTGAACAAAACTGATTTAAAAAATGATGACAGACAGCAGGCCAGTGGTGCACAGCATGATGAATGCACTTTGTTAAAAAAATGACCTATAAAACACATATGTCAGATGGGAGCAATGTCTTAATAATCAGAGCAGGCGCTGCAGCTGAGTATTACATAACACACCGCTACAATGTTTCTTATATCTCATTGCAATCTGTGCTACCTGAATAGCCCCCCTGAGAGCACTCAACTATATAACACCGATCCATAATTTCAACAGTGAGTCATTATCCCAGCGGTTCATTTGACTGGAAAAGATATCGTGGAAAAGTGATTTGAATTCAGGTATTGTAGGTTTTAATGATGGATCTCCTCCTCTGCCAGACTTTGCCCTCCCACCGTTTCCTCTCTCCTCCTCAATCTCTCTACAAATGAGTAATCCTAATGGAACAGATGGATGGAGGAGGGAAAAAAAAGGGGGCATGGCAGCTTGTTGCACTGCCACAACACCGTCAATCAGTCCCATCCCCCACTCTCACCTCCTGCCCTGTCCTTTTACATCATTCTACTGTCATTATTTCAACCAAACATAGCTCATTTTGACACTACACAAGAAAATATACCTTATTGTGTAACTCAAATAATATCATCCTGATGTTTATGAAAGGTGGAATGAACCTAGCCCAATAAAGGTCTCAATGATAGATAAGCGCTATGGAAACAATTTGTACGAACCCTAACCATAAAGACATAACTGTCTTTCCCTGAAGGACACACAAACCAAACACGCTCATACAAATCCCTCAGGGACAGCCACTGTAACTCATGTCAGAGAGTCACGTACCAAGGCCACGTGCATCTATCAGCTCATCAATACCTTTTACCTAGCAATAGCATCCAGGAATACCAATGAGACCTGGCTCGTTCACAGGCTGGATTTATGTGGTCTGTGACCAATGGTACCATTTGTTCGAATGAGACTAAATATTGATTTTAGGTCTTTTCATCCAACGTACATGCTTCTTCTGTAAAACTCACTTTTAAGTTGACTAGGATATTTCTGCTTTATTTAAACACCCTTAATGTAGACTTTTTCATTGGTCATTCTGGATTTTTTTTTCTTCTTTGGTAGTAATGGGAGCAGCCAACTGATAATGATACACTACAAAGGAAGGAAGGAAGGGAGAAAAGAAAGACATCCAGACTGATTGGTGGAAAGTACCTGAGGAATGGGACACACGCTGATTGAATGACTTGTGTGTTAGATATAGGACTTTTGTTTTTTGCTGAAGTCAGAGTTATTCACTCTATTTTTCTACAGCAGATGTATGCAGTTGAACCCCGAAAAAAATGCGTCATTAAACAAAAAAGGCCTTACACCCACACCAGTTTTCACTTCCCACAAGAAGGAATGTATTGCTGTTGGTGAGTCATTTTCTGGACAACAGATTTACTTGTCTCATGTCATGATATATATTTGGTTATGTTGTAAATATCTCTGTATCTTCTTATACACAGAAATGTCTACAGAGACACACATAAACAACCACCAACAAACACACCGAAACTCAAAACTCATCTGCTAGCATCCGCGAAAGATGGCCAACTTTTTGGGGCTCCTCGTGTAAACAGCGGATAGCAGTAAGGCAACTCTGGCTATGACTTGTTGTCAATACACTGCATTGTTTACAGTCCGATTAGCTACCTGAGAGGAAAGAATGGAGTTGGTGTTGAGAAACACTGTCCAAGAGCAGATTGCTGAATTGCCTTTCGATGACTGTTAATGGGTTGGTTGGATTGTGTTCCGTCTCTTTTGCTGTCTGAACAGACAATTTGCTTTCATACAGCAGCCCATGCAGCTAAAGCAAGAGTGGAGTATAATGCAAGTACAATATCATAATACAAATTACCAATACCAAAATCTTGTCCCAAAACATTTTTATGCACAATTTGTAAGAGAGTAACACACATAAACAGCATGGCCCTCTGCTCTAGCTGAGCCCACGGCTTTGATAAGATGACCTGAGACAGGCGAGACATGTGCCTGCACCCACATGCATGTTGGCACATGTGCCAACACTCAAGTCACATGGGCACATGTCCAAAGCCCAACCAGGCTGCCTGCAGCCAACAAACTGGTCTATACGCCTGGCAAAAATGTGTGCAATTGCCCACACATCACACTGCTATAATTGGATGTCAGATGAATGGAGTTTTAATGGCAGCTACCAGTTCTAGCTCTTTATGTGTAACACATGGGCAAGTCCAGTGCTTTATTTAGAGCAATTATTGTTTTTATGGTTATACCAGTTAAACCCCTTGGTTTAACTAGACCTGTGTGTGAATGTGTAAGTGTGGCCCGTGGTGTGAAACGTGTTTTGAGTGGTGAGACTAGAGAAGCGCTATACAAGCTCAAGTCCGTTTACCATTTAAACCTCAATTTACATTTTTTAGAAGTGGCTGAGGCCTCTATAGATTTTTTTTGTTGGGACTTGGGGGGTTGCCTCCATATAGATAAGACAGTGGGTAGGAACATGCGGGAAAGGAGCCGCAGGTCTGACTTGAACCCGGACCTCCCACTTAGAGGACCAAAGCCTCTATACATGAGGTACGACCTTACCACTAGGCCATGAGTACCTTCCTAAAGGCCTATTTTACGTACATCTGATCTTGTTTTACAGAACAAATTTGAATCCCTTTGCTTTGTGGAAAACCTTTTTTTGTTCCATTTTGTCAAAGCAGTTGAAAATGTCTTTTCTCTGGCAGTGGGTGTGACACCTTTTACCTTCTGAGCAGGATCACCTGACCTTAGCCTGAAGCAAAGCTGTTAAGATTCAGTTCATGGAAAGGCAGGGCTGCTCATATTCTCTGAATGGGAAAGAGAAAAGTGCATTAAGAAATTACATTAAGATACTCTTTTTTTGTCTTGGTTATGTCTCTTCATATCACGCTTAGGAAATTGGGAAATTACTGCAGCAGTATAAATTTTTTTAGGTTTGTCACGTGAGGAGGGGTCAGGAGACCTTCACTTTCACTACTTCCCTTTGTTGTATCTGTACACTTTATCTTTCCAGTCTTAAAATGTCAATAAAACGATGTCAGTCTGAAGAGACAAAGACCTCCTTCATGGTTTGCCAAGTGGAGACATTTTAAGCCAGAGCATGATTCAAATGTTTCTTTTTTTGTACATCACCTTGCATAAGAATGTGGCTAAATGTCAAGTTGGCCTAATGTAGATCTAATGGTTAGGAATAAAACCTTAAACAATTTGCATTTTTGTTTTGACATCATACATCCCAACATTCAATATACTACGCGCATGTTTCAAGTATTCAATATCATATATCACTGTATGCAGATGACACTATCTTTTTCCTGTATATGTTTTGTTTAACACAGCAAAACTGGTAATTAATCTATTTTTAATTACATATTGCACTTTTTCAGTGTATGTGCACATTTCCTTTTCCATTTTTACTGTACACTCTGTAATGAAGCAGAAAACTAATGGTTCAACTGTCGCCACATCTTTTATTGCCTGAGGTTTTCCCTACAAAACCCAATGCAGTTTCAGCGTTATCCCAGTGGTAAACAACATTAAGGACAATAGCCCCCGTGGGGTGGGTTGTAGAGGTGTGGATTGTTGGGGGGCAGGGGTGGATATGGACTGGCACATGCTGACCATCAGCACTTCACAAAGCCTCAGAGAAAAGCAGGCGCTGGGGGATTCTGCGGATGGTGCTAGAAAAACTGACCCCAAAAAAGGGAAGCCTCTCCTATACGTGGTTGTGTGTTTGTGTATTTGTATGTGTGTTTGGGTGTCTGTGTGTACGTGTGTATGTGTAACCACGTGCAAGAAAAAGGCCGAGATTGTTTGTTCTGATAATGTGGCTGGCTGTGTGTGATCCGGTTTGGGGGGATGTTGGAGACAAAGAGGCTGCTAGTTCTGTCCTTTCACTACAAAGAAGTGGTGTTAGTGTAGCCAAAGCTCCTCTTACAATAACTTCCAATGTTGTGGACAGCTTCTGATGAAGTCAGCAGTCAAACCACGAGGCTCTTTAATGAAGCAATTGTAAGTTTGGATCCTGAGAGGGAAACCTGGCTGAAGTGCTCTTGAGCAACAGTTCAACTCCTTATTGTTTATATGAATAATTAGGTCATCTTTTAGGTTAAGTGCCTCTAATTTTTGTTCAGTTCCAAAATTGTGCACTTTATGCATGACTTAAACTGATGCATAGACTTACTTTGTACATGCTTTATTGGAAGAAAAACCTTACAATACGAGTAAAGAAGGAAAACTCCATCCTCTCTCTCTCTCTCTCTCTGGTAGCAGGTATTATGAAAATCAATGTGTTTTTCCCCAGTCCTTTATAAAGTATCATTTCATTTCAAGGTGAAGAAAGTGTAACACTATCCATCTTTTGTCTGCAGCATAACTGTGCTTAAGTAAATAATACTTAACTCAGTATAAAGATATGAAACATGAATGAATAGCAGCCCATGCGGGGTTTAGCGAGGCAGTGCTACCCCCTTGTTTTCCTTTAGGATCAAATAGTCCAGTCAAGGCTTTGCCCCCAAAGAAGTAGGGCTCTTTTCTCACTTTACAGAATAGGCTTTGTTCACATCAAGGAGGGAGAGTAAAGGAGATATCAGAGGAACAAGAGACGTAGCAGTCGGCCAGTAAAGTTTTCACACTGACGGATACTGAGACAAGGACTTTGAGCAGGTTGGAGTCTTCTGCAGGTTGGAGTCTTCTGCCCGGGTGTCAGCCTTCACTTCATGTGTTTACACTGAGGACTTAAATGTTGACATTTCTTTCTGTCTGCCCTGGTGTCCCATAAATCTTTGTCTGGTACCCACTGGTATAGATTTACATTTTGCATTCCATCTCCAAATGCTGGCTGTGGCTTTTTTGTACCTTGGCCTTTTTTTTTGGTTTCAACCACTGCTATTGTTTCAGAATTGTTTTTTTGTCATAAGAATGTCCTTTAAGAAGTTCAGTTAGGCAGTCTCTCAAATGTGAGTGGGCAGTCACAGTGGCTACACATTTTGGCTTTAGTTCCTCTCCTTGTGTTTGTGGGATGACTGAGCTCCTTATTCCACTGATCTAGTTACTGGAAAAACTCAGATTAAGTCAGAATGCAGCTGCAGTTCCTTGTAAGTGGTTAATTTGGTATTCTGCTTTTCCTGTACGTCTAGGAGTGAAATCTCCAAGGAAACTAAATTACTGTCAGACTGAATTTTAATGTGTTTATGTACAAATAGTGATGCATCTGTGTACTAAGCTACAGATGAGCGAGCTTCCACTCCAGTCCAATCTGCCTTAAAGCAGTCCGACTCAGGGATATTTTCTTAGAAAAATGTGTCACTGTGATCTGATGTGACTGCAGATGACTGCGTTTCCATCCCTCCCTGTAATACTCTTCCTGCCTCACTCCCTCATTTGTCTAGTCAGGCTGTCATGCCTCACTGTCTCTCACTGTGACTGAAGGCTGTGGAGTGACCAACTTAGCACGCCGCTGCAGGGTTTGCAAACCGAGAGCCAGAAGGACTGTTGGATTTGTGTCAGCAGGCTTCACATCATTCTTTGTTGTTGAGGATTGTTGGCTCTGCTTATATCATGCAAAGTCCTTTCCAATCACTGACAATAACCTTCACTCTGCTGAAGTTTTCTAAGGACTGCTTTCTCTCAGGGTGATTTCACTGAGTGGGATTTATGGTTCAAAGTCACTGAGTTAAACACAAGTGGCTGAATCGACACTGGAAGACTGAAACTCAAGGAAAAAAACGTATAAACAGAGAATTGTCATCAATTGCTCAACTGCTTAAAAAATCATTGTTTGAAGGTCCTGTGAGGTGCACTGTCTTAGTTTTGGTGACCCCTGTGGACAAAGCAGGACCTCCTGTCTCTTTACTTTAGTGATTTTGATGGCAAATCTCTCTTTTAACAGTCAAACTTAAAATGTCAACAAAAGGCTGTTTCAACAGAAACAGCTCTTTCTCTGACTCCTACAGCAGCAGTTCCAGGTATTTAAAAGGACAGGTCTAGAAATGATCGATCTTTTTGATTATGGTCTTGTTTGCTTTTGTAGTGCATGTAGAAGCATGAGTATTAGATTCAGTTCTTTTTAGACTCCATGAAAAAACTCCTCACAGGAGCTTTAAAGTAAAAATGAACATCTGAGAATGACATGAAAAGATTGACACAACTGTCATATCTGTAGCATAATCATGCTTCTGTTTCCAGGAGCAGGTTGGTGTAGCTCATCATAAAGACTTTCAATATGGAAACAGTCTGAAAGGAGAGTATATCTATCTTCTGAATTAACTCTTGACTAAACTTAGTACAAGTTTTTACCAGAATGTCAACTGTTTCCATTAAAACTGTGGCTCAGTTGGTAGAGTTGGTTATCCCTCAACTGAAAAAGTTGCGGGTTCGATCCCCAGCTCCTGCAAAAACATGTCCGTTGTGTCCTTGGGCAAGACACTTAACCCCCAAACTATTTACCATTAAGCTTTAAAGATGAAGCAGCTTTCATTTCATCCTATTAAGGATGTGTGGACATAATCTGTACCAAAAAGAGTACCAATAAAAATGAAATTCAAAAGGTGTTCTATTTAAGCATTGGTTTCTCTTTACAAACACACCACATCCACCACCACACACATATCATGATATACACCAAGTGTGACTTAAAACCACAGGTATGAAGTGCACACTTCACACTAGGCAAAAGGCTTCAGAGAAAATAGATCAAGGGTAATGAAGGTTACATTTGGTTTGCTGCAGTATTTAAGGCCTTATGTAGGGATGTTTAATATGAACTCATCTGTTGATGATTATGTGAAGAATCATTACAAACACGTAAAAGGTGGCTGGTGATAGGCATCCTTATGGAGAATGTGTGATGATAGAAACATTTGCAGTGACTTTGAAGGCAGAGATGTTGGATGTCGGCCAGTAACATCCGTTAAAATGTCCTCCTTACTGTAAGATACTGTAAATACTCAGTGTGTATATAATACTGAAGCCTAAACAAGTCATTTCAGTCTGACAGCCAGACTACTCTGCTCATCTGCTTTAATTAACAACGGATGACAAAACACAAAACGACAGAGTGAAATAGATGGAGGAAGAGAGGAAGTGGAAGAGAGATAGAGAAAGACATGAGGAAGCAGAGTTGGCCTCATTGACCTCTGGGCTTTGACCTCTGAGTCAGAGAACAGAGAGAAGAGGAGGATGAGGGATGACCTGCCCACCAGCTGAAGACGCTCATCGTCGTGACGCTCATCCTCCTCCGAGTCCTCTTCACCATCATCTTTTTTTGTTTGTGCCCTCGGAGAGAATTTGTAATGTGGATATTTTACCCGCTAAGTTCACTGTTTGACTGCATGTGTGTGTAATGGTGTTTTTTAGAGCCTTTTTTGGAGGATAGCGCCTCTAGAGAAATGTCTTTCACTTCACAGCACAGTACAGCCTTGTGGTGTAGCCTTTAACTGTGAAATAAAAAATCACTCAAATTTCTTCTATAAAAAATAATTTGACTAGGCTTCAAACAAGTTATGAAAGTATGTTTGTCTGCTCCCTTTAGAACGGTTGAGTTCAGTTTCATGGTCTATAATCATGCAAATAAATCCAACAGTTTCCTTCCTGAATGAGCATTTTGCCACTTAACACTCGCTGGCATTCACGATGTTGAAATATGGAGATGTTAACATTTGCAGCTAATGTTATTTATGTGTGTCTGCTTTCTGATGTGCCCGTGTTTCCGGAGTCATCGCTGTTGTATCCTGATTTATTTTTCACCCCCAGGCAGTAAATCTCTCTCTCTCTGCCTCTCTGGAGATGTGACCCTGGTCAAACATAAAAGAGAGACATAGCCTAGGCCTGCCAACCAAGAGCACATGAATACATGGAGATTTATTAATTTGGGGGATTCTTTAGAAATAATTATGTTTGGTATCTTGAAAACATTATCTTATTTGCTTGATTTTTCAGTAAGACGATTGGTACTAATGCATATACCGAATTAATTAGCCCACATTTAAAAGAAGTTAATTAAAAACACAAGTAGGCTAGTTTTTGTCGTAGCTGTGGATTTGCCTCCGCTGATTATCTTGGCAAGTATCATAACTGGGGTTAAATTTTACTGTCACCAAGCTGCCATTTTTTTTTTACAGTTTTAATGATTAGCCTATCTTTGTTGTTGAAGCCATAGGTGTGCTAAACTCTGTTTCCTTAGCATAGCGAACAGTAGCCTAGCTTACTTAAAGGAAAACAGAACATATAGGCTACTGTATGTCAGTCCAATACCCTATTAAAAAATAATATCAAAACTAATGGCAGACAGCCTTACTTTTACTGTGTAAAGAAATATCCTGTCCATGCTAGTGAACCTTAAATGCTAATACTCCCTTGTTTCCTTAGCATAACAAACAGGGTTCTAGCTTACGAGTCGCATCACAGAGCATAGATGTACAAATTATACCCCAATGGAAAAAGAGTTACGTCAAACACCTTTCTTTTCTAGTAGGCTACAAAATAAACTATCATGTCAGTGAAGCCAGGAGATCTTCTTTTTCAATTAGCATAGCTAGCATAATAAGTCTAGCTTATGAACAGCTTATTGCAGGACAAAGATGTGTTGTACAATTTAATGCCCCAAACTTACTAAAACTTAAGGCCTAATAATATTAAAAAAAACATTTTCCAGGGGTGCCGGTAGCCTAGTGGTTATGTTGCGCGCCCCATGAAAAGAGGCTATAGTCCTCGTCGCAGAGGTCATAAATAAATCCTAAATTAAATCCATCCTCAGACCTTTGCTGCATGTCATTCCCCACTCTCTCCTCTCAACAATTCATGTCTCTTCTCAGCTGTCCTATCAAATAAAGGCAAACATGGTCCAAAAATATCTTTAAAAGAAACAAAAACCTTTTCCATCATGTTTTGCTGGTCATATGAATTTTGAATAAAAATGAAGCAGCACCCTTACATCATTTTTAGTGTCAGCATATTTGTCAGACACACCAGTTCTCCAATGGCCTTTGGTCTAGTAAGTGTAAGTGTTTTCTTTAAAATAACTGAAATGGGCACACTTTGTTCTAAACTTAAATTATCTAAGGATTCTAATAAAAGTGTTTGTTTGCATATCTTCAAATATGTTCATTAGAAAATCTTTAAAAAGAGTGTCTGCTGATACCCTTTTTTCTATTATTAATTATTTTAACATTTGTATCAGCCTCATAAAGCGTCTTTTAACATAAGAGAACCATGGAGTAATATATGTAATAAATGCAGCTGCAGCACATCATTTTTCACACATCAGCTGTCACATTCTTCCCTCTGGCTTTAGAATTTCTCTTCCCCTTTGCTCAAACATGAATGTAATCCTCATTGTCATCCAGCCTGCTCATCAAGCTCCATCATCTATGTCCCCTCTTTCCTTATCACTCATTACCTTTTAGACAAAAGGCCCACTTATGAGCAGCCTATGGCCTCCTCTGTCTCTTACACACCAGAGAGAAAATGGCCTGGAGGTCCAGCTTGGTTAAATATGGCCACTGTCACTGTGGGGGGAGGTCTTTTTTATGCTGCAGCGGCATGGAGCATTATTGTTATTAATCTGTATATGGGTTATTACATCTGCATGATATCACATTGCCTTATTTCACAATGAGATTAGAAGATTTAGCATGCATGGCTTGTACTTAATGCACTTTGTTGTGTTGCTCTCTTCCGCTCTCTCTCTCTCCCTCTGCTGTTTCCCCTCTCCATTAACTAGCGAGAGTTTTATCCAATAGGACGTGTCGGCGTAATTAGCTGTGTCCTGGGGTTGAATTAGCTCACACTCTGCCTAGCTCAGCTGGATAGAATCTGACACACTGCTTTCTGTGTGTGAGTGTGTGTGTGTCATTACAGTACTCTCCTCTAAGTTATGAGATATGCTTTCTCTTCGGTTGAGTACAGAAGTAACAGGCCTGAATCTAATAGCGAGCTAGTTTCATCTTTAGATAGATATCTCTGAAGACTTTAGAATGGTTCTTCTGTGTGCAAGCTCACCCTGTGTCTACATGTGTTTGTTCGCCAACAGTATACACACAAGGACACATATGAGTCATGAATAATCAAGGTATAAGATCCATTTACCTCACAGCAGCACACCGATTCAAATCGGATTCCATCTCAGCCTGCTGGAAGGAGTCACTGTCACCCCTTGGCTGCTTTTCATCCAATGGGAAAACCTGTGCATTTCCACAGATCAGGCACAGAACTCAATAACCAAAATAAGACTCACATTGCCCAAATTTAGACTGAAGAATATTCTGGGGCCAAAACAACGAACGAGATAGAGATAAAGCATTTCCAAACATACTTTTCCAACAACAACAGCAACATTCTGAAGGTTTGCTGACAGAAATGCAGTGCAAATAAGTAATCCATCCACTTAAAAGTGAACATTTTTACAACACAAATAAGTCAAGAGTTGTATATTGTAAAATTGAAAACGACCTCCTGCTGTCCATCTCCAAAAAAGACGTATTGCCTTTCTTCTGTGTTGGTGGATTGATGAAACGAAGTGTAACATAAAAGGTAGATTGTATAGACTGATTGAGTCTCCATGTTTGAAGTCTCAAGTCTCTGGAGGTGTTCACCCTTTCAAACACACTTATAATTAGAGCAACTCATCAGCTAATCATTTACACACTCATTCACCATATAGTGTCGTCAGGAGTAATTGCTTCAGTGTCCTGCACAAGAATTCAACTTGTAAACTGCAGGAGCCAAGGCTTGAACCTGCAATCTACAACTCTACCTCTAACAAAAGAATGGAGCTGCAGTCTTGCACACTTAAAGTTTGAGTGTTTAGAGAAGTTACCGCATTGATGTTGCTCGATTAGATTAGCTGAATTGTTTGTTTCCAAGACAGGAAACCATCATACCATAATGCACCAGTATTATGCTGTGGTGATACCACTTTGTTCATAGATAGGCTCAAACACGAGAAAGGACCCCATATGGGAAAAAAAAAAAAAAAAAGGTTTCCGACTCCTCATGGTGCAGTTAAAAGCCCATTAATGGCAACATGTTTATCTGCATTTGTGTTTATCAATATGTGGTTCAGAGCAGTATGCGCTCGTGGGATTTGCACTCATGTGTAACTCTATCCGTATGACACACTATGCTAGCACTAATGTGGTGCGTCTGCGCATGCACGTGCCAATCTTCTGCGCAGCTTTATTGGTTATCATTCCGGCTGAGTTCACTCACATGCCATATGTTTAGAGGCCAACACGTGGTAGACTGGGCATAATACAGCCACACTATGGACACAGCCAGATCCAAATAACACCAAGAATCCCACTTGAATCTGTTAGCGATGCTTTCCTCAATGCTTATATTTAGCTCTTTGATGGAATCTTGAACTCCAGAATGGTAAATTACTTATTACAGCAAACAGGAATGAAGAGTGCAAGAGGCTTTAGTTGTTTCACTTACAAGGACTGGCGTCACTTTTTCCTCCTGCTAAAGACCATAAAGTGGCAGAGTTACAGGCCATTCAGCGGACAAGCCACTTATGATCCTCTTATACACACCCAAGTTTGGATTTTAAGCTGTGAAAATGTCAGTGGACAAAGTAAACTTTCCATTAAGGCTGAAACTTTATAGTCTGTATCTACATTTTCCATTTTTATGGACAAATGTTTTCCACATGCAGGGCCTGACCGATATGGGATTTTTGGGGCCAATACCATTTTTTTGGCTAATATCTTTCTTGGATCCATGTTGGGTCGGAGAGATAGATGTACACATTTATTGTGTTGATCCCTTTAAATGTGATATAATCAGCCCATACCGATAGTCACTAGATATGCAAATATCGGCTGATATTGTCGGCCTGCCGATTCATCGGTCGGGCTCTACGATTTTGTGTGTGTGTTCAGGTGCAACTGAGCTTAAACTTTTATAATCAGTTCTCCTAAATATGTTGCTAAACTTGCATGGAACCATTAAACCTAACCTAATGTTGTTATTTATTTGTTCTACCTCTTTGTAGATCCAGACGTCGTCACTCCATTCACAACCCCTGATCGAAGCAGAACAACAACAACAACAAAAAAGGTCTATTGTGACTCACCTAACCATGGACAGGCACAGAAAGTGGGTGCAAAGCTTCGGAGCTGTGCTAATGGTGCTCTTGTGTCACATGACCTCAGCGCTGGAGGTGCCACTGGATCGTAAGTATTGTCTTTATCAATATCAGAATTACTGTTATTACTTAAAAAGTAACTTTTCAACCAACTATGCAGCTTGCATCAACACTTGATTTTCTAAACTGTCTGGGAAGTTAAATTAAACTCCTTTATGTTATCACCATTAAGAACATCACAGTCCCTTTGGAGCACTTATGGGGGTTTTAGAGCTGCATTTTGAGCAGCAGTTTACTGGTTCTCTTGTGTTTCAGCTTTGCACGCATCAGCATGGAATAAAGTCTGCAGTTTCAGCTATGAAATGCAATTAAACTCCCTAAGAATTCTACCTACTGTATCTATCTTTAACACATCCTGCGTAAAATGATTCTTCAACTACTCCTTGTGCATCGATTGCCCCCTGCCTAATGTAACAGAAGGTGTTGAAATTCTCTCTAAAGAAGGCTGGCTCAATACGGTGCATGAAAGTACTTGAATGTTCAACTTTTTCACCCTTTACTCCTTGCAAAAAAAAAAACTAACACCTTTCCTCACTATCCTATCACTGTGGTACGGCGTGTTACGGTGGACATAAAGCTAAAGTTCTGGAAGGATGTAAGTTGCCACAAACGCTGCTGTGACTTTTGGTGTTGCAGGAATTTTTGCTTTTGCTTTTTTTTTTTTTTTTTTTAAAAGAAGAAAAGTTTGTGTGAATTCTAGTGATGTTAGAGTTGCATGCAGTTATGTCAACAGTGTTTGTGTGTGGAGTGACTTGCTTGCTTTGGCGTGACGCTCTGTATATGTCGGCTCACAAGACGTCAGGTAGGTTGTCGTCAGATAAGATGAGTTGTGGCTTCGTTTGCAGCTCCACACGGTGTGAAACTACGTTGTCGAGTCTGAATGTACGCTTGCTGCATGCTGCTTGCGAATCCTATCTTCCGTCACTTCAAGTGTGCAATGTTTTCTTATCATTGTGTGTGTGTGTCTTAACTACGCTTGTGTTCATGTATCCTCAGTGCCCCAACCCCCCACTATCACGCTACAGTCCCCGAAGGATTACATCTTTGATCCGCGGGAGAACATTGTGATCCACTGTGAGGCAAAGGGGAAGCCTCATCCCAGGTGAGAAGATCACTCCTCCCATCACGTCGACGCTACAGACAAACTCTCTCCTCGATTATTTTAATGGTTACATTTCTGCTTAACATATCTAAGCAACAAAAACTCTTGGAAGTGAGAAATTGTCCGAATCAGCAGCTTCCTTCCAGTTGTACAGTCCTCTGTGTGAAATTATAGATCTGATTCTGAGCGCAACTTAACCCAAGCAGTATGGAAAATCTCTACAGCAACTGTTGCCATGGAGACCATTTGGCAAACACACCTGACAGAGTGAATTAGACACAGTTTGGATTTGCCACATGGCACTGAATCGAATGAGTTAACCAAATCCCTTCAATGAAATCACTCATTCCTATAAGTCTGCATGCAGAAGCCACAATGCATCCTGATTGGAACACTCTTTACTGCGTCATCACCTCTCTTTTACACTACCTCATGGCTTCCAGCATAGAATAATATACACAGATATCTATTGTTGTTGTACCCAGCTTCTCATGGACAAGGAACGGGAGCCACTTTGATGTAGAGAAAGACTCCAAAGTCCTGTTAAAGCCCGGATCAGGAACTCTGGTCATCGACATCAGTGGGGAAAAGGCCGAGGCTTACGAGGGAACATACCAGTGCACGGCACACAACGAGCACGGCACCGCTGTGTCCAACAACATCGTCATCAGACAGTCAAGTAAGATTTGTGATTATATATATTTTTTTTAATTTGAGCTCTAATTTAATTATCTTTTACGCCTCAAAAAGCACAGAGGAGTTAAGAATAATGTGCTATTTTCATTTTCATTTCTCAACCAAAACAAACGTCTCTTTTAGAAATTATGAATGGATGTACTGTCATGCTATTATCAAACTACACTACAGGAAGCCTGCAGTACCTTTTGTTTGATGTTTGTGACTCGCAGGGTCCCCCTTGTGGTCGAAGGAGAGGAATGAGGCCATCGTGGTGCAGATGGGGGTTTCCCTGGTGCTGCAGTGCCGACCCCCTGCAGGGCTGCCCCCACCCGTCATCTTCTGGATGGATAACAGTGAGTCACTGCACACACGGTTCAAGGACATTCGATTTTATTTATGAGCAACTGTAAACATTTAGAGTCATTGTAGACTCAGGTGACCCTTTTATCTGAAACTATGAAGTATTTGTTGAAAGAACCGATGGATAAAAAGGTGTAGTAAACCCCAAAAAACCTTATACTGGCCCTTTAAATGTTTATTTGCTGTGTAAATTAAATATGGTCATTTGTTGTTCTTCTTTTTTTTCCCTCTCCGTCCTTTAGTTTTCCAGAGGTTACCGCTGGATAAACGAGTGTCCCAGGCTCTGAACGGAGACTTGTACTTCTCCAACGTTCTCCCAGAAGACAGCAGGCCCGACTACATCTGCTACGCCCGCTTCCCTCACACACAAACCATCCAGCAGAAACAGCCAATCTCAGTCACCGTGCTGAACAGTAAGTCCTTCAACTGACAATCCTCACAGATGTCAATATATTTTCTTAAAATGTGCTTAAACGCAGCTCTCTTTTCTACTACTGTTTTTGTGCGACAATTTTTGCGCACCAATTTTGAAAACGTTTTTAACCATTGTAGGAAACTATGTTAGATATTTGCAGTCACTTTTTTGCATGTGGTGTTTTATCCACATGCAAACCTGTCTTAGCCTAACATGAATTTTCGTGCTTTTTACCCCTCTTTTCATGAGCCTCAAAGGCGTTCTAGCATGACTTGATTTACAGTAGTTCTATCCCGGTATAATACTGTATCTGTTCTGCTTAACCCTTATCTTGTGTTTTTTTTAAATGCATTTTCCCAACAGCCAATGCATTTGTTAAAAACACTTGACAAAGCCATTGTGTAGAAACATGTCCTGTTTTCTGTCCTAGTTTTGCATGCTTATCGTTTTCTGTTATATTACAGTGGAAACATTGAATGAGACTGTGGCTGCTTTGTACAATATCACTGATTTCTATAGTGGTGAGTGCTGCTGGTTTATATCCCACTCAGCCCCTTCAGTGTGAACCCAGTCCTGTTGTCACTCCCTCACCTAACCAAACCAAACCTGACACACACTCTCACTTTGTAACTGGCCTAAATCTCCTCCTCAGTGAATATATTAACAAAGTCCTCCCTTTGGTTTCTCTCATTTTTGTCCTCCGAGGGTTTACTTAATACAAATTCAGGTTCTACGGTTGGAAAATCAAACATGTGATTCATTGTGTTGATTGAATAAAAATAACATAATTACTTGGTTTTTAAAAAAGCCTCTGGTCTAAGCATGCATAACATTTAATCTCAGCTAACTTCAGAATCATACAGACTACACATACTCATTTAGACGGACCTAATGATCCGCTCAGTGATTATCCAAGATGGCTACTTAAGAACTCTCATACAACACACGAGTATTCTAAAATGGCATTGCTCTTTTTCTACCGTTTGAACCATTTTTTAAATGTAGATCTTTTCAATAAGTAACTCCTAAAGGATATGTGCTGGGCTTGGGGGTTGCGTTTTACCAAGATCCCACTCACCTTCCATGGCTGTTTTTTTCCACTCCCTGAAAGAGATTTTGCCCCGTGTATAATTGATCGTTAATTAACATTTAGAAACATTGCATTGTGTTGGGTCATCACTCACTCCTTTATAGTCGCTTTTAGTCCCAATTTGATGGGTCACTTAGAGAGTATGTTTGTCACTCTGTGGCAAGAGGAGCCTTCAAATCAAATCTTGTAGTTTGGTATTGATTTGGTTTGTGTATCTGCATGTGTTCAGACAGCCCAGAGGGGGAGCGTCGCCCTGGTTTCATGATGCCTCTGGGTGCCACCAGCACCAAGATGGTTCTGAGAGGGGAGACTTTGGAGCTGGAGTGCATCGCTGATGGCTTGTGAGTAGGCACAAGAAAAATGATGCTTCATGGAGAAACTCAGGGAATTCATAAAACGTTTTTAACAAAAAGCGTAAGTAGCCCCAAAACAGACGTCCTGTTTTAAATGCTTCTGCGACAGGCCCACTCCAGAGATCTCCTGGCAGAAGGATGGAGGAGAGCTGCCGAGCAGCAGGATGTCCTTTCAGAACTTTCAGAAAACGCTCACGATCTCTGATGTGACTGAAGCTGATGGTGGCAACTACCGCTGTACTGCTGCGAACAACCTGGACACCGCGCACCACATCATCAAGGTCACCGTCAAAGGTACGTCATGATGTTGCAATGTTTCACCCAACAGGTACTTCTGAGGAGGGATACACAGGTGCAAATATTACTGCAACCCTCACTTCCATAGTGTCATGTAGCTAGAAGTTTATTCAGCCCTTCTCTCACCTTGTCTCCCACAGCGGCTCCTTTCTGGGTCAGCGCCCCCAGGAACCTGATCCTCGCCCCGAATGAGACTGGGATCCTGACCTGTCGAGTCAACGGAGAACCCAAACCCAAGATCACCTGGTTTGTCAATGGAGTCTCCATTGAGAGTAAGTTTGATGAGAACAGGCTTTCAATTTTCAAAGTAATTATGGCGTGTACCATTTGACACCTGTGTGTGACGGTGAGTGGAGGGGGGTTGGAGGTGTTTCGCTGGAAGAGAGCAGAGGCTTCAGAATGGCAGAGGTGTTGCTGGTGCTCAAGGGCGACATCTACTGGATCAAAAAATGTTGCACATTCTGCCTTTAAGGACGTCTCTTCTAATTTTGATGTCTTGTTTTGGAATAGACGCACCAGAGGACCACACCCGGAAGGTGGACGATGACACCGTCATTCTCAGTAACGTACAGTCGGGATCCAGTGCCGTCTACCAGTGCAATGCATCCAATGAGTTTGGTTACCTGATGGCCAACGCTTTTGTCAACGTTCTTGGTGAGATACAATGGCGACCCTTAGTCTGTTTATTTGGAAATGTAACCCGGATGTGATTGGAAATGTTGACTGTACGGTGGGGTGTGTGAGGGGCGAGATAGAGAGAGAGAATGCTGATGTTGTGCTTCTCCCTGCAGCTGAGCCACCAAGGGTGCTCACGCCACCCAACAGAGTGTACCAGGTCATCTCAAACAACCCTGCGTTACTTCACTGTGCCTCCTTCGGCTCACCAATCCCAATCATCACCTGGTAAGATTCACATTTCCAGTGTTTTCCGTAAAATGCATGTGGTCATGTTGACTTGAAAAATGTGAGGAGACACTTCCCCACCAAAACTGAAATGGTAAACCCATGATCTCTGCTGTGCAGGTTCAAAGACAGTCAGACCAGCATTAAAAATGGCGATCCTTATGTGATCCACGAGAATGGCACTCTTGAGATCCATGTAGCCCAGCCCTTAAACAGCGGGAAGTACACTTGCATCGCCAGCAACAACCTGGGCAGAAAGGAGAACCACGTGTACCTGGAGGTCAAAGGTAACTAATCAACCAGTCACAGCTCAACTCTGTCTAAAAAGAATGATACCTCAGAGGTTTTATCTGTGCATCGCAACGCCAAGCTGCATTATTATATCAATATATATATATATACACTTTTTTTCTATTAAAAGAGCCTACCCGTATCCTGAAGCAGCCAGAGTACAAGGTGGTGCAGAGAGGAATGAGCGCTGCATTCGAGTGTAAAGTCAAGCACGACCCATCCCTCAATCCCATCATGACCTGGCTCAAAGACAACGGAGAGCTGCCCGATGACGAGAGGTACAGAGAACCTTAACTCTTCTTTACACCACAAACAATATCTTTTTCTAATTTGGTGATCTGGAGGAAAGTAAAACATGTGACGTCCCCCTGTGATGCTGTCAGGTTTGTCGTGGACACAGACAGTCTGACCATCAAAGAGGTGAAGGATGGGGATGAGGGTACCTACACCTGCATCATGAACACCACCCTGGACAAGGACTCAGCCAGCGCCATGCTGACTGTCGTCGGTAGGTACCGAGCCTAATGCGCGTTCGGGGGTCTTTCACACTCAGCAGGTTCCCAGAGGTCGAGGATTGTTAGAGTTCAGGTTTTTTAAATTCTGGATTTATGTAGTTTTGAAGAAAACTGAAATTATACTGAGACAAAGGAAATGATATCACTTTGTTGATATATTGTTAACTGTTTAGACGCATCAAAGTCTAAAATGAACAAATGAATCTGCCTACTGTACAACAAATGTCAATGAGACAACCTGCAGTATCACATGGTATCAGTTTACTCTGATTTAGCCTGCCCAGTACACAATGCAGGAAAAAGTGATCTAAAATGTTATTCTTTTGTTCCTATGTGACTCAGAAAACTGTGAACAGCACAAGTCACATGAGTTCTGATGTTTTTCAAATTTGGGCCACTTTCATATATGGATCCAAATCAGATACAGTACAGGTTGGATCTTTGGCAATCTGACCTCAGTCTGAACAGGAAGTACACAGAGTTTTATACAGGTTGATTTCATTGCCTTAACCTGCTTTGGAGCAGGTCAGGTGTTCAGCATTAGTTTCCATGGTTATCAACCCCGGCAAGAAGTGAACCACCTTCATCTTACTGAAGAAACAGAGTTAACTCTGCACTTACCTTTATAACTGAAACTGAGGCACTTTGGTCTTCTGCTGGAGGTCATGGTAGATAATCCATTCTGCCTGTTATGAAATAATCTCTTACAAAAAAATCTGATTTGAACATTTAGTCTTGCAATATGAACACAGCTGTCGTGTCAGAGTACCGGTGTATTTCCTGCTTTTCTGCTGTTTCCAACATATTTCAATAACATCTAACCTCTTCTACTTTACTCCTTGCTGTCTCAGAGGCTACTCCTACTCCAGCTATTGTCTACGGTAATCTATGTCCATAGATTAGAACTATATACCTTTCATCAGTTCCCTTTGTGAAACCTGTAGCCTCCCATTTCACCTCCATGTTCAGTTTCATCAGTGTTATTTCTCTCTTCACTTATCATTTAACCATTTCATAGACTTTTTCCCCCTATATAAGCATGTTGAAATATATAGTTTTATTTCATTGTGAAATCCTTTACATTTTTAGACGTATACAACCTCAGCACACGCCACACAGGTGTTTTCACTTGGCCTGCTCGTTAGCTGTTTGTGAGCATGTGCAGACTGTGACTGATTGCAGAGAGCTAATCAGGCTGAGTGGAAACACCTGTGTGGGTGTGCCTGGCCTTTGAATATTTGAATGCACCAAATAGTCATTTTAATCTCTTAATAAGACAATAAAAGGAAGGTCTTGAAATAAAAAAAGAATATAAACCACCTCATGTGTATTATGGAATAAAGATAAACTGTCATACAGCAGTGAGGAATGGACACATATACATTTTAAATCAGTTCAGTTTATTTCATGGGATCTGTTATATGACAAAAAAAAAATCCATTGCTACAAAGTGAGTTATCTTACATTTTACATACTGTAGAACTCTGTTCTGATTTTAATCAAAACAGTAGCAAGGGATGGGTGTTATCAATGCCGGGAGAGGATTCTAATTTTTCTCTGGTGCTGGGCTCCTTGTTGTGTTTGCAGAGAAACCTGACCCTCCAACCGACCTGGAACTGACAGACCAGACAGAGAGGAGCGTCCAGCTCACCTGGATCCCAGGAGATGAACACAACAGTCCCACAGAGAGTACGAAATACCTCACTGTTCTTTTGCATGGCAACCGATTCATCAAACTTCTTAATTTAACTTGAAATTAGAACACTGCTACTGACACAGATATATCAAACTTTGCTGAGTTCCTCTTTTAGGTGAAAGTCAGTGTAGTCACTTTTTTTTTGGACTGTTTCTTTAAGGAACTTTTCTTAAATACTCCATTTCTTTCTCAGAGTTTCTGATCCAATACGAGGATCTTCTCCACCAGCCAGGAGTTTGGGTTAACCTCACAGAGGTTGACGGCTCAGGCACCACGGCACGCTTAAACCTCTCTCCGTACGTCTACTACTCCTTCAGAGTCCTGGCTACCAACCGTGTCGGGTACAGCGAGCCCAGCCAGCCCTCAAGCCAATACAGGACCAACCCTGCAGGTGATAAAACAACGTCATCCCCTTCAGGAAAGAAACACTGCAACACGTTACAGAGTAAATACTGATATTGTTTTGTTTATATTAGCTCCTGATGAAAATCCATCAAACATCCAGGGAGTAGGAACAGAACCTGGGAACTTAGTCATCTCCTGGACGGTAAGAAATACCTGTTGTTCAATTGAAGATCACTCTGTGTTAATGGCTGAGCATCTTTTTGGAATATATTTAATAAAAATCTGAATCTACAAATGTGTGTCTGTACAGCCACTGACAGGATTTCAGTCTAATGGGCCCAGTCTGGAGTACAAAGTGCTGTGGAGACAGAGAGACGTGGAGGATGAATGGTCCTCAAAGAACGTAGCAAACGTTTCCCAGTTTGTCGTGACTGGAACTCCAACCTATGTGCCGTACGAAGTCAAGGTTCAAGCTGTTAATGATTACGGCAGCGGCCCTGAACCTAACGCTGTGGTTGGATACTCTGGAGAAGACTGTGAGTGAAGTGATTATTATCTACTTTTAAAGGTTTTTTTTTGTTTTTGTTTAGATTTTATTTGGGGGGAAAAATAGATTTAGTAGAAGTCACACCAAATAAATGAACTTAACCATTTATTCAGTAGCAAATCAAAGCTGGTCTGCATAGGTGTTGTGATTCAAGTGATTTTCAGTGGCGTCACCAGAACTCTCATCACTAAAATCATAGAGACATGTCTTGAGGATGTGATGGAAAATCATTGAATTGATTTGATAATCGATTCAGCTTCTTTTTCTTTTTTTCACTTCCAAACAAACTACACAGATAAAATGATGTTTTTAATTTCTGCTGGGTCTTGAAACTAAATCTCAGCTGCTTCTCTGTCTCGTCTCTTTTCCGCAGTGCCTTTGTCAGCTCCTGATAGCGTGCAGGTCATGGTGCACAACAGCACTCTGGCAGAGGTTCACTGGGAGCCTGTACTTTCCCCGTCAGTCAGAGGAAAACTACAGGGGTACAAGGTAAAGTTTTCGTTCATGCTGGTTGTAGCATTACTGGTTGTAAGTCTTCATGAAATAATGGGATTAAAGTGTGGCTGTTCAGCACTGGTGGTGAGTAAATAAGAATTATTGTCGAAGAATTGCTCAGGGGGCAGAAATCTTTGCAAAAATAAAGTGTTGGATTTATTATCCAAAAACGCACAAAAGAGCAAAAAAACAACATTCCTGGGGAAATAACTCAAAAAGCAGCTCGACTAAATAAGCTGAAACACAGCCTCGCAGCAAGCCGCCACAAACAACAATGGCTGAGTCTACTTGTATTCTGCAGAAGCTCAGTCTGCAGGGACTTGGGTTGGGAAGTGGGGGGGTCGCCGGTTCAAGTCCCAATGTGGACCATTATATGTCTGTCGGCTGGAGAGGTGCCAGGGCACTTGCCGAGAACTACCGAGGTGCCCTTGAGCAAAGTATCAAACCCGTTCCCTGCTGCACGGTGGTGTAGTGGTTAGTGCTGTTGCCTCACAGACAGGAGGTTGCTTGTTCATATCCCCTAACCCCCCCCCCCCGCGACCCTGAATGGGGAAAAAGCGGTAAAAGATGGATGTGCTTGATTTGGTTTGAGACATAAAGTCATGAACACAAAGCTCTTTTAAACACACAACCTGGAAGTTGTCTCTTTAAGACCGGTTCAGTATTTCAGGCTCTCTAAACAATGTGTTTTTACAATAAGCCTATTTACATATGTTACATGTGTACAGTATCCTTAACACTTCCTGATGTGTTTTTTCCAGGTTTACTACCATCGCGAGCGCGGTTTGCACGAGACAGAAGGGGACACCGAGCAGAAAGAGGAGCAGGTTTTGACGTTCAGCGGGAATCGTAGCGAGGGGCGTCTGCCCGGCCTCCAGCCTTACAGCGTCTACAACCTCTCCATCCGGGTCCTCAACAGCAAAGGAGAGGGGCCTCCAAGTCCCGGCAAGACATTTGAGACACCTGAGGGAGGTGTGTACGGCTGGTGTTGGCTGCTTATTGTTTTTCTGCAGGCATGGAGCAACAGGTTTACTCTACAAACAACCTGGAATCACAACAATGGCTCCACCCCAATCTCTGTCCTAAAGCCTAAGCACTGAATGCTTACCGACTTTGTAATGATGTCGGGCATGCAGTGTGTGAGTGCCTGAGTCGGGCTTGAGGTGGTATAAAAAATAAAGAAAAGGACAACCTTCACTGACATCATGTGTTGCCTGCATTAGTGTGTTTTTATAGTATATTGAACTTGATGATTGCACTTAATGATTGGACCTTGGAACACCCCCAAGCACTTGAGTGAGTGTGGCATAGGAGATTTTGATTGGGCAAGTGTCTACAGTCGTATAGCTCAGTGTTCAAAAATGATTCTCTACAACATTGTCATTGTTTTTTCTTTTTTTTTTTGCAGTTCCAGGACCTCCTTCTTTCTTTAACGTCTTAAACCCCAGTCTGGACTCGCTCACTCTGGAATGGGGCCCACCACTGACCAACAATGGCCGCCTTGCTGGATACACACTGAAATACCAACCAGGTAGACTTCTCATCTGCCTCACAAAGCTTAACGTGTTCCGTACAGTACTCATTTCCTGTTGCCACGACTACGACGCCTCATCCATCCTTAATTTCTCTACCGCCCACCCCGTCTCTCTCTGTGCAGTCAACAACACCAATGAACTTGGCCCAATCAAGGTCATGACGCTCCTCTCCAACGAGACCACCATCACTCTGGCCAACCTGAACTCCAGCATGCTCTACAAGTTTTACCTGAGTGCAAAGACAATCAAGGGCTCGGGCCCGTTCATCACAGAGGAGGCCTTCACTGTCATGGACACAGGTGAGTTATTTAGTTGAACCAGTATCTTCATTTGGCCACAAAAAAAGGAACTCAAGTGTCAGATTCTGTTCTATGAATCCTATGAGCGATTAGGTCCAACAGCTTTCCATTCCTTATATCTCTCTTCTATTTCTTTCCCTGTTTTTTCCCCTTCTCTCTCTGAAGCTCATACTCAGCCCACTGTAGTGGCAGGCAAAGGTAACCCGAGTTGCCACTGGAAGCAGCTGCATGTCCTTCATATAATCAGATTAGAGCTTAGAGTAGACGTTTCTATTATTCACCCCTGCATGTAACTAAGGTAGCATGTCTAAAAACAAAAAGTAGGATTCAGGAAAACAGACTTCCATGGCATCTGCAAGCCAAGTTCTTGTATCCTCTTCATACAGAATAGGTTCCACTGAGTGCAATCAAAGTGAAATATCAGATGTGTAACGTTGTGCTTGCAGATATAGCGTCTTGTATTTACACTAATTTCCCTATTTCTAATGAGCCGCTTTTTCATTAGAAGCTTCTCGCATGATGCCTGTGACTTTGTCCGATCCAGTCTAACACATTGTATATACCTGCTGATGCTTTGGTATAAAAGGATGTCTTGTTGATAATTACGTAATATTGGATTTAAATAATATGCATGCTGCCCGGCTCAGCATGTCGGTATTAATTAAAAAAGAAATCACTGGCTCTGCTGTTTTTTTTTTTTTTTTTTTTTTAAATCTGTATGTTGTCTCCTGTAGCCAGTTTGTGTGTTGTCTCACTCTTTTCCGTGTCCTTTCAGGCCTCACAGAGCCCCCTCACCCAACCTCCCCCATCACTCAGTCTCCGCATCCCCCTCTTCACAAGGGTACAAGCACTCCCTGTGTCCCCCCCCCCCCCCCTTCCTACCTCCCCCCCCTTATAATCTACAGAATATGTCCTGCTGAAAATGGTCAATCTCAAGTCTTTAAAATTATACATTAATTGGAAGAAAAATCAATGTTGGTATGAAAAAGGAACAACATCAGCACTTGAAGCACTTAAACATATTTTCCACGATGGCTGCAGTTGGATTTGTTACTATAAGTGAGGCTCTAGAAGTCCTCACTGAGATGAAGCAGCGACATGATCGATATTTGGCAAGATGAGAAGTTAATGTGAAGCCCTGATTACATCTTAAATGTAAAACTATAAATGATCAAGTGCACAAAGCTGTAGTTGCATTATCATGAATTCTGGCATATTGCTGATGTTTTTCTGCTCAAACCTTTACTTAGTCTCCCTCAATGATTTTTTCACTGTAGTGAAATAGTTGAGAAATTCAGTTGCCTATATAAAATTGCTATATTCTGAAAGTCCTTGCTTTTCTTTCTCTCCTGTGTGCTCAAAGCGCCCCCTGTTGGCCCTGCGTTCGGCCCAGTTAACACGTCCGTATCGGAGGAGGGTGCGGTGATCAGTTGGGATTACTTTGGACACCATAAGAATGTTTATGTGGAATATAGTGTAGAAAACAGTAAGGTCTTCTCTCTGTGTTTGCAGTAATCATCTAAATGCTAAAAAAACAAAAACATTATGCCTGCATTTAACCCCCTCTCCATCGGCTACACTGCTTCCAGGTAAAGAGGACTGGAAAAAGGAGTTGGTAAACGGTTCACACTGGCATATGATAAAAGGATTAAAGCCAGGGACGTCTTATAAAGTGCGCGTGGTCGCTAGAGACCCGGCTGACCCGGCGGTCCACAGCACAAACGAGGTGCTGGTCACTGTGCCAGGTGAGGCGGCATGCCTCGCGGATAGATCGTCTTTCTGTTTAATTTCTCTAGTTTCCTCCATCCCCTGTCTGTTATCATTAGACATACAAAAAAAAAAACCTTCATGTATGAATGTACAGTAGTTAGCTGGTTTAGCGTACAAGCATGTCGCCAGCAGCTGATCATGCATGTCGATAAAATCACGTCAGTGTCGATTAAATCATTAATAAGTCATGTGGATTGAATCATTAAAAAGAGGTCCATTGTTTAACTGTGTTGATTTGATGTACTTTTGTTTTGTTAACAGTGTCTGAACAATCATTGCATATTAACCCTTTTTACAGCCTCATTTCATTTTAGTGTCTCCGCATGACGATTTCAACATTTAAGCATCAGCAGTGATTTGACGACTCATCATTTTTCTCAATCTTTTTGCACCTCCCCTCTTTGTGTGTGTGTGTGTGTGTGTGTGTGTGTGTCCAGCTGGACCCAGCAGGCAGGTCGACATTGCCACCCAGGGATGGTTTATTGGACTCATGTGTGCCATCGCCCTCCTCATATTGGTCCTTCTCATTGTGTGCTTCATAAAGAGGAACAAAGGCGGCAAATATCCAGGTACCTCATGAATCAGCGGTGTATACTGTATTTCAAGAATAATGACATGCATTTAAGGAGAAGAAACAAAATGAATTGTGTCATCTTCAGTGAAAGAGAAAGAAGACGCTCACCAAGACCCGGAGATCCAGCCCATGAAAGAGGACGACGGGACGTTTGGAGAGTACAGGTGAGACCTGCTCACTAGCTGGAAAGGGGTTAGCACTGTAGCGCACATTGTTTACTCGCCGTGTGTCCTGACTTGACTGTTTGTATGTAGAACATTTGACCAGGCTGCAGAGACACTCTCCCCACCAGACTCCGTTACCAAACACTACATAGAGGCAAGGCAAAAGAAGCACGTCCCTAATGTGTTCTATCTTTAGAATGACCAACTCACATGAGCACTTCCAACGTGCAAAATTAGCTAAACATGCTACATTGTAACAAGTAATACCATCTCTGGCTAACGTAGCTGTATGCTAGTTATTTCATCACATTTCCTACATTTTTCCTGAAGTAGAAATGTTTATGACTTAAGTATTCTAAGGATTCTTAGAGGCCTACGAGTTTCCTTATTGAGTGGTAGCTTTGAATAAATGAGTGAAACTTTGTATTTCTGACTAAATGTTGCCGTCATTGTGCTTCAAATCTTCCATATGCATGCTTTGTTTTCTGTCTGTGTTTTTTAAAATGGAAAAAAAAAAAAAGACCCATTGTAGCGTGTGAATTGCTTTTCATGTGTGCTTCCATTCTTATCTTTGTTTTGCTCGTTTAGGTCTATAGAGAGGTAAGACGAGACGTGGTTGGAAAAAAATAAAAAAAACAGCATGCAAGCAAGGAAAGAGTGCAACCTGATCTGGTTTAACGACATCATCATACTCATTCGGCATAGACGACAATCACAGCATCAAACGCTAAAAATGTTGACATCAAATCGTAAATGCTTGTACATCCCTATCATCCCTCATATTGATTTTGACTCATTCAACTGCATTGGGCTTGGAAAGAGAGTTGGGACACATCCTATCCTAGTTGTAGAGCTTGCAAACTGTTGATCTGAACAGGTAGTTCTTCTAGACTAAACATACGCACTGATCAAATCGATTTGGTTGAATCTTTTTTTCCGGGGGAAAGAGACTGCTAATGGGGGTGCATTTTTGACTAATGCATGTTAACTACAGCATACGGGATGATTCAAATGCAGGGAGTGTGTATGAAGGTAAAGTCCTGCAAGAGACTGAACAGCACGCTTTTGAAGAATCATTTTTGCAGAGGTCATTAACCCTTAATCTGAAAAACACTACTAACACAATGAAGTTCTGAAGATGTAGCTGGGCTGCTCCACTGTGCAACAACCCTTAAAAGATATACTGTTTATGATGTCCTGTTCTTACCGTGATTTTCTGAGCAAACCTGTGTACGCTCATATTTCAACATTGAGTCACTGCATGTGGTACCAGGGACGTCAGAGCACCTTGTTGAAAACCTGAGGCCAAAAAAAGAAAAGACACTACTGTCGTTACGAGACCGTATTTCCTCAAATAAACACTGTAGCCTTTCTACAAATCAGGGCCGTGTTAGAGGCAGACCTCTAGTTCTACTTTGCTCTGTTTGAAGAGTAGAATTGGTCATCTTGTATTACAAGGCCTCACTTTTATCAGCTTTTGTTTCTCCTGGTAAAGTCACTGCATGCCACATTTGGTACCTTTCTCATAAAAAAAAATTCCCTCAAAGGATTCTGTTGTGAAAACAGTTGCATGTCTTGTCAAAAAGTCTTTGCACAGTTCCTAAACAGCACTGTAATGTAGATACTGCCATCTTGTGGCACCTTGAGGTACTACAGTTTGGCAGGACATTGGCCCTTAACATTATGTTATTGTTGGATTTATTAAATTAAAGCAGATGAATTCATTTTAGTAACTTAAAATGTGAGAGTATATCCACAGTTTATTTTAAACCCTAGCATGATTTGGCACTATGGTGGCTGTTGTTAGAGATGAGCTTTTATTCGACTACCTGCTTTTATTTGAGGAAGTTACGCTACATGGCTTTTGTGCAGTGGACTACCCATGTGAAATGCTAACTGATCACTGCAGAACATGTTTTATTAATTATTCTTACTAAACTTCCCCCAAACCTTTTTCTACCCTTCGCAGTGACACAGAGGACCACAAGCCGCTGAAGGGCAGCAGGACACCGTCCAACGGGACGGTGCGCCGCGATGAGAGCGACGACAGCCTGGTGGATTATGGGGAGGGCGGGGATGGACAGTTCAACGAGGACGGCTCCTTCATCGGCCAATACAGCGGCAAGAAAGAAAAAGACACGCACGAAGGCAACGAGAGTTCGGAAGCCCCGTCGCCCGTCAACGCCATGAACTCTTTTGTCTAACGTAGCGGCGGAAGGGCGGCTACGCTGCGACGGTTGCTACAGCCACGCCTTGTCACCCTGGCAAATGTGACCATGGGGACCGCCTCTGTGGTGGCAGTTGCGAGGGTGACGGTGGATGTGGACACCTACTTCTAACCACGGTGGCTGTCACACCCTCATCTTCAGCCCCTCCCCCCCCCCCCCCCCACTCCCCCTCCCCCCCTGTCACACTGTGATCTCTGATCGACACACACTCAGCACGGCAAAGACCGACAACACATCCCCCATGACCATAACAAGAAGGTGTGAAACGAGGGACGTGAGGACTCTTGAGAAGGAGAGAGGAAGCAATACAGAAAAGCTGAAGGAATGTACCAGAAAGAGTTTTACTAGAAGTGGGGCCAAGTGTGTGTGTGTGTGTGTGTGTGTGTGTTAGTGCCATATGATCTTCTTTGCAAACATACTCAAACGTGTATCCAAATAAACATTTGATCAAATGACAGTACATGACCGGCAGGCAGGCGAATATGCATCGAATCACACTCATCTGCATGAAGAAAAATCATGATTGTGTTATGCATTTTACCATCCTTGTGTAAGTTGTTGCAGAGGTGAGATGATAGTTGAGATTGTATATGATGCACGCCTAATAGCGTCTGGATATGCCTCTTTTTGTTTGCTGTTTTTTTTTTTTTTCTCCCCCCCCCCCCCAGTCAAAGTGTTCGATGGCATTCGATGTATCGAGAAAAATGGCGGCAAGTGTCGTTGTGGACACAGCTGTGAAAATTTGTGACGCAAAGTAGAAGCTAGCGTTTGTCTTTTTGGGACAGATGAACTGTTTGTACATATGTAATAGAATAAGAAGAGATCTATATTTCGAGGTCGGGGATGTCCATTTGTAGTCTTTGGAATCCTGGCCAGAAACACTTTGAACTCAGCGACGGGTCACTCCTTATAACACCAGCCAGCCAGAACTCTCACAGAAAATCCAATTGGCCTGTTTATTTGTCCTTTACACAGATCCTAAACGTCTTCTTCCGAGCACTTAAGGAACACGAGTTGGAGGTGTGACTGTTTCACCCCCAAAATTTTGAGCCGCTGTGGAAGCCTTTTTTTTTCTCCGCTAGTTTGTCACGGTATAGTCAGAGTTCACCTCTACCTGGATGTTGTCTCAAATAGCATTTCCACTTCTCTGCTCTCTATTCTGTCAGAAAAGAGAGAGAGAAAAACTGTTCTATAAGTTGACGATCGGAGAACCTCTCAGCACGGTTTCTAGTGCCTTTGTAGAGAACAGTGACTCAGATGCATACAGGTACATCCCTCTTCATAGACAGACCTTTGCTCAGTGCAGATCAGATATACCATGAATACTGTACACACACGAGGAACAACCTCTCCATCTTAGGCTTCAATAAATCTAACGGCTTTGCAAGTATTCAAAGTGAAATAAGTTTTAAAGGGATGTTCAAGAAAATAAGACATTTTCTTGTAAGCTACATGCTTGAGTTTTAGCAAAACATCGATGTGGTCTAATCGGCTTCAGTTAGCCTCCTTCAGTCTTTAAATAGCTTGCAAAAAGGCACCTAACTATTTAAAAAAACGGGCTTTAAAAAACGACCTTTTCACAGTTAAACTTTGGCGTTACATGTGAGGAGTGATTTTCAGCTGTGGATTGTTATGGCCTGGTTGACAATCATACACTCATAGTACAGGCATACAAACAGAACACGTTTCACCATCACGCTTAAGACTTCAAGACATAAATGTGTAGGAAACCTGAGGTGAGATCTCTTCATTTCAAACCCATTCATGTTGAGGAGGAGCCAAACTACTGCCAACCTGCTCCCAGGTAACTGCCAACAGGAAACACAGACTATTATCAGGGCGGGACTTACTGTTACCAGTAGCACTTAGAAAATGAAAGGGGGGGGGGGTCATAAATCAGCGCAATGATACTGAATGTGGAAATAAGTGTTATCTGTTAATGTGAATGAAAAAATAGCTTGTTTCACTGCAAATGGTAAACACACTGGTGACTTTGGTTTATGCATTTATTCTGTCTGTGTATGTTGTCAGGGCAGCACTCGGTGAGTTTTCTATTACTGTAAATGATTGAAGCTTGTGTGTGAATGTTTGGGTGCATGTGTGTGTGCGTGTGCGTGCGTGTGTGTGTGTGCAGCACATGCATGCTACCGTCTTACAGCGTGCGTGGTGAATACTTTGCTTTCAATATCCATGGATAACAGTCCGATGTGTGTCCAGTAGTCCACTCCTGCTCCCAACAGGAGATACAAGACTTTTAATTTTTTTTTTTTTTTTTTTTCTGAAAACATTTCCACGTCTTACTTTTATCATAACTTGCATCAAGTTTTTAGGTTTCGCGATGCGTCAGCTTTCCACGTGTAGATATTTTTGTTGTATTTTGTAAATAACGGCTTGAATTGAGCGTAGACGTGTGGAGGTCAGAGGTGAGATATCAAGCTTGATTAACCCTGCTGCATTATGGGTAGGAGGGTTGCGTGAGATGAGACTATTTACAGTTTTCACACTTTAATTTGCTGTGAAATTTTCTCTTTTTTTTTTTTTTTTTTTTTTGAACTTGTCAGGTGAATTTGCTAGCTCAAATGTTTCGCCTATCAGGTATCAAAGGAGATTACTGAACCTGTGACTGAGCTCTTGTGACACCTGCATTGTTTCTGTCTCTGACAGTTTACGCACCTTTTCTGTATTTTTTTACAAAGAGGCGCACACCTTTAAACAGGATGTATCATTTCACACATCATGTGTCTAGTCAACGACTAAATCTGGTGTTTGAATGCAGCATGCCAGAGAACACAAGTCGTAAACTAGACATGAGATGAAACAGACACATCCTTGTTAAAAGTGTGCGTTACAAAAAAAAAGCTAAACTGTCATTTGGAGCATACAGAAGGATGGCCGGCCCGGACAGTTCAAACAGACTGGCACATTGGAGTGTGAATACCCTGAAAACAATGTTCTAGTGACTGGTGGACATACAGTAGGCTATACAGTATATGATATGATATAATATAACATTCTGGTTAATGTTGAAGCTATGAGAAGCATGAACGGCTGTCAAAATGGTTTACTCTACGATATAATATTGCAAAATATTTTGTATTTTAAATGAAGTTTAAAAAAATGAAATAAATGTTGGTTTCAGGATTTCAAATCATATTGTTATTTTTTCTTTGAGATCATGCATGTTTATGTGCAGCATGCACAAGTATTTGTATGTAGCGCCCTCTAGTGTTTTTTTTTTTAATCGGTGATTTTACCCAAAGAGATAAAGCTTTCAAAAAAGTTAATCCTTGAAAGATTAACGCTCATCTGCGGTGTGCGCATGCGCTGTGCGTCTATGCTGTAAAATACTGGACAACTGGTCAAGAAATATGAGAGCACATCGCTTAAATACGAGAAGAAGAAAAAGAAAACAACCACATGCAACAATGATGAGGAAAAAGATGACAGTAGTAAATAAATCAAAGTCCTTACTAAAGTAAGAGTGAGTGCAAGCCGGATTATAATCACATTTAACCGTCCCTTTTTCCTCCAATAAGAACATCAAAGCATGCTTTCACTGAATCACAGTGATGTCTGGAAGTTGTCATTAATAATGGATTGGTCTGAAGGTCCTTTGTGATGCACAGCACATGGTGAGGAGTAAAATGCAGACTTCAGTTTTCTGTACAGTTTTCACACTAACGCACTGATCATGTTTAAATCTAAACATTTAGCCTATGTTTTTTTTTTCCTAAATAGTGTGTCGTATCGAATGTAATAACTTATTGTAATTAATGCACCTGCTGGTATCACAGATGTATTCAATCGATCTAATAATATTCTTAAAAGGATTGATTGTGTGCACGTTTTTAAAAAGAAAAAACAACAACAGCAGCTTAATTCATTTCAAAGAAAAATGTATATCTCTTGTCTGGGATGCGCAGAAGCATGATGCCCGCATCCCTCCCATCCTCCCCTCTCTCGTGGAACCAATCGCAGCGCATCTCCGCTGCCCTCCGGAGGTGTCACTCCGCCGCTCTCCTCCAATAGAAAAGTTGCTCTGAACGGGACGCTCCGGCGGGTGGGCTTTGGGACGATGCGGTTCGGGTCCAGGTGTGCCATGCGGACGGTGAACTGAAATTTGCCATTCTGCCTCGAAGGTAAGAACGACACCACATTAAGAAGTGTGCTCGGGCTCTCGCCGGCTCCTCTGTCTAGACTTAGTGAGGATGAACTGTGTGTGTTTTGCAGCGCTGTATAGATCTGAAATGGACCGGCACAGGAGTACCGCAATGCAGAGCAGTGAATTTACCGGTGCCGCTCAGTCGTCATTGGGGTGAAGTGATGTAAGAAGCTACGCAGTTTCTATTTGAAGCCGGTAATTTTGGGGATGACTGCGACAAAGTGTGTATTGTTTGATTAGAGGAGGGTTTCGCACTTTTAGTCACGCAGAGGACATGCAAAGATAAGAAAGTGTCTCTGCAGAGGATGAGACAAGGTGAGACAGTCTGATACTGTATGCGTCAAGGACACAGGAAGCTGCTGGTGCACCATGGCATCTATTTGTTTGATAGAAAAACTGTCCTTCATGGGCAAGAGGGCAACTCCCTAATGCTCCAAACACTGCTAAAAAGACTGTACACTGTGCTGTGATGCCATCAAATCTGCAGCTATTGATCAATAAGTTGAATGTATTTGGCTTGAAAGTAAGTGAAATGCTGCATACTGTATTAGGACACGAATCCACATGTATCCTGTGAATGACAATGACTGTCCTCTCACTTGTCCCCTAGACTGTAAAAATGCAAATGTCCAAACTGTCATGGCTGCAGAATGGTCAGAGGGAAAGGGATTATTCCGCCACTCAAATCCTAAACATGTGGCCACTGTTGTTTCCTGCCTATAGTTTGACGTATTAGAACCCAAAAATAGAAAATTTAATCAGAAGCAGTCCACTTCAATGTAGCAACCACTAACTGAGAAGAAGAAGAACTGAGAGCAACTGGGCTATCCTCCCGTTGAATTCACACACACGACTTTGGATGCGATTTTTCTGCAGCCGTAACAAACCTCATGAAACAGGGAATCACTAAGACACTGGGATTAATACACATGCTGACCTCGATTCCTCTGGTCTATCCGAAGAGGATCTGTGATGAGATTATAGTGAGGGGAAGCACATTCTGATGAATTACAATTATTGCTCAAACAGATTGCTGCAACTGTAAACTATAAAGCCAGAGCTGTATATATATAAAGGTGTCACAGAAGCTTTTATATTGCTTTGTGATCATTAGCCTGAATTAAATTACACTTTGATGCAAATACCATCAATGCAATCCTCCCAATGAGTACAGTGCGCAGACACACACACATGTGTAGGTGCAGGATATGAAGCACACTGCGAGTATACTGATAATAGTGTTGAGTCATCAGGAGTGCACATGAGGAGTGAGTGCTGCAGTCTCTGCGTGTGGATGAGCTGAGTGCCTCTGCTCTCCCTCTCTTCTCCACATTTCTTGAAGGTTGAGACGAGGCTCAGGGGAGGTGGCTGTGGGGCAGCTAATCCTTGCGACATTTTCTTTGTACTTTTTCTCTCTTTTTCACACTTCCATAATGACTCAGCGAAGGACTGTGTGGCTGCTCGCTACTGTAGGATGTTGTCATTTGTTTTTGGCTTTCTTGATGGCCACAATATTTATTCAAACAGCATGCCATCGGTGGTTTTTATTCTCTAGATGTATACTCAATAGTGAACTAAAACAGCTTTCTAATAAAGCTTTCCCTAACCCATCTGTAATAAACACATATATATGAATTTCCAACATTTTGACATGTTGAGGGGTTTTTCTACTTTCTGTGTTTTCTTTCTGTTTTCCCTTGATTTACCATCCCTGATCCCATCCTTGTGACCTTTGACACTATGGGAGGATTATTATCAGAGTCTGAGCTTTAAGCTGACTGTGTTGTTGAAATGTCTGCGATGCATTTTAGAGTAGAGGCATGTTGCGCTTCTGTTGTGTTTCCTCTTTGAATAGTTTTCATATATTCAGACAGTCTTCATATATTTAATATGTATCATTTTCTGCAGGTTGTCAGACTTTACTAGCCGGTTCTTGAATTGGATGCATTTTGCTTCAACAACTGAAGTGAGTTGTGGAAGAGACACCATGTTCAGGGTGTAGAATAAATATGTAATGTGACTGAGGCTGATCTCCAGTGGTTCAAAAAGGAAATACCATAGTCTTCAAAAATGTGCCATGACAAGTCAAAGGTTAATGAAAGTATCCAGGTATCATCAGGAAAAACATACTTGTGTATTAAAAGTAAAAGTTTGATACAGTTTTTTTCACTTCAGAATACATGTATGGGCATTTTGATATTGTAGTTTGTAGATGTACAGCTAAATGTAGATTTGTATCCTACTGGGTAGGTTAGCAGTACAGTTATGTATCACATCATATTGGCATACCATGTATCTTGTGTCAAAAGTAACAAGTGTCAAATAGTATAAGAGATGTAGAGATGTAGTATATAAAGTATATAACAAATATACTTAAGTGCAGTATTTCAGAAGAAGTACTCAATATTAAGCCAATTACAGAATATAAAGACATGGAAATTCAGTTTGGGTTACAGAAAATCTCCAATTTAAACCTAACATGTAAATGAGACCATGTAAATGTGAACAGGCATTCCTTCAGAACACATTCTGTTGGCTGTCTCCCTTTTTACTATCTAAATCTATTATGATATGATCTGGCCTGATGATACCCAACCTCCTTGATAACATCAGTATCTGCTACTGATTCAGCCTGATTTATCTGTATATCGTTCTTTTACACTGTTGCAATGGGACACGCCTATTTAACGGATGCATACAGATGCTTCCCTTGTTTGATGTGTCTAAAAAAGTTTTCGACTGGAAGAATTACACATCATAAGGAGATCTCACCTCTGCTAGTTCTTCTCTCACTCTTAATATTTCTCCTTGAATGTCTTGTTGATGGTGAGAGTTAAAACGCTGCAGTTGCTCACAGCAGTGCTGCTATTTCATCCTACAGACATGACGTGATGTGTCAGCATGTGTGACAGCACAGTAGGAGCTGTCGAGGTACCGAAGTGCTACCTGGTGTTTTGTTTCTACACAGGCAGACTGTTCTAGTGCGTGTCTCCTGCTGGTGCATGTCCTTGTGGATGTGCATGCACTCCGCATAACTATTTGCAGTGTTCTGCTGAGTCACTCACATCCTGAATCATTTATATACACTGAAGGGCTCCTGTTAGTCCTGCACTCACTATTTCTGGTGTAGAAAGTCAGGCACAGTCATCAATTTGATATTATATCTTAAGGGTCAAATCTGGGTGTTTTTATTATACAATGACTGTTCCTACCATTAGAGAATATCATCCATCCATCCATCCATCGTTATCGATACGGAATTCCCCGTTCGGGGTCGCATGGGCTTGAGCTGATCTCAGCTGTCATTGGGAGAGACACAGGGTACACCCTGGACTGGTCGCCAGTCAATCACAGGGCTGACATATAGATACAGACAACCAGCCACACACACATTCAGACCTACTGGCATTTTTGGGTGACCACAGAGACTGTGGGAGCAAGCCGTAGTACCCAGATAAAACCCACACATGCACAGGGGGAACATGCAAACTCCAAACAGAGAGGCTCCAGTCCGACAAGGATTCGAACCAGGTGTCTTCTCTCTGTGAGACAACAGATAACCACATAGCTGTGCAGCCTTAAAGAATATCATATCATACAAAATAAAAAATACACTCTATTGCTGACAGTCTCAAATCTTGTCCTCCTCAGCCCTTTCCAGTTCATGTCCAGTCCATCAACTTCTTGTGTGTCGCTTGGTCCATGCTCATAATTCCAAGGTTGCAGAAAGTCCCTTGCCATGGCTTCAGCTGCTTTACTGCTACTGGCCCTCTCCTCCTCCATCTCCCTCACAGGTAAGAGCCACAGTGATGCCGAGAAAATGAACTATTCACACCCTAAAACATAAAAAAGAATGCATAAATACTGTGCTTTTATAATATGATCTTATTTAAGTATAAACCCTGCACATTATTGATCAACTTAACTATATTTGCTATCAGGAGGAACAGCATTACCATGACTATTCTGATTTCATAAAACTTTATATATTGGATGGTTAGGTGTAAACCTCTGAACATTATTGACTGAAATCACATTTGTTGTGCTTTAATCATGTAATAATCAAACAAGATCAATTGCGGTGTTCCTCAGGGTTCAATTTTGGGTCCTATGCTTTTTACTCGTACATGTAGTCCCTTGTTATGTCATCAGGAGGCACAGCATACATTTCTGTTGCTGATGACACACAGCTTTATGTTGCAGTTTCTAATGATAACTCAGGCACAATAGACTGCCTTTTTTGCATCTTAGATGTAGATATGGGTGTTTAAGTATTTTCTTCAGCTTAATCAGAAAAAAGGTAATTTTTGTAGGCTATAAGTTCCAGATACAAAATTGCAAAAACAAACATCTATAACCCTTGTCAACAAGTGAAAAATCAAGTTGTTTTATTAAGACATTGGTTTAGAAAATAATGTTGTGTGAGATTGATCCATCCATTGATGTTTTTGTTCTGCAGCGGCGGTCTTATTTGGTGAGCCTAGAATTTATGGAGGTAAGTTGAGTTTCTCAGAATAGTCGCTATATCTTTAAATTAAACATTTCAGGTTTGATTTTTAAACCAGTACATAAGCTCATCACTGTATCAAATTTGTCAGAGGACGCTACTGGATACGGCCCCATCTTTGAGGAGGAGCCTGTGGATGTGGTCTACACTGAGGACTCACCCGATGGGAGAATCTCCATGAACTGCAGGGCACGCGCAAACCCACCAGCATCATACAGGTTAGACTTATTAAAGGAGACCCTTTCTCCAATACAGTTATATAATTCACATTCTATTCTTCTTATACATGATTGTATTGTACCGCTTTAAGATGGCGCCGTGATAACTGGGAAATCAAGCTGATGGAGCAGCCGGACGAGCACTACAGCCTGGTGGGGGGGAACCTCGTCATCACCAACCCAAGACAGAAAAAACACAGCGGGACTTACGTGTGCGTTGCCAAGAACATCTACGGCACTGTCATCAGCAAAGAGGCCAGGGTCAAGTTTGGATGTGAGTGTCTGACCCCTATTGGTGCAGCTCGTAGTAGTATGTCTTGAATGTTTGATGTGTCCATTAGCCAGATTTAAATGTTTGTACATTTACCCTCCCTAATACTTGCAAGGATATTCAATCTCTTAGTTGGAGGTTTTTTTTTATCAAAGAAGCTAAATCTGCCTTTGTGTCCCTCAAAAGTCTCTTCTTGTAACACTTAAAACCATGGTTAAAACAACCATTTATTTTTTTCACTGTCTCAAAAAACAATCTACAAAGGAAGAGTGAACACCCTCTCTGTTGACTATTGAAAAGGGTCCCAAATGAGAAAAACTGTTTAATTTCCCTGTGGCTTCAATGATTGTAATCTTGAAATAAATAATAAACTGAAACACTGATTGTTTATGCGCTATAATAATCAAAGAGAAAATACCTTTTTCAGAAGATTTCATCTTTTATAATTCCTTCTTTTTTTTTCATCTGTGACATAGTTGTGGAGGAGTTTCCTCAAGAGGAAAGAGACCCTGTTTCTGTGAAAGAAGGACAAGGGGCTGTTCTACTATGTGTCCCTCCAAAAGCCTGGCCACGTACGTATGGGTCTCTCTTTTCAACAGGAGAATAGGTCATCTTGTGGGGGTGCTAGACAATCTAGCTGTTATACCGACGCCCCCATGTACAGAGGCTGAAGTCCTCAAAGTGGGCGACCAAGGTTCCACTCCCTCCGACCCTCTGCACTTCACCGCATATCATTCCCAACTCTCTCACCCCACTCTATCCTCTGTCTTCTCTTCCATATTACCTAAATAAAAAAGTTAATCGTGTGAAAAAAATCGACATCCTCCTATTCTCCCGTTTACAGAGGAGGTGACCTACCGCTGGATCTTCAATGAGTTCCCAGTGTTCCTGCCCACAGATCGTCGTCGGTTTGTCTCCCAGAGGACCGGGAATCTGTACATCTCCAAAGTGGAGGCTCAGGATGCAGGAAACTACTCCTGCTTTGTTTCCAGTCCAATTACTGGGAAGAGCGTCTTCTCAAAGTTCATCCCACTTATCCCCTTATCTCCGGAGGATGGTTAGTAGAGGAACACGTACCACAGCATAGATATATACCTCTGGGATATGCTGTAGAACATAATTCTGAAAGTAAACCATTAAAGAAGAATACCTGCTCAATTTTTGAGTGTTTTTTTTTTTTAATGTCGGCATTGAGAATTTTTGTTACTTTCTGTGGTCTCAGGAGAGGAGAGAAAGTACCCAGCAGACATCAGGGTGAAATTTCCAGATACTACTGCCATGCTGGCCTCTAATATCACATTGGAGTGCTTTGCTTTGGGAAAGTAAGTTTTAATTTTGTTTCAACATTTGCTCAATGTGATGGGGGAAAAAACAACTTAACTTTGTGTGCATGTGTCTTTTTTAGCCCAATCCCTTACATTGTTTGGAGGAAAGTGGACCACACCGACCTCCCTCCAAATCACGAGATCAGCCAGTCAGGAGCCGTGCTTCATCTATACAATGTTCAGTATGAAGACGTGGGCGGATACGAGTGTGAGGCCATCAACACTAAAGGAAAGGACTGGCACAAGGCCTGGCTGTATGTGGAGTGTAAGTGGACTCACTGGAGTGCACATTTTCAACATGAGATTGTAGAGTGTACTTCTTCATGCAAAGCTAACACTCTGTCAGTCTGTTGTCTTTCTTTTTTTAATCTCTTCTGGGAATCTTTTTTTTGTCCTTTCATTTAAATATTGTGTTAAATATCATCTTCTTAATGCCCGTTTTTATTTTTCAGCTGCTCCAGAATGGGCGGAAACAATCAACAACACTCAGATCGACATCGGCTCGGAGCACACCATGCGCTGCGTGGCATCAGGGAAGCCATTCCCTTTTATCCGCTGGTACAAAGATGGATATATGGTAAAGAAAAATCCTCCATCTTCTCATTCAAAAAATTCATAGTTTGTAGAATATACTAAGATCTTCTGTTCAGATCTTCCTTCATTTGAATGCTTTTTGTGTTTATGTGTGTGTTTCAGTATGGGAAAGGGGAACTGAAATTTTCCAGTCTAACTTTCGACGACTCAGGAATGTACCAGTGTGTCGCTGAGAACTACTGGGGCATCAAATATGCCAACGCTGAGCTGCGGGTCATTGGTGGGTCCTTTTGAATAAACCGTTAACTCAATGATTTAATGAATATTTTGGACCACCCCGGAGGTCTGAGTTGTGACCAAACTGGGTCCAAACACCTTTTAACTTCATAGTTTCAATCTTTCAGGAAAATGCTAAGAAACATAGGACAACAATGACTTAAGTTTCATTCAAACTTCTGCATATTTCTTTTTCACTTAGCCTGTCCCCCTACATTCGAATTCAACCCGGTGAAGAAGCAGCTTCTTGGAGCTAAAGATGGCCGTGTGGTGATCGAGTGTAAACCCCGAGCTGCTCCCAGACCGCGATACACCTGGACGAAGGGCAAAGAGCTCCTCTTTAACAATTCACGGTTTGTCCAACTTCAAATACACTCTCAGTGTATTGTATTATTGAAATACACTCTCTTATTCAGTCCAATCAATCCACTTTCAAGCAACTTTAACTGGACTGTTTCCATTTTTAGTATTTCCATCATGTTTGATGGAAATCTGGAGATCCTCAATGCAACTAATAATGATGAAGGCGTGTACACCTGTTTTGCTGAGAATGACAGAGGGAAGGCAAACAGTTCAGGCTATCTCACCATCACAGGTCAGCAAATATGTGCACATTTTTTTGTGAGAGTACATATGTCAAATCAGGATTTGCATTTTTGCAGGTTTTTCATTTGACTCTTGATCATTGTCTTTTTCCCCACAGAGGCCACTAGTCTCACAGAACCCCCTGAGGACACTGAAGTACAGGTTGGTGATGAGGTCATTATAAATTGTGCTGCTTCGTACGACCCCATGCTGGACATCACTTTCATCTGGTCCATCGACTTCAGAGTCATCGACTTCAACGCTGAGTGGCAACACTATGAACGTGTCATGGTACGTCCATAGTTCATCTGAGCCTCATTTTACCGGCTTCAGAGAATCTCACAATTGGTCTTCAGTTCTGTCCCTGCCCTCAACTTCTTTCTTTTTCTTTTTTTTTGTCTCACTTCCTGTCCTTGTCTTCGCTTCCCTGTGACTTAGGATGAAGATGGGAGGGGTGACCTGAGAATAAAAAATGTGCAGATTTGGCATGAAGGTCGATACACCTGCACGGCTCAGACAGTGGTGGACAGTGACACAGCGTACGCTGATCTCAAGGTTGTAGGTCAGTCTCTTTATGCTTGTACCGCAAATTATCACATTAGCCAAGATCTTTTAATAAGCAATTATTTGATGGGCTTCTCATTTTAATCAAATGTGGAAAAGAAGTATGAGCAGACTTGACCATCGACACTATCTTCTCTTTTTGGGCTTTTCCCCCCGACTCAGGTGTTCCTGGGCCTCCTGGAATTATCCGTGTGGACGAGATTGGAGACACATGGGTGAAGCTGTTATGGACCAAAGGAGCAGATCACAACAGCCCCATTCTCTCCTACACCATCCAGACCAGACACTTCTGGGCCCTGAATGAGGACGACTGGAAGGACGCCAGCACCTGTGAGTACTATTCACTGCCAGTGGGAGGGTGAACCCCCCTCTGAATCCCCCCAAAAAAGTTTAAATGAAAGGATATGTTTGGTTTCCTAAGCTCCTACCTTCCTTGACGGTAATACTGAGAAGGCAGAAGTGACTGACCTGTACCCCTGGATGGAATATCAATTCAGGATCATCGCCACCAATGAGTACGGCTCGGGTGAGGCTAGTATCCCCTCCCTCAAGATCAAAACCTGGGATGCTGGTAAGAAGAGATGACTTTTATTGGACACACTTTTTAGTTAGGACATGAAATGAAAGGGGGAAAGCACTTAAATTACTTTTTGTTCTTCGCAGCTCCAGTGGTTTCTCCCACTGATGTAGCCGGCTTTGGAGGTAGAAATGGCGAAATTGTCATCACATGGACTGTAAGTAACCCCTCAGTCGATGAATCTTACTGGATCTTATACCAAAATTTCTTGGAAACTTATAAGTGGTTTTTACTTTCTTTTAACCCTGGCTTTTAGCCTGTAGAGCCGTGGTTTTTCTCCGGCAAAAAGTTTGGCTACATTGTGGCATTCAAGCCTCATGATGCTTACGACTGGTGGTACGAGACCATTTCAGACCCCGAGTCGAGGCGTCATGTCCACAGAGACTCCTACTTCATCCCAACCGAAGAGGATTTCCAGGTGCGAGAGTTTCAGGTGAAGATCAAGTCGTTTAATGTGAAAGGAGACGGACCGTACAGCCTCACCAAGGTCATCTACTACCCAAGAGATGGTGAGGATTTCATTTGTTGGTTGGGTTCTGAAATTCTCTTGAAAAATAAAAGGTGTGACTCTACACCTTAAGCAGTTTATCTGACTTTTTTTTGCTTTATCTGTCATCTCCAGTACCCACAGAGTCTCCCACAGACGTATATGCCAGACCGGTGTCCTCTACTGAAGCTCTGGTCTGGTGGTTGCCAGTGGTCGACACTGGTACAGGTCTGCAACAGTACATTGAGGGATACCAGGTACAGAGTTTTTACTGGGCAAGTCCCACACAACTGATGGATGTTTACTTTATCAAAAACTGTGGAAATGTTACTGTTTTCAGTATTTGAGTTCATATCATGAATACTTTTTTATGTTTAAAATGAATGAGCTGAATATGGATTAAAACAATGGCTAACTTATGACAGAGCTATCTGGCTAGCTATCTAGTTATCTATCTATCTAGCTATCTAGCTACCTATCCAAGTAGGTGCAAATGTAAGCTAAATATGCTTCCAACAAATTGTAAACATAGCAGTTTTCTATTAATTTTATTTTCTGGAAGCAGTTATGAAACTGAAAAAAGTATATAGTTATATTTGAAATGATAGTAGTTACAAATCAGAAACAAAAGGGGCAAAAGTTTAGGCAAACAAGCTAGCTAGCTAATGTGTCATTTGTAAACGTGCTCAGGGCGAACAAAGTACAACAAGTTTAGAATTAAAATGGGACTACAGACGTAAATTAGCTTAGCCTAGAGCTAACTTTGGTAAAGCTAATAGGCTGTACACTGTCCCTGTCTAAATAAACAAATAAATAACAGTTAGCAATTTTAGCAACACATTAGCCGTTAACTTCTGGTATAGCTACCAATGCTTATGACTGAATCCGGGAAAAATGCACTTCAATCACAAAAGATAAGCTACAGGTTATCATCCAACACAAATACTTGGGAAGTACAGTAGATGAAAGTGAATAGTGTGTGGCTCGTTCCCAGAAGAAGCAAAGGTCAGCTAGCTGATTCTTATTTAAACCAATTATGGTGACAACATAGACAGTGAGATTAATAATTATGGGCAATGACCTGAAACAAGATTTTATCTGTGAAAATGTTGACCATGTATTTGGACTCTCTATTTTGGTTGGCTGGCACTGTGGGGAAAATACTATAACTTTGCTTTCTATTTTTGTCAATAAAAAAAAAAAACAGACATGTGATTTATTTTTAAAAAATCTTTTCTTGGAAAATCAGGTCAAATACTGGAGAAAGTACGACGATCCAGAGCCAGGAGCACACCGCATATTTGTCCCAGCTGCAGTCAATCAGACGAGGCTGGAGAACATGCTGCCAGACTCTCACTACCTCATCGAGGTCCGTGCCTTTAACGGAGCTGGCCTCGGACCGCCAGGGGAACACTGTGAGATGTTCACAAAGAGACCACGTAAGAACAGTCACTCAACATTTCATGTCAATTATCTTATTACACTGATCTACAGATACAGATTGGTTCTTAATAAAAATGAATGAATGCTTTTTTTTGTTCACAGCACCACCAGACCCTCCCAGGATGTGGAAATATGTTACCTGGACAGGACAATGGATGTATGTGTGGTGGGATCATATCTCCTATGACTGGTTTGGCAATATCTCCTTCCCATTGTATTACAAGGTGGGTGTGAAAACTTTGGAACTTTTTATTTAGCCTAATAATGTTTTTTTTGTTATTATGATGAAGACTAAATTGGAAATTTTATGATTTACAGGTCCTGTTCAGAAAGACCGGCTACATCTACGGGAAGGTTTACATCACTGGCTGGCACTTCATGGACTTCCCCATGCCTCAGTTTGGAGATTATGAGCTGATGGTACGCGGCCGTTATGAAGGAGGAGACGGCCCAGTCAGGAAAATTAGGATTATGGGTAAACCTTAATATTTCTTGTTGATTTGGCAGTTCAAGATTTTTTGCCTTCTCGGTTTTATACATGTCTTACATTGTTCTTCCTTCCTCAGGTAAAGCATCTATGACCACGCCCACACTGAGCCTGGTATCTTTGTTGCTACTGGCGCTTTGCATTGTGGGATTGGAAATTTGAGCCTGCTGCAAGTTACATGTATATATAAAAGACTCTGGGAACTAGATATGTGGACCTGAAAGGAAATCCATTCTCCACCCTTAAACACTCCTCACGCTGAAAGCAATGGGTATAGATCATATATTACATGTTTTATTGAAATGCCACACAGAAAGCTGTTTCTCACTAGAAATGTATCAGGTGTTCGCCCCTGTCAATTTGTATGGATTTACTTCCCAACAAACAAGCCAACAGTACAGCAGATCTGCAGGATGCATGGAGTAAAATGTGGGACTACTGCATCTAGGCATATTTTTCTAGAAAGTTTTTTGAATTAACCTAAAAAGAAGATCCTAAAAATCTCATTCTCTTTCATTAAAGCTAACAAAGAAAGATTTTTGTTTTTCCTTCATATGATAGGGTACTGACTTCTACAAATAAGCTAGCCATACACTGTCCAGATGGTAATGAAGCTTTAAGGAAAGGCCTTTTGAAGTTGATGTCTATCATCACTATTGCAATATGTCCAATTTAAATGTCCCTTAAACTCCTTGAATTTCTCAGATGGTCAAGCTGCAAATGAATAACAAACATTGCATTTGTTCTATAATGAGCAGTAAAGGATGAGTGAACATTGAATGCCACTTTTCAAATCTTCACAGGATTTCACATTCTTAGCAGCCTAGTCTCTACTATCATAAAGACACTGTCATTTAGCTCAATACTATCCACTTATTGTTATACTTCTTTTTTTCAAATGCATTTCCCTGATTTCCCATGGTGCTGTCTGACAGGAACAGAAGATGCTCGCTGAGTTTTAATTTAATTTTTTGTGTGTAGAGCAACTGAAACATGATTTCTAGCTGCACCAATGAAGCCCAACTCACTTAATGACAAATTGTGATTTTTGCAAGTGACCATTCATGATTTGAAAGAACCATTAAAACAGGGTTTAAGAAATTGCTGTATATCACATATTTATGCGGATTTCCTTTATGAAAAACCATTAAACAGAGTACAACAATCTATACTGGCTGATGTTTTAGTGTCTCTTATCTCTGAAAAGAAAAACACAGTTACAAATAAAACCATTTGAATCTCATACTTAATAACAAACATGACACTGATATTTCTTGAAATATTTAACCCAGGATTCAACTGCTACTTTTGTAAAATATATACATGTTCAAGCTCATGAAGCACTGTTTGCCAGTGCATAATTCCAGATAGCTTTGGTTTTAAACTCTTTGCAGCAGACCCTCTCACTCTGGTCGGAGTATGAACTCTTGGCTTAAGGGTACAGGTATAGAGAAGAGGCATTACACCCTTTATATCACACAGTATTCAGCTGTTAAGTAAACTCTGACTATACAGTATGAACTTTGCACTCTGCACTTTATTTAACTTGCTACTTAAATCCCTCATTTAATCATTTGGTGCTTTAATGTGTTTTATGTGCTGTCCTGGTTATGTTTGTTTGTATTGCGTTTTTTTCCTCTAACGCAGAGTAGATTCCCCTAGGGGCAATAAAGGTTTCATTCATAAATTTGTTTAATTTAAATGTTAAAGCATAAAAAAATTACATTTACCATATACTGTAATTCTGTGACTTTTTTTTAGCCCTTTCAGATCAGGCAAACTGTGATGAATGATTTCAACCAGCAGATGGCAGTAATCCCATGTGTCATTTACCAACGTTTCAAGTATCTTACCGTCCAATATCATACATTATTTATTGAATGACACTTTTATAAAATCAAACTCTCACATACATGTATCATATTATCTAAAGTTTCATATATATATATATATATATATATATCTATTGTTACCTGGGTTACATTTTAAGTGATGCAAAAATGATGCTGACTAGAAATATAAGTATAATAATATATATTCCACATGTTTGGTGTGCCTTGCACTTTCAGAGCTACGATTCTCCCAGTTACAATGAGGTTCATTTGAATTAATTACAAACTGGTATCTCTTAAGGTTTCTCTCCTATAGGTTATTCCCTGTACAGTGATTTTTTTTTATTATATATCTTGTGCTTTTTGTTTGTTCGTGCCTGCTGCAATCTCTGTGTGGGTGGCTTTTATCTCTCCTGTTTCCACCTCCATTATCAGCATTTTACCGCCTTCACCCCCCCCCCCCCCCCCCCTCCCAACAAATTACGCAGACACAGAAACTCCCATGTGAGGCTGAAATCAATGCTGCCATCATTTACAAACAATCACAGCAGAGACACAAAGGTGAGCCTCGCATGGCAGGGGACTGAGTCTCCCTTCAGAGGAGGATATTGAAGAGTCTGTTGTTGTCATATATGTGGTTCCTTCTGCTTTTATTTCTTACTTGCAGGGCCTGGCTCCTGTGAGGACGGTGGAGCAACAGCAGCAGCATACTTTTGAGATGTCTCTGTGGCATAGACAGCGCATGCTTAATGCAGCTGTTCGATAGGAGGAAAAAGTGTGTGAATTTCTTATCATCTCGGGCTACAAGGTTGTGTGTTTGTTTCCCTCTGTGAGACTCCACAAATCCCCTTTGACAACAACAGTTTGAGTTTCTACAGAGCAAAACAAAAGTTATCTGTGGCAGTGGTTTGCTAAATTTGAGAGGCTTGTGTCCATACAAAATGTCGGGTGCTGCTTAAATTTTACTTCATAAATGTGTTTGTATCAGGACTGACTGACATTGTGTTAAGATATGTGCAGGAAGCACTGCACACCTTTGCAAATAAGAGAGGTGTTTCGGTCAAGCCGCCTGATTAAAGATGCATATGCAAACTGAACTGTGGCTTCGGCTTTGCTTTCTAAATAAATGCATCAGCATGGACGGGTACCTCGGGCCCGTGTGGAATTCATCTGAACAACTGATTTTATGAATGTTAGTAAAACAGGGACTCACACAGCACGCAGAGTAGATATGTTGACGCCTTAGCGCCCCAAGTTTAACATATGCACATGACCTGTTTTGGTGATCTTTGTTTAAGAGACTATTCAGTCATAGTTTTTAAAGGCTAGCTTAAAGTAAAATATAAAGATATCCCTTCAAAATACTCTATTTATTTATTACAACCCATTTTCCAAGCAAGAAGTGGTTCTGTGTAAAATGTAAATAAAACCAGAATGTGGTTGTGAAACATTTAAACCCCTGATTTGACTTTAAGTGCACAAAGACGACATCAAATCTTGACACCAGCATTTAATTGTGTTTTGAAGAAGATTCTATTTTGAATTTGATGCCAGAAACATCTTTCAAAAGAATTGGGACAGGGCCCAAAAAGACTTGAAAAGTTGTAAAATGCTTAAGCAAAGCACCTGGTAGAACAGCTCGCAGTTAATGAAGTTAATTGGCTACAGGTTGGTAGAATGATTGGGTACAAACGCAACATCCCAGAGAGTCTTCCTGAAGTAAAGATGGGGAGGGGTTCACACTCAATAAGTAAGACTGAGCTGGTTAATGGTGCAACATTGTTTTGTCTTTGTGTTGTTTTCCATTTATTATGGGGTTCAATAGTTTTGCGAATCATCACATTTATAATTACAATTTACACAGTGTCCCGATTTAAAAAAAACCACAGTATTATATTTGGAAAATCAATCTACCAGATAGCAGGCATGTCAACCCCAAGATCATAAACTCACCATAATTCAGTGCAAAGCAACTGATTATTTACGTATTCCCTTTGCTGCTTCCCATTTGATCAGAAGACGCTCCCCGGCTGTCAGGTAGGACCTGTGATGGTTGCAGCACATAAATAGAAGTAATAATGCAGCTGAGGCCCTTAGTGCTCACTCTGTGTGGTTGCCTACCTCTCACATGAGCTCATTGCATTTTTATCAAACCCTCTCAGCCCTTTTAACCCCATTTCCTCTGAATCCCTGAATTATAGCCATTCTGCTTGTGTTTCTGCACTACAGCACACTGTAAATTTCAGACAGGAAACACATTCTGTATAATGCAGCAGCAAAACAGGGGGATACAATGAATACCAATCAGTAAGCAGGTATGAGAAAGCTCAAAGTGAAGCAAAGAGCTAATCCAGGACATATGCAAAGCAGCCTGCATTAGCCTTTGCGCTGACCCATAAATCAAATACATTTGGCAGGGCCCCCCTGGCTTGCTAGCTAGTTAGCGTGGACTAGATTAGCCTTCCTGCTGGTCCCGCAGAGAGGAGCAGCATCACATGGCTGCTGGGGTTCAGGGAGAGCGAGAGCCACACTAAATCTACCAGACCAATTTGGCGTGGCAAGCAGGCTTGTGTTAGCAGCGCGGCTAACCTGGTTAGCAGCCTGTTGGAGGCCCCTCCTGCTGTTTGATTGGCAGAAATGGGTTCCAGTGTCAGATCATGGAGTAATTGCCTCTTCCAGGGGTAGTTTATGACCGTGTTTACCCCGTGAAGAATAGCCCTGTTCTCATATCCCTCTTTCTGTTGGGGGTACTCTGTCAGACTGAGGGTTGATGTAGGCGCACTCTCACTATTAGCGAACAAAAAGAATGTGCACCTTGAGGGTGGGGGGAAACAATTGGAGCTGTATTGTGTGGCATTGAGGGGGGATTGATTGCTGTGCATTGTATACCCTCACAGAAAAGGCTTTTCCTGTCCATTGGCTAAAATGGGAGACTTCATTATTGAAATATTCCCTAGGCATCCAGTATCCCATAGTGCTAGCTAAATTCTGAAAACAACAACAGACAGGTTGCTCTATTGTGTGGCTTGGTTTTGTGTAGCTCTTCAGCCCCTTGCCAGATTTGTGCACCGGGACCCCCTAGTCTCCTTTGGCAAATCTCTTTAAAATCCTCCCTCTCTTCCTCTCTTCTCTCTTGTATTGGCAGACCGGATGCTCTGTATTGCTGATGCCAGAAAAAACTGTTTCCAATCCTCTTGGAGTCCAATTAAAGATTAACAGCAGAACATCCACAGAGCCAGTCACCCTTTTATAGCTGTAAATACCTTCACCAGCTTGTGCTTGGGAGATGTTCATTCTGTGTTGTAGCTGAAAATGGGGAATGGGCAGTCCTCGCTGTTAACAGCTGTCATTGTGTGACATCTGTAGCAGCAACAAGTAAATAGAACAAGGATGTGTTAAACTGTTTGGATAATTTTATTTCACAAAATCATTGGTGTGAAACAGAAAACTGATATTTGTTTATCTCAACAAGGAAGGATGCTACTACAAATAATTCTAACCATACCAAAGGAGAGTTTTCAGTAGAGGTAATGTCAGGTGATTGGTCAGCCCATAATGTGGTCCATGGATTGGCGTAAAATGTTATTCAGCCATTCATGGTCCCATTTTTATAATTCCTAGTGGCCTTAGTCATCAAACTTCCAAGTGTGTTGACACTTGGAAATGTGGGGGGAAAATAAAATAAAACTTGATCAAGGTATTCATATTTCTAGAGGATGAATCCTAGAGCCTCCATCTTGTAAAAAATGTATCCATCAAATCTTTCAACACAGATTGAAGGGATTGACACAAAACGTTGTAATGGCAGTCATGGTTCCCTGGTAATGGATCCCAATGACTTTGTTGAACTTCCAACCTTCGTCCAGCCCCACAATGAAATCCAAATTCCAATTCTTCCAATTTATGATGGAATACCTGAAGAGAAGCTTCACTTTTCCGTTTACTCCGAACTTTACAGATGTGCTAAATCTTTCCAAAGAGGTCAAACATTGATACAATTATACTTACTATGCATCGTGATGTTGACCATTATTATTATTATTATTATTAAATATGTTGTCCATCTAGCTTTAGCATTTAGCTGTGCCTAAGTTGTCCAACTGTATAATGCTTAACAAACACAGAAATGGTGATGTTATTGAACTGCTAAGTCATTTTGCAAAGTCTAATTGCCATGAAATTAGAAAGATTTACAGTGTAATGTTCAATGAATTTATAAATGTATCTGTCTTTCTGTTTTGGGCTCTCTCTCTCTCTCACACACACTTAAGACTCATCAGTTGGTTAGTGAGCTGTGATTATAAACCTCAACTACCCAGTCCTTTGCTTTTTTTTTTCTTTTGTTACAGAGCAGTTTGTTGGTTTGGGGCATTCTTTTATTTTTTTGAATCGGCCAGCAAACCTGTGTTTCCTTCAGATTCAGGTTTTGTCATCTTTAAACTTGAATAAAAATCAATGTGAAGTGTGAAAAAAAAAGAGTCAGTTCCACCTGTCTTTGACACCTTTTCTCTCTTATGACGGCTGGTTAGGACGTTGATAATTGTCTTTTGTTCAGCAAGGAAGGTCTCAATTGGAAACCTACAGACCATGAATGACTTAACAATCATTCTTGTCCATTAATTTCATTAAATTAATCCTTATTGATTAAAAAGGAGGAAGCAATACAAGGTTTTCTGTGCTTCTAATGAATGAAAATCATTCATCAGTATCTGCAATATTAAAGTAGGTCATGTAGAGAACAATTAAAAGATGTCTCTTGTATTGTTTGATTTTGTTATGAAACATTTGCCGAAAACTATATTACATTTTCTACACTATAACAACATTTGTTTTGAACAAACAGCTCTGCTCAAAATCGGCTGTTTTGTCAGGTGAAGACGGGAGCGAAATGGCTGTAGACATCAGTCTGGCGTGCTCTCAGCTGTCACACAGGACGCTGTGCAAAGAAGGATGGATGTCAGCCTTATGAACGAGAAATGTGATACCTGTGCAGTCAGGATGCATGGAAGCAGAGAGAGAGAGAGAGAGAGAGAGAGAGTGACAGGCAGGAAACAAGCCAGCAGAAATAAAAAGTGAACCTATAGAGAGGAGGAGAGGAGAGAGGACTTTAAAAGACACCAGAAAATGATACGGCATCACCCAGTCCTCCTGAGGCAAAAATCACCTCCATTCCACCTGCATTTTTCTGTCGTTCTCCATCTATAGGGAAGATTTCTGCTACAGGGAGATGGATATGAAAGGAAGTTAGAGTTGAGACACAGCTCTATAACATGAAAGCACTATTGCTGAGCTTCTCCCAACAAAAACTATCCGGCTTAAATTCCCCCTTGTTATGCTGAAAGACGTCAGTCAGGGAGCCAGAATGACTTCTAACGTCTTTAAAAAATGGTCTTCATCATCTGTGTCTGAAGAAATAGACCCGATGTTGTGTCTGCATATTCAGTACTTCAACTGACTTTTAAAGGCGATTCTTTTGGGGGAGTTTACATTTTTTATACTCACAGCCACACAGACTCTCACATCATTTTAGACAATGCCAGAAATCCTCACTTTATACTCAGTTTCAGCCACGGGGACACTGTAGGCTGTATTGTAGTGTGGACATAAAGAGTCATTAGTGATGCTGCTTTGTCGAGCAAGGTGACAGAGCCAGTCTGTTGTGTGTTTGCTTGTGTTACCATTTGTACACAGCAGACTTGGTCTGTTTTAACAAGAAATTTTACCCTCTGCCAGTCATAACATTTTATATCCACACAAAAGTAAATATGTCATCCCCTAAAAATGATTATAAATTATTAGTTCCCAGTGTGGTATGTCACATTGTTAGCTCTAACAAAGGATCCCCTCATGTGTCCGAGTGTGTGATATTAAAATAGTTATGTTGTTATTTTGAGAAGCGCAGAATTTAGATGTTGTGGTGGGGGGAAATAGTGTGACCAAGAACATAAAGACTGAACGTGTTTTCACCTTAATTGAGACTGATGCATTTTTAATGACGGGTACTTGCTCAAAGCCAGAGAGGAATCAAATTATGCTAACTAAGTGAAAAATGCTAATGGTACTAGCGCTATAGGTCTCTGCTGAAAGAGGAACTTTGTAGTTTTTCATGTCCTTACCACCCCCTCGGTAAAATCTTTAACCTGCATCTGTTTTATGCCTGAACGACTGAAATAATTGTTTTTAATTTTGAGGCTGTTAGGGAAGTCATAAAACACACATTTTCTTGTTTTTAAGATATTGGTTTGGTATGCTTGTTCTGGGGCATAAAAGCATTGAGTAAATACAGACTGTTCATGGCTTCTCCATCCGTAATAACATTCACAATCAGCAAACAAAACATCTGTTTTCTGCCACAGTTCAGCTGTCTTTATCTCGCAGCTTCAGCTCTGACTTCTCGCCCCTGAGGTGGCATTTAAACTCTGTTGACACTTGGTTAAAAAAAAAATCTGGCAGATATCAAAGCAGAGACGTTTCAGGGACGCAGGGACCACTTGTCAAATACACACGGAAAACTGAAAGATGGACAAGCAAACACGAGCACACAAATTTGTTTGCACATATGTGGATGCAGGAAAAATGTGCAATACAGACACAGGCGACACATAAATAGACACGCACAAATAGGGACTGATTTCCTGTGCGGCCATCTGTCAGTTGTGGAAGCCTCAGGAGAGTTACAGCATGCCGCAGACTGTGCCACAGTTGGGTGGTAAAATGAACAGCATAGCAGATGTTTGGGTTCCTGTTTAGCGAGTCCGTACACCGACCTCCAAGAGAATGAGTGCCAGTTTCAATCCTGTCATGTAATAATGTCACTTATTTAATGAACCAACCCAAAGGAAATGGTTGGAGACACATCTGTGTTCTGTTTATGCTTGTCACTGTGAAGGATGAGCTGCAAAACACTCAGCGAAGTTGTGTTAGGATCGACAGAGAAGTCAGCAGGGGTGTCCGCTATATGACAAAATGTTATTTCTTAACTCACAAACACTATGGCGCTGTGTACCAATCTGGAAAATGTCTTGTAGATTCGTTAAACACATCAGAGTTGTTTTCCTTTCATAAATACCATACAGCTAACTATTTGATATGTTTAGAGGTTTTTCACCCAGCAGTAGTTGTAAAAAGTCCAACTTAACCCAAATGAGCCCTTAATAGAACTCCTTGAAGCGTTTCGTTAGATATTTTTTGGCCACTTGGGGGCACTGCAACATGAAATAAACTCACCACTGTCATAATAGCTCCTTTAAATGTTTGCGCTAACAGTAGTTTATATCTCCAACACATTGATATTGACTTGGAGTTTGTTTTTTCTTGTGGTCACCTGAAAAAATTCCAATAATTAAAAAATCCCATCCCCCTTTGATTCCCTACTATCAGCCTCTCTACTTCCTGGATGGGCGGAGCCTCTGAGTCATTAAAGGCAGCAACCTCACCTGTGGCAAACCATGTGAGAACAAAGGAGCTCACAGGCTACATGTGAATGCCTCATCACACCAGTGAGACCCTGACAATAAAACCATTGCACTGACTTTTCTTGCTTTTGCTCATCTACTTAATCTGTACTAATCCCTGAACTCGACTTTCATCATATAAACAGGATTCAAATATTCTTTGGGTTCTTTTTTGAGCACTACTCTTTTGATCTGTACCAACCCTGAGGGGAATGTTTGGCTTCTTAACAGCTAAGATTTCACAGCACACATTTCCGAGTTAGCTGCTAATGTTGCAACTCTGTCACGTGTAAAGGGGAAAGTGTTGTCCATTGGTTTATGTGTGCTCCATGCTGTGAACAATTATGTGCTGCACCTGGAAACAAGGTTGATGGGATTGGTGGAATTAAAAAAAAACAAAGCTGTGTGATGTTAAGCCGAAACAAGGAGCTGAAAGATACTAAAACATTCTGTAGAGCAACATGTAATACTTTATACAGATATTTATATCCAGTGATGTAAAATTAACAACTGAAGCTTTTTTAATCTAAATCATTTCTAGGGCTGTCAAATTAAATGCATTTTTTAAAATCATGATTTATCGTTTCATTTTAGTCGCATGTATGAAATTCCTTTATTTCACACAAAATTATTTTATTTGTTTTAAATGTTTGTACTGTCTTAAGCTGAGAGCACTTTACTTGCTGTTTGAATTCAATCCTGCTTTCATTTTGAATTAAATTAAGGACCTTCTTGTAGATCAGAGGTTACGACATTAACTTAACAACTGAAAATGGAACTCGTTACAGATCAAAAACTAAATGAAAACCTCAAATGAACGGTAAAAAAGTGAAATGTTTGTCATAAGATATACTGTTGCACCTGTCTTTTTTCATCACTGCGACTAGAGGGAGACACTATCCTCGGTGCGCCAAAATGGACAAAATAGCATGTGATTTAATGCGATTAAATAAAATGAATGCATCAATAGCAGACGTTAATCACCCTTAAGTAGTTTACGCTGACAGCCCGATTAATATCTAACAAATAAATAATAAAATATAAACGATACTGACGTGTCTGTTTCACTGGTTGCCCAAAAGCACAACAACCTGAATTTACCTCTGAGTTCACAAAGACGTCAATTTCTCAGCACACATCCCTGTCAAGAATGATGTAGAGAGGAAAGATTTTGACAGGTCTCACATTCATGCACACCACATGACATCACCTCCACATTGTTAACAACCCCTCTTGGACAATAGGAACCATTGCCTATCAATTCCCAGTAGACATGATTTCCACATCCTCGCATTAGTCATTGACTGATGACACAGTGAAGCCCCTCTTTCCATTGTTACCGAACATTACCCAAATGAGCTGAGTCTCTGAGCTCGCTCCCTGCTGATGTCACCGAAGCTTTTCTGTGAGAAACAGATTAGCCTCTTAATATCCTCTGTTTGAAGGAGTAAGCCTTTTCTTTGAGGAGCCATATACAGTTCTACTTCTTAATCGTTCTGTTTGGATAAAAGCTCAAATTAGTCCAAGAGAGGCATCTCGTCTTTTCTTGATGTTGAATTTAGCTGTCACCCTGATCCTGCCTTAAGAAGTGCGTGAGCAAGTGGGGATTTAACGTCTTAAGGGAAAGGGTACTTAACAAGGACACAGTTTGAAGAAAATATTTACAAGAAGAATGTGTGCTAAAATAGTTGCATGCTGTACAAAGGTACACACTTTTTAGTGCTTCAGACCTTTGAGTCTGGTCTGTGATTGGGTTCACAAAACCATGTTTTCTTTGTCTCGCTCCTTATTGTCCTTCTCCTTCATATGCGGTCCAACAGGAGCAAAGACAACCCCCTGAAAGCAGACAAACCATTAACCCCTTTAGAAGGTAAGGTCCCCCCCATCGATTCCAGACAACCTTTTGTCAGGTTTCATTTCTGAACCCATTTCTCACTCTCCTTAAAAAGTAGAGGGTGAGCTCTGCACTTCACCTGGCAAGGGCAACCGCACTTTTAAGTTTGGAGTTCTGAGCACTGAAACCAAATACAAAAAATAAATGAAGACAAACTAAACAAATGAAAGTTAACAAGTGGAGCTTGGAGAGGTTTCCTTTTCTTCAAAGGTTAGAGGAGTGACACTCCTGGATAGAGGGCTTGACCCCAGTGTGTGCGGGAACGTCAGGATGAGGTCAGAGGTCAGAGGTCAGGTGCTCGGTTGTAATAAGGTCAGACAGTGATACATTACTGTAGCTTTAATGCAAACATCTCTTCAGGAAGTGGTGGGAACCTAAAACAAATACGGAGGGGCTTCTGTTATCGTAAGAGATACAGGTCGGAGATAAGTCGACCAATCACGTGAACTTCAAGGTTTTTCTTGCTCACTTACCGTTCTGTTGTAATTCCTGGATATGATATAATATATTCATCCGTTTCCTTTAATTCTTGGTTTAAATTTGTATCTCAGTCCGTGCTCACTTCTCTAAGTGATATTTTATTTGTTTCTCCTGTTTGTCTCGCTGCTTTCCATCTCTCCAGGGGTACAGCCCATGTCTCTGAAGTTGCATCCTTGCATCCCACTCTTGCGTCTTCTCCTCGCATCTTCATCCCTCCCATCAGAGATGCACGGACAAACACAAGCAAACGAAGCAGAGGAGGGAAGAAAGGAGGAACCACATCTTAAAGAGACACAAGACAAGTCCTTTCTTATCCTAAGGTAAGGAGATAAATAAGTGAAGATCACGAGGACACAACTGAAAGTAACTCGTTATCAAGGGATCACAGAGCAAAATAAAACATATAGATATATGTCTCCTTAGGAGTGATACACTCGATTATATACTGATTTTATGAAAGTTGCACTCAATATTTCATTTTTAATTTTCATTTCAATCAATTCGATATAAAAATCCCAGCTCATCACTTACTGACTCAAGGACTCCTTAGATACTGACTGTTTTCCATCTGTTTGAAGGTCTGTTTAGTGTCTGTGTGTTTTCTTTTATCAAATTTTCCTTTTGTGAAGTTTCATTGAAGTCGGATCCCCTGCAGCATCCAAGCACTGTATCCAATAAGAAAGGTGTGCCTGAAAGTAGCAAGACTTCTGTGAAGTCCTCAAATTTCCCAAAGCGTGCTGCTGTGTGTTTACCTTCCACCTTAAAGAAGGGCGGGGGTTTCTTCACCTGTGTGCATGACATCGAGCAGAGTCTGTTCTCCATCTCTCCACCAGATGCCCTCACACTTTCCCTCTTTTTTTCCCCAACGACACACCTGTTCCTACTTCTAATCAGCCCTGCATTTCACTCAGCTTCCCCGGCAACATGCTCACCTGTGTGCATCATATTTTCTGTGTTTGCTTCACATTTTTTGTTTCTTTGAACTACTTACCTGTCTGAACCCTGTATTAATATGACATTTTTAGAAAACAGCAGTCTGCTTTTGGGTCAAATCCAACTTTAATGGTTAGACTTTAGTCTTGAATTCAAGAATAAAATGTAATATGGTCTTTTTTTAAATGTATTCTTGCTTTGAAAATGAAAAATATAAAGTGTAAAAAAACAGACAAACATGGGTTCATTCAGCATTGACATTTGACACTGCTGCAAAAACAGTTCTAAGAACTTAATTATTTATCTAGATCCTCATAAGCTCACATTTTCATCTTAAAATGAGCTGCTAGCAGAAGTCTTCTGAGATATTGGGGTTTTATGATGTAATAGCCAACATTTTCCTTCATCTCAGCTACATTGAGCCATTGCAATTCATTCACATTTCTTCAAATAGAAGTCAATATTTACATTAGCTCAGAGCTAATGAAGGTTTTTGTCGTGCACTCATGCAAACACGTTTCATTTGAAAGTTGTGGTCCACACTAAAGTCATTCTCTCATCCTGCTAAAGACACCTTTGTGTTGTGAAAATGATGACGATAGAAACCAGCAGAGCGTGAAGATTATTTAATGTCCTTTAACCACTGGAATGACCCCAATCACATCTCAGTGTGAAGAATAACTAACAATGAGTAATCATGGTTGTTAGTGAGTCGTTACAGAGGGAAAGACCTGGATGCTGATTCATCTCCCATCAATAGATTAAAGGTTAAAAGCCATTGTTAAAATATTGACGAATGCACAGAGCCTTTATTTATCCCCAGATTTCAGTTTATAGCAAACACAATGTGACACACTTCACAGACTGCTTTATCCCGCTGCGTATGGCCCAGCACATTGTCACACATCATTTGGAGATTTTTTTTTTGTTTTCGGGTAATGGAGTAATCTGCCAAATTCTGCGTGTGGAGCTTGTCATTGGAAATCTGACATGGCACGTAGCTGATGGATCACAGTTGGCTGCTGAAAGGTACAAAGCTGTTGCAGTGAGTGTGGAGATTTGTTTGGAACAGCTCTTCATTAGAGGAAGCATCTGGAACAACCAGCCTGGAACAAAGACAACATCAGGACGATATGACAATAATAATAAAAAAACAAAACACGTTACTTACTTACAAGACAGGATCTAGTCAGATTAGTGTTTGGGCTGTCATCATGTGCACTCATGTTGAATAAAACCATTTAATACGTCTCAATAATACAAGTGAATGCACTGCAATCTTTAAAACAAACTCTGTAATTAAAGCAGTTCATGAAACCTCAAACTGTTAAAGGATGTCAAGCAGCAACTTCGGCGTCCCATTAATTAGAGGAAGATAAAAAAAGCAACAATTAATAACTTTGTTTTTTCAGGTCATTTTAAAATGCCTCTGCACATCAACAATTAACTTGTCTGCTAAGGCGGGCTCATATTCAGAGCCCAACGAATGTTAGAATTTTAAGAATGATTCATATTCTGATATGAAAGAAAATAGATATTTTGAATGTGGAGTGTCCATTGGTTTTACTATTCAGGTGTACTCAGATTTGTCATTACTTAAACAGATATTTGCCAAGAAAAAGTAATTTAACAGTATGACAGGACTGTGCACATGTCTCTAGCTAATGATCTTATTTTTCATAGTAATTTTACATGGACATTAATTTGAAAAACGATTAACAAAACCTTTAACTTCTGGTTAATTCAGTTTCTGTTTACGCCATTTTCGTTACTTTAATTCACTTCCACTGACTCAAGTCAGCTGGACCGCTGACAAGCTTTACTTTAAAGAGCTAATTGAATATAAAGCCAGTCTCTGCCCCCGTCACTTTTATTGTGAAATGCTGCTTGACGTACATGAAGTAGTAGTACTTCAAGAGGAACAGAATGAAGACAGTGGTGATATATAAGGTTTTATTATTTGTAGATTTTCAATACCTATGTGTGTAATTTTGAGTTTTCTAAGTCATCATTGCTTCTTAAGAACTCCAGTCTATTGACATTGCAAAAAGCTGAGGTCTTTGTAGGTTTTTCATCAGAATTGTATGGTGGCTTGGAAGTGAAAAGCAAAATTACAAAGTGTGAAACACTTATACAAAATTTGAGACACATTTACATTTTGACATTTTATAAAATGAAATTACAAAACCAAAACACTTTTGCCAAGGACAAAACACATTTACATTTCATGAAACAAATGTACATGTTGTGAAACACTTTTACAAGCGCAGAGACAAATTGGCAGCAAACTTTTATCATTTCCCAAACAAATTTACAAACGGAAAGGAATGTACCAAATGCAGGAAGTGAACCGGAAGTTATTGAGTGAGGGGTCATTAATTTTGCTTTGCACTTCCCAGCCACCGTAGAATTGTATATGTTATCAAAGTTAGCATCTTTGTTTACGGATTAATGGTCAACATAAAACTTCTGATTATCTGTGCCCACCTCTGATTATAGATCATCAACCATTGCTGTTGATAGTGTGTTCATCTGGGATCATCTGCTTTATGTGTGGTAGATAATAATGATAGTATTGAATCTATGGAACCAATTTCCCAATGTCTTAATCCCCTCAATTGTATTTTCTGCAATATGTTCTGTAAAGAAAAAATATCATATCCAAAAACATTTAGCCTCTGCTGTAACTGATATCTGTGAAAGGATGATATCGGCCCAATAATATCGTGCAACAGATTTATCAGTCAGCTGAAGATCTGAATGATGCTTAAGTTGTGACAAATCAAAATAAGCCAATGTATACTGAGCACAGATAGGAACAGAAAACAGGCGTAAAAACTACAGAAGATGAAAATATTAAAACGGAAAACTGAGGAGGGAGAAACAGCAGAAGTCAATTTCTCAGAAATAATGCTTCGTTTAAGCAAAACTGCATCAAGTACATCAGCAGAAGATCAATGTGCAAAACACAGCCAAAAATTCACTCTGTAACGGCTGTCATTCTTGAAGCCCATGGCTCAACTTAAGATAGAGAGAGCTGTTCTGGGGAGATTATCTGCATATGCTGTGAATAATAAAACTGTGACCTGAGGACCCTGTGACTGATGAAAGTATCGGGCTCCAGAGTGACAACCCTTTCCTGAGCGAACCAGTTCCTCAGACAACAAGACGCGCAATTATCTCCACCACAGGCCAATCAGACACACTGCGCTGAAGCAAGAAGACCGCAATCAATCTCCAATAGTTGTAATGAGAAACATATTTTTCTCCGCCAGTGAAAAGATAATCAGCAGCTGAACAGAGAGGTCAACAGGTCCTCTCTGCTAGAATGAAGCGAAACAAATAATACAAATCTTCAGCAGCCGACACAGCTTCACAGCCGAATCCTCAAATAAGGTTATCTTTAAAGCTACAGATATGAAGTGATATATGCTGCAATATGTGAGAGCTCGTAGAATGTGATACGAGAGCTTGAGGAATAAAAAATCTCTCAACTTGTGTGTAAAAATGTTCACTTCTGTACAATATTTACATACACGGGAGCTGAATTCGAAGTCACAGAAGGAAACAATCGGGAGCTTGTAGAAGAAACGAGACCTTGTATTTTAAAATGTTCACTTAAACTTTTGAGCCAATATTTACTCCCATTTATTGTTTTTTACTTTGGTCCATTTTCCTATTCAACCACAACTTGGTGATTAGAACCTCTCAAATCTGTCACTTCAAGTACAGCTCCACAAATGTGCTATCCTCAGGGGAATCTGCCCTCCTTGAGTTTTATTTACACGTCTTAGCGTCCAGTCATGTGACTGGTGTGAAGGCTTGGATGGCGAAAAGAGCTAAGGAATTGGCAGCCACCACTGGACACACTGTAGAGCTGTGCTCGTAATAAAGCCCCCGCCATATTGAGCATTGCTATCGCACATAGCATTTTTTTTTCACAATGTGCAGGCCTAGCTTACATATTTCAAAATGTATCACTTCATATGCAGACCCTAAACGAAACTATCGATCAGCGAGAGAATGTACGCAGAAGTATCTCTGCTTATATTACCATCAGTTTTCCTATATGTGTAAAGTGTGCAAGGATTTTAAAATGTCAGATGATGTTTTGGAAAACAGTTCACCTTAATAAGTTTAAAAAAAACAACATTTTGTTGTTGGGCCTTTCTCCCATATTCTCCCAATATGAAGAAATAAATGAAGGTTAGGAAGTGCTCTCCAAATGTGTTGGCGGTAGTAATACATTTTCATATAATTAGCCAACCACATTCATAAATGGACTGAATTTTTTAACAAACTCTCACATTATGTTGTAAAAAGCACAGCTTTTAAGATTAACCTGAGGAAATAAAATGTAGAAAAAATTACTCAGGAGAACACATTAGAGCCACATTCTGTTAAAATATGCATTTTGGTTCACTCGTTCTTAGTTTCAGTGCCAGTCGAAGTACATGTGTGTGCTACATAATTAATACTTTGGGTCATTATATAGAGGGGATGTATAGCCATTATAATCAGATATCCTTACACTCGGCTAGTCTTTAATGAGATCCATTATTCTTTAAAATATACACACTTTACACCCAGAGTCTATAATATGAAGAATATATTTTTCAAAAATTTGGAAATAAAAAACATCTATGACACTACAGTTAAAAACAGCAGCTTATTAGCTTAGCTCAAAGATTGTCGGTACTAGGCTATACTTGAGGTAACAAATCAGCAAATAGCCTATGTTTGTTTAATCTACTAACCTAATAAACCTAAATATAGGAAACAATTATGCAGATTTTGAACACAATATACAAATTAAAAACTGTTACTTAGCTATCTTAAATTTAAGAAAGGAATTTGTTTAATCTGGACAGCACTAAGCTAGCTATTTGTTTAGCTCAAGCCAAACAGCCAACTGGCCCTTATAATTGCTCATACACATATTAGCTAGTAAACCATGTGTTACATGTTAAAGATTATCTTTATTATAAAGATAATAAAAAAGGAAACACTCATCACTTAACAGAACACCAAAAAATAGCTAAGGTTGGGTGCTAGGTTAGCTTGTTTCCAGTATTGGTGTTAATGTTTGCTGTTAGCTAGAAATAAGAGTGATAGCTCACTAAGCTAACTGTACAAGGAAGTGAAAAAGGGTATTTCAGTTAAAATATCAAACAGTTCAGTCAGCTTACTTAATAGCAATACACTCAATCAATACACTTTCCCCTCTCCTCAGAAACTGTAAAATACCAAGCCCTCTGAATCCTGCCGTGTTGTCTAATTGAAGCAAGCATCTCATGATTGCGCACAAATTGCTTTGTATTATTTAACATTTGTAATAATTACTCTAATTTGCAAACATTATATGATTTCTGTAGTGTGTCCCTGCTTGCTATGCATGTTTATGTCAGTGTGGGGTGTGTGGAAAATTAATGGAGCTGGTTTTTATTTTGTCATTGTTTGTGAGACGGAGGAGAAACCTATCTGAGATAATTGGAATCAGTGATTGAAATTTATGTTGCCACTTAAATTGCTTTCTACATTTTGTTATTTGGTCAGTTAGAGGAATAAATAGCCTAGATGCTCTAAGTTAGAAAGTGAAAAACAAATCCTTTAAAGTGAGGCAGAAAAACATGCTAAATAATACAACCAATCCATTCATTACACTCTTGTGTATTTATTAGGGGGAATAGCCAATAACTCATTTCTTGAATCCTGCTGTGCGCTCTTTGAAGCTTGTATGTGCTTATTTTAAATTAAGAGAGTAATTGTTCCACTATTTAAAACTGTTTTCATCACTTAATGTTCAATTTCACAGCTCTTTTCAAGGTAGTGATAACTTCAGAGAAGCTTTACTTTGTAATATTTGTAGTATTTGCCCTTACGTTTTGGTGAATATATCATGTAGACATTTTCTTACATCTGTGACCACAAATAAGTACAAAGCATGACCAACAAATACATGAGGGTCGCGGAGACGTTCTTCAGGGTGACCTCGTGTTCATCTGACCTCTTGACACCCAGTTTATGACCTGTGAAAGGATACAAAGGCCTGTGACCATACACATAAATCCATATTAGGCACTGTTAACGGGATAATTGGACCAGCCCCATTATTTCTTATTGAAGCTTGTTCGTCAGGCTACATTTCATATCTGACAGTTGCTACATGTGCTGGACAAATTGCTTTTGCATTGACAGGCTGTGTCAGCGGCAAATCTTAAAAGGCCATAAAAAAACTATTTTCTAAATAAAATTCTCATTATAAGCCACGGTGCATGTCGAACATTGTCCCACATTTTATTTACTTAAATAAGTGCATTTTAAGTTATTAGTTGTGAGAGGTTTCTGAAATTCTCTTTTGTTCGTCTCACAGGTTTGAAGAGGGCGGAGCTTAGTTTGTAAAAGGTGATGTCATGTACTTTCCTCACTAATCATGGTGGTGGTGATTGTGGGATTGTAGGGTATATGCTTCCAATGCTGTTGATAAAATTAGATAAAACCAAACTGAGACGCTTTTTAACAAAGGTTAGGTGTTAAATGCTCAAAGACTCATCATTTTGTTGTTGAGGTTTTATTTGCTTTGGTAGTTTTCTTTTCCTGTTTCCATTTAACTTAATCTTATTCTAGTCTTTTTTCTCTTCTTCAACATTGTTTTAAAATGGCTTCAGTTGTCATAATGTTTTTTTTTCCATTTTGATCTTGTTCTGTAAAGAGTACTTTGGGCTGCGTTGGTGTGTTAAAGGCGCTATGAAAATTGTAATTGTGTTAACCACACTTAAACTCTTATTGTTGTGTTTCTATTCATGAATATTTACCCTATAGTATATTGTGTAGATGTAAAACCAATATTGGTGGTTGAAACCTGGAAAACTTTAATGCAAAAAACAGGGTTGTTATAAAATTTGACAGGAACGCATGCACAAGTCAGCAAGATGCCCATTCATCCTGTCTTCTATAACACCAGGTTGTCTAGAAATCCAGGCAAGTACTGCTAGCCAAAAGCGCTTATTAAATGCTAAAGTTAAAGCTAAAGTTTTGTGCTGAAGGTTGTCATCTCATACAGCCTTGTTTTTTATTTGTGCACACAGTCTGGAGCAGGATAATTGTCATGCATTGAAAGCAGGGGAGCATGACAGGCCCAGATAGACACGGAGACACACCATATACTGTTCTAGATACTGACGGAGAAGCTGCCATTTGTCTCAACCAGAGCCAACCCCGTCCTCTGATCGATGTTTCTTTTCACCAGTTTCTCTCTCGCCCTGTACCCCTCACTTTGTCTTTCTCTGTCCATCTTTCTTTCTTAACATCTCTCTCTCTTTTATTCATTTTCATGCCCTTTCTTTTTTATGTCAGCTCTTCTCATATCGCTCTCCTCCTTTTCTCTGTGATTCATACCAATATACTTTTCCCTTTTATGGACACCAGAGACAAGGCAGCATTTATGGTGGCTATTGTGTCGACCATAGTGGTCAGTTAGGTTGTAAACGGCATCATATAACCTTCTAAATCAGGTTAAGCCGTGTGCTATAACACTGATCCTTTGTTCAAATAGTCATGTATGGAACCACTACACTGAACCAAAGGGATTATCCGTGCAGTGTATCAGTGAGGACATGACATGATTACCTTTTATGAATTGGGACCATTACATACACTTAGGTTATTGTATATTTGTTCTAAGAAATCCACATTTATAGTTACAATATTGGCATCTGATGTGCTGATTCAATGAAAATGAGTACAGTTAGTAAAGTGAATAGGTTTAGTGCCTTGCTCAGTAACATATGGCTTTAGATACACTGGAAAACAGGGTTTGTTTTTTCCGGCTGTTGGGCAACATTTTTAATGGATGGATACATGTACAGTTCTTAACTTCCCAGGCCAAAAAGTTGTCAAACATTTCATTGTTCAACAATCCAGACTGCAACATGTGATGCCCACAATGTATGATATGATTTTAAAAACCACAAGAGATGCTAAAAGGTCCGTAGAGCAGAGTTACTAATACAATTTCACAAAAAAACACTGGCCTTCATATTTAATCGATCCATCGTTGATATGAAAATATTGATTATAGCAGCTTTAATTCAGTTACAGTGCACTTTATTGGGCTTTATCCTTTTTTTAAAGATTAATTTTTGGCTTTTTTATGCCATTATTTGAGTGATAGGACAGTGGATAGAGTCAGAAATCAGGGAGAGAGAGAGAGAATGGGGAATAGCATGCAGGAAAGGAGCCACAGGTCAGATTTGAACGTAGGCCGCCAGCTTGGAGAAATATGGCATTCACAAATGGGCCGTGTGCACTAACCACTGTGCCACCAGCATCCCTATTGGGCTTGAACTTTTATCATATTTAAAGCTACAACCACCTTTATCAAGTTTTTCTCTCTTATTGTCTTATCTCTCTCCTACAGTATACTCGTCAATACAATAGGTTAAACATGTATCTGGAAATGTTTTAATACAACTTGAACTTCAATCACGAATAAGTGATGTATCCTGCAAAGTCAGGGTGGCAGGATTACATAACTACTTATATTCAATCAATCTGATCTGGTTACAGCTCTGATGCCCACGTCACAGAGAGTATAGAATAATTTTGAGAGGCAATGATACAGATGTTGTGTTATTTTGGAGATCATTGTATGGTGTTATATCTCACAGTTACAGCCTACCATCTTTATTAAGTGGTTTTTCAATTAAATCCGATCAATTTTTTTGTCTCTCCTCATATGTGTCTGTGCTCGACATGTTTTCTGAAAATGTTGGCAGCACAAAATGGATGGTAAGATGGATGGTTCGGCTACAGAATACTAAAAATGCCAGGAAAAATGGAAGGTACTGATGAAAGGAGTAATAGCATGGGGATGCCAAAGGGACCTGACCAGAGAAGTGCCCCGTTAAATGCACCTAATATTCTGCCATTAAGACCTATTAGCAAGCCATGCCTATGTTTGGCATGATTGGACGCTGAGACCTTTTATAGAGCTCTTCGTGTTTTTATCCCACATGCTCTAAAAGCTTTGAGTGGTCTTGGTTGCCACTGCAGCACTTGAAGACACTCATGGATGCCGCAAGCACAGACCGAGCTGAAATTATCATAAAAATCCAACCAAACATGGCCTCTCGGGTCAAGTAACAACAAAAATAAAAAAAAAGAAGATACTGTCATAATGCGGTGGGAGCAGGTGTATTGCTAATAATGTTCCTGCTTTGAACTTCTCAAAACTCTTTTTAATTGCCTGCTTCATATTGCACACGCTGGTATTGCTGTACTTTCTCTCCAATCTCTGTTAACAGCAAAATCAATATAAAGGCAATTTCTCCCTGCAGTAATAGGTGGTAATATCAGGAGTGAAAGGGGTCATATGAGTCAGAGCTAGTTCAATTATTCTTTCACACATACTCTGCCACAGCTGCAAAAAATGCCAATGTCAAATTCGTCGAGGACATACTTGTACCATTCTTGTACTACACTGAAATGTACAGAAACAAAATGGAGAAAATGAAGTTACTGCAACGCATCACTCCTGGTCTATCACAGTAGAGTTGTAGAAACATGGAAAAATACAATAATGAATCCAAGAAGATTGATGCCTGAGGGTAGGTTTGAGTCTGCAGAGACCTGTGAAAACACTCCAATGACAAAGAGCAAAATACCATTCTGGTAGCTTTACCCAAAGACCCCCATACTGTGAGGATAACCTCGTGGCTTAACGCAAACTTTTCGGTGACTTTTTGATGTATACAAAACTCCTGAAACCGATCACCTGGTGAGGTTGTTTCCACAAAGCAAAGTAGAGGACAAAAAAAGATCTGAAACAGCAATGAAAGGTTGTGTGATCCCTTTTGAACTCTTGACACTTGCCTGACCTTGTGGCATCATGGATCCACTAGGCAAGCTTTCCTCTCATGAGATTAAGCCTCTTAACCATTTTTGATCTTTTTGACCGTAGAGGACCCCCACTAGGACAGAGGGTGACCAGAAAACGCTCTTATGCGGCGTGCTGATGAATTGACCACATAAGGTCACTCACAAGAAAGTGCATCTTTGAAAACATCTACCATACACATCTTATGACACATAGTTACCTCCTGTTCTACATTAAGGGGCTTTTTAAAGTGTTTTTTCAGGTCAAACTTTAACTTGCAAACTGCTGAAGGTTTTTGGAATTAATTTGAACTCATGTAGCTAAATCAAGTTCGTAATGCTTTGTTTGCTTTTGTTTTTTACTACTGCCTCACTAGAGTGATGCTAGCTAACGTTAGCTTACTTTTAGTTGTTTGTCTAAATTCAAAGATCTACAGTTTTGATCTCCAAATACTCTTAACATTGATTCTTGGTTGTTTTTGTGTTTGTGTTCCCTGATCTGCTATCAGGGATCGGTAGTTGGCTCTATTTTCCATGATCAAAGAGATAAATAATCAAGCTAGCAAATGGCCCTACACTCAGACCGAAGACACATCCTATTGTGCTTGCATAAGAATTTTGAATATGAAAAAATACAGACATTCTTCAAATTGTAGTTTGAATTTCAAGTTACAATTGAGCGCTTTAGACCAGATTTTGATGTGACGAAATGAGTGTAACGGCATAGACAACATGCAGAGTTTTATGTGTTACCAATAAAAGTCAGTGAGCACAATACAACAGAAATGTCTTTTCAAACATATTTATGACACGTTCACCGCAAAACATAACCTCCTGCTAGGGAAACAAAGAGGTTTACAGTGCTTTTCAAAAGTTCTTGTCAATAGTGTGCCTTTGTTGTTTTCTGCAGTTTTCTCTCACTTCTGCAACCTTATCCATTTTGTCTGCCGTCAACACTGTCACGCTGTCCAAACATACTTGACATCACCTCTTTGTCATGTTCATGGTGAGAGGAGAACTCCCCGATCAGATCTGACAAAAAATGGTTTGCTTTTCTGTGGACACAGCAAGAAAGACAAGTAACGGTACATGCACATACTAGTGATAGATCGGTAGGCCGCTAACACACTTTCTAGTTTTAGACACACACACACACACACACACACACACACACACACAGAGAGACAGGTACACACATCATTATAGCCTGGCTCCACTATATGAGGCCATTTCAGTGACAGATCTTCGCTTAGCACTCCTCTGTCATCAGCTCTGTCATATTGCATGGTTGCTATGGCAACCGCGGAATGATGTCAACCCGAATGAGAGGTAAAAAAAACAAGGTCTTAGTGCCAGACATCCTACCGTTTCTAAATGAGATAGAATTGATTAGAACTTATGGGACAGACTGTATGTGCAAATTGGCTGTGCATTCTTGAATGTGTGACAATCATAGTTGACAGGCTGCTATCTTTAACAAGGTGTTAAAGTGTTGTAAACCGATTTGACAGAATTATGACTATGTACCAATATAAACATGCACTCTGACCTTCTGTGCCTTTTGCACATCCAGTGTGGCTGTAAAAAATAAGGCTTGATATTGGATCATAAACCACTGACAAGGCTGCTACTTGATTAGAAAAACAAGAGATATTGTAAAGGGAAAAGGGAGCCGTAAACGTGAGCGTGTAAATGTTCTTGTAGCTCTGTCCTTGTGCGGAGTCAAGGCCTGGTTACATGGGCATTTTAACCAATGGTGTTGCAATTATTTTTGAACTAGTTAAAGGTTGGATTTACTTCTGCTGAAATTAGACCCACAAATTTACACAAATTCAAAAAAGCCTTTCTTTTGTTGCATTATGTTATACCAATTACTTCCTGGACTACACTTTGGCTAACTTAGCAAGCTATGTCGTCTTAGCAACTAAGCCCAGCCAGCAAATTGGAAACTGATCAATAACTTAGCAAGTTTGTTAGCTTCGAAACATTTATTTTTATTTTTTTGTTTACCAGCTAATACATTTAGCCATAGAAGTAGGCTAGTCTATTCATCACTCAGCATATGATCCAAATAGTTAGCTATGACATATGGTTTACACAGTTTCTAATATAACCATGATTCAGATAAAAATCCCTCTTTTGTTAAACTAAGTCGAACTAATGTCTTGATCGACGACCTTTTTCTGTTCCTTACAGTTTTTAATTTAATGAAATTGGTTACGGCGGTAAACACTATGTAAAAGGGCTCAGACAGATAAGAGACATAATGCAACTGACAGCAGTATACTCATAACAAGCTGGCTGATGTTTTAATTGTTTGCTGTTTATAGCATCTTACTCAGCCAAACAGGTTTCACAATTTGATGCTTTCTGGTATTTTACAAAGCATCAAATACCAAAATATTTGGCTACATAAATTTGACTGCTACACCTTATTGTTTAACCTTTTTAGTAAAGAGAATCATTTTCACAAGCAGGTTTACGTAAAGCTTTTGCTTTTCGTTGTAATAATAGGATCAGACTTAAGTGGGTTGGTGAAGGTTTGGGCTCAGCCAGCAAATGCAGTCAACAGAAGATCCTTACTAAGCTACAAAATGTTGTGTTTGTGCATGTGTTGCCATTCCCAGTTCTTAAAAAAAGGGGGTCCTCCCTATTGCTCATTAGCATTGTAAAGGACTGAGGCCATCTGATCCTTGCATCCCTTTAACCTCTGGGGTCATATCAGAGCTGGTGTCTGAGCTTTGTCTTTGTAACCAAACCGTCTGTGTTCAGGCTGCTTTAAACCAAAGCTGCAGTCTATAATCTATGTAATGACCTACATGTCAATGTTAAACAGATGGTTGACAATGTTACCTTTCTGTATGCTTTTATCTTTTTGAATTAAAGTTCAACATCATAAAGACTTTCAAATGTGAGGTTTAGTGAAGAAAACACAATGTTTGACATTTTTGTCAAAGGTTTGTATGTACAATGTTTACTGTTGCTTTTCATTTGGTATTTATGAGATTTTAAAACTGAAATCTTAATCTTAATTTTTTTTACGGATAAATACTGTTTATTGCAGAAAGAAATAAAACCATTCAATTGGGTTGTAATGGGTCATCTTCTCCTGATAAAACAATTTTTTTCCTCTGTTGTATGGCCATCCTGGGGACAGTAAAATGTTTATTGGTCACTTTGGGCTGACACTGGGACCAGCAGGGTGCTAAAGGCACGCCCAGCAGATCAAGCAATCAATCACATTTATTTGTGTGGAGACCATTTTTGAGACCAAAACACAAACAAACACAACATTCTGCCTCCAGATTGTGAGTTTAAAAGAGAAAGCTGGGCAACAGCAAATGTTTGTAGACCTTGATGTCTTGTGGCTCTCTGGCATATAAAACACATTTTCCAGATGGATCGATTAACAGATTGTTGCAGTGCGGGGCTTCTAGATTTGTTTACCTTGATTGTTTTTTGGCTTTAATTAAAAAATGTAAAACCACAGTTACACCATTTTACCATCTGAAGATTACAGTTATCTGCCTTAAGGAATAACAGCATTAGATACATAATTTATCATTTTAATATGTAAAATATTTCAAGAATATGTCAGTGTTCTGTTTTTCTACCCATTATACCATCATTCATATGGATGGTCTTGGCTAGAATTAATTGTTCCTTCAAGGCAATAACAAATCTAACAAACGCTACATACCCACCAACAATATGTTCCATAAACTATTGGATGTATACAAAAAACATGGCTATTTAAGTCTAAATGTCACAATGTCCTAAAAGCTTGAAATGAATTGGACATTCAGATGCAGATAACATAACAAAAGATGAAGAGGATGTTATTCCTTGGCAAACATCACCATCTTGTAATAACCTATCCATCCAAGCCATCCATACATCCATCCATCAATCCAATACATCTATCCATACATCAATCCAATACATCCATCCATCCAGCCATCCATCCAATCCAATACATCTATCCATCCATCCAATCCAATACATCTATCCAATACATCCATCAATCCAATCAATCTATCCATACATCCATCCATCCAATACATCCATACATCCATCCATCAATCCAGTACATCTATCCATCCATCAATCCAATACATCCATCCATCCAATCCAATACATCCATCAATCCAATACATCCATCAATCCAATCAATCTATCCATACATCCATCCATTAATCCAATACATCCATCCATCCATCCAATACATCAATCCAATCCATCCAATCAATCCATCCATCCATCCAATACAGCCATCCAATACATCCATCCATCTAATCCATAAATGAACATGAGAAATATAAAAGCATATAATTACCATTTCCCACAAGAGTTTAACCCTTGAAACATATAAATGGAATTTGGAAAAGAGGTCTAGGCTATTAGTCTGTTCCAGCAGTTATAAAAAATGTTGCAGGAATGACAAAAGCTAAGGGTTCAGTCATGTAAGGGTAAATTACTACAACACTCTTGCAGGTTAAAGGGCATGTAGCAAAATGACTTGACAAAAACGATGATTTTACTACATATTCAGAGTTTTGCTGTGATTAAACAACCCAACAATTTATAAGACGACTTGTTAAAATAGACATTGATGTCTGTTTGATAGAAATCCCCTCTGACCTGCTGTATAGATTGACACAGTATAGATCTGTGTTCTTTGGGATTTGCCAAATTACTGTATGTTCTACAATCTCACTTTATTGAACATATTGACTGTAAGGCCAACCGCTGCCAGTTAGGCAGCCACACCCGGCGACACAGAGGCCCCTGATCAATACTTCCTGCTTACTCACTGCATGGGCCCAGGCCCCTGTTGCTATGGATGCACTGTAGTGTCAAAAGGTATTAAACTAAACAGTAGACTGCCTTGTAAAGGAATTGACATCCAGGGAACTTTTATGTGCATAAATTAAAGAGTTTAAAGTTTCCATTTGCTTTTATTCTAAAAGAGCTGAGAAATAGTTTTGTAGTTACTGCATCATCCAAGAAAAAGGTTAAAGGAAGAAAGGACACTCATACATGTTTTATCTTTCAACAAGGATATTTCAACATGTGTCCATTTTGTGATTTTTTGTTCCAGATGGGAACATTGTTCAAAGTTCTTTTCAGCTTAGACACACCTCAGGTTGGCACATTGTTTCTTACCATGTGTTCTGATGTCAGACATAAGAAGGATCAGGGAAACAATGGACACTTCCTTATCTTCCTGGCAGGCAGTCGCTTGTCCTCCGTCAGGATTAGACAGGAGAGAGGGGCACCAGCAGCTGGAAAGAGGAAGTTAGGAGGCACGCGACATTGTGGTCCCCGCTTTGAGCTCAGTGGCATATGACTAATCTTGTGTCCTCTGACCAAACACGCTTTCTTTCTTACACCGCTTTATCACTTTGGTGGGGGGCCAGATTAAGGCCATATTAATTCACAACAGGGAAGCCCTTTTAAACCCAGCCGGTGCGCTGATAAAAATCGAAACGGCTCTGCTCTGGGAGGATGTGCATGGAAAAGAAAGAGCAGAAGCAGAGTGGGAGGCAAAAAAAAGACTTGGAGAAATATTCTTCAAAAGAGAAATGTAGTGGCTCCCAGCTTTAAAAAATGATTAATTGCATTAGAAAAATTACAGTAAGCTTTTTAAAATTTTGATTAATTATGCATAATGAGTTACGGTTTAAGGTTTTGGATGACAAAATACATTTGCCACAAAATTAAAGAACTGTTTGAGTTTCAGACAGAATTGGCAAAATACTTTGGACATCTCCACATTTATTTGTTAACTACTTTACTTTTGTAACCTCAGTAAAAAAAAAGAAGAAGTTCATAAATTGACCCACTTAGTCAGAAAAAAGGAATGAATGGTCTTTTGGAGTCCAAACTGAGCAAAATGCTTGATACAGGCAAGACCTAAAAAAAAACCCAGCGAGACAATATTTGCAAATACATGAGACTAGGAAGCCCAATGGATCATTAAGTACACACATATCACCCAGATAAACGTGATGAATTAATGGGCAATCTCTTTTTCACCTGCAATATGCTTGACTCATTAACTAATGTTTGATACAGACTGTATGGGTCAGCCAGAGCAGAGGGTGGCAGTATACTCGTTATAATATAGGGTGTGCAGATAAGCAGCAGCACAGACGATGGAGAAGAAGTCCTTTCAACACCTGAACCCAATCTCATTAAGCTTTGTATTAAACACCTTTGTTTGTTTTTTTTGCTCAGTGCTTGTTTTGAAGTGTTCCTCAATGACAGCGTTACACTGTTTTTTGAATACTTTTAATTTTAACATCCATACAAAACCTTAAAGTTTTCTCCTGAAGATTCAAGTTGTGTGTCTGCCTCCCAGATTTACAAGTAAAGATTGTGTGATTTTTGCCTGCTGCTTTCTGTCTCCAACAAACAGACATGCCCCCTTATGATGAATTTAAATAAATAACCTATACCCTGACTTCCAAAACCAATGACATTTACATCAGCCTAACCCTAAACCTTTTTTCAAGCATTGGTTAACTAATGTTAGCATGTTAATGCCCTGAACTTAAATGAACATGGGAAATATCATCCCTGCCCAACATTGGCATGTTAGCCTTAACATTTTCTTTGAAGCATTACAGTATCTAACTGTTTGTTTTAAAAAGTTATGGTTGCATACGTATTTAAACATTGAGAAGGGAAGCACGATGATGTCCAAACTTCCATCTGAAATAAAGGAATTGGGCTGAATTTCTTACGATCACGAGTGTGAAGCTGTAAGCTCTATTCAGTGAAACACCTCTCACGCAATGTAATGTGATTTAGTACTACTTGGGGCGCTGGTGGCGCAGTGGTTAGTGCGCGCACTCCATGTGTGGAGGTTGTAGTCTTCCAAGCATGTGGCCCAGGTACAAATCCGACCTGCGGCTTCTTTACTGCATGTCGTTCCCCACTCCTCTCTCTCTCTTTATTTCTCAAATAAAGGCACAAAAAGCCAAAAATAAATCTCTAAAAAAAAAAAAATGTAGTACTGCTTTTTCCAAGGTGAAATTGACTGTATTTGAGTTTATTCTGTTACACTAAATTCTAGCAATGTGGTACTTGGGTCAAAAAATCTGCCAGTCCAAGCAAGACAAAAGAAAAGTCAAAGCTTCTGTCAAAATATCTAACAGGCTTTTACTTTTTCGAAAATGAATCCACTGATATAACACTGAACACAGGGTTCAAAGACTAAATGCATGTTTCCCTACATCATATGTGTAACTATCAACATCCAAATAACAGTATTTATGTGCCTAGCAAAGAATGTACCCAGTCCTTACATGTAAATCCGAGGGATGCTGTGTCCTTGTGCTTCCTGGTCTGCCTTTAAAGTTTTAGACTAAGTGTGTGTTTGGAAGTGTGTGTGTGTGTGTAAGAGGCTGGCCTTGTGCCCCCTGTAATCCTGTTAAGCACCTGGACAATGGAGGAACAGCTGGCTTGGCCTTCCTGCGCTCTGCAGTATTGAATAGAGAAGTAGATGATGTGCACAGAATTCAGGTGGAAAACCAGAGGAACAAAAAGACGACCAAATTTGGATACCTATTGATCTATTTGTCTATCTATCTTCAGTGTCTTATCTGTTTGAATCCATCTCTTCCCCTCCCACGGGTCACCACTTGTGTTGGCTCGATCCTGGCGCTCCATCCATCCTCATGGTTAAATACTGGCACAGATGTTGTGGAAAGATTGAGAGGCCCACTTGTGCCATTAGTCCAGCAGCAGGGCCCGGGAGCAGCAGGGGAAGACTTCTCTAATCAGTTTTATTGGAGCTATGCTATTGGGTTAACACAACAGGGACAGGCCCAGAGCCCAGCAGCACTCCAGTGTGTGTGTGTGTGTGTGTGTGTGTGTTTCTGTGTGTGTATCTGCAGAAAGGCAGTATTTGTGTATGTTAACACCCTGAGGCCACGGCTCATAGCATTGTCTTTGCCTTTATTGTTCACACATACATAAACGTTAGTTGTTGTGGAACCTGAGACTCAGCTGTGAACCAGATGAACCCCACTTGGTTCAGATGCTTTAATCAAATAACTGCATGGGATCACAACCCACTGTTATTTTCTGCTGGAATTGATGATTACCAAAGTATGAATGAAAGGCTTTAAGACAACTGGTCTACAGCCTGAATAGCAGCTGTGTGAGTATGTCACATAGACTGTATTAAAGAAGGGGACTCAGACACTATGACATTGACCTTATGTCCAATATTCAGTTCAACATTTTGGCTGTCACCATTTTAGCTTTTTTCTTTTTTCTCCATATTGACCATATTAGGATGTCTGATTGATACACTTGAAACCGTTAACATATCTCTATCCTAGATGACAGAACAACATGGTAGTGACTTTTCAATCACAAATATCCCCACTATTGATTTGCATTTTTTTGTTTTATCAGCCAAAGGATTAGAAAAAACTACATTTTTGACTTCTATGATGCCGCTACATTTAAAGTGATGGAATAACCAAAATATATTCTCATGGACATTAATGTATTATCTTTTATCTGGCGAAAAAAGTAGACAACAACTTTCACAACTGAAAAAGTGAACCGTACGATGGTGCTTCAGAACAATGTAGAGATAAATCCAAAGCATGAGGGTGCATGACTGTTTACAACTGTTGTTGTTTACGCAGATGATGCTGATATATGCCGCTATAGATGAACATTTTAACCTGCTGGTGGCACCAAAGGAGAAGTTAGTGGCTAAACAATTTCAGTCAAGGATTCATCCATTGTGTGAGGGCACTCACTCTTTTTACTCAGTGAGATTGGTGAGAGATCAACTGGCTGCAGTCAGGTGTTCAGTGACTGGCTTTGATTAAGATCAGGTGTGTGTAGCATGTACTCTGGCTCTCCAGTGCATTGTACTGATTCATTGCTAGTCTCTCTGTGAACAACTTGGGGTGCTGGGTAGTTTTGTTACAACACCAGCCTTTCGTGTAAACTTTGAAGGCCTCCCTGACAGCCTCTGCTTTTGTTAAGTGTTTGCGGGTCTCCTGGACAATTTAGTTTTGAGTCATCTTCTTGGCAGCAGTGGTTTAGTTAACCATTTTTGGTGCATTATTTAGTTTAGTAGGTTGTTTTGGGTCTATACAGTTTCTTCGCTTTTTCCCCTCTCCAATCTTTCACTTGAGATTTTTGTGGTGATCCTTCTGGGATAACTCTTAAGACACCCCATGGGTCCGCACCTGCGTCCCACTCCCTCTGTCTCCTGACACCTTGGGAATATGATTATCTCTGTATCCTATTAAAACCCATTAAAGAGTTGAGATAGTTCAGTCTTGACTAAGGTGGCGAACAAACCAACAGAAACCCTTTCCATCCCTACAGCCACACCAAAAAAAAGTTCCAAACTTAGACGAGTTACATTTAGAAAAGTTGTTTTGGTTTGGAACAACTCGTTTTGTCTGAGTGACCTTCACTTCAGCTAAATCCCTACCAACCCCTCGATGCTTCATATGCAGATTTTGTGTATATTCAAGCTGCTCAATATTCAAATAAAGCTGTGGACGGAAATCTGCACCTGAGGACAACTCCACCCTTATGGGCTACTTGACCCTGAATAGCCAACGTGTTGTAAGGTCAGTTGGTCAGACGCCTGTTTGGCTGCTGGCTTATTGAGTAAAGAGGACTGTTGGAGGGTCTCATATTCCCCGCAGTCATGCTTCACCGTGGTGGTTAAGTTGCTGTGTATTGAATAGTGAGCAGGGAGAGGGAAACACAGCCTCCGGGCATCTGGTCACAATGGTTCAAGAAAGGATTGTGAAATGTTGCCATTTGCCTTTCTAAACAGTCATGTTCAATGGAGCAATGAAAAGAAAGTGTTAGCTACTGGTTCATCAGTGATTTGACTTGTTTGACGCTAGCATTGAATGGTTCCATTATGTGTGAATTTGTGTATGCGTCTACCTCACTATGCCTGGCTGCTCAAAGGGGACATAACGAAGATTGGATATTAAAACCGACTGTTTCTAGAACAACTCACTAATGAATGATTTTTGCCCAAGTGGCATTCTGCAAATTATGAGCTAAAGGTCCCTTTGTCTTTTGTTGAATGGAGCCCAATTTAGTTGTTTTGTGTCTTTTATAGTTTTTATGCCCCCTGCCTTTTGTTTCTCTTAGAATTCTGCTCAAAATTTGATAATTAAATGACTGGAATAGCTGTGGTTCTTTTTTTTATTTTACCGAGTCAGTCATTTTGCTTTAACAATCAGGATCAGAAGACAATGAACGGAGGGGAGATAGTCATTATGAGGATTGGATCTGAACGCTGGCCTCCCACAAAGTAATTAGACAATAATGAATAGTTACAATGTAATTACTAGAACAAAAAACAGAAAGGGACGCCGCTTTTCAATTACCATCACGTACCATCGTTTCCCCTCAGCCTTTAGCTCGGTACTGTAAGTAGCACTCAAATCATGTTTTTACCTAGATGAATGGTTCAGAGTGTTAAATAATGCATCGGTTATGGCTATTGAGAGCAGTGTGTGGGTCGCCCTCAGGCTTTTCTCACGCCATTGGCTTTGAGACGCCCAGCTGTCTACCTTAGCAGAAATGCTGCTGTTTTTTTGTATTGATCTTTCCACACATGGCGTGACACCAAAAAAGTCCATTTAAAAGCAAACTTTTCCACTACAGGTGGTAGAAAATTGATTGACTCTTTTCAGTTGCAAAACAAAGACGAACATCAGGACCTTTTTCTTAATTATTAAATAATGAAAGGTGTGTCATCACCTCAGCTTCGTTGGTACCACTACTGAGCGGAATCCGGTGCTGTTTTGAACGTAATTTCAATCATCCCAAAGAGTTATACATGACTTTGCAAGAAGAAGAAGAATCTCAGATCATAAAAAAACCAAGAATAAGTCATGGAGATGTTTTTCAGTTAGTCCGTGCTAATGTTAAAGAAGCGCCTCTCTGATGCGTCTTGGATTTGTTTACCCTGATGTGCTTCAAGGCAACATTGTAAGAGTGAAAGTCGTTGCACTTGTTACTTAATGAAAAGAAGTATTCAGCTGGGCAGGCCATCAGGTACAGCCTCAAGGCATGATCATCTTTCCTGATTAGATCAGCCCTCTTCCAGTGACGCACTCCTTCGTCTGTCGTCAAGGATACTGTGGCCTTTGAACATCTCGGTGAAGTATTCATGCATCTGTAATTACCCGCTACACCTCCAACTTTGACAGTTTTCAAAGTTTGCACTCAGATTTACCGCTTAGAGTTAAGACTGAAATGGCTTCAGAGCTTACCCAACAAGTTTCTATTTTCAGAGAAGAACATGGGAAGTGGCCAATTTTCTTTCCATCACCGCCATATAGGACATTATGCAAATGTGGCGTTTAAGGCGTCCTTTGAAGTGCAACACTTTCCCCCTGCAGCAAGCTATTTTTGGTTAACCTTTGACTGACTGGCAGATCCCACTGACGGGACTTTACCGTTAAAAATGAAATGACTGGAACAGCTGTTTGAACCTGTCTCAGACTTCCTCACCTTAAAGTTAACTAAATGTCAAAGAATTTATTCAACATACGACATTACAGGTATGACACCTTTCTGCTGCTTGTATTGCCGGTCCAGTTCTCAGACATCAAAGACCATGAAGCACATTTTGTCCGTGCAATATTATAATTTCTAATCTCAAGGCTTCGAATCTTACCTCTCTTAAAGTTATACGAGTGTCTTCAATTTTTATAGGGGAGCATGAGCTAGACGTCTGTCCGGTGTCTCGTATCAGCAGAGACAATAGAGCAAGATGGTGACATGGAGGAGGAGAGGAGGTGTGCAGATGATGGAAAGTGGTTGATATGAACAATAAAAATGGTGGTGAACGGCCATAAATGACCACAATGATGATGTCACCTTGAGCAGAAATGTCATGCATCTCAGATTTACTCCCCTTTTAGAGAAAACTGAGGCATAAGACTGTAATTGTCACTTACTTTGTTGAATGTCCGTCACATTTTTTGGATGTCTCAGTGTGTTAGAGGATTAGTGTTCAGTGCTTTGAATGTTTGTCCGTCAGCAAATCCGAGCTCATGGAAGTGGCAGTTTGAAAAGAGTCTAGGTATATTACTAATCCCATTCTCAGACTGCAAACATCAGCTCTGAAAAAAGAGATGGGATAGACATACAGAGGAGACGAAAAACAGCACAAAAAAAAGTCATAAAAGCTTAAGAAGGACCCCAAAGTTCATTAGGTGGTGATGTCACCCCTGAAGAAGTCACCTTCAGAGGTCAGTGGGGAAAGCGGTGACCTCATCAGAATGGGACAAGAGTGGACAGCGTGAAAGGGTTAAGTGTTATCTGGGGGGCTGTATCTGGATCTGCTCCGACGCCCTTGACTGAACCACTATGGTCCTTGTACCTGCATGACTGGTGATAAGGAGGATGACGCATCTGTGCTCTCTCAGCTCATAGTCTTAGCAGTGACAGCCATTCGTCATGCAGACCGAGAACACTGTATCTGCCTCTTGCTCGGAAGTACACAATTTGCCGAAACTGATTCTGATGATCGTTGGAATTGTTGAATTGAAAAATAAACGAGGGAACGGTATGAACTGCAGCGACCTCGTGGAAAGAAAAGATGACTCACATGTTCAAGGAACTCTCTCAATGACTGTAGAAAATATACAATACAGTGAATAAGTATAGGCATTGAGCGTGTCCAATACTTCTCATTGTGAGGCTTAAGGTTGCAGACTTATAGAATAAGTAACCATCCCACAACATGTTGTTTAGTTACAGGAGTTTTTGTCCTGAGGTGGATTACAAAGAAGATACACTTGAGTTTTATGTCCAGGGGGAAAAAGTCAAAGGCTATATGTAAATGTTAATTTATACAGTTTTTAGTCTTTTAATATTTAGCCCTGTCTACTAAAGTTTGTACTAATTTGTTTTGCAAATTATGTTTTCAGGGGAAATCGCTGCCTTGGTTATAAGTGGCGCTACTTTTCTATATGGTGCCCCAGGTATTAAGATAGATAGATGACTGGAAAATTGGTTATCTTTCAGTTCAAGCACATAGGGATTTTCTTAAGATTTTAAAAAACAGTTTTTGGATTTCTAGATACAGCATGTCTTTGGTGTTTACATTGATGGGTAAGTAATAAACTAAAGTTGTGTCTTCAAAGTACAAGTACTATTCTTCACTTGCTAGCACATGTTTTCTAATGGAAGCATACTTTGAAGGGTTTCTTGTTAGCCTAGCTTGCCAGCTTCTGCATTGAATTGGAAATACAATCTTAAACCAAAACATTAAATGATCTTAAGGAGCGTGTGTCTTTAAATTGCTAATGTAACAGAAATGGCATTAAGTCTTAAAAAGGAGGGAAAAAGAACCCCAAAGTATAAGGGCTAACAAGGATGGCATGTTATCATTGAGATGAAAAAAGTAGTCAAACCCTACCTTCAAAAACTTTAAATGTTTCCACAAGAAACATGCAAAAAAGAGTCTTATCTTCTTTCAAAAACAGGAATATTCAACCTAAACTTTAAATAAATTCATTTTAGAATTTCTCATTATTTAACCAACACCTCAATCTTTCTCTTTCCGGAACAAAGTGCTGTGAGCACCAAGACATATCCATAAAACTGTTCAATGACAACCTTTTCCTCCAAAAGAAATTCATCTGGATGCTGCTGCTGTAAATTTTCCGCAGAAACACATTTGCTGTGGTAAATTAGCATAATTCCTAGCGTGACAGGTTTGCAATACCACCACTGCACTTTCCATTTATCTTCACTCGCACATCTCCAATACTCTTCCCTCCTCTTTCCATCCCCCCCTCCGTCACTCTCTCTCTCCCCCCCGCTCCTCAACCCCCGTCGAGAGTGGCCAGTTGGGCTGGTAGCTAATTTGAAGCCAATCAATACTCGTCTGTGTTTCTTCCTGTGTGCGTCAGCCCAGTCCGGTGCCCTTGTCTAACTGCCGGCAGAGAGATGGGAGCATCTGTTTGGTGACTCTTACTCTTTGACTGTAAATCTATGGCGGTCACTAAACGCCACTCCAGCGACCATTGTATTGAGTGCAAAACGCTATCTGATTGAATCCAAATGAGATTCATTTCCACGCAAAATCCAGTTGTCAAATACTTGCGCGGACAAAAAGCCCTCACAGTAACTTGATTAACTGTAAGGATGGCGCTTTAACTCCTGATCAAGATTTCTGTATGTGGAAAGTGTGCATTTGGGGATTATGCTTCCATTATGTATACAAATTCCACTTTTTTGAATACAAATACAGAACACATATGTCAATCATTTTGAATATTTGGTATGTTTTTTACACAAAATATGACAATTAAGTTGATACAACTCTCTTATGTGTACACTAAAGGGGAAGCAGTTAGCTGAGTAACAACGGCAAGAAACAACTAGCTTAACGCTGTCAAAAAATAACGATTTCAGAACTATTATATTAATGGAATTTTAAGGTTTTGGAGAACATTTTTATTCTATATCTTTTCATTAAGAAGGCTGACATTCAACATGTCTGTATAGATGAAATGAGGCAATAGTCCAACTTACATTAGCTTGGGGAAAAAAAACTCAACAAAAAGAGGGGGAAACGCTAGCCTATAGGCTGGACCCTGAGGCCGCACACCTGAAATTTGTAGTAACAATTTCACAGTGGCGATTCCCCAGACACAAGATCTCACAGGAACACGCGTATGTGTGAAATCCCGGATGAGAAAACGGTGTATAGGCGCTTGCTGTGTTTGCTGCCATCTTTGTAAACTGTAAAAGTACGCAACATCTGGGGAAGCTTCTGCTCACTCTCAATGACTATTGCTGGTATTCCATCAGAGGCAGTACAATCTGAAATTGGTGATTAGGGAGGATCTGACTCGATCAGGAGAAGTAGATAAATCATATTGACACCACACACTTGACAAATAACCGGTTGTGAGAAGACTTGAATTTCAGACCCCCCCCCCTGCCCCAAATTCATGTCCACTCGAGTCTTGAAGGATTAAGTACAGAAGATTTCTATGCAGCCACTCTTTTTTAATTACAAACCTTTTTCACATCTTTATGATGCCTTGATGTTATTATTTCAAGTAGATTAGGTTATATGAGACATAGATCGAGAAAAAAAAGCCCAATGCTTTTAAGAAGGGAGTGCACAAACTACTTCATACCGGCCCTTGCATAAATCAGCACCCCAGTCTGGATACTCCAAACAGAGAAGTCTGAACATTGCCCAGAAACTACACCACATAAACAAACCCACAAACGCACATGTAAGCTACATGTCCCTCCGTTGGCCTGCAAGCACCAACACTGATGTTCAGATACTGAATCTGCACAAGATAAGACCCAGTCCCCTCCCTCTTCTCCCGGCCCCCTTTCCTCTAGCAGCCAATGAGGAAGCTGTCTATTCATGAGCCGGAGTAGGACCAGGCATGTGTAGACAGCCTGCCACAGGAGGAGGTGTGTCTCCATGAGCCAAAAGTGTGTGTGCGTATGAGTGTGTGCTCACATGAGAAGAGGAGGTGGTGGAGAAAAGAGAGAGTGTAGAGGGTGTATGTAGGCATGCAAGTTAGAATCAAGGGAAGGAGTGACGGGAGAGAAGGAAGCAGAAGTCAGGTGCTTTTTCTTAGCACTGATACACTCCCCACACACACACATACACACACATTGAAGGAACTACTTCTACTGTAGCAGTGCACTGATACACACTCTGTGTGAGTGTGTTTCCTGCCCTTGCAGCGACAGAGGGGATCTCTGAGGATACACGGATGAGAAAGAGGTGTGGGGGAACGCAAGGAAGAGGAGCCCGAGTGTGTCTCGCCCCGGGGGGAGCTCATACACACGCCACAGACTGCACACACACTCCAGCGGGCTCTCAGGCACTGTTTCCCTGACAACTAGAATGGGCTGCAATTTGTGCACATTGCAGAAACGGGAGGAACACTACAAACTGCTGTATGAGATTGCACAGGTAAGTGAGACTTTTAGTAGGAGGTTTGATGCTGGGAAATAAGCTTAATGACAGCAAAGGAAGGCATGATGATGATGGAAGTAGGCTAATGACTTGGCAACTGAAAATAATTGGATCTCATGGAATTGAGCAAGAGAGGGGATGTAGGGAAGAGTTACAGGAAGGTTTTTGGCAAAGTTAGCCTTTTTAAGAAAGACAGCAGACAGGTCGAAGATGGAAAGCAGGACAAAAATGGTAAAGGGACGAGAGAAAATGCAGGAAAAAATGAGTTACTTCCCAGCAGACAGGCAGAGAGCCAGCATGTGTATGTGTGTGTGTGTATGTGTGTATTCCTGGCTCCATCAAAGTGAGTGGAGCTAGTTATTTCTCTTCGGCAGCAGGAGATGTGAGAACAAGTTCAGCTCTTTTTCCCGCGCTGGCTCCAGGGGAATTCATCACATCTCCTCTGCCTGCGACTGTCTAGAAGCAACACAGTTCAAAGAACAAGACAGTAAAATGTTGTTCTGCTGTTTTGCTCCTCTGTTGTTCTTCACAACTGGACTTGTTTCTTTTTTTTTATCTGACTTTGACCTGATATGACAGTTTTCACACTCTTGCTGACGAGCAATGTTGAAAACATAGTGGCTCATACACTTTCGCCCTTAACATTTATGTGATATGCAAGAATAGGCAGAACTGAAGCATAAACCATACATAGTGAATAGTCATTTTAGATTCATCGTTTCACTATGAAAGCCTCATACTCTCATTACTGCCTCCACGAGTGATCATATTACCATTTTGAGCAGTAAAATGCTGTGAATATGTAACCTGTAATCTTGTTCTGGGCTTGGCTGGAATGTGTTAATAAGATAGGAAGATAGGAAGTGTGAAGAGGAGTTGATTTTCATTAAAAAAAAAAAAAAAAAATGAAATGAAATGCCAATCTTTAGAATTGTTGTTGGCTTCGGTAATCTGTAAGTGATATTTTCACAGTTTCAGTCTGTCAATGCAACCTTAAATGAAAGACAAACATGTGAAACATACAGTAGCAACTTTTTTTTTTTTTTTTTTTACATCAGCAATATGGTTGTATGTGTGAAGCCGATTGTGGCGAAACACGTGCGCTGGGTTTCCTCTGTTGTGAAGTACAGTACAAGCGAATACAAGCCATGCAGCAGCAAGGGCTCATTCATCATTCAGTGCCTTACACTGTTACAGACACTGGATACGGCACCATGAGAATGAGCACTTTTTGAATACACTGGCTTGTACTTTAATAGTATACAAAACTAACAGTGTGAAGAAATGTCAAAAAAAAAGTTTATAATGTTAAAGTTCGTAATGTTTTTTTTCAGCGATAAGTACGAGAAATACTTCATCACTGTCCTACTTTTCATTGCAGCTAGATCCTTTTATGAACATTATTCACAGTGCTGCAGGCTCATTACACTAAACGTCTCCGCGCTTTAATGAGATGGCTGATGTCTGTGTTGTCTGCTTGGGTGGAATGCAAGAAAATGAACCACGTCAGTTAAAGGAAACCCTGGGAGGTCATGGCTGCTCATGTGTTTTGTGGAGGAATCGGACAAACTGAGCGATTCCCCGTTTACCATCTACTGTAGAAAGACATATAGTGACTAACTGAATTATAATGATGAATGTGTTTTTGATGAAACTAATAGAAATTAACTCGCTTCTTTTATGACAGTGGAGCAAGGAGGTAGATATCACTATTGTGTGTATAGTGTTCGCTAAAGCCAGTTGTTTGTTAGCCTAGCTTAGCATGAAGACTCAAAGAGGGAGAAACGGTTAGCATAACTCAAATGGGAACAAAATCCATTTCCCAAAAAGCTCAAAATATGGTTTGAAAAATATGTACAAAAATTGTACAAAATAACTAATTCCTTTTAACTTTAGCATGTGCCAGCGCTTATGCCGACATAGCTAAATTGATGCTGGATGCAACAGAACAAAGATGTACATCATGAGACATAGCTAGCCCGACTAAATCAAAAGATAACAAAATCCACCCTTCATGCTAAGAGGCAACCTCCAGCGTTGACAAAAGAAGCTGTATATTTATCGCAAAAAAAAAACTGCAGTTCCTCAAGTGTCCTCTTGAGGCTCGCTCCAAAATAAGAGAATCCCCATCAGAGCCCATATTTGCATGCCCATTTTAAAAAGCAGAAATAACATCAATGAAAAAACTTTGTGCGAGCTGGACAAGTATTGAAAATAACCACGTCTTTCCCTTCTTCTAGATTAGTTAGTTTTCATTTTGGCATCTAGAATATAGGATTTCTCTAGATCCTATAGGAAGTCAGAAAGTGTATATTAATGTTACATAAGGGAATAGAACAGCTATATCTTAGGCAACTGTATTTTGGCTTAACATGTGCAGATGATTGTTTGATTTGTATAAAATTTGACTCGAACTAAGATAAAAATGAGCCTTATGCCTTCCTCCCATTTCCCCATCACACTGTAGGTGTCCTGTCGCTTTGGCAGACATCCAAGAATATCCTCTGTGAGTGTGTGTGCGGTGTGTGTGTGTGTGTGTCGGGAGAGAACAAGAGAAAGAGAGAGAGAGGGTACACTAGCTCACTGTTAAATGCTCAATGGTGTGTATCTGACAGTCAGCGAACACCTACCGTTCTCATTACCGGTGCGAAAGAAAGAGAGTAAAGATAGAGAAAGAATGGGAAGGGGGACAGAAAGAGAGCTCACCAGGCAGTAAGTGTGTCAGCGTGACTTTGTCCCAAAACTGGTGGCTGAGGGGGATTCTGCAAATCCAGAGAGACTCGTCGACAATCCCTCTGTCTTCTTCTCTCGTTTATCATTCCAGACTCATTTCGTCTTCTTTTGCTTTTTCAAAAAAACTCTCCTTCTACAAGTCCTTCATTAGTCTATCTCTCTTGGCAAACAGACACGACTACAGATTCTAAAAGTGTTTTTGTTCTGTTTCACTTCCAATGGTGCTACACAACAGGACACCACCTGCTCATTATAAAAGAAAGAAAAGCAAAGAATATTGATACAGCAGGGATATAACAGGAATACAATGGTACTAGACTTGAGAATTAGTCAATCTGCTCCCAGTTGTCCTGAGTTTTGACCAAGTCGATTGCTTGTTAAACCAATGAGACATTTGAGGACGAAAGAAAGTGACTTCCTGTTCGCATCTGTTTCTCTGCTGATCAAATTAATAAACTGATATCTTTGCAATCAGTTGTTGGAATAATAAATGAACGTCTTGAGGCTCTCTTGATGCTAGACTTGGTAGCGATGGCAGCATTTTTATGGAAAATCTATACTTTTCAATGGAATTGATGAGCACAATCTATTTGGTTGATACAATTGCTTGCGATGGCACCACTGGTTACTTGATTATTTTTAATGGCCAGCAGGGGGGGACTGCACTGGCTGCAAACACAAGTCCATTCATAAGAAACCAGATGAGAAAATGGCACACATTCTCCTTAGTAAACATTTTCTAACCAGTTTATGGCCCTTAACCAGCTTGATATGGATTGCATAAATATTGGACCCATTCAGAGAAAAATCCTGATAAAGCATGTTACCATTTAGGGCTAGCTACCATTGACTGTAACATATTATTAAAGATGACTGTCAACCAGAATAGTGTCATAACACTTTGTGTCCACACTGTCATCCAAATACGATCGCTGTAAACACCGAAAAACTAAATGGCGACAGCCAAAATGTGAAACTCGAGGCCTCTAAAGGCAGGTTCACTTCAAAGTAGAGCGACGCAAAACGTGCATTCACCGTAAACTCTGCTGGATTTCAACTCAACTTCAACTCTAAAAGTAGGGCTGGGAATCTTTGGGTGTCTCACGATTCAATTCGATTTTGATTTTTGGACTCACAATTCGATTCAGAATTGATTCAAAACTATTCTGGATTCATGGATCCATGGATTCAAAGTCTAATTTTGAATTAGATCTACTTCATCATCTACTCCAGTCATCTGTGAGACTTGCTGAATTTCTTGCTGCTCCATTTGGCATTCTACTTAGTTAAAGAGCTAGCGTTAGCACCTACCGATATTTGGAAGTTATGAATTGATTTAAAATCTCAGAAGCTTATAATCAATTTTCTTTCCCACCTCTATCTAGAAGTATCGGTTTGGTATTCATGGATACTCTGCTTGATCCCTACTAGCTGAAGTAGTTGACTCAGTAGTCCTGCCAGTATTTGTTATGTCACCAAGCATCAACAAAGACAAACTTTGTGTTCTCTTGTGACCTGGCATTTAGGCAGTTTTTTTTCCCTTTTCAAAATTGTTAAATGACTTTTGAGCTGAAAACCAAATGCATTGTAGCCAGTTCAGAGTCATGGTAGTAATTTCCCTCTATAAATGGATAGATGGTGTTTGGAACAGACCTGTTCAGCACCTTTCATTTTGAGAAAGTATCAGAGCATTTCAGAGGCCAATTACAGTTTTCAGCCTGCAGGCCTGCCTCAGCGTCTCCCCCATCACCGCCACCAGCACAGTGGCTATCTCTGTTCACACAGCTGCACTATTCTGACAGGACTGACCGACCCCAGCTGCCCAGTGGCCACTGAGAGATTTATGACTCTCGTCAGACTATTTACATTCAACATTTCATTTGTGATATGTGTGTGTGTGTGTGTGTGTGTGTGTGTATCTCTACACACTCACACCTCAGGGCTCCATTCTAGTGGTAGCAATTGCTATTCCATGTATTTTGCTTGTGGCTGTGTTAAATTGTCTCCACAGCCTTCGGCCTCCAGCATCTCACAAGCCTCATGTGTTTTGTCCTTTTAGTTGTACCAAATTCAGCATCATTGTATCTCACAACAATACCAGACTGCCCAAATTTACGGTACACAACTGTCACTACATACCCTGTGTCTTATCCTCCCATGGATTACCTGCCTGCAGATTGAGTTGTGAGGCTGTTGCTGGGTGTAATCCTGATTTATGGAAATGAATGGAAACAAAAGCGTGGTTTAGTCTGAACTGAACGCGGTTTAGAAAGATCCTGTTCCAGTCGTTGATTCCAATGTTCATTTGTCTCGCTGATGTTTGTTCAAAGTTCCTCATACAGTAAAATATCCAAAGCTATAGTCCATAAGGTCGACATTATCTAAGGTACTTTCCTGTAAGCATATTTTCACAACCAATCCAGCTTCAAATAGCAAAACCATGCCCACGGTATTCAATCAAAAAATGAAAGTACAAACTTGACTTTACAAAGAATAAAAAGCTCGTCCATGCAGGAATATCATAGATTACAGAACACTGTAATGTTCATGAGTTAAGTGTCATCGTGTGAGATAATATGAATGAACTATCTCCTACAATTACATATACTTGAACAAGTTAAAAAGGTCAGTTTTTGATTCCCTGGATGGAACATGTAGGTATTAGGAGGACTATAAAGACAGAAGTGCAGATTAAAGGAAAAATAGTTACTGACAAACCTATATACTTACTTTGTGTTTCACTCTGTCTAGATGATACATATATTTGTATTGTGGCTCATGGGCTGTAGATTGCAAGGTACACTATCATAAATATAATTCCTTGGGATACTGGGAAACAGTGAATGTATGGACACGTATTAAAAGAAAGCAGAACGTCCACCTTGTATACATATACATTTTTTATTAAGGTGTTGGTGTGGGCTTGTCCTCCGGAGACAGATGCTTTGCCACATGTCCAGCTTGTTAGACAGCATGGCCGGGGCTAGACAGAGAACCCTTAACCCCGACACCACCTATGGTGCCCACAGAGTGCCACACGGAGCAGAGGAAGCTGCGGACGGACCCACACAGCCGTCACCTCCATATGGCCGCCTCAGACCTGGACCACGGCTTTGTCCAGATAGGGGGGAGAAGAATTTTTTCACTGACATCAGCCTGGGAGCCTTGAGGCTTTTCCTCGACTATTGAACGGGAGTCAAAGCAGAAAAGCTATACACCTGCAGTAATCTCCCAACTGTAACAAAATATAACTGGTATCACTGTATTATCAGCTGTCCACTTATCGGAGAGGCACAGCGCCGGTTCCAAACGACATGTTCTCGTTTCTCTCTGTGTGTCTCTGATGGGATGAACCTTTTTCAGAAAACTATTGACTGAAGTGACCTTTCCATTTTTCATGCATTCTTTCTTCTGGCCTAACAAGTTGTCTTCCTGTCTGAGCAGGTCATTCGCTTTGACCTTTACACCTGTGAGTGTAATTCCACTTGACAAGTCTCTCTGGCTAACACACAAACACACACTTGCTCTGAAAGCCAAGACTGTAAAAAAAAAGAAAGAGAGAAGAGTTCCACAACCACACTAAATGGCCTTAAGGTACAAAATAATAAACAGCCCCCCCCCCTCCCTTCTAAAAGTGTTAATCTAGCATTATGGAAATGATCTCTGCAGCCGTACAGAGATCATCTGGTGTCTTCCATCATGGTTAGAGTTGCTCGTTGTAGCACAGCATGGTGATAATGCCGAATGATTTAGAGGTGCATATGGCCTCGTCGACGGCACCACGGGTTTCCCGTCTTCTGGTCGCCCTCCAAAAGAGGAAACAGGAAATGGGTGATTTTTCACCATCAGGATAACACCTCTTCTTGGTGTTGCTGTATGCATTTTGTTGACATTGAAAGTATGCAAACAATGGAATGGAAGATTGATGATGTATTTTTGGGTCCACTATAAGGTACATTAGCTGTGTCCTTCTTTTATGTCTGGAAGAAATCATACACAATCACTTTTTTTCTGTGCATGTTTGAGGGGGATCGGAGAGTCGGGGGAAAGACCGGTCTCAGTGTGGGGGTTGAGGGGACAGCATCAGTCGCCGTCTCGCTTCACCGGCCAACGATCTCCCCCTGCGTTGGCTCTGATAAGCCCATGATGAAAGCCCTTTTCTGTGGGCAGAGTGACTCCTCACCCCCTCCTCATGCCTCCCTTCCAGACAAGGCAAAGCAGGCATTAACACACAACCACATGGCAGTGTTAAGAGATGCCTATTTGCACACACTGTGTACATTCACACAAGGCCCGTCCATTCATCAGCTTTATGGCGTATTTTCCCTTTTTTACGACTGCGTTAAAATGTCATTCATGCTCTTAGCACCTGACAAGAGGACTTATCAGTTGTTATCAGCCTCTAGCTTATTACCATACACACCAATCAGCCAAGTGGCCTGGCCAAGATGATAGGAGGTCGGAGAAAGAGAAAAAAACAGGCAGATAGTGCAGTAGTAAAGTATGACGGGAGAGAACCAGAGCGAGAAAAAGACGAAGCATGTGCCATCAATAAGTCCTTTAAATCCCTCTATTTTCCTGATTTAACCGCACCTCTTTACCAAACACAAAGTCTCGCCCTCCTCCTCCTCCCGTCACTTATCAGTCGCCAGACACTCTTCCCCATTCCGTTCCATTCCACTGCTCCTGTCTGTCTTTCTCTCCTGTTTTTCCACTGTCTGTCTATCTGACTCGTTTTGGCGTGACCCCGCCCTCTGAGGTGCCACAGGGTTCTCTCTGCTTGATGGAGAAACCATGGGAAGAAAAATACAGACACTTTCTGTCATTCATGTGTGGGATAAAGACACTAATGCTGTCTGGCCTCAGTGTGCGTGCTGTCAGCTTGTGACTGTAATGCAGTTTGCAGGCAACCTTGTGCCAGAATAACCCAATAATACCCCTTATGGCCACACACTGCAGGCTTTGTTTCGTCAGGTTAGACAGATGTTGGGACAAACCATCTGGAGCTGTTATGGATATGTTGCAAAATGCTGCTGCAAAAAGGCACACATGCACCTGAAAAGTCCCCCTGGATATATTTTACAAATGCAGGGGGGTGCTAAAACAGAGAAATAAAATCCTTCAAATTAGCATAACATTTCTATGTCAGAACTTTGGAAGGAAAATTCTGGCAGCAAAGGTGCAATTCTCATTTGAGACCACATTTTTTTGTTATGCGAACACAATAGACTTCTGTGCCACCAATGCCAATGTGGTTTTGAACCCTCGGGTTGGAACCCTGGTCCAGGTGGTCTAAGGGGAGATTATGTTACAGAACAGCACTGGTGTCCAATTCCAACTTAACCAACTTGGGTTTTGGAGCCATTCGGCCCACTCAGAGCCTGGCATCGAGTCCAGTTATGGATAGAATGACACTAAACCATCTGCACAGTAAGGGGGATGGGGGATTACATTTAGCAAGGGGTGTAACCATAAGCCTTGTGTTGAAATGGGAAACGCCCTCAGGATGGAGAGAAATGGAGGCTCAGCGGCTGAGTTGTGTTGCCCTAAGTTTAAGGAAATCTATTCTGTGATGCAGTTGCATTAAATCTTGTTAGGTTTGTAAAATGTAGGAACTATCATTGTAAATACAAAACTCAGGTAAATCTATACAGAACAAGAAGCAACGGGACGCAAAGATATACTGTAAGCCCTATAAGAGGCACACATACACCTGAAAAGCTTTAAATGGTTTTCTGTTGGTTGCTGTGGTCCATGTTATTGCTTTTCCAACACCAGTTTTGGGTTGGGTAAGGTGAAAAATTCCCTTGGTGAAGAACTGTTAAAGCAAAATCCTCCTGAGATATGGTTTTAATATGACAAAAGAACAATCCCAACAGTGTTTTCTGTCAGGATCTTCAAACCATATCACTAAATCTTAATCAGTCCATCCCATTTGCTTAAAGTCATAGAAGTTTTTGGCTACAAGAAGTAAAAAAAAAAAACAGACCGATCTTCTTTAAGGCTTACGTCATTCATCAGTAATAATCAGTGCAAAACACTTCAAGTCTTGTAACGAGGGGACTGTTTTTCAGAAAACAACTGTTTGATTCAAAGAGTCAATCTGCCATACGGTCTGAAAATTACCCAGAAGCACACTAATCATCATCTGACTGATGATACATTGGTGGGAGATTTGATTACCCATTCACTCACTCATATTCTAGGCTTACTCTCAGCTTCCTAAACCTTTGAATAAAGAGTAAGTCTTGATTGAGTCTGGTGGAATGAGGGGTAAATTGCACCATCTTGTATCCCTCACTTAACGAAGCAACCATACTTTTAGATGAAGGTATTTTTCATCACAGGAGATCTCCTCTCACCCGCTTAGAGTTAGCAGGGTGTGAAGTCGTTTTTCTTCTCCAGCAAAAGCCAACCAGGGAAGCTTCAGGTTATGAATAATGCTAATGGGTAAGGTGCTTCCAGTGAGCATAAACATGCATCACTTGAAAATTAGAAGAAAAAAAAGAGGCAAAGATTCGGTGGGTGGAGGGAAAAATGTGAAGTTCACACTGTAGGCTTCTTGGAAAAACAGCTTAATTTTATGCAAAAAGCAGCACATAAATCTTTTATTTTCCCGCTCCAGAGTAAAATGTTTTTACTTTCCAAGCTTTAGCATGTTTTGCTAATTATGCCTCTGAATCCTGAGCTGAGTGTTTTTTGCCTTTAACCAAATCTGTGCTCATGTGAATAACAAAGGTTCAGAGGGATACTGCATTAAATAAGTATGAATCCTTTTCTGAGTTTTACATTTAAAAATTGTAAATCATTAACCCACTGATTTATGCTGGAATAACTATAGATTACCGCCCTCCTTAAATCCGTTTTTTGTCATAGTTTTATGAGTTTAGCTTTTATGCAGTTGCAGTTTACCCCCTGTCTTTGACCGTCCACAATTCTCTGTCCATGTGAGGTCTATTTAAGGCACTCTAGAACCCAACGTACCCAAAGACATGCATTTGTCCAGACCTAGAAGAATCAAAACAAGGATCACAGAAAACTGAATTGGCTCACGAAAGAGCCATTTTCATCCCAAAAGAAAAGAAGAAGAACAGAAAATGTCCAAAAACTCAATTTTCTTCATTATGTCTTTGGCTCTCAAACTCCTTACCCAATGGTCATTTAAAGTTGTTTTTAGCAAAGTAACTGAACATAAGTGCATGTTGGGGAACTTCTTCCAGTGGTCGATGAATACACATTTGTTGCTATGACGATTTTAAGCAGCAGATGGGTGTTTGTTGGGTTGACGAAAACTAAACTACAGTGCCCATATGTTTGTAAATGAAATATTGTGTCACCTTATCGGACAGTTAGTTGCTTTAGCACTTATTTTTGGACATTAATGAAGGTCTTAAGAAGAAAGATAAATCAGGCATATTAGACTTTTATAGGATCACAGCAAAAATGGTTTAACACTTGTGATGGTGTTTCTTGACAATAAAAAAAGCAGCACATTACCAACTTTGTTTTTGAGATAAATACTACCCAGGAATCTGCATTTATGGGCCAGTTTAGGTTTTCCCATATAGAGGAGTAACACATAACCTCTTTGTGAACTCAGTCATCTGGATGAATTATGTGGGTCTAATCGGTGACCCCCGAGAGCCTAATTCAAACTCATTGCTAGTATGTGTCAAGGGGCTGGAGGAAGGGGCCGCTGCATTGTTCAGCCAGGCTCACTGGCTGTTGTTTTAATGGCAGATGAGAGATTAATGGCGATGTAATGACTGTGGGGAGGACACGGTGCAACAATAGAGTCCTGGTGCAGCGCAGGCCAAGTACATTAGTCAGTCAAGACAAGTATCTGCATGAATGCACACACACACACAAGCAAACATGCGTAAAAAGATGTACACACAAACACATCGGGTGAATCCCCAGTCGCACAAACAACATTCATATGAACAGACGCATGCAGAGTGAGAATGAAAGTGACTTCAATTGATTTGTCAGTAAGAAGTTTCCAGTCATTCGCCTTCAGTGCACCCTGTCTCATCAAAACAAACCACGCTAATTTCCAACCCGCCAACCCCCCAATGTGACAAAAGAAGGCTAATTTATGCATTGGCGACGTGTTGTGCAAGAAGAGCATCAGCGAAGCGGGATGCTCACTCGTGGATCCACGGTAATTGTGATTCGGTTGCTAGGATGTTGAGGGTAATGAATGTCTTGTTGATGCAGTTTGTCATAACCAGTGCCAAACATAGCTGCTTTAGGACATATAACCTATTAGTTAAACACAGACATGTTAGCCCTGCTATGATGTATGAGCCCACCAGGCAGAGGGCATTAGTCATTTTAAGAAAGAAACCGGAGAAAGCTACCTGGGTACAGTACAGTTTGATTGTGGATACATGTTTTCAGTGTCAAGCAAGCCTCTTGACTTTTGCCATTGGGTTTTAGTCATTGTATCTAATCCACCAAATTCACACGGTGGCCATTTTTGTCCTGGAGAATCTGACTCCACAGTTTCATTTTAATGCTTCCCAATTGATTAGAAACTTAAAGTCTGTTAACATTAAAAATTTGGATGGAAAGCGACAGAGAATTCAAGCAAAACCATACATATCTGACTTCCAATCAGCTTCCTAAAACTAATGGAGCCTAATATTTGCCTGGAAATGGTGAATGCCAACATTAGCTAGTTATTTATAGCTTCCCCGTTCATAATTTTAATTTCAGCACTTATCAAAGTGCTACAAACCAAAAGATAATGAAGAGTAAAAATCTGGAGGGACATTTAGGCAGTAAGCTAATGGCTAATAACAGCTAATGCAATGATTTATTACTTTTTTGCAATCACATTAGCTAGTTATTTATGCAATGCATTTCATATTAATCATGTGACATTAACAAATGGTGATAGGCTTCTAGGATACTAGTTTCTAGCCTTACCCAGCTAATGTTATTATAAGCTAATAGTACAAGTAAGTTTTTGTCAGACAGAAGCTAATTGAAAACATAGCTAGATTTCCTTTCCCATATGCACATATTGTTGAATTTTATGTTGCTTATCAGTTTAGCCGTGTTACAATGATAACTATATGTCAGGTACTATGTATTTGAATAACTTTTTTTAAAGATTTATTTTTGGGCTTTTCGCTTTATATTGATAGGACAGAAGATAGAGTAGAGGGGGGAGAATGACATGCGGGAAAGAAGCCGTAGGTCTGGCTTGAACCCGGCCGCCTGCCTCAAGGACCACAGACTTCTACATGGGGCACGCTGCTAGGCCATCAGACCTGGACAATAGCACTAAAACTACGCCGTCAGAGGAAATTGGCTGCTCATTGACTAGGCTATGTTTTGTTACAAACTGTGGTGCAAATGGAGAATAAAAACAAAGACTTAATTGGACTGTGTGGTGGTGACATTTGAAGCCTCATACTGTAAGCCCATAAACAGTTGTTGATATATGAAAAAAATAAAGAATACATGCATATAGTAATTCCAAAAAAGCAGAATACAAGACAAATCATGTTAAGAATCCAAGGTTTTACCAGTGGTAAGAATCTGTATTCATGAAGCCTAATTGAAAGGAAGCCCACCCTGCATATGTAAGTACTACAAAGAGCAGGAAATGAGATGGCTCTTAATGTGTTCTCAGGCACATGATAACCTTTGATTTCCCTCCACTTACATCAGAAATGGCTGCTTGGAATGACAGCCACAAGTCAACAGTCTCTGAAGTCTGTGTGCGTGTTTCTACTGCTGGCGTCGGTAAGCTGGGGTGGGGAAAGAGGCATGTGAAGAGCGAGAGACAGGAAAACCCTTGAGACAAACACAAAGAAGACATAGGTAGAAACAGACAACAACATACTCTCTTTTTTTTCAAAAGCATTTCTGCAATATCGGTTCTTAATACAAACTGAATCTTAATGAAATGGGATGATTTGCAGTGACAGTGACAGACAAAAAGGGAGAGAAACACCTACGCAGCAAGACAAAGAGAAAGGCACAAAAGGAGAATGGCAGAAACCAAAGGGATTAATATGATTTAAGAGACAATCTTTTGATAGTACAAAGCAAACAAGCACCAAAGATGAACAGTAATCAGCAATAAGTATTGTATAGTTTAAGAAAAGTCTTCCAAAGGTATGCATGATTAAAAGAAAATGCAATAAAGAATGCTACATTTTACACCAGAAATCCTTTAAGGTCCATTTTGGTTGGACACAGAAAGAATGTTATACAAAACTATAAAATAAGGCATCACCATTTGGTCAGAACATTATTGTGACATTGCCAAACAATACATTTTTCGACATAACATTGGCTAGTTTTTCATTGTTTGTTTTCTCCCCACACACACACATTTGTAATTTGACTAACCTACAAAATTGGCTTAGTGTTAAAGAGTTGTAAAGGAAAAAATATGGTAAAAAGTACAGTTCATGTTGATAGCCTTTTCATGCTATGAAGATTGTCTGAGGTTATTCTGGGTTATACAGGGAATAAGCTTTTTCTTTGGCTCTTCATAGGGAAGCAGCAGTGAATGATGTAGCAGCAAAGTCAATCTTGTTGGAGGACACTTCAGCAGTGCAGATGGCTCATGGATGCAGGATAACCAGTTGAAGGACAGTACAGCAGCCTGTTACTTTTAGCAGGCTTTATTGAACATGGACAAGTGGGAAGCTCTGCTCTGTGCTGTTGCTGCGAGCATCTAAAGCAAGCAGCTCTTCTGCTAAAATGTCATACATTTTTAACAGTGAACGCTCCCTCTGAAGCAAACATCTAAAGGCGAAAAAACATGCCAGCGCTGTGAAGAGCGATTCCAAGTCTAATCTACTTGCAGACAGATACTGTGTGATGTAGGAGGGATTAACCTGTGAGGACTACTTAACATCCTGCCCGACAACAGCTATTAAATCCATGTTTCAGGGTGTCATGCAGTCTTCCTCCATGCAGAACTAATTGGTTGTTTTTGCCTGTTTTGCAGGAGCCCATGTCGGTGAAATTTTTTTGAAGGACACTCATAACAACTTACACAGATGTGGACATAGATGCAATCATGTGTGCAGATGAGCTCATAAATACAGGAACCGTTGAACTCTGTTTGATGAACAAGGGTCCTAAAACAAGCACTGAGTGAAATCTCCTTGAACCCGTTGCCATAGCTTATCACATACACTATCACACACACACACACACACACACACACACACACATAAACACACAAATAACACACATGCATGCCCCAAGCTGCCACTACAACCAACTGAGACTCACATCTCTAAGACCCACCCCCCCTTTCTGCACTCTCTCTCTCCACCGGATTTGCATTTTGGTTAACACTCTAATTGCCTCTCATTAAATACCTTGTCACTTTGATTAATTGGTGCGATACAGAAATGTAAAACAGCAGAGCATTACAATACACGGGGAACAGTTGCTGATTGGGAGGAAGCCTGGCTGGAAATGCAAACTAGAGGTGAAATCTGACCAACTTTCCTCATGCACTTTTAAAGTTGAGTCAGGGTTTCTCCATTTTCATGAAGTGAATCATTTGAAGAAAATTGCACAGTTAGGAGGACTGAGGTCCAAATTTAGCATTTCAACTTCCTCCACATGCTTGCCATGAGCTAGACATTTAAGACAGTCTGCATCAAATTGATATAATGACAAGGAATAATGGCCCTTTCCCTCAAGTTTCTCCTTGCGAAATGTAGCAGTTACCTTAATTATGTATGACTGAAACACTTAAAGTGAGCCAACTCCTCCACAAAAGTCTAGGTGTCCAAAAGGAAAGTTTATACCCAGCAAAGTTAGTAATTTGCTTAAAACTGTGGTTAGACTACTCTTTTAAACTAGCAGTGAATGAGTGGGATGCTGCTAAACTAGGGCTCACATAATAACCAAATCTTTCCAAGCTAAATATATTTTCAAATGAATCAGATCACAGCATAACAGCAGTCATTTACACCAGGGAGTTATTATACTCAGCTTGAAATTGTCTATAATTGTTCTGAAATATACATTTTAATCCCTCTCTGCCACAGAACACAAAGTGCCACTATCTCCTTTGAAATGGCAGGTGCTGTAATTGCATAGTAAGTGAGAGGTTGTTTTTCACTCCGTGCTTTCAGAGCACTTAGAGATGGAAAGTAATAAGAAACCAAACATGACTGATAGTGTTTGAACAGTTAGCATGTAATATAAGAAAACCTTTCAGGAAAAAGTTCTGGCACTAAGAGAGAAAGTCCTTAATTTTCTTAGCCTGGGGGAAGCTAGCTAGCTAGTAGGTGGAAGATGCTAACAAAGGGACATGGTAAAGATGAAAGATGCTAATGTTGCCATTGTTTGGTAAGGTTTAGGGTAACTTAAAAAGGCCTTAATAGCTGCCTCGGGAAAAACTTTTTGTAATTATGAAGTATCATGAAAATTACTTTCTGCGCCCCATTGAAACAAAGTCATTAGCCACCTGAATTAGCAACTTTTTGGCCAGCTCCATAGAGCTGTTTTTTATTCATTTGGAACTTAGCCAGTAATATAGTGAAATGTTTTGGAAGGACACATTGGAATAACTGAAAAAAAAGGTTTACTTCAACAATCCATTTTCTGTTCTGCTTATCTGCACTGGGGGCTTGTCACAAATTGTGGTATTCTCATAACGTACAAGTCAAGGGTCAGTGTGATTCAGTTGACCAAGCCTGGGCAACCAGATACACAACCTGCCACTCAAATGTATGAATCCATCATCTCATTGCTGCAGTAGGTGATATTGCATGTCAGATGTTTTTATTATTGAAATGAGACATTTATGACATTGAGCCCTTGTCACATGAGAGCAGACTCTTGAATCACAACAATACAGCAAAGGAAATGAGATTTGGCAGATTATTTGAGCGCAACACCTGTGCCTCCTCACTGTTCACAATATGTCAATTTAAATTAATGAAAATCAATTTCACTTGTATTGAGCTGAAGTTCACAAAAAATCACAATCTGAAGGATTGTGGGAGAAAGCTTGCTGGTGGTTTTGAGGCTTTGTTTCCTCAGGGGCAGACGAGGTTGGTCTGAATAGGGGTCTCTCCATGGCAGCTTATTGTTTCCTGGTCCATTGTTTGCCTATTCAGTCTGAAATACTGCCATTGTTCAGTAAAACATGGATAATGCAAACAACCCTATTGAAGGGCTGATTTAAGTCTTTTGGGAGCTGATGTTATGTTGAAGATGTGTGTGCCCGTGGCTTGTGTGTGTCTGCTTCCATTTGCTCACAATGACACCATATCTGTCAGATTTAGCTGTGGGGTTGAGTGGTTTCCATCACGCTCTTATCTCTGGGCAGCAAACACATCCATTCACAGGAACACAGACACAGACACAAAAACACAGACACACACACACACAAACAAATTCTTATCTCTGGGCCTCCCTTATTGCTCCTGTTTGTATTCAAAAGTGGAAACAACATTTAGCCTTCTTAGTGGCCAACTGATTACATCCACTGACACATTTAAAGGTTGACATGTGCCCTCGTATTTGAGCATATTGGAAGCCCTCGGGCCTGACACCGATAGGCTTTCGCTGTGCTACTTTCAACCCAATTGCAACACATGTAATAGCTATTTCCACACCACGGTCTGCTAGTAACCCCTCATCGTCAATCATGTGTGTAATTGGTGCAACAGAGGCAGCAGAATGCTTCATTAAAAGTGTGTATAGCTGATATTCAGTTTCATATGCAGGATCTTAAAAAAATGACTACATGTTACACCAGGAAGTCAAGCTTACTGGAACAATCCACTGGACTTCACAAAGAATACAAAGGAAAACATTGCTGTGAAGTTTGACACACCACTTTTGTCTGTGCTCCAAAGCAAAAAAAAAGTAGCATATGGTAAAAATTTGCAGAAGCCTTACCCATAAGACATGGCCTTAAAACTCAACACTTGTTTTTGCACTTTCACAACTCAAACCACAAGAGCAAGAAAGCTAGCTGGAGTTTAAGTTAGCTAAACTGATAATATAGGTGGTATCTGAAACCTCAAGCTTTAATACTAATCATACTAAGTATGACGTCAAAGTGAGTATATGGTGCATATCCAACTCATAGTGTGCAATTTTGTGTATGCAAGAAATGCCTGGATGTATACTTAATTGGCCATCATTTTTAAGCATAATACAGGGGGCTTAGTTGTCATACTCTACAACCCCACAATGCATTGTTGCTCCTCAGTCAACCAGGCAACAAGGGGCGTATGAATGGAAGTAATCGTACAGAAATACTTTTTATTTGACTCTGAAATGTTTGATGAAGTCTTATAACTCGGAGGGGATGTGTATTCATATGTTGCTATAACAGTGAGGTTGGCAGTATGCAGTCCTGTTTAAGTATGTAGAAGACTGCACATTAGCATGTTGTTTGGGACACAGCCTTAGCCAAAGATAGACTTAAATGATAAGTTGTCGCTGTTACCCTTTTTGTTGTTATTTAATGCAAGAGCCAGAATTCCCATCACTAGCTCGAAGGAAACGAGCTAGCTGGAGTTAGCAGAGTAGAATTAGCTGCAATCCCAACCTTAGCTTTTGAGTCAAGAGGAAGTCATGAAATATGTCTTGTCTTCTTTGTAGATATTGCATTTGTTCCCTTGAGACACTTTAATACAAAACATTTATTTCATAGTCATAGTCTATTAAGCAAACGAGTCAAAATGTGTTAGCCTTCTTTGCCTTTCCTGCTTTCCTTTCAAGCTTTTCTGTACTTGTGCACATGTGCCTTCTGGCTTTGTAGGCCAGTAAAGAGGTCAATAGGAGAGACATCCATCCAATAGCCTAAATATAGAGGAGTTATAATCATACTAGTAAATAGCATTTTCGGTAATTCTGTAGAAAGATTATGACATAGTGCACTGGCTGATCATGCACAAAGGCTACAGTAAATTTATCTTCCAAACAGCACACCACTCTGAACCTTGACCTTTAGGAAGACTGTTTGGACAGCCATGAAGCTTTGGTGTGGGGCTACTGGGAACCATTTTTATTGGCAAAGATAACCTTTAACTTGAGAGGTATATGAAGGCTGCGCTGGATTGTTGGTTCATTACAGCCATCCCTGCGGAATGCAGGGAAGAGCCGACTATTTTTAGTGTTCTCATGGAGCTTTGGGGGTTTTATCAGATGATGTAATGAGTTGATATTGTCTCTCTGTCAGCTTGCTCACAGGAGCGCAGTGGAGTAATAAGAAAGGGAACTTACAATCAAAATGGAATTACTGTCAGATATTGATGGAATCCACACACCGCACGCCTCAGTTGAGATGTCACACCTGCATGTATGGCTCCCATACACATACATGATCTGACAGCAGGATACCATGCTATGACAAAAATACAGTCCCCATGGTGGGTAAATTTCTGTAAGAGTAACCAGAATGCGACAATAGTTGGAATGGGAAAGAAAATTATATATCACAGAGAATGGAGAATAAATTGTTTTCAATGGAATGGAAATGGCAGATCTTTGATTATGGTGGATGCATTTCAATACAGACTAAGCATGTTAGAAATTGGAAATCGGGCCTTGTTTAGCTAAGTGGTTAGAGCATGCGCCCCATGTTTAGGGGCTACAGTCTTTGTTGCTGGCCCGGGTTTGATTTCAACCCCAGGCGGCCCACTCTTTCCTCCCTATTTTTCATTTCTTTCACTACTGTTTTATCAGATCAACGCAAAAGTGCCAAAAAATACCTAAACAAAACAGTGCAAAATGCAACTAAGGAGCAGGTACAGTAGTGCTTATATTATATGGAAACAAATATGTGAATGAACTTACTAATTCTGCAACATTTACTAATCAACATCTCAAGTGTCTCAAATCTTTAAAACCCTTTTCTAACATGTCTGCTTCTCTTTATTTGTGGTGTAATTATCCCATAATGCTTTGTAAAGTCAGTGTATATGATGTGTTAAACCCACACACACACACACACACACACACACACACAAACACACACACACACACACACACACACAGAAAACGGGCCCGTTCTGAGCCATTATCCCTAGTCTTTGTCACATCTGCTAGCTATTAATCAGCCCCCACTTAGCTCATCAACAGGCAGATTGAATAGAGGAACAACAGCAGGTAAACATACTGGAAGGTGTATCAGCACAATCACTTCCCGCCTTCTAGATCATTCCCTCTGATTGGAGATTAATGTGTCCATCTGGACCACATTACAACTTTGAAATGTTGTAAAACTTTCTGTTTGATTTCGCCGAGATGCACGGAGGTTCAAACAGGGAGATAAAATAAAGGTAATGTGTTTGGAGGGCAGCTTTTATGTAGCAACAAAAAAACTGTCATAATGGGAAAGGTCACAGGTTTGATGCAGCCGTAAATGAATTGCCAACATGGGAGCAGATGGTACTCGGATGGGAACTATTGCAAAACTTTCATTACTCATTGCTTCTAAACAAAAAAATGTCATGGAATTTCCATGTATAGCTTAGAAATAATGGTTTATTATTGTGTATGTAGGATACAGCAACTATCAAACGAAGAAAAACAATTAGCAATAAATGCAATGTCCAATATGCTGCTGCTAAGACCTTCGATGTCTCCTCTAACTTCTAAGTTCTCCCAATAACGAAGCATTGACTAACACTCTTATGACCTTCAGACATCCAAAAATCAATGTGAACGATTATTTCAGTATGTGACAAGCTGAAAATGAACTTGAGCACTGCCTCAGCATAAAGAGGTTAAACTAATTGGGTGTGTGTTAGTGTCAGAGAGTAAATGCATACTGTATGTGTATGGGTTTCCACATTGACAGCTGACAGTATATCTCTTCTCCATTGACTTCCTTCTGGCACAACCTTTACAGTTCGTGCAAATTATGTCCGTTCTACTTGCAAGAAGGGCTGTTCCCAGTGGAGCATGAGCAACCCTAATTGCTCCTCCCCTCTTTGCCATTTGCTGAAATCAGCTTTGTTATAATGTTAGGGGATGCAATGTTAATGATTCATTTCAGTTAGATTGATTTGAAGAGCTTTTGTGCAGGACAGAATGAGATAAAACTAGCTTATTAAGGGTTTTTTCTCTCTCAGCAAAAGCTGATATCTAGCAAAATATTCAACCTGAATGTTACAGTAGCCTAAAGGTGAAAGAAGCACATTTGTGAATAGCTGGTCAGCAGTTAAAATATCTGAACCTGCTGGAAACGTGGCCTGTGTAGGTGAAAACAAGGGAGAATATGTAATGTGCTCCCTCCATCAAGAATTACTGCCAAAGTGCCCTTTATAAAAGCACTTAACTTAGGCTGCTTTGGTGGAAGCTGTTCTGCGAATAACTCTGGAGACATATAAAGGTCCTGTGAGCCTCTCCAGTAAGAATGTGAAACAGGTTGTTGCTGAAAAGAGCATGCATGTCTGCGAGATCGTCCTTGGATGGATGAGTGTTTTATAAAAGGCAATTGGATGTTTAATGAGTTTGCAAGGTCTGCTTGCACTTCTACTTAACAGTTTATTCTTTCATAGACAGTGTTGTTGATGAGGGGAGTCAAACTCTGGAAAAAAAAAATGGTTTGTTTCTCCTTTCATAAATGTAAGATAAAAAACACAGCGTCTTAGTGATTTGGTCTTCTTTCCCTTCAGGTAAATGCTCGAGACTTCTCCAAGGTCGACCATGGCGAGGCAGTGGTGGAGGCCATCAGGCGAGACCCCATCGTTGTTCAAGTTCTTAGGCGGACCCCAACCAGAGCCACGGCTTCTGTTGCACACAATCACAGTGGAATGCCAGAAGATGTGTGTGTGGTGGATGTTTGCACACAGACAGACATCACCTTCGAGCACATCATGGCACTGGCTAAGCTCCGGCCTGCGACTCCACCCGTCCCTGATATCTGTCCTTTTCTTTTGTCTGACAGGTAAGGGAAACACCTATAGCTAATGCAAAGAGTTCTAGCCTTCCATATAATGAAAGGTTGCTGAATGTTAATGCTTAAGGCTAAGATTACATGAACTGGCTCAAAACTGTTATCCAATATTTTCTTATTTGGAACTAAGACTTTTTATTTTCATTTAAAGTGAAAGTGGAATGAAGTTTCATTTCAAAGTAGTTATCAAGCAGTTGTATCACAGTGTGGAAATCCTCAGCAAGGCTAAGTACTTTGTCCCTGTGATATCATTATGCAGAACCAAACCCTCTTGCAATAATTGCTTCTGTGTGCTACATCCATTTTCTTTAATGGGAGCTTTAGCTGGGCGATTAAAAGCCAATGGCCTGATAGAGCAGGCATTCTGGCGCTCCCTGCATTCTGTGCCTATTTATAGGGCATTGCTGGGCGAGTGATGAAATCTATTTGTCGTATAAAACTAAGAATCTGCCAGTCTTAGTCAATGATCATGGCGAGGAAGTTATTATGATGACAATTTACAGAGGTCACAGCTTCAATGAGGTGAATGTTAGCTGTGTGGATTGGTTGTTGAAGTTCCTAACAGAGACCCATAAAGTACTTTAACACTGCAAGCTTTTTCATATGGTTTTGGTATGTTGAATAATCATATTACAAAGGTTGCATTTTTTTCTTACTTTTCTTGACTTCTCAAAGATGTCAGAAAGCCAAAGGTAATCAACACAGTACGACTTGAATGAAATATAAAAATAAAGATAACGTGAAGTCATCTGCATATAAGCATATCCATGAGTGACACTTAACAAAACTTCTTCCCCCCTTTTTCCCTCTAGCTGTCATTCAATTCACACCATGGAACATGAGTATTATGAATGTCCAGAGTACCTGTCCAATACCCCAGCAGAAGTGGAGAGGACTGAAGAGTACGAGTATGAGGTAAGATTTATCATCTTTATACTGTATGAGTGTTCTTATATCTACTGTATCTGGACAGTAAAACATATTCTTGCCCCTTTGGCCTGTTAGTCTGTTAAGAACTTGTCCATTATGATATAACTGGATGGGATTTGTAGGAAATTTGGTATAACTTCAAATTCCAAAAAGAAGCAGCGGTCTAACATCACCTTAAATAATGTACATATTACATAATTTACAAATTATTTAAGAATATCAAAAACGGCAGAATTAGTGTGCAAGAGACTTAATTCTAATAATCGTTTCCTTTTTCTCTCTCCCATCTTTAACTTACATTTTTATACTGTTAGGTATTCAATAAGGTATACAATATCCAAAAGATAATTAAGGAAAAACATTTTTCTCCATTGAATTGACTTTTCATACACGCTCCCAAGAGGATCAACCCCTTGGTTAACTTGATTTCACCGTGCCGCGTATACAGCTGTTAAATGTAGGATAAATATTGGAAATTATTAATCAAACTTGTATAATACACGAGCTGCAAATATAACAATAATAATGCAACACAGATGCAAATTTGTGATGAAATCTGAGCCTTTAAGCTGTTCATTAATTGATAAGGCTCAAGCTTTTCTATTAATACAGTTAGTCCTGAGGGCACATTTATTTAGGCAGTACACTATCCCATGAGACATACCAAGGCTAGACCTGACGTATAATGCTCATCAGTCCCACAGCAACACAGGAAAAACTGTCCACCACTGCATTACAAGAAAATTGGCTGCTCCATGTTAATATTCTATCTCCAGTAGGGACTGTTATGTGTAACATGGCAAAGTCCCTGTGTTAAGGTGGAAGGCTTTATTTATATAATGGTACAAAAAGAAAAACCACTCCAAATGGCCTTACAAGTGTGTTGCATTCACAGGCCAATAGTTTCCCATTTATCATGCACTGTCCTTCAGGATTGTTGGTGTCCCTTTCCAGACAGCCACTTGAAGCTGAACAGAAATTGTGAGGATGTTCTAAAAAGAAGGTACTCACTAGTATGACAATGGATTTGGTGAGTTTGTCAAGCCGAAACCAACAAAATAATTGCTCAGCCGAACCTTGCACACCTCACAATGTGACAGAATGTTCTAACCTTCCCCTAATTAATGGCCTTGGTCATTTTTAGTATTACGTTCTGGCTGGTGAATTATCTGCCATCTATTGTATTCATTCATTAAGGTCTCATCCTCAAAATTTGAAGCTTCAAGTTTAGTTTTTAGTGCACAAAAAAGAAGAGTTTTAATAGGTGTGCTCTTCCAAATGGTGAAACATATTAAACTCACTCTCTTACTCTCAGACACATGTCTGATTTTAAGCAACTAAAATAGCTAAATTTTTGTGTTAGCACATGTCACTAAAATATCCGACCTTTGGTTTATGGCCTTCTGCCAAGCTAGCAGTTCTTTGAATTGTCCTTTAAGCCAATGCTAATGTTAAAATGCTAACATACAATTTAAATGCTAACTAGGGTGTAATTGGGGTGTAGGATGATGTCGATTCACATTTACATTTAGGAGGTTGTAAAACAAAGTATTGCGGCTGTGGCTCAGTTGGTAGAGTCATCGCCTCTCAAACAGAAGGTCGAGGGTTCGATCCCCAGCTGAGCAACATGTCCGATGTGTCCTTGGGCAAGACACTTAACCCTGCATTGCTCCTGCTGCTTCGGTGGCGGTGTATGAATGGATTAGTGTTGTACTTACTCTCTGATGTATGTCGCTTTGGATAAAAGCGTCTGCTAAATGAAGATTAACTTAAAGGAAATTAAGTTAGTTTAAATAAATCTTTGGGGAGCATAAATGGCTGTACACAATCCTGCTCCGTAGATTTTAAAGGCATAAATGATAAGACTGTCAACTTCTGCCTGCTTCTTTATTCATACATATTTTGTTTAGTTCCAAGTGTGTTTTCTAGCAGTACCCTGCTACATAGTCTTACTAACTCAAAGAGTCAATGCTTTCTGCTCACAAGTTTCTCCATTGTGACGAATACATCATGCCACTCTGACAGTAGACTTCGAGGTCATGCTGGGTGACAGTGATGGCTGACGTTTTTCTACTATCAGTTGTCCCCCATGGTTTAATGGGCACTTCCTGGTTCAGTGAACTGCATTGTGGGTCATTAGGATTCCTCTGCTGCCAGCTGTGGCCTTACCTTAAAGCGTCATCTGGATGAAAGAGTCTCCAGTGTGTGGTTGGGGGTGGAGGTGAAGGGCTTGTGTGCGGTGATTGTAAAAGTATGAGAACAAGGTCGGCATTACAAAGCTAACACACATACTGTCAAACTCCCAACCCCCACCCGCCAGACTTACACACACCAAATCAGCCTTCCTCACTTACCTCTCTCCATCCATGTGTATCAAACTGAAACATGAATGGCTTTCCTCTCAGATGAAAAAAAAGGTCTACCATTCTCAGAAACATTACTTCTGACAGGTTTAGCTTCGCTTCCATCTGATTGTCCAAATGGCTACTCCTGCTGTTGTATAATTTCTGGCACTTCTTGAAAATATATCAATTTATTAAAAAGCCAAGTAGCAGATAATATGTATATAATGTGGATGCATTGATTGTGTTGTGAAATAGCAAACTGTTATAATCCAATTAGCAAACTGTTATAATCAAATTCCCAGAGTTACTTAAAACACAGTTGTGAATGTCTCAACAGCTGTAACCCCCTTTGGATATTAGTATCTACTTTCTAGGAAAACAATGTTTGAATGAATAAATAATTCAGATTTTAATGAATGCTCAGTTAGGTCATCAGCATATAAAGAAAAGCTAATTAAGTGGCAGCAGTTTGTGAGAAAATAGCCAGATAGCTTCTGTTTGCCAAATTAGTCAAAATAAACACGTCTCAATTATGGATAGTCATGGATAGGGTGCTAAACATCAAAGGCTGGATTTTTTTTTAAATCCTCAAAAGCAAAAAAAAATATTGGTATACAAGAGATGGTACAACAACGGCCTAAAGTTATTTCTCTGCAAGTATAAAATGAAAGAATACAAAGAAGAAAGAAGTGTTTCTACGGTGTGTATCAAGCACTGACAAACACAAAAGCAAGAAAGGAAGAGTACACTTGTGATTTAAAGATGCCTGTCCATAATGTTTGGGACTCAGATGCAAAAATGTTCAGACTCAGTTCACAGCAAGCATGACCAGGGTCTGTACTATCTATTGATAAGTCAAGCACCAAAAACCTTCTTTCTTATAATACAATGATGCAACAAGATCCCATTTTGTTTGGAAATTCTCTGATAAATGCCTTCACCTTTCTAAATCCATATATCAAGTCTGTAACAGGTTTTCTCTTAAAAATCAATAGTCTTTAACCCAATCCAAGATAAGTATAATAGTGTAATCCAGGTTATTTCGTCACCACTGTGTCATCATCAAATACTTTGCATAGAGGTTTTTGAAGTGACCGTTCCCCCATAATGTAGCTCATTGGTTTGCATAAACCAAGAAGCACTTCAGCAGATGGGAAAAACAGCACAATGAGACACCTGTCATTTAGAATCATTTGTAAACATTTCCTTGCTGAATAATCATCAGTACACCTTAAAGATTGTGGCTGTAAAAAGGTGACAGCGGCAAGAATAGCATCATCTGCACAAGGGGACATAATGAGGATATTAACATTAGGAATGGCAGGAAATGATTTTCAATGAAACATTAAGTAATCGTTAAGTGCATATTAGACTGAAATGTTACCAACAGATGTTTAATGTGGCTCTAAAATATATGTCTTCATTCCTCATTTACCTTGGCAGCATGTGGCCAATGTGATCTCTCCTGCTAAAAATATGGAAACCACATAAAGGAAATTAAGAAGATAAATTCTATGAATTTTCATCAAACATTATAACCCACATTAAATTAGTTTCAATGTCGTATGTTTGCCATAATTTACACTCCACTGTGGCACATATTTGGATCCAATGATCCCTAGTCGAGCCTTTCTGCACCCGCTGATCTAAACATCTGGATCCATTGCTTGTTGCTTCATCACGACAAATAAATCCTGTAATCCATTAAAACAAAACATATTCATTGTACACTGATATTAAGATAATAGAGCCATTTGATCCAACCACCAGGGTTTGTAACAATCCAGAACTGTATTCAACTGCCGAGGAGTATGGGTAGTCAAAACCAGTGCAGGGTGATATAATATTATAAACTCCTAATATTCCCCAACCTTTGAAGGTCAGGGTTGTCTGCACAGGGGGTTAAATGCCACAGAAATTAATTACTTCCCCTGTCAATCTTTGCTATCGGGGTTTCCCATGACAGCAAAAAAAAGGGGGGTTGGGGTTTGAGTCTTGTAGCCCCACTGGCACCCCCCCCCCCCCCCCCCCCCCCCCATTCTCCTCCTTTTACAACTCTACTGCACTGAAATGAATTTGGCAGCAAGGGGTTAATAAAGATTACCCCCGGAGTTATCTTTATGTGATTACCTTTATACACAGTGGAGATCAAATGGAGCCAGTCGCGAGTCGGGGCTAAATTTAGAGACGGAGTTCCTTTGGGAGGGAACAAGCCAGTAAAATACCATCAATGTAGACATGAAAGAGCTGACCTGTTTATTGCCACATGCTGGTTTTGGTTTGATACCTACAGGGTTTTTTCCCCATTGATGTACAGAACACATGTTGGGTCCAAGTCTGTGTTTTTTGTTTTTTATATACCTTGTTTAATTGTGCAGTACTTTGTGCTGTGTTGCCGTATATTGTGCCTACCCTTAATTTTCAATGTCATTCCCACTGCTAAGCTAAGCCTAAAGTTGTGGCAGCTTGTGAGTCAGCACAGGCTTACAAGTAGACCAAGAACACAAGGAACAGAGGGGGAGACATTAGACCCCCTTAATTTCTGCCCAGAAGATATACCCTCTTTAATTCTTTCATTGGTTACATTTGGGTGATGAGACTGAAAGGTATTGTCGAGGTTAGAATTGATGCACAATGTAGCCATCCTCACAAGTTTATTATCATTCTGTGTATGTTTTAGGTTGCCGGGTTATTGTCAGTAGAATATTAACATAGATCATCTTTGCCTAAAGCAAAACTTACTACTTATGACCACAGAGCAACAAAACGCTCCCAGAGTTATTAGAAATTATAATGTAGTGCATACAAATCAAGTTGAACCTCATCTCCCATGGGCCCTGTCATTTCTGCTGCTCTGTAAAGCAGCTGAATAGACGACATGTTTGAAAGGATGCTCTATGGTTTAGAAATCCATCAAATCCACTGGGAAAAACCCTGTAGTGTCATAACAGGTGCACCATGAGGCAAGGTGTGATTTGGAATATTTTATGTGTTTGTGTGTGCAACAGGAAGTGGAGCTGTGCAGGAAGAACAGCCAGGAGAAGCTTGGCTTGACGCTGTGCTACAGAACTGACGATGAGGAGGACACTGGCATCTATGTCAGCCAGGTAGGAACAGATATCCCGTTAATTTGTCCAAGTTATGTCTTCTTCTTTTTTAGAACTGTAATACATATTATTTCATTTACTACACTGACATTTAAAGTGGAGAATTATGTCACCTGAAGTTGTTGAAAATAATCGAATACGATAAAAGCTGTCAGATTGGATGAATTCTTGAAAACCTCTTTAACATTCAAACCTTGGTTACTAGGGGCGCCATCAGGTGTTTTTTTTTTTTTTTTACTAGGGTGGCCTTATTATGGCTCTGACCTGTGCAGGCATGACATAAAGTCTCAGGGACACACTACATGTACAGTATGTCCAAAGTCAAAATTTAAGGTACTACTTTAAAAGGAAATGAGCTGCATTAAAATGCAGAAAGAGCTACTGGCATCCTGCTGCAACAACCCAAATAGTTTATTTTAACCTAAGTACTGCCTCGGCCAAGGCAAAATGGCAATAGTTTAGGATTGTGGGTTTGCACTAGGGGTGGCCAATCAGGTTTAAAGGGGGGCCCGTAAAAAAACAACAACTGCCAACCTTCTAGACACACCCCTGCTTACCATATTAAACTTTTTAGATTTCCTGCCAAACAATTATCTTCCCTAAAATGTATTCACTGTACTGTAAACGAAAATGACGTGTGCTGGAAAAGCACTGGAGTATAAGCCTTGATGAGGGCTGATATGGAAGCATCTTTCATGTTTCTTCGATTGAACTCCGGCACCCATGATCAGTTTCCTTCCTAGCAATGTATGAAACCCCATTTGAATACCCATCTTTACATCGTTGCACAGAGAGCAAGACGAACTGAATTAGAGAAGAAGGAGAGAGAAATGTTTGCCAGTCAAATATCAACTCCAAATGAGCCACGCATGGCCAAAGAGGAAGTCAGGTTTGAAATGCGATTCCCGTTTTCTGTCATTCTCATTTCTCCTCCTTTCACATGTTTTTAATTGAAGGTTTTAATTAGCTCTGAGCGACACCCTTCACTCCCCCCACACTGAATGTTAAATGACACATTATCCCATTTCCTGTACCCCATCTGAATACCAAACATACGACACAAAGACATATTACAGAGATTCCTTTTAGAAATGTGTTTGCAGCTTTGAAAGAATTACACTTCCTTTTGCAAAATTGTTAATAAGACAAATTTAAACAAATTATTTCTGCTTCTGAGACAAACCTGAGTGAAGGATGGAATTATGGGAGCTTTAAGTACTACAAACTGAGTGAATTAGACATGAATAAAAGCTAAGTGCAGGTGCAGTTTCAATCCCATTATAATGAAGGGAAAGTGTGAGTAAGCTGTTCTGAGGATTAGACAGCTGCTATAATAATGTACATGGTACAGATGTGCAGTGGATTTAGTTCCAATTACAATTTTTAAAATGACTCGACAGGTATTAATGTGGTTTCCACTTGTTCTTCCACCATGAATGTTTACTCTACATGTTAATACAAAACCACAAACAACATTAGCACCTGCTGAACCTCAACAGAAGGTGAAAGCCAACCGGCAGAAAGCGTCTATTTTCATACGTTTGATAAAAGGATAAAAATGCTAATTTCCCCCTCATTAAAATGTGTGGATGCGTAGTACTTTCAGGCAGGAATTATTTTTCTCCACTTTTTGTTTTCCACATGTAGCTCTCCTTCTCTTGATCTCCAATGCGTGAACAACAAAGTGTATGAAATGATGAATGAGGGGCTCGTAGTGTTGTTGAATATCCACTGGGATACATTTTGAAAAATAGAATCATATCTGTGCTGTAGATGTTCACCATTCAAGTTGTTTTTTTCTCTCCACTGTCTGCTATTTTGTATGATGTCAAGGACTTAGTTGTTATCCCCAGCCAGTGTCTGTCACCTGCTTTTAAACCGGGTAAAAATGTTATCCTAAGAAGCTCTGAAACCACCGATATCATATGGGGAAAAAAACAGGGTTGTCAGCACAAAAATAAGCATCTTGTCTTAATGATAAAGGCCTTTTATGACAGCAGAGATCAGAGAGATCAGAGTGGCACATCAGTTGGGTTTCTTTTCGGGAATACAGAGATACACAATGACCGGCTGTCAGAATTGACTTCCTTACTGTTTTTCTTATAGGTGGAGCCAAACAGCATAGCAGCAAGAGATGGACGCATTAAAGAAGGAGATCGTATTCTACAGGTGCGTATTTTCATCTCAGTGTCCAAGTTATAGGAACAACACATGGCTTCAAACTTGGTAAACCTGGTTGCATGTGTTACCTCTCAGTGTTTTCATATAAAGAATTTTCTGTTTCCTTCTTTTTTTTTCTCTGTGTTGAACAATAAGCCAAGGATGAACCGCTAAATGACGCTCGCTGTAACAGTCTTTTAAGAGGATACCCAAGCTCCTGCTTTCCCCAGTCTGGCTGAGCTTATGTATATTTAATCACCTCGTTTAACCAGGGAAATTAAAGTCCTTAGTAGCTGCTACATCAGGCACTATATCATCTCTAGTCTTCTCTGTCTCGGTCTTGCTCTGTCTCGTAATGCGATCTCTGCCCTGGGGTCTGATGCTACAATCATGTGCTCCTTAGATTGGTCCCAGTTTCCCCAGTTGGAAGTAGCTCCAGTAGCTTTATGTTGTAATATCAAGACAACGTTGACACTTTGAATAAAATATAAATGATATCTTACTGCTTTCTTTCTTTCTTTCTAGATCCTTGCTTTTGTTGTACTCTCTGATGGACGTTGCTTTGGATAAATGCTAAATATTTTCTTATTTTCCTTAATGCCTTTAAAAAAAAAAAGACCTCATTCAGCCCGTATACTTCTGTGTGTTCATATTCATGTCAGTTTTTAATTCAAGAATATACAATATGCACTCTTATGGCAGTGTATAGGTTTATATGGCTATATTGTCTACATTTAGTTAATACCTTTACAGGCCTGACCTCAACTGCCCTGTTGATTAGTTAATTGATCACACCTTCCACCTCTGACTGCCTTTTTCTGATTGGCTGCTTCTGTCAGGGGTTAGGCCTATTTAAGCCTCCAGAGCCACACAGTCTGCGAACTGTGCTGATTACTAACAGACATGTTTGCAACTGAAGAGGCCTGCTGTCCTTTGTTAGCTTGCAGGCATGATTGAGAAATTGTTTTACAGAGATGTGTGTTGTTTGTGAGGGAGGGACACGTGAACAGAAAACACATTTTCCCCTGAACCGTTTTGCCCTGCCCCTTGTTTTTCCAGGTCTAACCTACCTAAAAAGCCTTTTTTTTTTTAAATAATCTTCAAGACCAGAAAATTGGGAACAGTAGGATAAATTGGGAGATGCTTTTGAAAAATAGAGAGAGGTTAGAACTCCGAAAGGTTTTAAGACTGAAGCAGAGCTGGATAAACGCTGAAGCTCCAGAGTCGGAGACATAGCAACCTGCGTGCACATCGACTCAAGGAAGGAGAGGGCAGGGGGAGGCAGCGCTCTCCAGTGTTTTGAATTTGGACAGCAGAACCAATTTTAAACACTACATGTCAGTGACATTTTGGTTACTGATTAAAAAAATGTATGCAAGAAAATAGTTTGGTGTCCTCCATGTGTATCCTCCTAGAAGGCTACATCTCTACTTGCTTCCAGTCTGAACCAATGTAACAACATTACCTCCTCTCCATATTCATTGTTTATACTACATCTCTCTTGAGTACCCCCATCCTCTTATCGAGTGTTTCTGTGTCCCAGTTGTGTGAGTGATTGTGGGTAGCAGGGCCGGCTGTACTCCTGGCCCTATTATCTTCTCCTGACAGGCCCATTACTCTCGTGAGGAAAAGATGAACGCCACCTGTCAAAGAACAGTTAATTGTGTGTCTGGATGTGTGGTGAGAGCGGACTCTGGTGAGGTCGGACTACGCACACCAAATTGACTCTCCTTACCTATAGCGCGTAGACTACCCATTCCTTTCAACGTCATCGTGAGAAGTTTAAAGACCTAACTGGCAGAGAGGCGTAAAGACAGGAGGTAGAGGAGACATGCAGAGAAAGTGAAGTGTTGAAAAGAGACAAATGGAGGATGATAAATGGATGGAAAGAGTACAAGAAAGAAAAAAGTGTCAATGTATGATTACTCAAGGTGTGTCTTGTAGGAATGGAAACGATGGTTAGACGTATTATGCCTCTTCTTGTATGTCACTTTAATTGAAGATTATGATGGTTAAATTACAGATTGTTCTGTCAGACTTTCTACAAGTCCATTCCTCTTAACATGACCGTCTCTACCTGTCTTACATGTACAGATAAATGGCTGCGAAGTTCAAGACAGAGAGAAAGCCGTTGCCTTGCTGTCAAGTGAAGAAGTAAGGAGCATCATACTTCTGGTGACAAGACCAGAAATTCAGGTAAACACTCACACACATACACAGCCTTGTTGCCCTATCTTGACAACCTATGTCATGTCAAATAACAACAGCTGCCTGCTAAGTGCCTTTTCCTTTCCTTCAAACTGTCATCTAGATTGGCTGGTGTTTTCTACACACACACACACACACAGGCACACACGTACAATACAAAGAGAGATTGGTTTCTGACAAGAAGTTGTGATTTCAGCTGGAGGAGGAGGTATGGCTGGATGATGAGCAGCAGCAGCTTGTAGAGGAGCTGAAGATGGAGATCCTAGAGGAGAGAAGGAAGCAGAAGGAGCACAACTTTGACAGGGGAGATGAGGTGAGAGTCTAAGCTAGGGAACACTTGTCAAAACAAGAGATAGAAATTGTGAATAAAGAGTCAAATGGTTGACAGGAGGGAAGAGGAGACCTAAAGAGGTTGGTTACCATCTTTCCAATCCCAACAATCAATATCCTGATGATTTTTGGAGCGTCAATCAAAAGCCTGAATTTAATGTCAACATTTGAACAACTCTTGGTCTCATTAATAACTAAGAATTATTCCCATATGATTGGCAAAAAAAAAGAACCTGATAGCAGACATTCTGCGGTTTTGACTAGCATTAAGCTCTCCACTAGCACTGCATCATTGTTGTTTGTTACATTCATATTATTTTTTACCTGTAACTAGTTGATGCTTTTTTGGGGAGTGGGGGATTATCAATTATTGTATCTGAACAGTGCATTGCCTACCATACTTGCCAACACTGATACCGCATTTTGGACAGTTTTTGAGGCAGATACCTATACTTGTATCATTATTTCATCAACGAAGCATGACCAATCGAAACACCTGGTTATATGTCAGACGTTTTATATCCATCAGTCACCGGCCTCATTCCTGACTGCAAAACTCTTTGTATTAGGAACAAATGTCACTTTATATCAATTGTCTGGTGCTGAATCATCCAATAGGGTTACAATATAACATGCTACTTGGCTGATACTTGTTCCTTCTGTAACGTACTGTGTGTCAAACTCTCCTCTCCTTGGAAGCTTTGCAGGTAAATTACATTAAAACATTTTTTTTTAAATCTTTCTTCATCAAATCAGATTGAAGAAGAGACAACAGACACAGCAACCTATTCCTCCAACAATCAAGACAAAGACAGTGGCTTTGGACGCAGTACAGACAGTCCAGAGCACCAACCTCTTCTAGCTAGAATTCACAGGAGGACCCCAGCACACTGCCTTAGGGAACGATGGCGGGCAGAGCATCCACACACAAGACGAGGGACTGTAGTGCCGCCGGACGCTCAGGGTCCAAGGAACCCGTCAAAAGGCCATGAAGGGGTAATCAGTATTCGCAATGGCGGAGGAGGAATTCTAGGGTTAGAGAATCGCTTTGAGCAACTCCTTGAGCTCAAATGTCAAATCCGTAATGGAGGAGAGTGTGGGGTGTACTCCATCCGACACAGTATAGAGTGTAGTCTCACTGAGCAAGCGGGAGGGGATGCAGATGATGTGGATGATGAAGATGGAGGTACAGGAGTGGAGCAGGAGTTGAGGATGCTAAATGAAGAACTGCGTAGCATTGAGCTTGAGTGCCAGAGCATCATGCAGGCACATCAGCTCCGCCAGACCCACCAGGTGGATCCATCACAGTCTCCTTCCTCACCAGGAAGGAGCCCAAAAGATGGACACAAGCGACACGGCAGGTTGGCCGACATCCATGAATACCCAGAGAGATTGGACAGTGATAAGATTAGAGAGAAGGACAGCTCCAGTGCCTACAACACTGCGGAAAGTGCACGGTCGACACCACTTGGTATGGAGAGATCTCCTGATCATTCTCTACAGAGACACATCAGCATTACCAACCAGAAAAACCTCAGACTGGCTTCTTCCACACCGTCCAGCCCCATTCCTATCCCAAAGCCTCAAGGTACACCTAAGGCTGTCAGACCGGCAGACCCAGGGCCTGTGATCTCAAGTAGCCCAGACCAGAGCAACCCTTCCCGATCCGAGTCAGACCCTGCCCTGCCAGCAGACGATGAGAGATGTGAGAAGAGAGGTAGAGCAAGAGATTCCAGGAGGGGGCTTCCCTATGGTTCTACGTACCAGACAACCCCCTATCCTGGCCAGGGAGGATCCAGGCAACTTCAGGTAGGTGTAATTTAGAAGAGATGTGTGAACCATAACATTGAAAGAAAATTTAATTCTAACAATGTTCTCCATTTTGCAGAGCTACGTCCAGCTGCTACAACAGCACTCATCCCTGGAGTATTCCCAGAGCCAGGTGAGTCTGCTAAGCCTCTGCAGAGATCCAGTGCACCGAGGAGGGCGCCCTGGGGAACCCCGTCTGGAATGGAAAGTCAAAGTACGTGCTGACGGCACACGCTACGTGGCCCGAAGGCCTGCTCGTGACCGCATCCTGAGGGAACGGGCACTAAGGATCCGGGAGGAGAGGAGCGGAGGCATGACTACAGATGACGATGCAATGAGTGAGATGAAGATGGGCCGATACTGGAGCAAAGAGGAGAGGAAACAGCACCTGGCAAGGGCCAGGGAGCAAAGGAAGAGGAGGGAGTTCATGCAAAAGAGCCGTCTAGAGTGTCTAAAGGAGGGGCCGGCCAGTGGAGCTGAAGGCAGGAAGGAGATTAATATCTTGGAGCTCAGTCACAAGAAGATGATGAAGAAACGAAACAAGAAGATCCTCGACAACTGGATGACCATCCAGGAGCTAATGAGCCATGGTGCGAGAGTCCCAGAGGGCTCCAAAGTACATAACGCCTTCCTCTCCGTTACAACTGTGTAGCAGACACATAAAGTACTGCAGACTTTAAAGTATTAAACACTTCAACATCAGGTAGCTTGCATTGAAGGAACTACTGTATTATATACAAAAAAGTATCAGGACATCAGTAGCATTCCTGAGTTCACTTTGTAACTTTCACTTTAAGAATGTTTCCTAAGGTCTTTGATGCTGTCCTTCCAAGACCTTATCCATTCAACATGACTTTACACGGTTTTTACACCTGCTTTCAGATAATGCACTAGCAGATGAACAGATGATTTTGGTAGCATTTTGTTTGAGCTGATTCATAAAAAAAAAAAGGTGAAGTACTGACACCATGCTGCTGTGTAGCACCCTTACCAGCGTCAACAGGAACTCTTTGTATACCATGTATTGTGTCTCTTCATTCTCCACTCTTTTGTTTCATTGCATATGAAGAGACTTCACTTGCCTCGTTCAAGGTGGCATTTTTTATAATAAGGGAAAATACAATATTTTTCACACTTTGTACACTAAGTGACTTTTTTGTAAGGGAAGTTTTACACTGAATGTCAATGTACTGTCAACCTATTTACTGCAATTTCTTATTTGTGTTTGTATCACTAAGGTCGGAGTTGACAATATTTGATTGTATTTTAGCGTTTTTATACCAGACCAATGAGGAACTTTAGGAAATTCACTTAAGACAACGACCCTTTCAAGACACATGCATTGAAATGTCCCTTCATTTAGAGTCTCAGTTGAAAGCACTGGAAATATTCTGATTCTATATCTCAAAAGCTGATGTTATTCATGAGCTCGGAGGGCTTTTTTTGAAACAGTTTTACCTCAATTTACAATCTCTGACAAACTTCAATAGAACCTGGTTAAGTTGAACTCTGAAACAAGTTGACCCATACTACAAACCATGAATGTGTGAATTATGTCTAAAATGTTATATAGATTCATATTTATATTGTTTTATTGTCATTTCTATTTATCGTAAATTTGATTTTTTTATCTGTTTATTTTTTCTGTCTGATAAATGTATCACATAAAGTGGCTAACTTTGAAAGGCCAACACAAGGAGCTGTCAAACAAATGTATCATAGTGCAGCCTTTTAACTCAAACCTGCTGCTTTTCACTGTAAAGTTCATTGAAGAGGCCTTGAGTTCAGTATTTGTTGAAGGTGGTATTTGTAATAAAACATCAATAATAATAAAAAACTACTGAGAAAGATTTCACTTTAAGTAACTCATTGCCCTCCTAAAATTCCTCTTTGGTGTTTCTGAAGTTGGACCATCAGATATCAATATAACGGAATAACCTGATGAGAAATCCAAACCACGCCTCTAGTGCCACAGTGAGGTTGATACCTGAGGCTTTTGAGTTAAACGTCTCAACAACTATTGGATGAATTAGCATGAAGTTTGCAAGTTTTTTTCAAAACTTTAGTTTGCCCAAATATCTGCAAAACTTCTTATTCCCATCTGCCTCAGCTCTACATATGGTAAATGCTAATTACAACATGAACATGGCTGTGACCCTATGGTTACCTTTTTTTGTACTGGAAATGCAAGAATTTTCTGTTGAAAATTCATCCAGACTACAGAAAAAAATTCTGTTATCTTCCCCTCTGCTTCATGTCAAATACATAGAGCTCCAAAGTTTTTTGAGATTCAATTTTTCATGCGTCTCAGTCAACAGTGAAAGATGTCTCTATTTTATCCACCATGCATTATGCATGCTGGAGCCAGCTGTTTACATGTTTTGGATTTGAGAAGGCAAAACAGCAAACACTTGCATCCCCCTGCTCAAAAATAAAAAATGTACTCTTTTTGAAGAAAATATCTTGTTTCCTGCAGAGAACAGCACATTTGATCCTCTGCCACACACAAGCACAAAGAGCAGAGGATGAGAGGAGGAAGTCTGGCTGTTGATCTGAGATACAAACTGCAAGAAAATCCTTAAAAGTGCTGCCAACTTACTGAGCAATCCCCTAAACTCTAAAAACACCCAGTCTATTTGTCAGTGATTATATAGAGAATGGTTGCTAATTGAACACATGGGATAACTATGGGAATGGCAATGATTGCTGCACCTGGAAAAGATCTACACCTGTCAACTTGCTGCACCAAAACCAAGCTTCCATATTCACACTCAAAGGAAGTCATAAAGCGGTTGGATGTTATATAGCTCGATAGCACACAGTAATTTAGCCTGTCACTACAGCCTACCCTATTCATGTATTCACACTGGGATGACTGACTGATAATCTCTGTGTGTGTGTGTGTGTGTGTGTGTGTGTGTGTGTGTGTGTGTGTGTGTGTGTGTGTGTGTGTGTGTGTGTGTGTGTGTGTGTGTGTGTGTGTGTGTGTGTGTGTGTGTGTGTGTGCAGGGCGCTGCATTGTCCATTTAGCGATAGGAGGCATCAAAGCTAAACTACACTTCCCATTTCAAAGCATTAAGGAGATCCTGGTGAAGTCGACTCATCCCCCTGTCAATCTCGCTGGGTCTGTCCACAGCCCATCGAACTGAAGAATTAATGAGAGGCATCAGACTGGCATCCCCATCGCCAACGCTATTATGCATAATGTGAAATCAGGTAACAGCGCTGCTCCCACTACCTGCTATCCATCTCCATGTGCAATATCCCACCGGTGGAATCTCTGTGACAGAAATGGCATAGGAACTGAGGAATAATCCCCCACACGTAATAGAATCATAAATGATGAATAAAAAATGTGCATGGCAAAAATAATTTAATGTATATTCAATGCATATTGATCTGTTACAGTCATTTCTTTTGGTATAGCTTTCATTTAAATTGGCTTGGATTTCCATACGTATTATGAAGCAATATGGCATGACCAAAATGTGTAGCTTAATGCAAAGATATTATGGCAACAAGACACAATATAAAAGAGAATTAATCTGTAAGAATATGGAATGTTAAATAGCAGCTTATAACTATAAAGCTAACACAAAACCAACTAAAAAACATACATGGATTTACGTTTCTATCTGAGAAAATGATGCATTGACTGTATTTACATAAAGTAGTGGTCTCTGCAAAGCAAATCTAGTAATTCTTATTCTTATTCTGCTTCAACCACAAAATCAGTCAGGATTTTTAAAGGGGCAGTTTGGCATTTTGGATTATTTGCTGTCTAGCTAAGAGCTTTTTAACAATAACCCTTAAATGCAACAATCCATAACATGTACAGCTGCATTCAGAAGATTAACAAAGCATAACAAAAAAAAAGTCTAAATTATTAACTGTTAGCATAGCTCTGTCTAAAGGAAACAGGATTTACCAGCACAGCAGCAATTCTAAAATGAATTCATTAATGCTAAGTCATTGTTTGGGTACAAATACAAACTGACGTATAAGGGTCATTTTGGGGCTTTACGTCACAATCAATTTCACAATCTCCCTATCAGCACAAGAACAAATAAGCAGACATCTCCAAAATGTCTAAAAGCTATATTTTTGAAATCAATTTGACAGAAAAACTCAGCACGTATTTGAACAAACCAATCCAACAACATGAGAATATAAAGTGATAGAGTGAAAAAACAAGTACTGCCATTGTGGACTGAAGGGGCTCAGGCACTTTCATTTTGTTACCAAAAATCAAAGTATACACTGCAACTGCAACTCAGTGGTGACACCTGGGGGATTTTGTTCACTCAGTAATGAGTGTTAGTATAAACGTAGGTCGATGTTCACGGGAAACTTTACCTCTGGAAAAACCCTTAATTCTAGAGCTACATATCTTCACAGCAGGAAGTTCCAGCAAACCTAAATAGGCAGAGGCGCTGCTTGTCAACAGGCAAGGCGGGCAACAACTGTCAAATTCTGCAATGACAGTCGGAAACCTCCCTAAGGGGGCCCCATCTGACAGCACTCAGTCTTGTTTCCTTTTAAGCGTTGCATGCATTATTGCTGTGAAAACCATAGTTTGTCAATGAAAGTCAACTAGGAGAGAAAGGAGAAAGAAGAGGAAGAGGAGTAAGCACCGGGACTCTCGCAGACATATTAGAATAGTGATAAACGCCGGTTGGAGGGGCCTCCAATTATTTTTGCCTAGGGCCCAGACAGACTCTGGAATCGTCACTGTAAATAGGGACATGTCAAATCTATAAATCCTTCAGCCATGCTTCTCATCTAGATCTGTCTCATTCAAATTCCAACAGCTGAGCAGCCTCATGTTGCAGCATAGCACAGATAAAAAAAAAAAAGCGTGGTATCTGGGCTCTCTTTAATCTAACGATGCCTTTGAAGCAGCGGGGAATGAGCGGGACTAGAACAAAGTCAGGTGTGCTATACTGTTGATGACATGAGGAGTAGTTGTGACATTTTGTGCGTTAGTGAGTGTGTGTCCTTAAGCTTGATTATACAGCGTGTCATCATCTTAGATCCACAGCTGCTCGATGAAAAGATGTACAAACACAGTGGCACTAGACTTTCTTTTGCTTATTTGATGAAGCATTTTATTGTTCAGTAAAGTTGATTGTAAAGAAACGCTTGGTAGCTTAACATGCTAACATTTGAACTAAGATAAAATAAACACAGTTTGAATATATTTCTAACCATTACAATCAATTTTCTTTGAAAGCCTTCACAAAGTTGTCATCTAGTCCTGCTTCAGGTGATTTAAAGACACACACATATATGGGTGGGATATTGCGCTGGTACATCCTCTTTCAGTTCAACAGAGTGCCTGAAGGTTAGCTTAGCATCCCTCTGTGATAAAAATCTGCTCATTTAAATCTGTACACCTTGTGGGAAAGCCTCAGCGCAGAATGAGTAATGGTCCCTCCTACCTCAGCAGCTTCCAGTCAGGCACCCCTGAGCTGTGCAATTAACCCCCAATTGCTCCAGTAAAGCTGGTAACTGGTAAACAACAGGAGGCTGTGGTTATACTGGGTTGCTCCAGGGTATAGACGTGTCTCCCTTTATTAAAAAAAAGCCGACCTGCTTAACAAAATGACAAGAAAACCATCCTACAAAACTCTGACACGCTCGGTGTGCTGTGCACAAATGAACAACCTGCAGATGCAGATTTGATCAATCAGTGTTGTTTGTCGTGCCAGCAACAGCCAAGCCTGCCATATATGATAATGTGGCAGACAATCAAGAGTTGTGTCTTATTACCAGATAAATGACTGATTAGGGTGTGGTAATGACTGACAATTTTCCATTCATTAAACCTCTATTCATGGCCTCAATTACGTGCTAATGGCTCATTCAGACTTCTAATTAACGAAATGGATGTTTGACACTGTCTTTTTCTAACACCCGTTAACTTACTGTACTCCAGTGGAACTTTAGTCAGTCTTCACTTCACTTCTATCTGTTTTTTATTTTCATGCTTGAAGAACAGCAAAAACAGTTATTCATGGCAATGCTGCTTTATGACATTTCTGAATTTTTTGCTTCTTTTTACCACATCAAAAAAACCTTTTGGGACTTTTCTGCTCCTCATAATCCATGTCCTTAAAGGTGCAATATGTAACTCTGACAGGTAGCATTTAATAAATGCAGTCCACATTCAAAACAATGTAGAGAGCTGTCTCCCCCCCAGCCCCCCTCCTCCCTAGCGTCCATGTGCACGCAGCTTGCTCCTGTATGAAGCTTCAGTGTTTAGCCAGCTCTGCATCGGTCTTAAAACCTTTCCTGCGTTCTAATGTTTCACCACATTCCTGGTCGTGAAAGCTTATCAGAAAAATGCCGAGGCTTTTTCGGTTTCGATAGAATCAGTTATATCTGAACCAGTTCGCTTGCCTGCTTCGACCGCTGCAACACCTGTTGGTTTGCCGTTTGACTGACAAGCAGGAGGGCATCCAAAACGGCCAAGTGGGGGGTGCCTTATGACTGCCTACTTATCTGGTCAAAACAAAATAAAACCATTCTGCGCTGCAATCAAAACTTAGAAGGAGGACTTTTCCTGACCGTTTCCACTAAGCGGTCCGGTACGGTACCCGTTTATTGACGTTTCCACCGCCAAAAGTTGGGAATGGTACCAAAACAAGGGATCCATACCGTCCTACATTTTTGGTACTTGGGGTGCCAAGGGTACCGATACGACCCTAAAGGTTCCATTGTTTGTGTGGTCCCGTTTTTCTTGTCCGTTTAACTTAATTAATAGCGGGCTACACTGTGTTGGGCTGCTACGATGCGGCTATCTCCATCTGGCTTACACTCCGCTAACCAAATAAGGGAACTCTTGGCTATGGAAACGCAAGCTAGTTCAGGGTTAACCTTACAGAACTGTACCAAACTGTACTGAAACCAAACCGGACTGCTTGGTGGAAACGGGGCTATAGTGACTGCTACGCTGTTGACAGAGAAGCCAGCACTTCAAGACAGCATGTTTCCTTAATGTCTGATGATAAAGTAAAGTCATTTTATGATTTCATTCAGTAGAAATCTTACATAGTGGAGCTAAAACCAGAAGTAAAATCAGAAGTGTTGCACTCGTAAAGTACTTGTAGAAAACATTTTGGATCTACGATGTGACAGGTGATATTGATCTTTCTTTTGGCCATTAGACCATACGGTCTTCACTAATTATTTGTAAACAACCCTAACCCAATAGCACCCTCAACCCTTACACATCTGAACAGCTGTTTCTTATTTTTCTTGCCCTCCCCCTTACACAGACAATGCAAGGTGTGAAGCGATATAAAATATTCAGAGGACCAGGCCCAAGCAGAGTTTAACACTTGAGATAATTGGAACAGAATACATACAGAAGAGATGGGGTGTCAGGGAACAAAAAAAGGCTGCACGTGTTCCTGTGTGGTGATGGTAAGGGGGAGACTAAGGGGTTGTATATGAGGCAGAGCTGCTAACAGATTTTCTATGATCTTTGGAAAAAGGCACAGGAAGATAATTGTTTTTGATGCAGATAGCAAGCATGAGATCTCCTTTTGAATAATCTCTTTTCACCTGAATGATCTAGTGTGATAAACTTCTAAAAATCTGAATCAAACAATTGAAAAGCAGCTGCTTTACCTGCATTAGTTCATTCATATTTTTTTAGGTACTTTCCCTTATATATATATATATTATATTATATATATATTCCAAGAAGTGAAAACAAATAAATGCCACTTCCAATAACGACTTTTTCATGTTACGCGTGTTAACCTTTTTTGAAAGCATCCTATTTCAAAAGAGCAACTTAAAGCGATCATCACACTTCTTTTCTGGTAGTATTTTTCTGTCTCATGTGTGACAATGGGGTTTTGGTTGCAGCTGGTTTCATAATCCAGCCTGTTCTGACACCTGGTTTATCCACGGAGACAAACATATTCTGTTTCAGTCTCTCCTGTGGGGTGAAGGCTTTGATTAGCCCGTGATGTGCTCAACTATTGATCTGGCTGACTGCTCCTTATCCTGCTCGGTTATTACTGGTTTACTGCAGGCGTCCTGGTGGGCTCAGTGGTTTCAAGTGTTGTGCAGGGAACACCATCTCTGCTCCGCTCAGGGGGGAATCAAAGCCCCCTGGAGCAGAGCGGGGGGGAATAATTCTACAACCTAGTTTTCTGCGAAATGTTCCATTACCGTCTCTCTTTTGCATCAATACAAGTAGAACAATTTCAAGTGTTGCAATAATGTCAAGAATTCTGTTTATTCTACTAAACAAAGACTACCAGAAAGCACCAAATAAAAATATTTGCCATTGACTGGTGGACTCTGGCAAAAGCAGTGATATATTTTAGAGTTTCTTTGCCTTATATGGGATTGAATACAATAAATATAAATAAAACTACCAACCAATGTCAAAGAACCTGTGAGAGGGAATCAGATCTTCATCCTGCAGCTGAAAGAAGTGCAAGCAAAGCCTCTTGTATTCACTTGAAACCTCTAAGAATGGCTCTATGTAATCAAATAAATGTGAAGTATAGATATATATATGTGGTACATTTGACCTTTTCTAAAATAGCCAATGTTTTATTATAATACAACTCTGAATGATGATGATTTTGGTTACTCAGCGAAGTTATTACTTTATGTCTATAGTTGTCCCAAATGTTTCATCCTGCGACGCTCAAAATAACGATGCGAGAGACAGGGGACCCCCCTTCTGACCCTGGAGGTGAAATAATTGAATGTTGTGCACAGCAGCACACACTAATAAGCCTATCCAAACACTGACATTAGAACAACACTAAAGAATACAGCGGCCTTAAAATAATGATATTATTTCAGTGTGTCTGTGTGCATTTTTATTTACAAAGAGCACAACAGACACCTACATTGTTACACTTTCATTTCAGCACAAATCTCACTTTAAGTATGATTTCAGGATGAGTAAAACATGCAATGTTCAAATTTGTATTTGTTTTTGGAAGGCAACCCCACTTTGGGCAGCACTGCTATAGTTGATGATATTAATATGTATTGTTTGATTATATGCTGATTAACTGGTGCAGATTCATCTCATTTGTATTTTTCAAGACATCATTTTTTTTGCTTTATAATGAAATTTGATACATTTTGGATCCCAACAAAAGCAGGAAAAAGCTGATTTTTAAATTATTTACATGGCATTGTGACACTGGGTTTTGGAAATGTAAGTGGTGTTTTTAATTGTGTTCTACTTCAATAGAAAAGATAACTTGTTCTTAAATTGGTATCCTCCCTCTGCTGTCCTCCCTTCATACTGATAGCCTAAAATGTTAGAAGAATCACACAAAGCAGAGGCTTTCTTTGTGAGGTGACCTTTTGGGTTTGTCACCAAAATCCGGCTACACTGAAAGAGATAAGGTTGCAGCCTTTGAGGTTAGGCATAAAACAACTGATGTAGTTCACCTTGCAAGAGAAGAAACAGCCTTCCTGAAGTGTCTACGTGAAATGTTTTTTTTTCTTTGACAAAGGTCATATGTGCCTGGACTTTGAACTCCTGGATCAAAGTCCATACGCTCAGATGGAGGACAGAAACAACCAGGGTCTTACAATGTCAGAGTTGCGTCAGATTCAACATCAATTGGTCACAGCCCTTTCCTCCTAACGTCCATGTGAATTGTGCATCCACACCTCAAACAAGACAATATCATGGTTACCAACCACAAGAAGCGGGCAGTGAAAGTGAAAAACGATTTAGGACGTCTTGGCGTAAAGCGTCTGCTTTCAGTCTGGTGTCTCTGTGCAAAACATCTGGTATGGAGTACCAAAAGTCATGCTGCGATTCTGTTCAATAAGGTCTTCACTGAGTGGTCACTGGGCCTGGGCACCTTCCTTATTCTGGATTGATGGAAAGAGTGAGTGCTGAGCTTCATTTTTGAACAGGAAGGTCCATATTGGCTCATTTTTGTTGGACTGTACAAATAGAGCAGTCCAGTACTTCTACAAACAGTAGACCAATAAGAAGTATCAAGACCCCTGAAGAGTTTTACTCATGTGATGGGATTTCATGTGGAATACATAAATTATGAGGAAGAAGATAGCTCTGGCTCAAATGCCACAAAAGCTTTAAAACAATCACAGTCTTCATGTGATCATTTTTACTTCTTCAGTCTGCTGTTTATGAACTGCCCTGCACCGACGTGATGTGCATATAGTTATAGAACCTCCTTTTTTCTAAATATACGAGATATGTCATGTTTATGAAGCTGGGGATGAACAGTTGACTGCTGAGGTTCTCTACTTGCAGCCTACCACATAATCACAAGTAGTATTACTATATGGTAGAATTGAAAGATGCTCGTGAATTGTTTCGAAGTTAAAAGTTATTAGTGTTATCGATCAAAGGCTATAGAAAAAAAAGAAATTGCAGTAAATGTCATTGCTGTTTTATTTTTCACTAAAATCGTATTTGTGTGTTGCCCTTGTATTCCACAATCCAAGGTGCCAGGTCAGAGACCGAAATGACCACAACCAGACCAAACCACACAAAGATTCCACCAATAATATTTTTAGATTCTAAAAATCAAAATGAATTGCTTCTTTCAGACCATAAGTAAATGCTACACTGTAGCAGCGTTTGCCATCAGCTGGGCTGTTGTTAAATTCCAGATCCAAAGACCGGAAACCAGCTTTCTACAAAATAACCACCGACTGGCATGCATACATATTACTATTGATCAGGTATGCCGTATGCAGTTTTCAGTACATACTGAATACTTCACTGGTTGATGTTAGTATGCAGTAGGCAGTTTCAAAAACAGCCTCGGTGTTCCTTTCCTTTTGTGCTAGTTTTTCTTCTACCTCTGTGTCAGCTTTCAAGAAATGATTACCTCCTGTTCTTGGTAGCCTTAATGATCGAGTAATTTCTGCATTACGCTAAGCCTTTTTCCGGCCATTTTTTGGAATAGGCCAATGTCAGCCTGTGAGTTTGGTTTTCTGTGGAACGACCTTGATCCTCAGACTTTGATTTGGCTTCCTGTCTCCTGAGTTGTGCATTTAGATTCAGAATTTGTGGTTCAACGTGACAGTGACCTTAACCGGTCAGAATTCAAATTTGGCGATTATTTCAGTTTATGACCAGACCTGCAAAACTACAGCCATTCTAATTCGCCTCAGCTCAACTGTGTATTAAGTGGTCATCAGAAAGAGTTATCATGTAGAGATGGCGGTGAAGTTTTTATGGTGTGTGATAATTTTAGCATTGTTGTTGTGAGCATGTTAGCATGCTATAGTTTAGCTCAAAGGACTTCTGTAACCAAGTGTAGCCATTAGCCTAGCTCTGGATCATCTTTTTCATTTGTACTTTGTTTAGGGGTTTTATACATTTTTGTCAAGACAGCTGGTTGGATTGAACAGTTCTTTCTGTAATGGGGTAAACAAAATGTATAAAATAACACAGTTGTTATAAAGAGAAGAAACAGCGTTTGGGTGGGCATAAAGGATCATTTGCTAAATAAATGAGTCAATAAAAGGAACAAGAGGCTTTCCACTTAAAGGAAAAAGTAAATAAATGGCTCACTGTAAAGGCAGAAGAACATTCGGGTTGTGCACTTAGTTTGATCTTTTTCTTAAAGTCTATTGACAATAGATCCTGAAGTGTTTTCCCTGAGTTACTTCATCCTCAGTAAACAGCTCCCTGAATGGCCTCCTCGGAAATTGGAGCCCTAACTAAGTGTCATTAGGCCTGATGAAAGCAAATTGATTTCAGTGGCAAGAAGATTTCCAGAGGAACAAGTGTCTCCAACAAGACTCTCTTAAACACGCCTTTCTTTCCTTTGTGAGTAAAAGTGCACAGATGGTGCTCCCTTCCTCGGCAGTCCCTGTGAAGCTGTGATAAAATGAGGGAAGGAAATGAGGCAAAAATCTGGTTCTTCTCTGAGTAATTGATCAGGACTCTATGAGAGGCTGCACTGTGATGTTGTAGTTAAGCCGCTAGGGCCTGTGGGCCAATCACTGTGAAAGAAATGAAGAGAATAGTTTATGGGGTAGCTGTGGCTCAATTAATGGAGTCGCTTGTCTCTCAACCAGAAGGTTGGGGGTTCGATCCTCACCTCCTGCAGCCACATGTACAATGTCTACTTGGGCAAGACAGTTAACCCCTGCATACACTTTGTTGGCGGCGTCCAGGAAAAAAAAAATCCATTTACAATTTAATGATGCAGCATGTAAGTCTTGTAGATAAACCAAAATCCAAAACAGTTAAATATGTGCTGCTATTCAGTTTGGCCAATTATTAGTAGTTTATTCAAACAAATGAGATAAAATATTTTATTCTTAAAGGCCTTCATACACCAGCTCACTTGATATACACAATCTGGAATAATGAAAATACTTCCAAATTTTTCCAGTTTTTAAACTGTGCACATACATCAAACAATCAACAGGATATCTCACAAGATCAAACGATCTGTAGAACAAGAGTCTACAGCTGACATCTGCATGCAATCATCTTCACAATGTCTATGTTAACACACTAGTGTTATGAAGGTTATATACATTAGCATGCTATCAGTTAGGGTTACGCTTAACCACAAAGCACATCTAAACTCATTAGAATGTCTTTAGTTTTTTTTTACATTTTGAACCGATGATGAAAATAAGGAGATCATAAACGCTTTTCTTACTCATCCTCAGAGGCCATGAATGTCTGGGAAGTCGTCCATGGCAAAATTCCTGGTATTTAATTATTTGTTTTCACAAGTTTTTTGCAAGCATGAAAGCTCTCTTAATGGGTGAGCAGCTGTTATTAACAAGTTGAGTACAAAGATGTTGTTTTGCAGTGTTGTGATCAAAGATTTTTGCGGTGAATTGTTTTAGATTCGATGCAGGTCTATTCAAAAACTTTGAAAAATCTGAATCCAGGCAACAAATTCAACCTTACGTTCATCCCTTCAATCGTTAATTTAAGAAGTTAACAAAGTTTTCAGTCTCCAGGCAGTTCAAAATGTGAAACACTCAAGGAAAAGTTCTGTAGATGCTCTGAGTAAGATATCTGAATAAAATATGTGATAAGGTTGTTCTAGTGGTGGTTAAGTGTATGTGACTCACATGCTCAGAAAGGTTAAAAACTGGATTTAATTTTTCACACCTTTGGCATTTTGCAGAAGCGAGCATTCTGAAGGTTGAAATCAATAAAAGATTCATCTGAGTGAGAAAACACAATGCAAGAAAAACAGAAAATACAAGAAACATCGAGGAATATCAATAAAAACAGCTTTAGACTAAAGCTGCTTATTTGACAGCTGCACAGAGAAGTGTATGCTGGCAGATCGATGACACTAATGAACTGTTTCACACAGCAGGGCTCTGTAAATATCAACGGAACAGCCAGTCAATAAGAACAAACTCGTTATGATCAACGTGTTGCATTTTGTCTCTCTCGCAGTCCTAACAAACCTACATTTGTCTCACCGACTGATCGATTGAGTCGCTATTATGAGAGCATTTGTCATGTAAGTTGTCACAAATGGCTGCTTGGACAGATTTCCAGGCCTCTCATGATCTGATGTAAGGAGTAATAGTCTGATCAGTAATTGCTGCGTGACAAAGTGAGGCTGAGTGGGGGGAAAAAGACCGATGTGATGGTTTCTACAGCTGCACAAAGGCTGCAGAAATGTCTGTATGTAAGGCACTGAGTAGAAGAACTAGGTTTCAAATTACTGTAAATGGCAAAAGGACTTGAGCTTGTAGCACTTTTCTCGTCTTCTCAAAAGTCTACTCAAAGTCCTTTGACACCACAGGTCGCTCCACCCATTCACACACTGATGGCAGAGGCTGCAATGTAAAGTGACCATCAGTATTAACTGATCACATTCATACACTTTCATACACCGCTGATGAAGCAGTGGGAGCGACTTGGGGTGAAGTGTCATGCCCAAGGGCACATTGGACATGTGGCTGCAGGTGCAGGGGATCGAACCCCCGACCGTACGGTTGAGCGATGACCGACTCTACCAACAGAGCTAAGATGATGTCCTCTTTAATGAAACAGAATCACAGTAATATATTAACTCTGCAGGAGGCTTTGACCATGTTAAATGTGGCTAAAAGAGTACTATTTAACAATGTGTTTATTCTGCTGGAAGAGGAACCTCCATTATAACAACGATTGATTGTAATTACAGACGTTGCTTCCTCCTCTCTAGATCCTTTCTATTGTTGTTCTTACTCTCTGATGTTTGTCGCTTTGGACAAAAGCATCCGCTAAATGAATTCTAGAACTCTCTCGTTTTTTTATACTAATGATGAAGCCACACATAAAGAGGGCTGTCATAAGAAGTGAAGCTCTGTCTTCTTGTAAAAACAAGATACTCACTAACCTTGCATACAATTAAAGACTCTTCGACTTTGAACATTGTTAGAAACATTTGGGATTATGTAAACGTATGGATTGTGACGGCCCTCCCGCCAGCAGGGCCTGCTATTGTGTTTCGCCCTTCTGTCTGTGTGTTTGTGTCACACCATCACCTCAGCTCCTGAACTGCAACATGTTTTGTTGTATTCTGGTAATAAACTGTTTAGTTCAAACCGTACATTTCAGTGATTTTGTCAGGCCTTAAGAGCCGGGTGGTGACAGGATGAACAAAATATTATACTACAAGATACTAAAACAAATCTCTCTCTAGAGTCTATTTTAGACTTTTTTTTTTATATGGAAAAGAAACATTATACATTTTTAAGAGCACCAATAAATCAGCAAGTGTATGCTGATGTTGCTGTGTGTCTTTCAACGACGAAACAGAAAATTAAGATTTCAATTTTGATACATCAGATTAAGGTCAATTTTGAGTCAATTTTGTGTCTACAGCCTATTGTGTAGACTCGGAAAGAGAAACCGTCAGATTAAAAACCTAACAGTTGGTACAATTCTGATTTAGTGCTTGTTCAATGAACTGGTCATTCCATTCAGTTGTCAAGCTACGAAGGAAAATGTTATCGTGCCAAAAAGATGAGGCCCAGATTGTAAAAACACCATTTTCTTTTAACTCTCTTGATATGACACTGGTGCTGACCTTCCCTAAAGCAGAGAGCTCGTTAGCATACAGTACACCACAGTATCACAGCACAGTAACTCTTCTATGGTCTAATAAGAATACTTGCTCACAAAATTCACCCGTGTCCCCCTTCTTTCTCTCCTCTTGTGTTAACTGTATCTTTATGTTTTCCTTTCCCTCAGCTGGTTGCCTCTACTAACATCAAAGCCTCCCTGCAGGGCTCTTTATAATCATGTAATCCATCCATTCACTAGATGGAACCTCCTTAAATCCCCCTTATATTTACCTCTATGTTCTCCTCAGGGTGTCCGGGGCCAACTAATAAGCAATAAGCTAGAGCGGAGCCAATGCTAGGAATCCTCCAATCCTTCATCACTGATAGGGGAGAGACCTGAGGAAAACCAGAGGAAGGTAGAAATGGCTATTAACGCCAAACCACCTCCACCGTGTGTACATACAAAACATCCACATGTGCATCCACATAAGACCACCGCTATCTCTTGGGCCCTCCATGTTTGCTTCTCTCTGCCCATATATGTACAAACCAGGAGGCCATATGTCCAGATTCTGTGTCAACACACAATCTAAATGCAAATGGTTAAACGTTTCTTCTGTAGACCACAGCCTCCGAGGAATCAACACACACTCCCAGAAGTCATTCATGCCAGTATTAGATTAGTGGGTATGCGATCACAGGTACGATCGATTATTAAACCTGCATCTTGAAAAGCCTCCATTGCTGTGGCTTTCCTCCAATTGGCCAAAGGATTGTGTTGCTGCATGTGTGTCCACCTTATAGCTCCAACAAGATGCTGTAGCCTCAAAGCCTTTTACATACTGGTGTCTGAGGATTCATTTCCCATTACTGATTCAGATACCTAGACTTATTGGCCAATAACTAGAATCCCTATGCCACAAAAAAACCATTATATCAGTTTTAAAAAACACACTACTTGCTGATATTTTTGCTAGCTATGAGAAACGTTGCATCATACTGTTGTTGTATGTTATTGTCACATGATATATGATTAGTCTCTTTTAAGGGGCTTACTGGTTATGGTATTAGGTCTTTGTATATTCTCCGATACTGGATTTTAGGCTGTTTCAGAGGCTGGTACTAATAAATCAGACATTGATACCAATATCGGTATTAAATAATCAGTGGCGATTCTAAAGTCTGTTTGGGGAGCCTTCCAACCACGCTTCAGGAGGGCAACGAGAGTAAATGCTGTCAGATGGGGCCCCCTTAGGGAGGGTTCCTACTGGCAATGCAAAATTTGCACATTATGGGTCGCTGCTTTAGTTTAAAATTTGTCAGCCCTCTGGGGCCCCCTTCTTGTCTCGGGCCCCAAGTAGTTGCCTGCCTTACTTGTTGACAAGCAGCGCCTCTGTGGATAATGATGCTGCTATCAGTAACCGGTATAGGTACTTCAATTTGTGTCAGATATCAATACAAATATATCAGTATCTGGTATTAGATACTGATATCAGTATTAGATATCGATACTGATATGGTAATCATATATAGATGTTGACATGGAAAAGGCCTCTTTTGGTGGTATACTATCATTGTAAATGTCCGTTATAAAACTACTTTTTAAATTTCAATTAGAAGAAGTAGATCGCTTTCAAACTGTCGTATTAACAAAGCTTCATATTTCCATTTATTTCTAAGTGAATATCATATGCAATACATGTTTGTGTTTTTTTTTTCATTTCCGTGTGGGGACAAAGGCTTAATTACCTTCTAATGCCAGTGAAGGCGTTTAACCTTTTCTGACACCAATACATTAGCTTCTCACATTGTTCGCTGTAAGCACCTGGGAATAAATCCTGAGCCAGACCAATTATAGGTGGGTAGTTAAAGTCTACACCGGCTTCCAGGTCAGGGGAGGAGGAGGGAGAGGACAGTTAAGTCCCCCATGGAGCCTGTGGTCATTAGGAAGGTATGAGTGCGACTGTTGAAGCCGCTTCTATTGGACGAAAGATTAAGTTAAAGCATGTAAAGTAAGGTACAAAAAAAACAACCTTTCTCCCATTTTTGATTATCATTTATAGATTTTCCTCATAACTCCGGGCTGGAGACTGATTAATTAAAGTTTGTAATATAGAGCATCACATGGCTGAAAACCCGCATTTCTTCCAGGCTATTGATTAGTTGAGATATGGTGAAGTATATCTTATGGAGGAGGGGAAATAACTTTTTTTAGCGTGCAGTTGTGCAAAAACATTCAGTTCTGGACCAATCCCTTGTGAGCACTGAATTCAAACTAAAGGCTACAGTGTTCCACTTGTATCTGGCAGCCTCTTCTTCTTGAATAATTCCTCATTTACTTAATTAATTATTGCCTTCATGCAGTCTTGCTGACAAAAAAACACACACAATAATGGTGGGCTATCACAATGTGTTCAGAAAAAAAACTCAACGTATTGATTCCAGTGCTTGGGGAATATGACATACTGCTTAAGGCAAAGCTGTTTGGAAGCTGTATCAGAAATGCAGGGAGGCGGCCCCCCTGCTGCGATGGTGTTTTCTCGCATTTAAGCACGAATCCCCAAAGACTGGAAAGTGCTGGTTTAGTTAGCTACCAGAGGGCAAGAGAGAAAAAGAGAGAGAGTTTAATGTACTTAGAAGCACAAAGAAAATAAACCAGATTGCCGCAATAAAACTGCTTGGATGCCAAACCGTTAAAACACCCAATCGCTTTCTTGGAGCAACTCAAAGCATCAAAAAGACGAACTAATTCACCTCAAGGCATCGGAAGCGTCTCCTAGTAACGCCCCGCCTTTTTTCTTGTGTATGGAAGAGCATCTGTCAAAATACATATCCTCCCCAAAGCATTTCCGAACACCTCCATCCAAGGACAAATCAATTAGCAGTGAAAGACAGGCAGATGGTTTTGAAGGACGCCGGTGCCTCCGCCTCAGGTGAGAGGCGTCGAATGGCGGCGAGCAACTGTCAAGTAGGATACTCGTCTGAGCCGTTCCCCGATGTCATCCACAGGCACACACACTCACGCATCGCCCCCGAGAGCCTCTGCTGATATCAGACACAGCCTACTGAAGGATGCACAATCAACGAATTCAGAGTGAGAGAGAGAGAGAGTAAGAGAGGGGTGAATATTTCATATACATATTATCAAACTGAATCCTAGATTAGCGCTCCCTCAAAATGACCCCAGGTGATGCAAAGGAGGCTGCATGGAATCTCTGCTTGTTCGTTTTTTGTGCACCAAAAAGAAGATCACAGAGTGAATTATTCAGAAAAATTAACACACACAAAAAAAAAAAAAACCAAAGCACACCGTTATTCTTGGATCGCAGCAGTGGAGTTAGCATGCTAATCTTTTTGCTGATTGTATACTTACAGAGGGACAATACATCAAAGCGGTTAATTAGGTGTTTTCCCGGCGTCTTTCATTTTACCTTCCGACCGATGCGATAACAGGCTAACTGAATTAGTGCAGCTGCTTATCTGCAGGTAACCACGGTGACTGTTTGGTTTGCTAATAATTGAGCTATTGATGGGGGCAGGTACAAAAGCAAGCATTTTAGGAAAAACCTGTGTCGAGGAATGATAGAGAACCTGGATGCTGAGGGAAAAGGCCCATCAGTTAGAGAACGCATTGTTTCCTGTTCAGGCATAATCAAGAGCAACACAAAAGCAAAAAGGATCCAGTACACAGGGGCTAGCATGCAGAGACAAAGCGACAAAGATAGGAAATCATTAATTATAAGACAATGGAGCGACAACAACAGCGGAGAACGAAGAAAAAGAACATGAGAAAAGGTGCTGATTTGGTAGAAATTCAGTCCACATGGCATTAGATCAACGTATTTTCCGCATAAGGTTGAATTTAACATTTTGGTATTTTTGGAAAGACACTCCTAAAGATCAGATTTTGTTGAGCTGTTTTCAAAATATTTTCATCCAGTGCCGTTAATTAACTGGCTGACAGACAGGCAGATTCCAATCACGGGAAATGGACCCAGCATAACTGCCAAAAAAGACTTGCTAATTGAGATTCATGCCTTCAAATACCAATCAGATAAAGTGATTAAGTCTTAGCTTGTCCACATCTTTTAAATCATTGCTTCCCCTCCCGGTGCATCATCCTCTGATAGTCCATGTCTCATCATTTCATTATGAATCCTTCTTTGTTTAGGGGCAGCGTGTCTCCCTCGAGGGCTCAGGCTTGGTACAATCAGAAGATGTAATTATTCCTCTGCAGTGATGTACATTCAAACAATCCATATCTGTCCACTATAAGCTTGATGCATGTGTTGCTGTTGCATATGATGTACAATGGTTTGAGACTGTATCGTACAATCACAGTGAGAAATAAGCTAGCATCCATACTTACTGGTAATCGATTTCGGGTTTAGTAGCATTCCACAAGCCTATAGTGTAATACTTCAGAAGAAAAGATGACAGGTTTTTGGTATTTATTTGGGAAGAAATAACAATGTAAACCCAACTTAAATCTATCCAAAGTTTGCATTTCCAGTAATTCTTTTTCTTCATTTGCATGAAGTACATACCACAGATATGGATGGGATAAGACCAAACAATTCAACATTTCAACAAACAGAAACAAACCAAATCTCATAGTTGTTAGTGTCCTCTAAATGGAAAACTAACATCAATCTATTATAACTCCGGGGACTATAGGTGGTGTGGTTCAAAGACATTTTAAAAGTCCAGCTTTGGTCGAGCTAACGAATGAATCGACTTTTTCCTTAAGAGTAAATGTACGGACTGTTTCCCCACAATAGTCAGGCTGCGCAGGTTTATTTACATCTGTCCAGGCATTTCTGCAGACAATTTTTTTTCTTCTTTTTTTTTTCTTGAATAATCGGCATTCAAGACCAAAGAACTAGTGGAGGACCGATCTCTCTCTTGCTCCTCACGTGTCACAATAGTTGTGCGTCATCCTGAAGTCGATTAAAAAAATTGGCTCAAGTTCCTTTCTTTCATTTGCCAGCATAATTACCATTAGCTGCTGAAAATACATCAACACAGAAAAGTTGTTTGTATCATTACCAGAGAGAGGAAATGACCTTGCCCTTCTGTGACAGCTTAATTACTGCTCACCGTTATTGAGAGTCTGAATCACCAATGATCAAAATTTAGAGCTTTAATCAGCATCGGCCAATGTTAGTGCTGACAGTAAGCCTGTAGCCCGTCCTGACAGCTGAAATAGGGTCCACTTCCACAAAGAGTGTGTCTTTTTACGATGGCACTGAATCAAAAAGGAATTAGCCACTTTGCAAACACAACATTACTGTGATGAGCTCAGGATGAATTATGATTCAAAGTTGTCCTCTTACTACTACATGGATCATTTTTGTTGCCATCTGTTTTTATTACTCCCCAGTGAACAAAGAAATGGAGGTTTTTTTTTTTTTAACAGTACAATGGCAGAAAGTAAGTCTTATACGAGCTGTCAGGTTTTTATATATGTGGCTCAGTCAAATGATAGAATAATATCTCAGCCAAAATCACACTGCTTATTCAAATCCCTATGTCTTTGAACACATCTTGAGAGAGAGTTGGTATATAGGAGGTTTTTTTTTCTGCTTCAGAATGTTAATTAAACTATAAATTGAATGTGGTCGGGGGGAAAAGCAGCAGCCCATATCTATGATGGGTACAGGAGAAATGGGGTTCACTGAAGAAGGCAGGGCTCCATTCATCTCGACTTTGAAGAACATTAGTCCAGTGGCTGAGCAGGGCCCATCCCTCTCACACACACTTACTGGGAATGTTCCACAGGACGTTAAATTAATTTCTCATTTCGAGTCATTAACCGTTTAATGAATGAATACTTTGAAAGTGGAATAATTCCGCTGGACTGTTAAAGAGTTTTCAGGGCATTGATTTCACTTCTATTTCACCATCGGAGCAGCAGCATGGAAAGATTTGGACATCTTCACGCTTGCATTCGACCTTGACTGCGGCGTGACTGCTGTATCATGTTTGGAATGCCTGAGAAGTCTCCACCATTCCTCTTCGATTGAGACGTACCTTGTTCAAAGCCCACATGTGTCAGAGCCTTTCTACTTCGCTTTGTTTCCCCCTGTCTGTCTTTCTCCCAGGTCTGTTTCCACGTCCGCACTCTCAAAAAAAAAAGAAAAAAAAAGAGCAAGTCGTTTCTTTTTGCCAAAGTGGCGCTGATCTGAGAGACAGCCTGGGATCTGCTGCTTACGTAAACTGTCAGCACTGAGGACTCTGTGTATTCTCGGATCAAAGTGAGGCCTGTCTGAGCAGCTGAAGTGCCCTTAATGTGTTCGTCTGAGCAGGAGGATCCACAGGCTGGTTCTGTCTGCCTGACTGCTGCTGGTCCGTGACTCGGAAAAAAGACGGATATTCTCAAGAGGGCATATGAAAGACCAGGAAAGGAAGGAGTACTGGTGTTGGCAGTACAACCTTGTTTGACAAATGGGTTAATCGTGAATATAATTGCTGTTCTTTATTAAGTGAGATACCTGGATCTTACATAAGCGACAGTTTTCTGTAATTTATAGGAGATTAAGTAGAGCCCCACATCTTGACACAAAAACAAACAGTATATGGAGGCAATCGCAGACTCAGAGGTAGCGTTTAAAAGACAGTCCTTTAATCCAGGCAGGGGTTCAGTACACAGGTCGACAGATAAACAACAAATCCAGATGGTTAGGCAAAAAGGGCCAAAGGTCAAAAGGCAGGCAAGAGTCATACACTAAGAGCTAAATACAAATTGAAGGGGCGGAGCTGTGCATTCTGGGAGTTGTTGTCTTTCATCCACATGAGCCAAACAGACACGTGCTGCCTTTTCTCGGTCAAGAACGCACCAACTTCAAAATGTATTTCACATTTCTACTACATATATGACCCAATTTCAATACAGATTCATGTTTCAACCGGTGAAGTATCCCTGCAAGTTTAAGGAGCTAGTCTCGCTTATAATCAAGCTAACCGGTTTGCGCTGATTTGGAATCATCACCTTGTGGTTTCAGAACATCAAACATCTGCTTCGATCTAGCCAGTTGACTGACACACATAATAATGATAGTCACATAATAACATAATGGTGTTTACCATTACTCTGCCTCACCCTCTTGTATAACATGTACATACATAGAATGGGGATCAATTAGGTTTGCAATAATGCCATTAGCGGGAAATGTGATATAAAGCTGAATTGACACGTTTGTAACTGGGGGAATCAAGAGGATGGGAAAGTGGCTGACTGTTGTTTATAAAGAACTGACACTGCCTGGCCGATTCTTTTACCTATAGTAAGCAACAACACAGGACAGGATTATGGAAGAACATGACTCAGCTTTTTACACCCCACTGTTTCACGTGTCCCTTTTGAATTTTTAATGAAGTTTCAGATGCCCTTGTGGATCCAAACACAGACGGCTTCAGTTTTTTAACACCACAGGTCCATTCACCCCCATTCAGTGTCCATCATTCACATTCACAAGCCACTGACACAGCAGCAGTAGCAACTGGGGGTCAAGCGTCTTGCCCAAGGACACATCGGAAATGTGGCTGCAGGAGCTGGGGATCGAACCCCTGATCCCTCAGGTTGAGAGACAACTACCACTGAGCCAAAGCATGATCGAGGAAAAGACTATTAATCTATATATAACTTTTAAGAGTCATCATTAATTTAACTGTAGAATATGTTCTAATAAATCATCTTTTCAAGTGCAGGTAGGGTTCCAGTTGTACCACTGGCAGGACTGATGATGGACACTCTGTCCACTGTAGTATTTGTCTATATTGACCTTTTCTTTCACTACATCTCCCACCTCCTCTCTTTCGCCTGCCTCCCCAGACGGAATGAATCCATCTTTCGGAGGGAGGTAATCACGACTTCTCCCAATTATATCCTTTTCTCTGTGTTCCTTCGTTAAGAGACCTCGTTAGTCCCATTGCGACGCTATCAGTGATTGATCACAGCCATCAGCCTCGTATCCTGCCTTACATCCTCCACCCGGAACATCGAGAGGCGATAAGCCTGATAAACATTCACTGATAAAGGCTGAACGCATCTGATTACAGCGACATGGAACCCAGCCAAGATGCTCAACCATTAGTCGCTGTGCATTTTACTCATGGAAATAATTTGGGAGTCAGTGATAGAACGCATGTGACAGCAAACTGTCTTCATACATCAGTGCTTTTACCAAGGGAAATAACAGAGATGTAAACAGATTGAGAGACTATGGAGCATATCGAGTCCTCCACTTAGCCAGTCGCATTATTTAACTATGTTATTCGTGTTTGTGTGTGTTCTTCAGCTCCTGTAAGCCCTAATGGCCCACTTTAACCTGTCCATCACATAACATAACGACAAAGTAAAGGGCTTTAATTAACAGAATGGATCCCATCGTCATGGGAACAGATGTGATAGGTTGTTACTGACGTGTTTCGCCACCTTGAGAGGTTTGAGAATTGCACGGTGTGAAACACACACACACATACATGCATGCACGTGATGCTCCCGTCAATTTGCAGAACACATTTTGGCTCATCTGAACAGAGCTTGCGCGCTGTACATTGTACATGTGTGTCCAAGCAGATCAATAGGTGTTCACTATAAAATGGACTCGGGCGTAAATTAACACCCTAGGGAGCTGTAAGAACAAGACACCAGCACGAGATTCACCAGGATGTAATATGGACAAATACACCTCAGCTGCCTGACAGAACAACAAGTAGCTGGGGTTCCAATCGGTTGTACTGCTTTCATTTTCAAGACAGAAAATGAGCTTTGATGCATGAATAAATGAGTACTGCAGTGCGTACAAAAAAAACCTTACAAGAACTTTCATTCCATCATGGTACAGCTTTATTGTACCTGAAAACCTCGTTATTATAGGTTGTAAAAACATTTAATACATAGTATATTTCCAAGTGTGCTGCGGTGCTGATCCTTTGACTCTATGCTATTGGCTAAAAGCAACTAAAGTGATCTAACGTGCCATCATCCACATTTTATTTCCACTTTTTATTAATGGTTGAATATAAAATCTTTCAAATCTCTTCTTAACGTATTCACACTTCATGGATGTAGACCATTTTCAACACAAAGCCAACACAGTTCAAGTGACTCATTTCACAATGTATTCGTATGTTTTAAGACCGGTAGAGTCACAGTTCACAGGCTCTTAATCGTTGTAATTGATGCAGGGAAAATGATAGATGCAGGAATCAACAACTCTGGTATGTTTGTAATTTTATGTTTTAGCTCTGCATTACATTTTAATTTAGTTTTTATACTACTCCATTGAGCCAATAGGGTAACTTTAATCAGTTTTCATTTTCTCCTCTTTTTCATTGGGTATGTATAATACATTGAAGGGTACACATACCCTTGTACACATTACCAATGAGGGTCTTTTCACAGTTTCCCGGTTACCTTGTATGCTATATCACATGATGTGATTGTGTATAAAGCTCCACTCATCTGACACCTACCCGGCGGCAGCGGATACGAGCATTAAAAATTACAATTTAGAAATAATCAATAAGATGGATACTGCTCTTGTTTGAAAATGAATACTGATCCCTCTACTTGACCTACAAAAGCAGTCTGTTTTATCACCAGCTGAAAACTCCTCACAGGAGCTTTAATGCTGAGTGAAGTTTATTGAATCTATCTCTCCATGACTTCTTCACATTTTTGTCTTGTACAGATCCCTTTCTTTTTGCTCGTTCTGAGAGAAAGTAGGGGTTAATGGGTTCAGTGAGTGTTTAATGTCTTGCATTTAACAACATGCTTGTAGGTGGTAATCTGAACTATGTAACTCAAAAGGACAGTCCTCTTTTCCCACTGCAGGTCGCTCACAAATACATAACATTACATTTGCATTTTACTTTTTCAATGCACATATTTATATTTCTAAAAAATGTGCTTGACATCGTCTAGCGTCACTGTCACTGAAAAATGATTGAGTGCAACCTCTTCTTGCAGATCTGACCCACACAATAGACCCTTTAGCTTTAAAATGAGCATGCTGGCAAACACACTTGTATCCATGCATACAGTATATAGTCAGCGTTTCACACATTCTCAAATATATGCACACAGACAATAGCCTGCAACTCCCCTCCAGTCTGGCAGGTAATTGCTGTCTATGGGGGGACAGGTGCTTCTACAAAAGAGCGCCACTGTCCAGGCAGGCCCTATTCAATTCCACTGTAATTACCTAATTGAAAAACGTGCAGGGAAAAGACTGTGTGTGTGTGTGTGTGTGTGAGTGTGTGTGTGTGTGTGTGTGTGTGTGTGTGTGTGTGAGGCAGAGAATGTGGAGAGTTGGGTAAAGGAAGAGATAAGCTCTGGGCTCTCTGAATACAATAAAGCTATACACTCCACACCTCACACACATTCATATATGCTTCCAAAGTGTCATTTTTGCACCTATGGACACGTGATCACACATGTATGACCACACACACAAGGACACGCTGAGTTTTTTTTTTTTTTTTTGCGTGAATCAGATCACTCCGGGGGTAAATATTGTCAGGCCATGATTGAGGGATGGAGTGAAGGAGGGTGCAGTAATGGGAAATCTATTGTTGTGAGATGAGGATGCAGCAGGGAGAAGAGGAGGAGGAGGGTCAGAGCACGTTTGGATATAAAAGCAGCACGGTCACTCTCATTCACTGCTGTCAGCCTCTTTATCTCCGCGTCCCCTCTGCTTCGGCTTGAAGTTTTATATGGGATCTATAGACAGGGGAGAGCAGATGGTGCCCGTTTGAAAATGTGATGTCTGTCTATGAATTTCCTGTGAATGTATTGTGCACATGTGAATATAAATGTGAAGCACTGGGTTGCCATCCTGCAAACTTTCTCTGCAGAAAATGTGCCAGATATTCTAATTTAGAAAAAAAAGTAAGTATGCTAATAAGCTGTAAATGTATTCATTTCAAGAAAAAAATTGATGGAAAAGTGTGTCTTTTTGTGTGGAAGAAACAGTACTCTCTTTTTAGTGTTGCTGCTATCATGCTTGTAAAGGGAAACTAAATAGAGCAAGCAGCTTGTTAGCTTAGCTTAGCAGAAAGACAAAAAAGGGGAAGCAGCCAGCCAAGCTATGTCCAGATGTCGGGAAAAAAAATTGTAATAATTAATCATTCTTGATTGAGTAATATATCTAAAACACCAAATGATACTAAAAAAGTTGAAACTCCATCCAGATGTTCCGTTGTTTTTTCTGTTTGTCTTTTACTTTTGTAATTTCCTGTTTTATTTTGTTACTTACCCTTGTCTATGTCTTTCAGATCCTGCTCCTCATGTTTCCTCCCTTGTGTGAAATGGTGTGTTCCAGTTGATCTCGTAAGTGGGAAATTCCCAGTTCCCAGACGGAAGTATCAACTGGAATGCCCCCCTGAAGTCGTAATTACGACTCGGAAACTGGGGGAGAAAAAAGTAGCCCGAGTTCAGATCCAATATGGCTGCTACGTGCATCGAAAGGAATGTTTCAGATGCAACTGTTGAGTTTATTAGCAGCTTACTCGTCTTTTTGTGTAATTAAATCAATCAGACCGATGGTATCATGCAAATTCTCTCTGTGGAGGTGTTTTCATGTTATTTTCGGTCAGAAACTATCACGTAGTGTGTTATTATCGTCTGGTATTAGCGAACAAAACAAAGGTACTCCTGGACGCGTCCATGTTGCTTTTCCGACTTGCAGCCGGAACGCAGTTTACTCGGGTGTGACGTCATTCCCAGTTCCCACTTCCGAGGTAAATGGAACGCGGTATAAGCCCCACCTTGATTGAGCTCACCTGAGTGTATGGATATTTTATCCATGTGCGTCCACCCTTTCCTTAGTGTTACATGTAATACTCATTCTAGCACTTTTTCCCAGTGAGGTATTGTGTATGACTTTTGTCTGCCTTCTTGACCCTTCCTTTTGCCTGCTCCTTTTGATTTGTTAGATTGGGATTTTTGGTCTACCCGTGTATCGAACCGGAGTGAATAAACCTGCTTTTTTTACCCTGTGAAGTCTTCCTGTTGAATCCTTTTGAGTGCGTCATTGTGTCAAAAGTGAGATGGACTTTAAAATATCACAGTACATTCATACATCAGTAAACATATCAGTTAACATCATTATACAATTTTATAAATAGTAACCTATATGTAATAAAATAATGAATTGTAAAGAGGATAAATAAGCTGTTAGCAAGCTAGCTGGTAGCTTCATACCATCACTATACAGACAGTAATACAGACATAACTTTAGAGTTCTAGAGTAAATATGCAGATCCATCCAGCAGCTGTTAGCTTAGCGTGTAGCTAAGCTTAAAGACTTGAAGCAGGGAGAAACACTTAGCCCAGCTCTGTCCAAAGGTAACAGAATGTTCCTAATAGTACCTCTAAAACTCATCACTTCACACATGTTGGTTTAATTTATAAAAACTGAGAATTTTTACACTAACCATAGTAATAGCTTTGTACAAAAAAGATTTTAAAGAAGCTACCTAGCTTTGTGCTGTTAGCTTCTGAGTAACAGTAAAGATAAAACAGTAGTATAGATCTTTGTGAAGGCATATAAGGACAATGTCAAACTTCACCTAATAAAACAGAACTTCTGAAAGACCAGGTTGCTAGTTTTTATATTAAGTAAATCACGGTGTTCAAACCACTTCAAAGCCCCTCAGTATCTCCCATTTTGTTCCAAACAGAAACTGGACAAACTACCATGCTTGACAAGACAATAGCATCTAATTTTTGTGCTTGGGTGAGTTTGTCGTGCTGTTGCAGCCAGTTTCGAGTACACTGTGATTGCAGCGTTGCACAAAGTGATGGAGCTCAGATCCCCAAGGCTATAGCATAGCTCAGCGGGCCCAGACTCACACTAGGGTTCCTGAAATTTTTGGAAGTGCTACACAATCCTGTGTAGTCTCAGCAGTCTGTTGCCATTTCTTGCAAGGCAAATACAACAAAAAAAAGTCTGGGCATGTTTGATGAGTACATCTGGTATTTTTGTACACAAAGTTTTGGTTTATCTTCGGATGTTTGGGTGCCCTCTGAAAGGTGCAGGGAGAAAAAAGAAATCAGGCTCGAGAAACTAGGCCATACACTGAGATGGATTTCAAAGATGTTTTTTGTAGGAGCAATTTGAAAAGATACAAAATTAGGAATGCAAGAAGAAAGGGAGGACAAAGGATTTTGGGGTAGAAATACAAGGAGGAAAAGGAAGATGCGTACCACACCATGAGGATAAAAACAAGGACAAGGACTGAATTTGGCAGAAAGCCTGCAAACGGCGAGCTTTTCCACAGTGTTGGCTGCTTTGAAAGCAAGCGAGATGTTGCCGAGAGCTGGACAGACATACTTTGGCTTGGCTTCGTGGCATTTGTTGTGTTGAGTCTGACAAACACAAACAGAAACTAAGCTGTGAAGTCAATAAACCAATCTGCTGAAATACCCATCACTCTCTCTGTGTCTCTCTATATTGTACCCAGTAAATTGTAGGAGCAGATTCAGTGTCAGACTGAGCAAATATGTCATATTCCATCTCACTGGGCATCAAACGTACCCTGGAGTCACCCACATGTAAATAAGGAACGCGGGACATGTCATTCTGTTTGTGGGGTACATTCAGCGCCTGTGTGCTGTTCTCTCTCATCTCCTACAGCAGTGATATGTAGACCCTATTACAACATGTAAATGACCCCCTGCTGTGCAATCTAACAGTATGATGTGACATACAAGTGGAGCAGAAGTCATATTTAATATAAGACCGGGTGTGCTGGTGTGTGATGCCTCTCGACCTATTACCTCCACTCGCTGTGGCTGTGTGTGTGTGTTTGAACATGTTTGCATAATGCATCCATACAATTCATGGATGTTAGATTTAAGCTGTCATACTTGGACAGATGCGTCCTTGTCTTTGAAAATGACAAGTCACATTAAAAACAGGGAACTTCATCTTTAGATCTAAGCATACATTCACTAGAAAAGTCATAGAAGCTCAGCAAAAGCTCTGAACTCAAGATAAAATAGGTACCACTGTTCATAAGGTTGTTTTTTTATGAGAAATTAGTACAATTGAAAAATCTGTGTTTTTTAAAGCTGCTCTCATCAAATTGTTTGTATTACCCATGTTAAAGGAAAGCTACTTTAATGTGATGAACCTATAAATATTATCTTGTTTTTTTTACCCTAACTATATCATTAGCCCCTAAAGGCCCTGACACACCAAGGAGATCATCGGCCGTCGTTGGTGAGCGATCGCCCCCCCTGGTTTTTGCGTAGTTTCCGGCTCTGTCGCGACCCATCAGGTTTCATGTAACTCCAGCTCTTCCACCCATTTGCCGCCTCCGCCTCTTCTTTTCTTTTTCCACTAAAAGATCAATGGCTGACAACGCCAGTGCCATTTTCATCTTTTAATCAGACATGAATCTTGATTACACTTCTGTGCAGAACGTACGTGGTGGTTGCCCGTCGACTGTAGTCTTTGCGGTGTGTTCAAATGTGACTTTTTGGCCAAGACAAAAGGGGACATGAGGTGTCCCCACAGTTGGTCTTCGTCACCACTAGTTCTTTGCCTTGGGCTTTTATTCCCAAGTCGCGTTTGATCACAAGAGTTTCTCTGAGATCTTGTGTCTGTAAAATCTTACTGCAAACAGCAGGTGTGTGGTCTCTGGGTCTGGCCGGGTGCTCTAGTGTGTGTGTTTGGATTATAATCTTACAAATGGGTTGAAAATGTCCTTCTGTCTGTGGTCACCCACGTTTTTTTAAAATCAGGTAAGTCTAGTTGTCTAGTTTGTAGCCAGCTTTAGTAACATTTCTTTTAAGTTGTAAAAAGCCTCATTGACTCATTGGCCCAATTTATATTCCTCATCTTCATCGTCAGTGCTAAATCAAGCACTCCTGTCAAGAATGTCCTTGACTGAACTGTGGAATTGCATTGTGGGAAATGTAGGCACTGGGTTTGCCAAAGAAGGAAATCATCCTCAAAGCCTGAAAGTGCTTACAAAGTGAACTCTTCAAGTGTCCTTAAGTAATTCTTCTTTTTGATGCTTTTTGATAGTGTGATCTAACACAGACCACATATTACAGCTTACCTTCTGTAAAAAGGTAAGCTAACCTCAGTATAATAAAATGGCTGGAAGCACGGTTTGTATGCCTTTGTGTGTTCATTGACAAAAGTTTGAGAGAGGACATCCTGTATGTAACTTCATCAGGTTCATCCTACAACTGCTATCCAGTTTTTCTGCTTATTTTAAAATCCATTTATTCATCCTAATGGGAAAAAAGTTTTGTGTCCTTTTACATGTAGCTCAATTTTAGGATTTCTTTATATTAGTGGTTGTTTACCATGTTTGATCAAAGAGCCCACTCATAATTAGCCCACTATTCCATTCACTAGTACACTGAACCCTTACCAAATAGAGAAAACACCTTGGGTATGTTTGTTTCTCTCGAAACCTCTCAGTTTCTCTTTTTTTAATTTGATGGGACCATTTCGAGGTCCTACTCTGTTTTCAGCAAAGCTATATCAACAAGATAGAGCTCTGAAGCACCTAATTGCTATATTGGCAATGACAGCCTTGGTTTTTTTTTTCTTTCTTTCATCACTAACACACTCTCATCAGCCATTTCTCTGTGCTCCCTCTATGCACTTATCTCGCCCTCTTCAACATTTTATCCAGTGACAAAGGAGAAAAATGGCCAACCGTACCTTGAGTTAAAAAAACAAAGCTAAACAAACAACACACAGAGACACAGGGACATTTAATTATTCTCCTATGTGCACCCCGCTGTAAATGCCGGAGGTCACATATTTATTTAGAGCAGTTTCTCTTCCAGACTGGATAATACAAAATAAGAAATACCAGAGTTATTTATTATGATATAAAATGTGCAGTTTCAGGAAAATGAAACCTTGGAGGATGGCTCATATTGAATTTTTCAACATGGTGCTCAATCCAAGCTATTGTCTCCCTCTCCCTGAGGACCTGGCCTGTTACAAGTTGCCTTTAAGCACACAGGTCAATAAAGGTAATTGATAAGCTCTCATATGGATATATAGTGATGAATGAAGGATCTTTCATGTGCAATGAATCAAATGTCTTCTGGAGCCATAAATGAACGCTCGTATCCCCTCGCCTAATGGGAATAAGCATAAACTTTTTCCACAAAGTCAATGCGGTATACAGGGTTATCTATACATCTGTGTTATTAGTCCATCACTTACACTTTATGAGCACCTCAGTGTTGGTGGCCTAGTCATAGATTATTGGCAAGACCATTGATCTGCCTCAAGGAGGTAATGGAAACATAGCATCAATCTTCAAGTTAGATTTTTATAGGATAAACTAACAAAGATGCATTTTGTCGATAGAAGAAAAATCAAATGGGATTGTATTTGCCTACTCAAAGCCCCTATAGCAAATTATCTACATCTGGAAACAAAAGGTCAGCAATTGCTTTTTTTTATACTTATACTGATAATAAACCCTTCATCCATCCATCTTCTTCTGCTTATTCAAAGTCGGGTTTTTTTTCTCCTTCAAATGTGTCTGTTATTTTAAAGTTAAGTTAGTAACTATATGTTCCTTCCCTGGATTGGAACATCAAAAAAATGCTTCCCCCTGGTGGTTAAAAAAGAAAGTACACACTCACAGCACTTCTTCCAAAAATAATGAGATGACCTTTATTTTAAGAAACCACACAACAATCTCACAACGTATCAACAAGTACACATGTAACAAAAGATCTCCCCTCACATTACAACCACACCAACATAAACACAGATACGATTTGAAGTGTTTAAAATACATTCAACAATGGAAAAACACATCACTTGAAAAAATTTAAAAAAAATTTAAAAACTTTGGCATTAGCAGAACTTGTAGCTTATTCACATGATCAAGACTGACATAAGACAGAAGAATGAACTATTCTCAAATGTGAGGAATCATTTTTTGCTTGATTTTAATTCAGGTTAAGAGAACCTGTGTCACAGATATATCACATAATGGGACAAACACTGTTCAATCTGACTCTGATAGTGGTTATATAGGCCCAGCCCCTGCAACTGCAGAACATTATATGTATATAAAATATTGAAGAAATTGTTTGCACAGTCAAATGACACTTAAAGTTCCTGACTTCTCGTCCATCATGTTGGTCCTGGAGTGGTTTCTGACGGTTGAAAAAGTGGTCCAGTGCGTCCATCTCCTCATTAGGGCCCGTCTGAAAGCCTTTGTCCAGTTCTGATGTGAGTCTCGTCTCTTTTTTTAATAAGAGCATTTTTCATAAATTCTCCAATATGGAAAGACAAAAGCTACTCTTCCAAACATCAAAGATCTGACAGCAGTGAGTAATTACAAGGAAGAGAATAAAATATACTTAATGCTGTGAAAGTCTGCACATGGAGAAAAGAATCCATACGTGCATGTGTGGTACTTAATTTCCACTGCGAAAAAATCTGTACTTTGCTACAGGGCCGATCGGCTTTTATAGCATTTAAAGTCGATTTCAGGCATTTACATCACGCTCTAATCCAGAGCAACTTAAAAAGAGCAGAGCGGTTATTAGTCTCACTCTGAGACAACCCTGACTGTCTTATTGAGCTTTCAACATCTGCTCACTTAAATAATAAGTCTCTTCTTTTTGGCTTCTTTTCCAGTCATTTCCAGTTTCCTTTGTGTCACCGTCCACGTGGGGCTTTTCTGTTGACGTTGGCCAGGCTGTGTGCCAGTCTCTTAGTGAAGAGCGGGTGGGCTTTACCACAATATGTGTGTGTCGTCTTTAAGAGTTCTTCCTCCAGGGGCTCCAGCAGAGACGTCACTGGATCTGAACCGAAAGGGTACTGGAACGAGAAATTGTGACATTGAGTTGACACAACAAATACTGATAAGAAGGGATGTGCTTTAAGAGACAGAGTGTCCCATTGAAGTTGCTAAAACAAGGATTTGCACGGGATATAAAAGCAGATTCATATGTTATGAAGGAAGCTTCTTTTCAGACGACTTGTACTCTCCTTCCTCTTTCTCTTTCTGGAACATGGGGGTGGGTTGGCTAAAGGTTGGATGAGTGGGCTTGGAAGACTTCAAACGAGCAGCTGAAATCCCAAACTACAGTCTAAAGTCCCCTGAGGACAGCTCACACCCCCCTACTGTTCCACTGTGATTGATCAGATTCCTCCTGTAACGTAAGCGAAGTGCTGCTGTGGGCAGCGTTCAGGCTGCGGAAGATATCTGTCCCAGGATAAATTAAAAATCCAAATCCGGGAGGCATGCTGGACTCAGATGGGACTCCAAATCTAATCTGATCGGTCAGCTGGGCAGAAAAACATAAAGCAGTTGTTGGGAGTGAGTTTTTATGCTATAGGCTTAGTGTCCAGTGATAACAGGGGATCAGAGAAGAAATTTCATGTCTTCATGATAATGAAGGAGCCTTTACAACGCTCTGAGGAAATCAAAGGGGAATTACCATTTTTTATGCCAGCTCATTTGCTTGCGGTTGGTTCCCTGATATTGGGTCACAAAAAGAATGGCGTTTTTATGAGCACATACTCACACACACACACGCGTTGGTCATAAAGTTGCATTTACAGTTGCTGTATTGATTTTGTGCGGCTGATGGGGCACCCTTGGCGTGCAGACTCCAACTCTAAACGTACCATCGGCTGTAAAATTTTACTGCTGCTTCTTGGGCTCAGCTTTTTTGCAGCGCAGGGGAGGGAGGAGATGTTTTATGACAGACAGACGGCTGTGGTCTGTCTGAGAAGGAAAGACAAGCAGACAGACAGGGAGGAGCAGCGCTGTCTGTGCTGCCCTTGCTTTGTGTGAGGATACAGGGACAGGCACACTTATTTCCTTAAATGTGTTAAACTTGAAAGTCATTAGTTGAGAATCATTTGTTCCCTGCCTCTCTAATGTGGAATGCTGCTTTATTAATTTGATATAACTTTACCCTGAATGTGTTTAAATTCTGTCCTCGTTGAGTTTCCTGCCTCAGCCTCTCACCTGATTACACACCTGATCCACATTAGTAATGAGGAAATCAGGCCCAGTATATCTGAGCTTTCCAAAGTGCATTCCCAGTGTGGCCAGATTGTCTCTGTTGCTTGAGCTTTCTGGAAAATGTTCTCTTGTTAACCCTTTTTTGTATATGACCATTGTAAGACCGCTGGTCCTATCCGTCTCTCTGGCTTCTTTCTGCTGACATTTGCATATTACATGTGAGTTGAGTGAGTTGAACTGTATTTCAATTAGACATTTTGTGACTGTCACAGTCGTCTTCCTTCAGTTGGTTTTCTGAATGCTCACTCTCACCGACCTGTCAGTGTGGGACTGTTAGTCTTTCACTCCCCAGCACTGCACAGACACCCTGAGGTTCTGTCGTAGTAAAACAAGACAAATAGAAAAGAGAAGGTCTGCCCAGTGAGACGAAAACACACACGGAGGATCAATCCACACTCCTCCATCCTCCTGGCCAACCAGACTTAATCACATATCATTGGAAGGGTCAATATCTAACACAGGCTATTGGGAAAAGTGTGTGTTTTAGTGCATGCTCTGGGCCCTCATGTGCGGTTTACTGCACGCTTGTAGCAGCATGCACAGCACCTGAGCGTGTGTGTGTGTTCTACTATCATTGATCCTGTCCTATAAAAGCGGGAGTTTTAACTGCGGGCCGTGGATAAGGTATGGATCAGCCATCGCTCTGATCTATGCTCAATGCTTTGTTAATAAGAAAGCAATGAGACTCCAAACAGTGATGGCTTCATTAAGTAAATGCCACTCATGCCGTCAATATCAGTGCACTCTGGTAAACAACCCATAAACATCCTCGTGGGGCAAATTAGCCTCAATCCAACCTTCTCAATATGGTGGGGATTTGTGTTTCCAATTCAGGCAATCTAAAGACACACACACTTAGGGTGTTTAGGGTCAGCACCAATCCAAAGTCTAATCCAGGAGGATAAAGAGAAGGGGTGGTGGAGGAGAGCAGGTGTGTCGCTGGGGTTATAAAAAGGGCTCTTTTCATCAGATGTCGCACTAAATTACAACAACAACACTTTAAAAGGCTCAGCAGGCTCTTTTTCTTCACTTGAACGTCCCCAAGAGACTTTTAATGAGGTGCACTTTCTTGTTTACTTTCACTATTGTGGTAGAATCTTTATTTCCCAAAAGGCCTTTGGGGGATTCACCTAACTTTCTGCATTTCAAAAAGTACAAAGACAGAAACAATGGAATACAGTAACATGTGTGCTGTTCTTTCAATAAACAGAGTGAGCAGCATCCCCTACTGAGGATGCACTTTTAGACTATTGAGACTTTTGTTATGAAGTTAGAGACACATTGTTACTTTTTGATTATGTTCTGTCATCAATTGAAATGATTTTGAATAAATTATGATAGATCTCAAATCACAGGCAGAGATGCAAAGAAACCTTGCAGTTCTCACATCTTCCAGTCGTTCATGCAAAATTACACTTTTTAATGAAGATGACTAAAACGAACATAAAAGCTGCTTTGAGGTTTACTGTGGTGCAGTTAACTTTATGTTCCGAGGGGTTACATCAGATGCAAATAAATCTTTACGACGGATGCATCAGCAGTGGGAGTTTAATGTTGCACCGCCTGTTTTAATGTCTTTTGTTCTACGTGGGGAGAATTGTTTTTTAATTCTTACAGTTAGTGTATCTGATCGATGCATTATTCCCACCTTGTAACGACAAGCTTTAGAAAAGGTTTGTGATGTCTTAACTTCAACTCACTTTCTGCCCGCCCAGCAGACGGCTGCTCCACATGAGTCTGGTTCTGCTCGAGGTTTCTACCTGTTTAAAAGGCCGTTTTTTTCCTTGCTGCTGTTTGCACGATGTTACAACGTGATTAGCTCATGGCGTTAGGTCTCTGAAACACTATAACAAAGAGAACAGAGAACTTTCTAGTCTTAACTTGGCTTTAAAAACTCCAAGCTAAACTCTGCTCTTTTTTACCAAGTGTCTATGAGATAACATGTGTTATGATTTGGTGCTATGCAAATCAGAAGGACTGATTGAAACTCATAACGTAGCTTAAACACGAGAGCATTCAAGCATCCCACGCACACTTACAAAGACACGGAAAGGCACGCTCACCTTTTGTATGGCCTCGTAAACGGCCCTGAAGGCGGGCTGTTTTTGGTCGTGGTACACCCCTCTGTTTCCATGCAGAATGTTAATGCCGTCTTCCTCAGCTGATGCACAGTTACTGCCGTAGATACAATGATCTGGACGATAATTCCACTGACAGGGAAACTCCAGAAGGCACTCTGAAAGGAAATGATGACGCTCAAAAATGGCTAAACCCTCTTTTACGGAGGTTATTTTGTATAAATGTAAATGCTATATTTGCTGCTACAGTGTGCAGCCTTACCAGAGTTGTGGTGGAAAATGATGTTAAGAAGGTCCTGGTCTCCCCAGGTTATATTGAGTTTGTATTTCTGAAGTAGAGGCATCAGCAGCTCCTCCCAACGCAGCCCCACAGCTGTCATATCGTTCTGTGAAGTACATACAACAATCAAAAAGATCCTTTTCTATGTCAGGATATGATCAACTGGTAAGGGTTAAAGAGTGTGGAAATGTAACAGGATTCAATTGAATCCTCTCACAGACATGAGATCAACTGCAGCACAACGAGGACATCTAGTGGCCAGTTAAAGTAGTACAGTCTCTTCACCTACCTTAAAGAACATGCTCCTCATCCTCGTCATGTTCATGAGCATGACGCCCGAGTTGATGCCCGTCCTGCCGTAGAAGGGGTGGCGGGCGAAGCGGTTGTACCAGGCGATTCGGGGCTCCTCGTGCTCCGGGGCCATGGCGGCCAGCTGGGAGGAGTTAAACCTGGACAGGAAGGCCCAGAGGCGGTCTACGGGCTGCAGGAAGAGGATGTCAGAGTCCACATACACTACAGAGTCGACGTCCTTTAGGAGCAGCTGAAGAAGAGTTTGAAAAAGACACAAAGAGACAGGTGTTACCGAGGAGGTGAATTATTCAGATGTTCTCCAGTGATTTTAATGATTCATAGAGTCAGTTTGTTCTGCAAAGGTCTTACACAATGGATGTTTTTCAGTATTTAACACTTACTCTATTTTTTATAAAGGTAATTTGGAAACACAAAACTTTACATAAGTGCTCCTGAATATAGACCTGCAAAGCACAGGTTCTCTCAAGCTTTTTTTTTTTTTTTTAGAATTCTGCAGACAAGGATTTCCTGCCTCGTGTTGTGATTTCTATATAAGAAATATATATTAAAAACAAATCTACTCTCTTCCTTCTATACTTACTGGTAAGAAGAGCCTCTGAGAAGCGCAGGGTTTGAAGAGTTTCTTCCACTCCACAGCATTCTCACTGGGAAAGCTGATGGAGTAGACCGTGTAGTTAAACCTGGAGCGGATAAAATCGGGCCACGACTCCAGCTGGAACACACCCAATCAAAAAATGTAAATTGCTCGTAGAGATATCTTGTAAGAGGAGATGACCAACACACGTCAGGCAGGCGGTTATTTCTAGGCTGTCATTTACTACTCACCGCTTCCATAAAACTGGCGTGCAGCTGATCCTCTGCAAAGATGTGCACGGAGAGCCGCTTGACGCTGAAAAGCACAGCAGACTTGATCATGGTGAGCGTCTCCTCCAGCCGCTCGCCACAGGCCACAACGGCCAGGTGCATGGGAGGGTCTGGTCTGCTCTGGACGCTGCCAACGACACCTGTCTCCACCTGGCCCTTCTGCCGCATTATGTACCTGAGTGAGAGGATGGATAGTCTTACCAAGTGCAGTTATCAAGTCTTTTCTGTAGGGAGTTTGAAAAGATTTGATCCAACGATAATGTGTATAAAAACCATATAGTCTTTAAATATTAATGGCCGAAGCCTGAGTGACGTCAGCCATATGTTACTGGAGGGGACTCAGTCACCCTGACGACAGGCTGAGAGCTCGAGCTGAGGCAGGTTTTAAGCCCCTTGGCGAACCGTTACATCACACCCACTTGTCAATCATGTCAGCTACGCACCTAACTATGGATAACACACGATAACACATATCCTTCTCTAAATCATAACGGAGCTGTTTTTAAAAAAAATGAACAGTACAGTGTGTGCCCATGATGACAATAACTAATCAGATCTATTTCGTTTTTTTTGGACCAGGCTGTAAACATGTCAATTTATGCTGTAAAAACTGCTTTTTTTTTGCCAGTCATGTGTATGTGACTTTCAGAGTTCCTGGAGCCAGCCTGAAGTGGACACTCGACGAACTACAGGATTTTGCACTTCCGCATTTGCTTCATTTTTCAAGACCGGAGGTTAACACTTGATTAAAAAACGAGCTTTAACGACGGCATACTATTACATTATCTTTACAAGGTCCCTACTTTAGCTTAACAAAAGTACATTGCAACTCAACTTGAGAAACATGACTTACAAATATATTCTTTAATCTTGATGACGTGAAGTCTCAACAACACTGTCTTTCTGGGTTTTTTTCAGCCTTCTAGAAATAAGGTTACATGTTTACTTAAGATAAAATACATGACTAAATGTATCTGCTGTAATAGGAACTGGGAACTGGGAAAAAACCCAAACTATCTCTCTAGTGCCATTTTCTTGAACGTCATAGTTAAGTTAATATATGTAGTCATTGTAATTTTTCTCACCTCTGTGTTAATTCAAACAATATATAATAAACCTGTTACACCAATGGATGTAATCTTTATTATTGAGGACTGAAAGCGGGTTTCTCTTCCTTTGAACTTAAACCACTCTTACTTCCCATCCTTCTCACCAAACCTCTAAAATCTGGTGGAGAATTTCACGCTCAGATGTTAAGAAAACAAACAAAAGTGGATTTGCGTCATGCATTTAGTTGCCAACATTTGTGCTGTCTTCTTGCATGATGAAATAAGTAGGATATCTTTGGTATCAGATTCTCCACTTTAAAAAAAACAAAAAAACAGCCAAAATCCACGGCTTTCTCGGACTGTGGGAGATGTAATGTTGAATGTTTTTGTTTGTGTTTGCTTATTCGTGACGTAGGCCCACTACTGTTTATTAATGTTGGAACCAACAATGTGTCTGCACGGTGAAGTCACACACCTGTTTACGTCTTGCGTCACTGTTGCCTTCACGATAGAAACAGGATGCGAGCTGAAGAGTACTTTGAAACGTTACTTCTCTTCGGGTGTATAGGAATGTGACGCAGCCTGCTTCACTGGCCAAATGCAGACGGAGTAGCCTATTTGTTCTCACTTATCGAATAAAATGTTTTTGTTTTTTTGTTTTTTTTTTAACAAAAGTTGCACCCTGTCGACACAGCACAGACTAGAGAAAAAAAACAGTCTTACCTATTGTACCAGTGTGAGCTTCGGGGCCCAGTTTTGTCCGCAGCCCCTCGCCTGCCTCCGGGAACTCTCGGTGGGATGAAAACCTTCTTCGGTCCGTTTCCACCGACTGGCACGTCCGAGTAAAGCAACCTACTGTAGACATACAAACCCGAAAACACGGCAAACACCATGCACAACAAAAGTGCACGAATGTAACGCCGCATTATGGAGTTTGAAAACACAATTTACAGCTAAAGTCATGACACAGAAACTAACGCATAATAACAATTGCAAAGCCAGGCGTAATGGTGAAGTATTTCCGGTAATCGATTGCAAAATAAAACAGTGATATGGCTTCCGCGCCCTCTAGCGGCAATACTAGGACTTGTAAATATGTTGCCACATTAATTGTATGGCTATAGGAAAAAACTGCAATGGGAACTTTAGTTGTCATTCATCTATTTACTTTAATATGGGTGGTTTTGTATGGCCTTTATAGGCTACACTTTAAAAACTACAAAACTTGCAGTTTTTGTTTTCTATAATGACTATATTTATGCCTTTTTTTTTTTTTTTACAAGGATGGCTATATCATTTACATGCATAATGTATGCTTGAGAAAGGAGGGGAGGGGGATCACAAGACTTTAATCTGATAATATAATATCATAGGTGTGGTCATAATGTATTAGACCCATTTCTGCACTCCATCCCTTGACATTTCTTGTGTGATTCTTAAATGCAAGGAGACTCTTTATTATATTAAATTCTCTTGTATATCTTCAACAATTTCAGCATCTTGACGTTTGATAAATTTACAAATGTAAATACTGTAGGAAGATTAAAGGTTTGGGGATGTAGGCCTACCATTTTTATGAAAATATAGAAAATAAAATAAATGTACTTGTGACTTTATTGTTTTCTATAAAAGCAATGTCATCAAATATCTCTGTAGTTTTAGTTTCAATTCATATGTCCTGCACATACCCAATCAGTTGTCCCTTTTTTTTTTTTTTTTGTAAAACATGAATGCTTTAATTTTGAAGGCGAAAGCAAGATTCCGGCTCTTTCCTCTTATTCTCTCCGTTTCACTTGATGCACATCACGCATGGGAAGCCGGAGGTCGGGACCCCAAATGGGGGAAGGGTGGGAGCGCTGAGCAAAGTTGATTCCTCTCCTCTCCCTCCCCCCCCTCAGGCTCCGTCTGCAGCAACTTTCAATTGATTTCACCTCTGAAAAGAGCCATTCAGGGCTTTAAGTGACTAGTCTTCCCTATTGAAGTAGCTCCATAGACAACAGAGCTGAAGGCCAACTGCATGTTCATGAAGTGTGGGAAAATTAGGTAGTTGACTGATGCAATAGTTAATTAATTACTGTCCAAACTTACCTTCTTATAACAACTGAATGGCAATAGATTGTCGTGACCATTTTAATACTATATTTTTCATTATGAGCCCAATCTGTGATGTAACACAACCTGTGCACTGTACAAATACAGTAGTTACCAGTTATCTAGATTTTCAACAGGTGAAATGAAAAACCCAACAAAATATGGTCCCGCAATAAAGCTAATGAAAGCTAAAAAAAAAAAAAAAAATGTAAGCCAGCATTCAAATTTAGGAAAGAAAAAGAGACTCATGATGTAATAAGTAAAATTGTGTGCATAAGGAAAGACATGTTGTGTTGGACTTTTTGTTATTTTCTTATTTAGACATGGAATAAACAAGTTCACACATGTTTAAACAATTGAGCATGGCAAAGCAAAAAAAAAAAATAATTCAAAAAAATTATATATCCACAAGTGACACCAACATATTTTCAAACGTCCATTTTTTTGCCACAACTGAATAACAAACATTTGTCTGAACAGTTCTCACCAGTTCACACACCTAGTCCCAGCTAGTGTGGTGAACATATGAGACATTAAACAATGCTAACAAACTAAGAGACATAGCCTGTCCCACAATATACCGAGACCATAATATCATCATGCCATGACAGTTCTCAGGATCTGTGCTAAAATGTTAACGTAAAAATCTCAATGATAACACTGGTAAGATGGATAATACAACCACATCAAAACATTGTAGTACAATAGTATTATTATTCTTTTTTTTTTTTTAGAAATATCCATTTGTATCTGTGTTGTATTCTACAGGTTTCATAAGTTATTGTGAAGTTAGGTTGATCTATAAGTTGTTCAGCTGGGAGATTTAGCGTCCTATATAGCTCCTCCCACTTTGCTACATCAAAATGGAGGAACTGAAACAGTTTTCTGAAGTCCATCACACTGCAGGCCGTCAGCCATACAACAAGCAGATGTGCATGTCCAGAGGTCAGGGGTCTTTTATTCTGTTGCTCCGACTGGGTCCAAACTGGTTCCATTGTTGGGGCAGAGCAGTGCGAGCACCCTCTGGTTGTCCACGGTGACGCTGAGCAGGTGCAGCTCTGTGTGTGCAGCTTTTAAAGGAGAACACCGGTGGGGTTTACAGCCACAGCCACATGTTTAAATTCAACATGTTTCAGTCATAATTAGTTTGAGAAATTAAAGGCGAGCAGAATAAACAAACATTTGTGATTTTGTGAACTTGTAAGAGCTAAATTGAAGAAATAAATGGAGAAATGAGGCAAATGTAAGCTGTTATGGCTAATATATTAGCAAGTTATTGTTTACTTGTATATCTAGTTAACATCCACATGTTAGCTACATTTGGACTAGCCTTCTGAAAAGTTAAGCCCAACACATATATAAGAATTGGTTGGGTTTGTATGTGTAGATAGAAGCCAATTAGCAAGTTAGCAAGCTCTTAGCAGCTGCTAGCTAACAAATTCTGCCGTTTCATGCTAGCCAATGGCGGTGTAGTAACTGGTTTGCTGGATTACAGTGCTTTAAAATAGTCACAGTTTAGTCTTGTGTCTTTTTTTTTACTTTGACTTTTTTGGAAAATCTCATGAGGCGAAGGGAAGAATGATTCATGAAGACTTCGTAAAACAAAACCACGCTCCTAAGAGAGTCCAACTGTACGTTAACTAGGCTACATAACTGATGTTGTGGAATCAGTCTGCAGTGGTTGTGCCTGACATCCATGTTGCTGAGCTGTGTGTAAATTTAAATATTATTGCTATAAGGAACCTGGGAGGGAGACATTAACTCACCGCCTTTTTAAAAGGATGGTACAGTGTAGCCTAAGCTAAAGGAGTTAAGACTGAGAGCAATTTTTCTTAACATTAAATAATTCAACCAGCTCTTGTCATTGTGACACTACTCGGACATTTCCCCACTTAGGAACTTTCCCATGGCAAAAAATATGACCATTTTCATGGATTGATGTGAGGGTCTAAAATCCGAACATTGTGCCAAAATCTGCCTAGCCTAGCTGGAATAATGCTAATTTTCCTCTTTAATTATGGTGAATTTGATTCTAAATGTATATGAAATCCATCACTTAATGCAGGTTTATATTTGAGGTGTTTATTTTTTAACCTTTATTTCACCGGGTTACTCCCATTGAGATCAGACATCTCTTTTTCAAAGGAGACCTGGGGCCGTCATTCATGTGACGAAATTCTAAGAAAATTCTTAGAATCGTGACATTTTCTCAGAATTTCCCATTAAATTAAAGACTAGATCCTTGTGAAGATGAAAGTTATTCACAATGCATCTTAGGCCTTAAGAGAGCTCCGAAGGTGTAACACTGGTAGGAGTGAGGAGGACTTTAGTTTCTCAAGCTGAGGAGAAAACAGAGAAGTTTTCTTCAATCACTACATGAAGAATTTTCTTATCGAATCAGACAAAAAAATATTTATGCAGACAAGACATTTGTCAGTGCAAAGTGAGACATGCATGTTAAGTTCTATTTCATTCTTCCTGACCGAGGCAGTTCTCGACACTTGATAATATCTGTCTTGTGCCCGCGCTGGTCGAGTATTTAATATCAACAAAGTGTCATGTGACCTGGTATGACGCGTGTCGTAGCTTAAATAGCCTGCGTCATGAGACGTCACAAGAGACGTGCACAATCTTCTCTTACCTACGTAACTCTCATTTCTCAACACCTGGTTACCTCCACACATTACTCCAATCACTAATTAAGGCTCTTTAAATGCTGATGTAACGATCAGTATGTAAAGAGGCTGCATTCAAGTGGGCATGTGATTTCAAACACTTTGTAGGTTATATACTTTAAAACATTAATTTATCACACAGAGATGTTAATTTCAGTGTTTGTACACAATGTCTGACTAGATTCTATAATTGTGCCTAATCGATTTGACTGTCCATTATCACTAAGTGAGAACTTTTTTTTCTGTCTTTTTTGGGGATTTTTTGGATTAACCAATCACAGCTTCTGAAAAAATAAAAGTTTCTGTCCTTCCCTCGCTCAGAGTTGCCCTGAGAATATGTTCCTAAATCACGTATAGACTAAAAATCTGTGCTATCATTTTTTTTAAACTAAGTTATGGAGGTCTCTGAGAGGATTCTCAAATTGTTTGTAAATACTGGCCCTAGCCTTTTGTTTATATGCAAAAGTAAAGGGCTAATATAATGCAAAGTATTGGCACAAAAACCAACACAAACACACAAAAAATACCAGTATTTTCCTTTAAAATCATTAGCTACACCTTCCGGCTCCATTTCAAAGAGGGCTTTAATCAAAACCTGCCTGATGGCTTTGACACAGCAGTATCGAGCGTTAACTGGACTGAGAAACTTGCTCCAAAAATGATGACGAAAGACTAAATCCTGCATCAAAAAAGTCTTTCAGGAGCGGATAGAGAAGTTAAAGGTTGAAGTAGATATCATGAGCAAAGGGTTGCTGTGAGGTTGAAGATTCAGCTCAGAGTGTGTACAAGATGGTTTCAGGTTTTTTTAATAGGGAGGTAAGGATTCCAGACAGAGGCTGATAATTCCACATGAGTTGAGAAAAGGTCACTCTGCTGGTCACTGCAGAAGATGCGGGGCTGCACTTTAGTTAAACAAAAACCTAAAAAAAATAAAAGTAGGTGCATCTTAAGGGAGCTGCACAGCACCATGACGCTTGCCTGAATGTTTCTTTAAAATAAGACTGTCCTGGATTTTTTTTCTGGCAACAGGCCTCAGACAGCGTGTGGGATCCGTTCGAGTGCACCAAGCGTCCAAATAAAAATGTAGATCGCTAAAAAACTGAACAAAATGGAACAAAAGGTGAGTCATATTGCTTTCTAAATGCAGACTTCCAGTACTGTGGAGAACTGGTTGAATAGTTGAATCTGATGTGTCGTCAAACTTTAATAAAAAAATTCCAAAAAGAGCAAAAACAAGTTTAAAGTCAGTTTTGTACAGCTCTACATTAGAGGCTCCACCTGTGACCTGTGACCTTGCAGATGAGTTGTGGGTGGGGGCATTATGGGGAGAGGATCTTGAGAAAGATGGGTGGGCTCAGTGGGACTCCCCGTTGACCGAGCTGGCCTCTCCTCTGGGTGAGGAGGAGCGGGAGAGCCCCTTCTCTGTCGTTTCTGAGCTGGAGCCGTTCTGGCTGTGGTGGTCGGCGGCGGACGCGGCGCTGGACGTCGACGACGTGGTCGAGGTGGACGTGGGCTTGGCCTTCTCCTTAAAGTCCGTTATGATGACTGTCAGGTCCCCAACCGTCACCTCGAGGTGCTGGGCGCTGCTGCGGTCGATGTTTTTTAATCTTGGTCTGTGGAGAGAGAGCGATAAGGGTTGGAAAAAGTATGAAAATGTTCAGCCTGAGGTGTAGCATGAAGTTAGCTCTTTCTTTGATAGATATCTTGCTTTCTATTTTAATGTTGAGGATCATCTATTTTGTGATCTCTTATGTCTTATTATGTGTTGTATGGATCGCAGGAAGTAGTCAGAAACAACAGGAATACTACATAAACACATGAAAAGCATCTTCCGGCTTGTAAACATTTTCCTTTTTCTCTTCAGAAGTCCTTTATGAAATATGACAATGATCAACCAAAAGACAGGAGGCGCCATAAACACAATCTGTAACTCCTTCTCTTTATTCATGCCACCCTCTTAAAAACCCCTCCACCTCATGTTCGCTTGTTTACCTCATCTTCTTGTGACTGTTCTTCTTAAGCGCTGGCTCCTTGTCACTCTTCTCCCTCTCCACTCGCTCCTTCTTTTCCTTTTTGGGCTGCGAGGGCAACACGAACTGCTGCGTTACCTGCTGCTGCGAGACGAGCTGGGAGACGGGTCGAGGCTTCCTGATCCGGGGGAAGAGGGGTGGGAGAAAGAAGGAGGGAGGGAGGGAGTGAGGGAGAGGAAAAAAGAGAGAGACAAGAGGATGGCAGATTAATGAAAAGGAAAATCACAATGAACGCATGGCTTCAAGCTATAGCGTACTGCTGTAATCAAGGGCCAATAGAACTGCCAGAGCTGGTTAGAGTGGTGCGGCTGAAGTGTTCTTAACGCTGGCAGCGAGGGCTTTCACAATAAAACCCACGGTTCAGGCATCTGAAAGAGATATGGAGTGTACCTGCACAGGCTTGTTTGAGTGCTCAGAGGGATAAACACTGACATGATGGGATCTGTGTGCAAAATACCTTGAATTAAAAGTACCTAAGAGTTATGCATGTATGGACAGTTTCTATTTGCTTTTGTGCTTTTTTATAACTTGATACAAACTTACAAGATATTCCACACAACAAAAGCTTTTACACATGAAATGCTTTCAGGCCCTTCAGTTTGTTTCTGGGTTAATATGACTACGACATGTCATGAGGATAAGTCACACTTTGCAGAAAGTGTTGTGAAATGTTCACGAGTGATCAATCACAGTTCACTCCTGTGTTCTTAAGTTGTACATAGCTTGAGCGTGTTGTTCCATTAAAGTGTAGACAAAACACACTTTTGATGCTGATAGAACAGTATGAGACTGCAGGGCCGTACGCACAAGTCACAGGAAAGTTTAGACGTCGGCACTGCCAAATAAAAAAAAAATCGAAGAGCGTTGACACTGGACTTCAAATGAAAGAAAAAATCTTGAGTCGCTCTGAAATGGACGTTGGGCTGAGTCACGCCTTCAGTATGAATGCCAGGGCAACAGACGGAGTCAAAATGGACATTACAAGGGCGAGACGGGATCCTGGTGGGGCTATAGCGGGGGAGAACAGCACTGTGTGTGTGTGTGGATGTTTTAGTGTGTGTGTTTCCTCGCGTTGCAGAAGCACGACATATCAAAACGTGAAATCACAAATCACTGAATTGTGATCTGCAGCATCTTTGACATGATACCTATTAGGCTTTTAATTCATGAATAGCAGTTCTGTAATTGGCTACAAATGATTACTATTCCCAAATAGTGTTTTTCAGGTATTTTATCATTGATTGTTAACAAAACACACTGTTTTTTTCTGTTTACACATTCATACACATGCACACAAAGAGAAAAGACATGATGAAAGGCAAAAGTCCAATATGAAACATAAATGAGCGGACCATTTCCACGTGAAATGTTCCTCCTCACAGTCACATTTCGATCCAACACGAGTTTCAGATGTCCCAAAAATGATACATTATGTAACCGATCTGGCAACAGTTTGTATGCGAGAAGGCTGCAATCTTATTTCTGTACAGGAGTGTGTGAGTGTGTGTGTGTGTGTGTGTGTGTGTGTGTGTGTGTGTGTGTGTGTGTGTGTGTCTGAGTGTGTTTTGGGGGGCTGGCAGGAGCCCGAGCCGAGAGGCAAGTGTGTTGAAAAGGCCATCTGTTGAGGGAGCCTACACATCTAGTGCCTGATTTTGCATGCACACAGAAAACACAGTCACACAGTTATACTATGTATGAATGCACCAATGCTCATGACTGCATGCAGACACTGCAGCAACACCCCTGGGTGCTGTTACAGATTTTTTTTTAAAGGGTGCACATGATGATGTATGCATACTTTACAAAGAAACGTAATCGACAACACAGGGGCAGGTTTTTGGCACGTTAACTGCACACACATACACACACACACACACACACAGCAGTGAGCAGATGAAGCATGAGGGCATGATGAAAAGAGCACACTGTGTTTACTGAGCCCTGTTGAGTGGCCATAAAAATGCACTGCAACACATTTGATTCTCCATTCTGCAAATTCTAATGTTTGACCTGCTTTTATGGCTTTTAAAAAAGAACAGATAAGGACCAGCACAAAAACCTTCACCTTCACTTTAAATTCAGCAATTAACAGCTAATAAAAATAGGAGCTTTAGAAACGCAGCTTCGTTTGGAGCACATATACTAGAACTCTGTACAACAGTTTTTTTTTTTAAGTGTGCTAACCTGTGTGTGAACCCTTGGAAAAGTGTTGCAATTACTAAACACTGGCCTGCAGGTGCTGCATGATAAATGTCCTTCTGCACTTGCCTAATGCAACTCTAAGGGTGTAACAAAGCACCGAGTGTACAAATGTGCTTGCCTTGATAAAAATCCATCCACAAAATGAGTCCAAGCACCTGGTGTTGCTGTGTTTTTTTATTCTGCCAAATAAGAGCCTCAGTGGCCTATTTAGCTCCATTTCGAGGCTTCTCCTTTCTTTTTCTTTTTTTTTTTCCAAGGGGAAATTATGTGAGCTGCTGGTCCGCTGTGTTGTTTCGAAGGGCAACGCTGTTGTTTAACAAGTCTGGTGATGACCTAAATTGGGGCCCAGCTTCAAAGAGTCAGGTTTTTTTCTTTTCCCAGAGTTATCACTGCCTTCACAGAACAGGCAGTATGCTAGGAAAAGGGCTAGAGCGAAATGCAAATGGGTCTCTTGGCCTACATAACTGTCTGATCGGGAGGAGATGTAGAGATTCTCTAATATGTCTGTCTTGTCAGCACGACTCTGCAGAACTGCTGACACCTTTTTAAAAAAAATAAAAGCAGAGGCCTTTTAAAACATTCCTCTGTTCCCAGCTTGAGTCACTTAATTCACTCATTGACATGCTTCACCCTGATATTGTGAAAAAAAAAATTCAGATTTTCTAGCAAACAAAAAAAGTGACTGTCACAACCGAGCGCTGCCTTAAGGCCAAATATTCCAGCTTCCAAAAATACAAAAACTAAAGACAAGCAGCTGCCTCATTCATAACCTCTTTTGGTTCCGTCTTTATGTGATGCGTTTTAGGTTCAGGGTGTCATAATGAGCTCATGTGCTTCCTGTGAGCTCAACTGTTTTGTAATGAAGAAGATGACTGTCTCATTATGTATGATTCACTTGATGTGCGATCAAGAGAAAATGTCACCTCGGGCTGATTGTGATCTTTTTTTCTATTTAAAAAAAAACGAAAAACTAAAACCCCACAGGCTGTGTGTGTGTGTGTGTGTGTGTGTGTGTGTGTGTGTGTGTGTGTGTGTGTGTGTGTGTGTGTGTGTGTGTGTGTGTGTGTGTGTGTGTGTGTGTGTGTGCGCGCGCGCGCAACTGGAGCCCAAACATAAACATATTTGGTAAACCCTTTCTTCTTCATGTGTTACAATTGAGTAGATTTTCACTAATAGAGCCGCTTCAATAACCTCGAGGTGAAAGAGGAGACGGGCAACGTAACAGATAATGGTGAGGAGAAGCAGCAGGCCCTAAACAGAGCTGCCTCTGTTAACCCAATCAGATGGTTATTATCTCAGCACTTAGGCCTTTGCTGCTGGCTCAGTCTGTGTGTGTGTGTGTTTATTGATTCCAACAACAATTTCTGAGCCCTAATGTAACAGCCTTTTCTTTCTGACATTGATACTACGTGCTGAAGCTGTTGTTCAGAACAATATTTGCTCCACACGTGCCATCCATTATCCAGCAGCTAATGGAGTCTCACACTGGGATGTTAGGATGCTATGAGCAGGGTGGAAACGCAGGGAATTCTGAAAGCAATAGATATCAATCACTATGTCTTTATTTTGGGGCTTTTTAATACACTCCTGTAGTCAAGCAAGCAGGGAGTGTATTCATCATTTCCCTCCGTTTAACCCATTTTTCTGCCTTCTTTCACCGTGTTTCAGACAGAACAATAACTTTTACTTTAAACATCAGCAGGTTAAGATGGTTATTCCTCTTCAGCTTCACCACGCTAAACTTCAACTTGTCTTTTCCTGCACACTGCAGAGGTTAGAGAGTGCAAATACTGCCACTGATCCCTCTCACACTTCATTGACAGGGGAACTCTGGCTGACCCCTTTTTTGCAAATACATCACACGCACACTTATACCCCTCCTCCTTTCTTTCTGTGCTGCACCCACTGACCTTGCACCCTCCCACCTCTACCCTGTGCTCAAAAAGAAGAAAAAAAAAAAAAGAGGAGGAAAGCAGTCGAAAAAAAAAAAAAACCCAGCACCAAGAGACATAAAAAAAAGAATCCGCTCTGGTTTTGGTTTGGTCACAATCTGATAGTAAATGTTTGCCCTAGCAGAACTCAGCAGGGGGGCAGCTCATGACTCAGGACGGTTTGGCCAGGCTGTCCTGTTTCTGCCACAGCGGACAAAAAAAACAAAAAACAAAAACAGGTCAAGCTCTCTAAAAAAAACTCACAGAGACTCAGACACGGACACAGATGGTGTGGTCATGTTCGAGAGCCAGAATGTGTTCAAAGATGAATCATAGTATCATCTACAGAGAGATGACTTCCAGAAACAGCGTTTAAAATCTTCTTCTTTTACAGATTATGATCTCAATAGTGTGTTAATACTGGTTTTGTTGCATTATGGAGACTTGGATTACTCATTTTAAATCATGCAGACGTGAACTGAGGCAGAATCTAAACCCCCCACACCCCCTTAAAGGCCTTTATGGAAAAACAACATGTTTCCATATTTGGTTATTATAATGTCCTTAGATAAACTATGGGGGGTAAGGGCTGCAACAATGAATCTCTGTTATGGAAAAGAACGTCTCGCTTCTCTTAAAACATGTTTCCTCTTCCCCTCTCTTGTTCGCTTTGTGTCCTCATGTCTCTCCATGAATGTCTGGTGTGATGGACAAAAACACAGACAAGGAAAGGACGGTAGGGGGGATGCATGGGTGCAATTTAAGAGAGAGTGTGTGTGTTTGTGTGTGTGAAGCTGAGCAACCCGAAAGAGCACGATCTGATGTGATAACGAACACTAACAAGCTACCAATAGCCTGAATAAGATAAGAAAGATGTTTAATATGTTGAATCTGTAGCTTTTCTGTGTATTAGAAAGAACTCTGCTACAAGTAAAAGTCCTACATTCACAGTACTGTCATCAGTATGATGTAAGGATACTTAACCCAGCTGCAGTTATATGTTCCCTCTAAGTGTTTTTGATGATATCACTGTAACATTTTGGCTTATATTAATTCAAAGAGAGAAAAGGTTTTGACTGAAATGTAATGACTTATTGACAAAAAAAAACTCATTTTATTTTGAGTCGTCACTTATCATTGACTGAAATTAGAAAAACTATTAGACCAATGTCAAAAATATCTTTTACACATTTTGTAAAGCATAGATCTTTTTTCATTGTGCTAGTCCATGGCCATGTTGAAGCCATGTGATGCAGCAAAGCCTATCAACATTTAGTTTGGCATTCAGTTTGAAATACTTATTATCTAGAATTCAAAGAAGAGCTGAAGGGTGTTCAAGCAACAACCTGTTGTTTTGCACCGTTGATATTTAGAAATATTGCCTTTTTTTAAAAAAAGGGATAGAATTAAAAAGTACAATGAAAATAAACGTTAGATGTAGCCTTAACACTTACCACTGCTTCCTACTGTAGGCCTTAAACTATCATTTTTGGTTTTCACACCACAATAGCCACCGACCATTCCCTTAATGTCCTCTGGAGTTACTTTCTATGGCCCTGATGTACAGTATGACTTATCTCCTCAATTAAGGAAGAAACCATTCAAGTTTCATTAGAGTTTTAAGTGGACAGACTGTAGTGAAACTGAACACTGGCGCTGTAATAAAACCAGAACCTCCACTGTGTGGGGAGCTCAGGAGGTGAAGTGTTTGAGCTCGGACAGTGAGCTCCATACAGATGAGGTGCACGGATGGAGTTGCATTGCATTTTATTAAAAACAAAAGTCAAGACAGCTGGGATCTGTTTTTTTTTTTTTTTTTTGAAGATTTCTCGGTTCAACACTGTGTCTCTGTTTCCTTACAGGGGCTGCTTCTGGACATTTTTTTTTTCCAGGCTCTTGCTTCTATAAATGTTGATCTGGTAATGCACAAGAAGACATAAGCATTAAATCTCTGCAGATGTTCGTCGTGCTTTGCAAACATTTGTCGAGAACATTGTGTGATGAGTAAACAGCCCACAGGACAGCTGATGGACTGCTGTGTGTGTGTGTGTGTGTGTGTGTGTGTGTGTGTGTGTGTGTGTGCGCTGCTATAAAAAAAATAAACCTCATCTCACCGTTCTGTGATGATTGTAAGATCGTTGTGAAAAAGCTGATTTTACGCCCTGTTTAATGCTCTCACAATATAGGTGTAGGTGTGTATCAGGTTTTCTATCAGCGGGTCGTAGGCTGCTCCCGGGAGCTCCTTCTGCACCAACCCCATGATTAATGCCTCATCCTGCCTGTACATGCTATCACCATGTGTGTGTATGTGTGTGTGTGTGTGTGTGAGACAGATGGCGCTCCACGTCCTGTGGTTTATGACACCTTCTGCAGCCTGCTAGCCACACTATGCTACATTCTCCTCTAACACACACACTGCCTGTGCGCACACACGCACATGCACATGCACACGCACACGCACACACGCACACACACACACACACACGGAGCAGTATGTCATGCATCAGTGTCAGCAAAGTAATTACAGGCTTATCACGTAGCCATAATCTTGAGCCACAATGACGTGATAACAGCCAGCTTCATTGTCCCTGGTGTACGCTGTTTGTATGCTGCACGAGCATTAAAAGCTGTACGACACACAACTGAGCCCACAGTGAGATTCACAAGAGGATGTTGTTATTTAGATTGGATCATCAAACGCTGATTGATCAAATACCGCTTCACATGCATTCTGTTTTTTCGATGCTATTTGACTCAATTCTTTAACACAGTTGCATTAGTAATGATTATTATTTCTTGTGAATGACGCTGATTTTGTTACTCTCACTTACAGATCAAGCTCATGAAACCTCCTTATTAGCATAGACTGTCGCCTACTCTATGATTCATTTCACATAAGAGCTTTTCCAAATCTGAAGAACATATACCTCCAAGTCACTAAATACTGAACATGTTTCATGAGTACTTTTTAAAAATGTAAAAATGTGAACTCAAAATTTTGACTCTTAGAACAGATAGCAGAACAATACAAAAAAAAAAAAAAAAACAATACAAAAGTGCACCCACGTAAACACTTAATACAAACATGAGACTCTGGGGTGAGAATGTAATGTGTTGCTTTATGCTAGTTGCAGATGTAATGTGATCAGATGGGGGAAATAACACTAAAGAAGCTAATAAAATGTTTATCTATAGATGTAAGGGTTCAACTCTTGAGTATTAATGTGTACACACAGGCAGCGGGATATTACAGCAGCTAACTACACTTTAACACTGTGCACTTCAAATTGATGCATTTCTCTTCAGGCAGCATTTTAATATACAGTGCATTATATATTACTTTGCCTCAGTTGCTGCACACAGTCTTATGAGTGCAGCTATGTTCAGAGAATATTAAGACAAAAAAAAGGATACATAATTAATCCCTTCCGTTTTTTCATTGCAAGTTCTGCAGTTGCATTTTGTTGACACAGACCTTTGAGCAGGCAACATTTCACCTCATATCTCCACCAGAAGTCGTTTTTTTAGTACTCCTTTTTACATTTTTGTGAGGCCATTCATTTAAACTTCTCTAGTCCAAATAAAGTCATTTAAAGGCAAGGTTGGTAGTTTTTTTGAAAACTAGCATGATTTTGAAAGTAGCATTCCCTCAGTGCCCTGTCGACAGTTCACGACCATCTCCCCTCTGTGCTCGCTCAAAAGCCACGCCCCTCACTTACATGCACGAGCGGCGAGCTCCAGAAGCGAACCTCAGCTCATCGCTTGCATTGTGTAGAAACTACATCGGTTCAGCGGTAAGTAAAAACTGAACTTCATCATTATACATGTAAAAAAAAGAGACTATTTTACAACTCAAAGTCAAACAGTATAAACTCTGTCATCGGTGAAGCCCTTTTTGAGTGTGGGCTAGTGCACACAAGGGGTAGAGAACGAGCAGGGAGACATGATTGGTTCATCAAATTTGTACCTGGTGGCAGACATTGGTTGAAGCTTTGGTTAAATAAATAATAAAGATATAGTTAAAAAGATATTTGCCTTGCCTTCCCTCTTCATTTTTTGTGTTGCATGTATGCATAAATACACTCCATACTAAATGTTATAATCCTGCACTAGAGGCTTGTATAAACATGCATGTTGGCTCAATTGCAGTCAATTTTTCCTGTATGGCTCTCAGTATCATGTGGTCCAAATACTCAAGTGTGTGCCGTGTGCACTGTACGTGAACTGTGAGGGCGAGCTTGTGCGGAGGATGATTAAACAACATCTGAAAAGCTGAAACGCTGACAGGTTCCCAGCCTGCACCGAGTGGCTCCTGCTTGTTTAGGCGGATCCGACAAAGACCTGAACATCAGTCAATCTGTCACCGAAAGACGCCCTCGCTTTAGTTCAACTCCAGGAGTCGGAGAAAGACGAGAAAGAAGGGTGAGACGGAAAAAAGAAGAAAAAACCCACACAAAAATAGATAACAGTGGGGGACACGATCGAGCTCACTGTCCTGACCTGTAGAAATAACGCTGCTGAAAAAGTCTCCTGCACACAGCACATGCACACAGCAAGTGTTTCCCTGCTGGGCTTGACTTGTCACAGCTCAGTGAACAGATGCAGGAGGTGTAGGCGAGACACCAGAGAAGGTCACGCGCACACATACACACACACTGCTCTATTACACCCAGTAGTATTTGGCTGTGGGCGGTGTTTGGATTGGGGTTTCACAGCTGTCTGTCAACACCACTTCACATGAGATTTTTTAGCCTTTATTGCCAAAAAAAAAACAAAAAACCAGACCGGAGCGTTACGTCTCTAAACAAGCCTCTTCTTCCACGTTCAAACATTAAACTGACACTCAAGGCCTAATGGGTGCACTGGGAGGCCTTTAGTGTCTTTTAGCTGATAAATCAAACCTGTGACCTTTACCTTATCAAACAGCTTTTGCAAAAGTAGCCAAGCGCTTTCCTGTGATTTCAAACCATCATGTTAGCTATCACAGACTGGGCCTGAGCCAAAAGAGCGGTAACAGGATAAAATGTCTTCCACTGTTATTTAGCAGAGGCGAAATGTAATGAGGTTGTGATCCCAGAGCTCCTCTAAGACAGCTTTAATTAAATACTGTAAGCTAGCAGGAAGCTTGCATTAGAAGGACGGCATATTTTCCCCATATTTAGAAATGCACAAACGGCTGTTTTACTGCAGCACTCACTTTTAGTTTTGCCCTACAGGTGCAGGATACTCTTGTATTTGCTGCAAAAGTTTCCAAGCTGCTGAGGGAATTAGTGAAACATCAGCCAGCCAGCCAGCCCCTTCTTTGTCAGTGCGTCTCTCGTTCTCATTTCACTCCACCTCCTCAGATAAGCGAGTCCAATCCTGCTGATGTGTCCCTGTCTCCAGTCCAGCTCACAGCGCTCTCAATCAGTTGCCAGCTTTGCGTCCCTGCAGTAGATCATCTCATCACATAAGAGGGATCTCGGCAGCAAGATCTGCGAGAAAAAAAAAACCTAACCTTGACTACTTTTCTCCACCTTTCCAAAAGTGTTTGTTGCAACCTTCACCACATTAATGTCCCCCGATGGAAATATGCTTTGGACACACGTGCAGAAAAAATGTACCTGCAGAGACGACAAGTGGAATCTGAATTTCTTTGCAGTTAGTTGGAGATTTTCAGATCATGTCAAGAGACAACGTTGATGCCAGAGCATCACCCACCCACGCTTGCAGTCAAACCTGTGACCTTCAGGCTTAGGGACATTTCCTCGAACCATTGGGCATTAATTCATTACTCGCAGTAATAGCTCAGTCATGCTTGTTTAGTAACCAGCGAGGGAGTTTGCAGTGTCCTCCATTAATATTCCACGTGTCGTTTGCCCTTTAGCACCTTTGGCTTTGCTCGCCGAGAGAAAATCCACTTGTCTGCCGTGTTCGGTCGTTAACAGCTGTGACCACCTGTGTGGCCATTTTGCTGCAGCCTTAGCCTGCGTGTGGCGGCGTGAGTACGTGTTTATGTTTGGCCTTCTGTGAGAGCGTGTGACAAGGCTACAGTTATTTTTCGCAGCACTGCAGTTGGAAGGACAGGACAGCGGGTTATTAAGATTAAATAAGACCTTCTGTTGGGAGTAAATTTGCCAGGGAGTATCTCAGGTGTAGCAAGGAGTTCTGGGTCCTTATGTCCTTGCCAAAAAAAAATAAAAACCCAGATGGGGAAGACAAAGGGTGTCACTGGCTTTGTTGACATGAGGATTCAGACAGCTTCTTGGCAAAGCTGCTGGACGCTTGTTTTTACGGACGTAGATTCAGAGTCCCTGAAGTGTCTTCTCGACAATCAACGCTCAATTGCAACAATCCCGACCCTATGACAACAGTGAGGAAGCTTTTCAATCAAATGTTGGTGTGAGCAGCACTTGTGCACTCGAGTGTGTATTCATGGCTGTGCGTATGAAGAATGTGCACGTGTGTTTGTGTACGAATATGCATGCAGTCATGTGTAAAATTTGCATGTCGAGTGCATCTGTATGCAAGTGTGTGTGTGTGTGTGAGAGAGTGTGTGTGTGTGCGTGCGTGCGCATGTGTGTGTAATGACAGCAGGGCTGATTAAGCTGTTGCATAGTAATGAGCTATGGCTGTCTGTCTGGCAGCTGCTCTGACAACCTCTTTTCACAACTAGCCCTCCCACACACACACACACACACACACACACACACACACACACAGACACACACACACAGAAAAACACTCAGGCGCACAAGTGCATGCACCAACATGAAAAATACCCCAATTCTTTAAAAAAAATAAAAGCATCAAAGCTTACAACTGCACTGATGTGTTGTTGTTGCTGTTGTAGTGAAATCAAGATGTGCTAATGCAGAAGAGGATAATTGGCAGTACATTAAAGAGGAAAACAACACACACACACACACACACACACACACACACACACACACACACACACACACACACACACACACACACACACACAGTACCCTATAGCACAGTGCTAAAGGCTTCTCTTTCCTCTCCTTCCTCCTTTGTTGTGTTTTCATCCTGATAATGACTGCCACTCAGGAATAACACTGACTTCCTGCAGCAAATCACCAATGTCAGGACGAGTATCAGCCACAGCACAGAGGGCACAGAAGCGTGTTCATGCTGTGTATTTGTACACTTAAGTGCCTGTACCTGTCTGTTGCAAAAAAATCTCCAGGGCAACAATATGGATGTGTGCGCTTTCAAGGAAGAGAAAGCCATCCCTCCACCTTTAATTCACAGAGCGCAGTGTCAAGACCCATGGCAAGAACTTAGAGACTAATGCACTGCTCAGAGTAGTAACAGTTATACTTTCATCATTGATTCATCTGCTGACTATTGTCACAATGTGAAGCTTAGTCAGTCCATAAACTGCTGTCTAAACAGCTCATTACCACGTTTTAAATGAGCCCTTCAAAATGCTTATTTTGTCCAATAAACAACCAAATAAATGAAAAATATTGCCATCAAATCATTCAGATTAATCAAATATCCCAATCATTGGGACTTGATTTTCTTTCGAGTAATTGGTGTCGAGGTGTAAAGGTGTTGAGCTTGAGGAAAATTAAGTATTTGGCACACTATTTCTTGCCAAATAATTGCAATCATCTCCAAAACTTCAGGATATGAAGAAGCCTATACCGTGTTTGTTTTCTTTTACTATCTGAATCGTAATGTTAACTAAGTGTGTTAACTGGAGTAAACTAATAATGTGCTTTTTCTTAATACATTTTCTGATAGTTGTTAAAAAGGGGGTGGTCGCAACATTAAACTGTTTGTCATTACGCTGGGAGGGGAGGGGAGGGCAGTCCCTTAGTCCCCAAAGGACCCCCCTTTGAGACCCGCTAATGCAAAGAAACCAAAGGTAATGTATATCAATCGCCTTACCTTGTTGATGTCCCCTTCCTGACATCACACATCATGCACTTAAAAGCTTCTGCCGTGTTCTTGTACGTGCACACGCTGCAGTCCCAGAACCCCTCGTCGGAGGGCTTCGGTTGACGCTTCGGCCTTTAAAACAATAAATGTGGAGAAAAAGAGAGGGGACAAATAGAGAATTAACAAAAGAGATGAAGAGAGAAAGGGGGGGAAATGGGGCGAGAGAGAGAGTGAGTTCAGCTCGCATCCACGAAGGCTATCGATAGCAAACATCTGGATAAGCCTATAGGATTTAGGAAATCATCTGCAAGCGCTCTGTGATCCGACACTGTAATTGGCGATGAGGTTTTAACACTCGCGCGCGCACACCAACACGCGCACACACATGCAGTGAGGGAGAGAGAGAGAGCCCGTGGAGAAAACGGAGAAAACCCTTTTTTTTTTTTTTTTTTCCTCGCGTTTGTCGATGTCCGCTCCCCTCTCCTAGCTTCAAATATCTCGAACACACTGACTCAGTCGTTACCTTGTGGGACTCCTCTTGTCGCCCATGCCAGACCTGGGTTTCTCTGGAGGTGCTGAGACGAGCAGAAGTCGTGTTATTTCCAATATTTTACAGCAAAGAAGCGATGCGCCTGTACCGCTCGGCTTCCAGCTGTCGTGGAAACTCCGCTTGGGAAATGGTCACGTGACTCGGCTAGGCCAATCACCGCCCGGGTAACATCCCGAGGCTGACATTCCTCTTGATGAATATATGCCGCCTTCATGCTCCCGCTATAAACTCGTACACTTGTGTACTATACATGTAATGTGTCAGTTAGATTATTAATTTATTATGAAATGTTCCGTATGACCTGTAACTACGCGAGTCCTCTGCTAATCCTTAATTAATTACTATAAATGTTGTTATAATAATTAAACACTGCAGCTGATTTAGCTATTTAACTCCTATTTGAAAAACGACCCTGAAAAATATTACTTTATTTTAAATGTTGATATTTTACTGATTCATTTCCGTATAATAAGTAAACAACAGCTAACAGAAAAATTGTCCGTGTACTAAAAAGACCGTGCAATTTCAAGCAGACATTGGGAACATTCATGTCCCCTGTTCGTTACATTTTGCAACAACACATACATTTGATGCATACCTTTTACCACTAGTCGGCGCATTTGAGATAATTTTCACTCAATTGAAGTGCAGCTACGGCAGCGATCTCATTTGTCCAGTTTTTTTCATAATTAGGTGTATATTTATTCAATTTCCGTGTACACGTAAATGTAACAAATGCCATAGATGCCGACAGTAGGCTCATTATAAAACACGTGTGGTTGAAAGCACGGTTCATAGCAGCTCGCTGTACTTGGAATCCTTTCATTAACCAACATCTTTGAGCTCACTGATTGAAGAAATGCCGCTGCAGTTTTTAGACCACAGCTAGGCGCAAAAAAAAAAAAAAAAAAAAAAGCATCGGGGAATCCCTCTCTTTATTTGCCCACTGACGCAAGCGAGCATCAAACGCCATATTTTCCAAGCGAACCACCGTACCGTGTCTTTCATTTCACATGCTGAACGCTCCAGACTCGAGCAGCCAGAGGTTCCCATCGTTTTCATATCAAAAGACAAGCAGATGGATTCTCCATTTATCCCCCAACGATTGGAATTTTCCGCAGCAAACCCCCCCCCCCCCCCCCCCCCCCCACCTTTACTGCAGCCTTTAAGCTTTTGCAATATTCAGGATTTTCACACAAGCATCTAGGTCACTGCAAGTGTATGGAAGTCGAACAAGGCAAATGCATGTTTACAGAGCCTTTCTTCTGTCTTGACGGACATTGTATGAATAACCCACAATTCACATTTATAATAAAACGTTCAGTTGAGTAATCCAACTGCAAAAAATAATTTTCAGCATCAGATTTAAATAGTGTTATACCACGTGCTTAATTTAACAAATAATTTGTTGTAAGTAACCTTTTTTTTAAATATATCCTTTATCTGAATCTGAATTAACACCAACAATACATTTGGATTGTTGTTAAAAAATAGGGATTTATTGCCTGACAATGAAAACAAAACATACACTCATTGAATCGATGAAGGAACAATAATTCAGAGTTTATAAACAATCATGACCTATCTGTACAACCTATATGATAAAAAAAAAATGCACAAAAAACCTTTACGTCATGAACAAATGTATATCATTAGTCACTGAGCTCCTCCTCATCGCTGAAGTAAGCGCTCTTTTTGATCCTCGGTTTCTTAGAGTCTGAAGACGTTGAAGCGTGAGCGTCGTCCTCCTGGGACAAACGTGTCTGCTTCTTCTGTGTCTCCTCCTCTTCCTCCATACAGGCTTGCTGAAGGGAGACATGACAGTTCTAAGTTATTGCGGAAAGTCTTTCCTTTTACCCAGTTGACACCCTTTTTTTTTATTAATATGTAATAGACACAAACCTGAAACGCTATAGCTTGGCTGAGACTATCTAATTTTGGGTCCTCGCCCTCTTCTTCACTTTCTTCTTCTTCTTCTTCACTGTTTTGGGAAATCGTGTCGCAATTACAATACGGAAACATTCTACTGTGCAACATCTCATGATATCAGCTTTAAGACACTTACACATACTCGGGTTGCTCCGCCTTTTTCTTCTTTTTCTTCTCCTTCTTCTTTGGGGGTTCTCTCTCTCCCAGGATATTTTTGGGGCACGCATAGCTCAGATGACCCGAATCCTTTATAAGGCATCAGTAAAACATACGTACATTTTCTCAACGCAAAAGACAGAATAAAAGGATTCATAGAATGTGATAATCGAATGGGACAAAAAGCATTAACTATGCGCTGACCCCGCATTCGTAGCATTTCGTCTTGTCTGTGTAGTTCCTTCTCCTTATGAACTCAGTAGCTCGCCCATTGTCAACGGCGATGCTCGCTTTCACTGTTCTGCCAAACAGCTAGGAGACAAACACATCGGTGAGCTCTGAGACTCCAGTTCATGCTCACAACATACGCATCAGAACAATCAGGCTCGTAATGAGAAGTAGACTCACCTGTTTGTTGTTTACCGCTCTGGCACAATTGTGAGCTGATTCTCTGTCTAGGAAGAGAACAAATGCCACTCCTTTGCTTTGGCGTGTATCTTTATCCTTCACAATGGTGACCCTGGAATACACACAACGTAAAAACAATGATATTACTACAAGCAAATATTTGAAGACTTAAAAGTGTGATCTCTCTTCTCTAACAGCTGACACACGGATGAAAGAAGTGAATAAGAACAACTTACTTTACAACTTTTCCATATTTGGTGAACAGCTGAAACACATAAAAAAAAAAAAAAAGAAGATGTTTCACTGATGAATCGACCTCAGTTTGTAGACTATAGTGTCATAACACTATTATTAGAATATTTGCATTTGTTAAATGTTATGATAAAGATGAATCCCGGTCAACATTAGTGTTAAGTGGGGGTTATTTCTGTCGTAGATGAACAATGATGAAAACGGAAACAGACTGTGGATCATGTTGGGATTTATTCAGCCGTGGTCAGACAACACAGAGACACACATGGCTGACAAAGTGCGGACCAAGATCTCACAATCATTGACAATCATTGACAAAGTCTTCATCGCACAGTGTGGCTTATATTCTGCTAGAAGGTACAAGCCCACACATTCCTTTCTATTTGGGTACATCACTATAAAACAATAAAGATGACACTGATTTGTATACGTAACAGGTGTAGACTCTCTGTCCTGCAAACAGTTGTTGACAACATATGGTTGGCTCCTATCCAAACATAGATCTGCTACAATTTAGATGTTTCACCCATAGACTGTTTCACCATATGAGGCTGCAGCTTCACAGACCCAGAAGAAGAATTACTGTGAGCTGGTTGACACGATTTAAAGAGATGTCCACAAAATGATCAAGATGAATGAATCCATGAAAACACACTAACGATGAGTAAGGAGTGACTTACCTTGTGTAGGTCATTGTTTGTGAGGGAGAATGGCAGGTTGGACACATACACAGTGCTTTTGCTTGGTGCCAAACCCCCACTCATACTGGACGTTTATAAAACACTAAAACACGGAAGCAAAGGATTGTTTAAAGCACATCCATTATGAAAGATCAACATGCGAACTAATAGCATTTCTATATTTGCTACTTCGAAATGCATAAACGAAATAACTTACCAACGCGGCTTCCAAAGGTTGAATAAATTGGTTTTAAATGCAGAGTTTCTTGCACTTTCAAAGGGGCTTACATTAGGTTAAAAAAGAAACAAACATGTCTTTGAGTCGCTTGCTGATGACGCGCGCTCCCCCTCCTCCAATAATAACGCCGTTGTACATGTCGCCAGCGGAAAGGCTCTGCTAACCAAAACGTTAGAGAAAGGTGAGATTGTTTTGCTTGTTTACGTCGGATATGTTGTATTTAAAGTGTCTAACTTAACCCGCCTTTATCTGTCGGGTGCTTGATTTCACATTCAATATGTGTAGGTTGTTTTTGGGAGGAAGTAGAAATGACCAAACCTTTTCTCAGATCAAAACAAACCTGTGAGTGTTTGCAGCATTTGTGGAGGCTGGCTAATTAGCGATGCTAGCTCTCCTTTCTAAATGGAAATAGCTTGATAGTGAATTCACCATTATGGTAAATGTGTGTTTTTTTTTTCTTCTTCTTCTCGGCTGGGTAATGTCGTACTGCTGCTGTGTTTAACAATGTGTTTGTATCGTGGACAGTGAACTGTAGGTCAGTCTGCAGGAAGAGACCGGCTTAGTTAAAGCTCACATGTGATGACCTGTGCTCTGTATCTGATCGCCTTATTCAGTGTGTTCAAGTTACATAGACATCTTCCTCTCAGTTATTTTGAAAATAACAATGATGTGTTGTTTTCTTTCATAACCCAGCAGTGGAGTATTAACACGTGTCTTCCTTTTTACAGATTTTTGTCAGAAGGTCACAGAAGTCCTTGAGTGAAAAAGTAAGTCAATGATTACAACTTCACTTTTCTAAAATATATTTTTTATGTCTGCTTTTATGTGGCTGTCTTTTTTTTTTTTTTTTTGTCTGTTGGGATCGATCTCTTTTAATCTTTTATACTTGCACATGTGAAAACTTCTTCATTTTGTGAAATCACCCTTTCCGCGCCCTTTGCCTCTTGCAGTGACGTACAGGAGAGACAGGAGTATACGAGAGGTGTACGACGAGCGCTTTCTAACGGAGAGACCGGTGAGTCTGACTTCATGGTTTCTTCTCTTGGTTTTTTTTTTTTACTCTTGACTTCAAGGTTAGCCCTCCGTCACTCCTAATTCAAATGACACAGGATGCCTGTTTGTGAAAATGGTATAAAGATTATTTTCAAAGCACACTATTGTGGTTCTGTCTAGTTAGCTGTAGAGAGTTAATGTAGGGGATAGAAAACTGGAATTGCTTGTAGTTGTGGGGCGGCAGTAGCTCAGTCTGTAGGGAACCGGAGGGTCGCCGGTTCAAGTCCGGAAATTGGTCTGGTAGCTGGAGAGGTGCCAGTCCTATTCCTGAGCACTGCCGAGGTGCCCTTGAGCAAGGTACCGAACCCCAAAAACTGCCCTGGAGCGCTCGCTGTGAGCAGCCCCCTCACTCTGAGACCTCTCCATTAATGTCCACAGGATCCTGTTTGTGCAGGTGTGTGTATTTAAGAGGTTTATTTCTACATCAGGTGAAACAAGTCGGCATATGCTCCCGTAAACTACAACTACAACTAAAATCACTTTTCAAAACACCAGTTGAAGTGCTAATTTTAAATTCTGATATGTTCCCTGCCTGCCAGGGTCCGTACCCACGAGCAGCTGGAGGGGGGGAAAGGAGGGGCCCTTTTGGCAGGCCGGAGGAGGAATACGGTCGGGGTGGATATGAATACGAAGGAGGTCAACGGTTTTTCCCGAATGGCGGGGGCCCAAGAAGTTACCACGAAGATCAGCGGGGCTACCATGGTGACAGCATTCATTTCCCTGCTGAACGCAGAGCTGTTCCACCTGCAAGAAGGGTGAGTGTATGAGAATCAGACATTTAATGTGTTTAGAGCATATATGAGGAACTGCAAGGACTGAATGTTAAAGGAAAGACAAAAACAAATAAAAAATGTAGTGAATTATTGCAGAAAATATAATAACATGTTTGGTTCATATGCGTCTGAGTTTTTAAATACGTTTAAAACATTTTTTATCTCTTTAAATATGTTTACAAACATGTACAAATGGTCCTTGAATATGTATGTATATAAAGTTATTCAGCTTTTAAGGCAAGCAGTGTCTTAATATGTTCCCATTTTGTACTGATGCAAACATTTATTTTAACTGCAAGGCATGGTGAGAATTTTGCTTTAATAGCAGCTCTCATAACTGACCAGCAGAGGGTGCTGTTGTGTAAGGAAATATTTTCCAGCCACAAAGTGTGCTATAGTGTAAAGTAAACAGTGCATCTCATTAACCTCTTGGTCATGGACGTTATATGATAAAGGGTTGAGTTATTTTCTTTTTATTTCAAGCTGTAACCCAGGTCACAAAAAAAATATATATATATATATTTTACAAAAATACATTTAATTTAAGACTCATTACATTCCATTCTCAGTGTCACAAATAACAGTTTTCCTTGAGGGATGTTCTTTAACTCTGGCGAGCATGTCTTGACGTTCATGTTATTTAATATTCATCTTCACTTTGACAGTAATGAAGGCAGGCGACATGGTGACGCAAACTGTAGAGAGACATTTAGCTCAGTGGTTGTCAACTGGTATAGCCTCACGACCCACCACCCATCTGCTTAATAACAAGTCGTAACCCCAAATTCATAATATTCTCAACCAATCAGATTTATTTATTGAAAAACACGTTTAAAATGCGCTTTATAGACTTTCTGACAGTTTTATTTTTCCAGGCGCTCATTTGCGACACATTGAAAACGGCCCCACGGCCCGCTTTTGGGTCCCGACCCACCGGTTGAGAACCACTGATTTAGATGAATGGAGATCGGACACACATTTCTAGATGAAAACTTGACAGATGTTTTGTAACGAAGTTCATCATTATCTGTTTTTGTGACGAAAGGTTGCCTGAATGGATTCTATTTTTAATTCATATTTTTGACACTTGTTTTTTTTTTTATGAATAGGAGGACTATCCTTACAGAGTACCCAGGGAGGACCCCCACACAGGACGGCCTTTGGAGTTTGGGTAAACTGCTTTTTGTCTTAAAGGAGCCAAACTCAAATTCCAAATCTAGTTTGTCAAATGATTCCATGTATGTAGTATTACTCCTGAAAACTGGATGTGATCATTAGTGACAGAAGGGGGCAGCCTTTTTTTTTACAGTCATGTTGTGAACAAGTACTCTGGTGTACTCCTCTGGTTCAGTGTGGGTGGGGGGGGGGGGGATTTGCTGGAGTGGGCCTTGAGTATGTGTTTGAAATGTTAGTTTACATAGCAGATATCATAAATCATGGTTTGCTCTGACCCAAACTGGCCTGTCTCATCTTATTCAAATGATTTAGTCTCCTGGCTCCTCAGTTTAGATTTCATTCCCACTGAACTGTCTGTATTTAGGATACGGGATGAGTTGCAAATTCAGGGCTAGACTTTTATTTTGAAAGTGTTACAGTACTCTCTCTGAGATTGAGCATTTGTGATAGGAGACTCTTTTTTTTGGATCAGGATTTCAGGATGCACGTTTGCTGTTTCACACTGCCAAACCTCTGACTCAACATGATCAAACAGTGAAGTGACATGTGATGACTCAACTTTGCATGGAACGTGCTGCTCTTAAAAACCTTTTGGGTAGGTTACTGCAGGGGATCCCAAACATTTAAGTCTGTGTCAGTTCCAGTTTTATTGATTGGATGAGTTGGTGTAAGTGGAGGTCAGAGGTCAGTGGAGACATGGTGGCGAGTTGGGCCATCAGGTATTTGTGTATGAGGTAAAGACCTGTACACAGCTGACTTGCTCATGTTACCTCTAAGCGCACACTGAAAAGCGATACACCCTTTAGTCGACCAAATAAAACGTGTTGCTGTGTCATTCTATACGTGTTTTGTATTTGCAAGTGACTGCACACTTTGCATGTTTTTTTTTTTTTGTTCCCTCTTTAGTGCACGCGCTCCAGCTCCTCACAGCGTGCGGAGCCAAGGCGTTTATCCGGCTGCCAGATCGCTACCCGAGAGTGGGGAGGACACATTAGTGCAAGCCATCCTCAACCTGGACAGAGGGTAAGAGGGAATGCACGCACGGTCACTGCATGAGACGAGTCATGGACAAATCAAGTTTGACTCATTGCAGCCATCGATACTGCAGACGTGAGGGGAGGAAGTCACTTTAAATAAAAAATAAAAAATAAAAAATAAAAAAAGCTGCATCTTTTTTTGAAACAGCAAACACTGCTTTGTTTGGACATCTTCAGATCATGACATGTCTCTGCATTCCCTCTGTGTTTTTTTTTTTTTCTTCTCCAGGGAGGACAGAGACCTCTTCAGGAGAAAAGCCGCCCCCTTCCCTCCTGTCAGAGAGCGATCCCCTGTGCGCCGCGATGTGCCCCGCTCCCCTCACAGCCGCTCGGGCTCCAGCGTCAGCAGCCGAGGATACTCACCCGACAGAGCCAAGGGCCTGCCATTCCCCTCACAGCAAGGCAAGAGTATGTAGATCTTAGATCGCCTTCCCATGATGCACTGTGGAGCTTTTTAAAAGGAACATTTTAGTCTCCAGCCTGAAGGAGATTTTAATGCTAGTCACTGGCAAATCTTTGCAGTTGGCACATCCTGAAATGTACAGATGGAATCAAAGACAGAACAGGCAGATACAACTTGCTCATACAGAACTGGCGTTGCTCCATCAACAAAAATAATCAGGCCTTGCTGTAGAGTACAAGATTTAAATTCAGGACGATATACCCCAAAATGAAAATGAATTGTTAAGACCTCTAAACTCTCCTCCCGTCCTTTCAATAAGTGATGATCTGTCTGGCTGAATTTCAGGTGTGGACGGCGCCGAGGGTCACGCAGGTGTTCCTGAGCACCTCTGGGGGGCGCTCTTTGCTCAGCAGAGTGGCCACGACGCTTTAGGTCTGTACATTGAGCTGTGAGAGCGAGCCTTGACATGGGTTACAAGAGGCTCATATCCATTCCTCGCACGTCTCCTTGCACCCCTGTCATGTCAGGAAAATGTCAGCGGCTGACATCTGTGGAAAGCAGAAGTAGAAGCACGAAGAATAGATTATCAAACCTGTAGATGTTTGAAATCAGACAGGATGAAGTTGAATGTTGTCAACAGTGAGAATAATAGAACACAACACATGCACGCTGTGCTTTTTGACACAAGAGAAAATCTGTCATCCAGGTCTCTGGAAATCACATTTAGTTTGAGCTAGCACCCAGTGCTGGCTGTGCTGCAATGAGTCCCTGTCATATAGAAAACAAATGTGCCATCTGTTGTGGAGGTACAGTCACACGTTTCTGGGCTTCTTGTCTTGTCAGAAAAGGCTCCTTTTTAATTCAGTTCAGCGCTGCAAACAAGACAAAGATCATTTGCAGCTGCAGCATGTGGAGTATATCGCTCAAATGCTACCTGGGATTTTATTCCCTTCAAGATAAGTGTTTTTTCATTAATTTGCTTAATGTAGACTTCTCAACCCTAGTTTTTAAAAATGTGATTTACAAAAGGCCTACAGCAAATCTTAAAACAGCAACTAAATGTGCCAAAGTATTTCCTTATTTATAAACCATACATTTGTAGATGTCCAGCTCTGGAGTTTTGGAGCAGATTCTGTGAGCATCTTGAGTGCGGCCCGCAGTTCTTTTCATCGCCACTCTTATTGGTGCCTTTAACTCTAGTGGACCTTAGAAAAACAAGAGCATGGGGTTTGTGCTGATGTGAGGCAGTCATGTTGCTACAATCAAAACATCATCCATCACATTTGAGTGAAACTAATTGATTAGACTAGATGTGCTTGCTGTAAGATAAGAATGCTTTTTTAAAAAAAAAATCTGCACTGGAAGTGACCGTATGGTTTTTTTGTTTTTCTTGCAGGGTTTGAAGAGACGTTTTCCCAAAGCAAGATGGCTGGTGAGTAAAGTTGACTTGCGTTGATGTTTCATTACACTCCGTTTTTACGACGACATCTACATCTCTACCCCTTCATCACACTGTCGCTCAGCTGATTGATTCTCCAAAACAAATTAATGGCAGCAAAGACGAGAAGATATGCGGAGGATTTGTTTCCAGAACATGCAAAAGGTTACAATCGTTAAAACTGAACCTATTCCCAGTCCGGGTAACCTGATAGAGACAGGGAGTGTTTCTAATATGTCCAGCAGGCCAGCCTCCCCCTCCCACCACTCCGTCTGCCACTTTGTCAGGCCTCATAAAAATGCCACCAGGTCGTGTGTGGACCAACGTGGAAGAGGGTATAGGATGTCTGATGGATATTCCTGAAGCCATCGAGGTGTTTTTGTTTCATAGCGAGGTGCTCGGAGATCCCCTTTTTTTTTCCTTTGGTGGACTCGGTTGGTCAGCTTACAAAAACTAAGAAACCGCTGAAGAAAAGTGGAGGTATAAATGGAAAGTTGGAGAGGTGGTGTTCGATTGATGAGTGGGAGTCCGTACAAAAGACAAATGTAACCTTCGGAGCTGGATTGAGAACCATCTGTTTCTGGATTGTTCAAGATGTTCAAGTCGAGGTACCTGTCTGGGTTTTTGGAACCAAACTTCCCAATTAACACAAGCCCTTACTTAATTCCCAGACGCACTAATCGACTTTTTTTTTTCCCATTGATTGTCAACCTCCTGCCTTCTCAAGTTGATCATTTTGCTCAATCTTAAACCAGTTTTTTCTCTGATTTAATTTCACTCCTCACTGAAGGCTCACTTTTAACAAATTTTTTTGTCCCTTTCTCATTCCAGAAAAAATCCCAGGCCTGTCAAGAGAAGGCTCCCCACACAGCGCCTCCTCGATCAAGGTGAGCTCAAGTTTATGAAGAAAAATGTTCAGTAATTATCACAATATATTCGCTTTCCTCGAGTGTATTTATTCTTTTCATCATTACACTTTTTAGTTTTAAATTTAGAAGCACAGCAGTTTAGTCCTGGATGTATATTACGGACTCCTTCTCTGTCACTGTGCAGCTGGATGCATCTGGAACTTCTTAAATCCCATCCTTTTTAATAAGTGTTTCGTCCCATTGAAGTATGTTAATGGCTTTTAAAGTGGCCCTCACGCAGAGCATAAAAGCCATCAGGCCAGCGCTTTGTTTACCGGTGTTGTAAGCAGACTTCAATCACAAGGACTCGTAATGGTCGACGAAAGAACGCGCCGTGCCTCCTTAAAGTGCTCTCCTCTTCTTTCTTTCTTTTTTTTTTAAAAGATGCACTAAATGTTTGAACGACATTCAGAACGTAGATCCCTTCTGTCTGTTTTGCAAATGAGAGCTTGTTCTGCTGATTTCTCCTCCGTCTCCGACTCCGCGGAGGAGTGTAAATAGAATCAGATGTGATTAGGCGCAGTGCGTCTGGCCGTGGCCACCCAGAAAGTCAAGAGGCTAACTCAGTAGCTAAGTCACAGCTTTATCTTTGGATCTTTGCCTCAAAACGAGGAGGCGTCCCCGTGGATCTCATTTGGATGTGTTTAGACGGCTTACAAAGAACAATCAATTCCTTTTTTATTTCCTGCTGAAGAGTAGGACTCGGTGTGTTTGGTGAAGCTGTGACTGTCCAGCAGGTCAAGTGGTGCTGTGCCTGTCAGAAATGGATTTGTAGTATATGGGTCACAGGAAAAAGCTTTGATGTACCGACAAGCAACCGACATTTCTGTAAGGAGATGTATGGTGGAGGCGGGAAAAATGCCAGTGTTATTGACCTGAAAGTGCTCATTTGATTTGACAAGTTAACTTTCAAATTACCACAGAACTAATTATGTAAGGGCTTTAAAATACTGGGCACAATCCAAACTACAAAACATCCATTTTATGAGTTTAATGGCATTGATGATGATGGACTCGAGGCATCAATATTAGATATGTTTCCAGACCTGCTCCCTAATAAACCGCCTATAATATACTGGAGCTCTAAGAGAACTTGAATGAATGCTTTCTGGTTTGTAGCCATGGCTAGCCCTCGCTAAAGTAAAAAAAATAAATAATAATAATTCAAAAGCTGTTGGGGAAACATAACATCTGAAGAACTGACATTTTGAAAAATTCATTTATTTATTTATTTTTTTTAAATTCATATTGGAGTGATGTTTCTATACTGTGACTGCTGCACGGTGCATAGAGTGTCTGCAAGCGACCTCTATGATCGCTGTTGAATTAAACGTCTGCATTCTGTTTTCTGTTCGTCAGTATGTTGTTCTCGCTCATTTGAGGATGTTGTCATTCCTTTGTATTACACATAGCATGCCGTGTAGCGGACTCTGTTGCTTCAGCCCCTACTTCTGCGTTGTTATATCATGTCTTACCTCAGGAGACCCCCCTCCCCTCTGACAGGGATAGTGAGGAGCATATGTGAACGGCTAGGTCGGGAGAATCTCCGGAGCAGTCCTCCCCGAAATTATCTAGATATTTTCCGGAGTGCGTATATGAAAATGGCTATACATAAATTATTTTCATGTTTCATTGCATATACGTTTGTCTTTTCTAAACTATTTTAGATGGACAAGAGAGATTTATTTTTTTTTTTTTTTCATTTGCGCCTTTTATTGAGAGACGGGACAGTGGATAGAGGTGGAAATTGGGGCTAGAGAGAGACATGCGGGAAAGGAGCCACAGGTCGGATTCCAACCCAAGGCCGTCCGCTTCGAGGACCACATCCTCTGTACATGGGGCACACAAACTCACCATTCGGCCACCGGTGTCCCAAGAGAGCCCTTTTTTGTAAATCCTTCGTGTCTCATACACTCTATAACAGTGTATAACAATCATAAGGAAGTCAACAGTTTCTGCATTATTTTAGTTATTCCTTGCAGAAGAAAAAAAAACATTCTCTCAGTGCAGCTGCTTCTCTTGTAACTGCTGTTATTGTCCCGTGTCAGTGGCTGTCCTTCATTTAAAGAGAGAACACCTCATGATATTATTTATTTTAAAGTACCTTTTTTCTAAAAGCCTGAACAGCTGCATTTTTCAGTCCCCCTTTTAGAGTCTTATTCATCTCATTATCCGCCCTTAGATCTTTCAAAGAACATACTTGAGGTTGTTTATGTTGAAATTGTTTGCTAAAGTGGGCACCTGGATATCTTTTTGAAGCCGTGCACTTGCTTTATGTGTCCGAAATTACAAGACAAAAGATGGAACAAAGTCCTCTTAATGTGCTTTTTTTTTTTTGTTGTAAGAACCACCCAGCCTCACCTCATCAACTGCTGTGATGAAAGTTTCACTAAGTGCCCCACCCCTCCACATGCACACATACACACGGCTGCCTTTCTTTTCTTTTTTTTTTGTCCTTCGTGTGTTTGATGTAGCCTGTGGTGCATTGTTGTCCTCTGTTCTGGGGGCACAAACCCGTAACCTTGGCTAAGATGAAAGGCCTGTGCTGTGCCCCCAGTAAAGCTTTTGCACTCATGGCCCTGGCCACTGCCTGCTGTGGGGGGTGGGGGGTAGGGGGGATTCAACAAACACACACGCAGGCTTTCTGGAGCCATCCCAGACGGAAGAGAGCAACAAGGGGGCCCTAAAAGAGCAGCTCTGACTCTGGCTGCGAGCCACGGTGGCCTAGCGGGTGGGAGAGCACGTCCTGTGACTGAAAAGGTCACCGGGTTGTTTTTTTTTGTTTTTTTGTCCCTCCTCAAACCATCAAATTCCTGACATGTCCAGCTCGATAACCTTTCACCACCTCAAATAATTGCTGCAAACAAAAGTCATCCATACACAGGCAAAAAAAAAAAAAAAACCTGTTCGAATTTTAAAGGTCTTCAAGTCATTCTGATATTTTTAGCCGTGTTCACAAGGCGGCTTAAGAGAAAGCGATGCCTTTGCATGTGTGGTATTCCGACTACAATTCAATAAATGCCGTAACATTTGATATCTAGACACTCATGTTTGTCACGTAATGGTTTTTAGTGACTTAATTTTCTTTACTGAAGCAGGATTGGACTTTTCCTGTCACTTGGTAATGACAAATTCTGCCAGACTCGCCTGCCTTTCAGGTTTTTCACTTATTTCAGTTTTGCACAATATGTATCAGCCAAGCTTTCTATTAAGAGTGGGACGACCCTTAAGGCGGTGGATAGCCCATAGGTTATGTTGCGCACCTCATGTGTGGAGGCTGTAGTTTTCATAGAAACGGCTGTGGGTTGGAATCTGACCTTGGGCCTTTGTTCGCATGTCATCCCCAACTCTCTCCTCCCAGCATTTCCTGCTGTCCTATCTAAATAAACACGTGTTTGATAATGAAGATACGTAGGATGGTTTTGATGCTGATAAGAGAATAGAATGCTTTGCCTCTGTGCACTGCCTGTCAGCACCTGTGTGTCCGATCAGACTTAAAGCTCTTCGTTTGCATTAACTGACATTGTTTCCTCCCGTCTAGATCCTTACTTGTGTTGCACTTACTCCCTGATGTACGTCGCTTTGGAGAAAAAAAGCTTATACTAAGTGAATTGTAGAATTGTAGAAGGCAAAATGGCCCGAAAAATAACATCACAAAGGGAAAGGTTCCAGGTTGTGCTGTGCCAAGAAAGAGAAAAAAAAAAAAAAAAAAAAAGACTTAGGACAGGAATATATTTCCAGGGCTGAAGAAGACAAAGACAATCTTCCTTGACCCACTCATCGCCTCAGGGAGCGAACTGGAAGCAGTAATAATTACATGATGCTTTACGAGCTGTGCTTTTTATTTTCGACCACACTCTTTGCTTTGTGATGCGCCATCCCCCTGTAATTTCTCTCCTCGGTCATCCAGAGACTTAATAAGACTTTGGTCCGCTTAATGTATGAGTGGACTTCAGTCATGGCTGGGCAGTTCCGCGTCCTGGACTACAAACTCTTAATAGTATCAGGAAATGAGCAAAAGCAATTGAGCAGTGATCCGAGTTGGCCTCGATTTCCCCCCCCCCCTTTGCTCTTTCTTTTGGCTTTAACAGCAATACTTATGGGTACTAAAGTTTCCTTTCTGCCCATTAAGAAGCCTCCTAATGGCTCATTGTGGCTTGTACAGACATATTCCCTATTCTGAAGATATAATAAACAGCTGAACACAGTTTACATAACAGATGAGGGGTAAAACCGGGCTAAACAAATGTATTTTTCTAAGCTATCAGAACATATCTCATCGCTGAAATTTAAATTCCTAATCATCTTTTCTATGAATCCCCACCACCTTACATGTATGGACTATCCTCTGGCTTTTCAGCTACTGTGTATCTAAGCTTCATCCTCTGGTACACCTCATTAAACACATCTTTCCTGTGAGGTTAAACAGTCAGTCGGTCACTCTCTGAGATGCTGACCTACATCCTCTCCCTCCGTGCCATGTAGTCGCCCGCATATTGTCATGTATTAGAAATCATGATACGATCTCACAGTTTGTTGCTCACTTTTCTAAGAAAGTATGTTTCCAAATGTAACGACTGACTCCATTCTCTCCTCTTCATTTTTAGGACGACTGCCATCCACCAGACATAAAAAAAGAGGAGCTGCAGGTGGCGCCGGTTGCGGAGGAGAGGCAAAAGCCGTCGGCGGACAACCTTCTCGAGCGGCGAGCCGTGGCCATCGCATCCAAAGCTCAGGAGATAGAGAAGGTACCCAAAACACCTCATCATACGTAACTCTGAAACTTGAAAACCTATAATAACACATTATCCCTCAAATCAAACTCAAAACCTTTTTTTTTTTTTTTTTTTTGTGATTTACAATATCCGCTACAATCGTGCTTTAGACATTTTTTTCCACATATTTTTGGCGCCTCAGCCAACATATAACTCATGTAGATACCATACCCAGACTTATTCATTGGCACCCTCTTTGTGAAGCATTAGTAAAGGGGGGAAAAATAGAAAAGATTTAATTATGTGCAGTCACACTTCCAAAATGTCTACATTTACAATCTGCTCATTACGAGTTAATAGTTTGTCAAACTTTTCTATAAATGTCAACCCACTGTGTGTGACACATGCTGCCCTCTTGGAGAAACAGTTCTTTATGTATGTTGGCCCTGACTTCTCTGACTAACACGCAGCTTTGCTTTACTGGCCAGGCATTACTGCGGGAATAGAAAACCTATGAGGTTTCTAACGAGGCAGGAAATGAACTTCTCTGTCCACCAGTCGTCATTGCAAAGGGTACATCCTGAAAGTCACCTTTTTATGACCCACATATCGTCTTCTCGCGAACTACCACCGCACATCTGAGACGAGCTGGTTGCATTTATAGTTTTGTTTTTCCTCTGGCTGTTGTTAATCTACCCTTTGACTGAAATAGCTGCTCATTATACCCAACTTAACGTCCCACAACTCTCCATCTATGTGTATGAAAAGATGAGTCAAACCCACACACATACACACTCACACAGAGGCCTGGGTAAAAGCGCAAGGATAATGGTACATGGTACAAGAACCCATAAACGAAAGCAGAAACACAAGTGAAGTTCAGACATGCTATAGCTCTGCGCTAGCTATAAATTTCGGAGGCAGACCACTTTACAGAGCGCACACCGCCCCGAGGCTCGACGTTCCAGCTCCAGCTCGGTTATCTAATGAAGGCCCATTCCTGCACCAGTGAGCACCACCGCTGCTTTACTGGGAACGTTAAACCTGAGCCAGCTCTGCCCTGGAGCGCACACACACACACACACACACACACACACACACACACACTGCGCCCTCGCATATAGCTGCGCCACAGAGCCTATACGCCGTTATAATGCTGCTGCTGACACTGCAGCTTGTGGCCTGTTTTATAGCAACGTCTTTATCTCTCCCATCTGCGTCCGCCTGCGTACATTGTAGCTTCTATTGTGCAAACTTTACTGGAAATTCTCAGGTGTTATAAAGAGATTGAAGGCCTTGATTTCACACGAATGTCTTGAAAAGTCTTTAGTTTTTTGTTTAATTGGTTCTGTTTTGTTGAGGTTTAAGCTTTTTTTTCTCAGGAATTTTAATTCTTAAATAATCATCCATGTGTCCTGAGAGTCAAGTTTCACTTTCTGTGGCGTGCTGTATATCCAGGCTGTCATCACTTCTTGAAATATAAAACATCCAAACAGAAACTTTGGAATTCAATCTAAAATTATGCCCCAGCATCTTTTCCTAAATTCAGTTTTTTAAGCCTTGCATACCTTCTAATAAGAACCTCTGAGAATCTCTTTCATGTGACACTTGGTTCCCCGCCAAAGTGGCATTTGTAATATGTGTAAGCACTTGTCTTTGGGGCTGGTATCAATTTCCCATCATGCCCAGAACACACAGCCCAAACACTCTCAAGTTAGACTTTCTTTTTTTCCAAGCCAAAACAACAGAGTCCCTTTCTCATGCAGCGACGTTTCTGTTGCAGTCGGCAGCCTCTTGACAAGTGTCGGCCAGATGTTTGGCTTTCTGCACCCAATCTGGTCTAGCCATCTTGTTCTATACACACTGACACAAACACATTGCAGCCCGGTAGCTCCTCACCGACCGTCTCGACACTTTTCCATACATCCAAAGCAGCACTTTCCATCAACGCGCCGGGCTGCGTTTATACCAGCGGCGCAGCGTGTTTGTGTAGCTAAGTGAAGTAGGTCTGCTGAAATTCAACCTGAACCCCGCTCTCATTGTCAGAGTTGACTTTGGCTGCAGTACATACTACTGGTTGTATTGAGTGACAAGGCATGAGAGGCAATAAAGTGTATGACGCTTTACTCCTCCGCAAAAAAATCCCAGGCTGTGAAACAAAAGGAGTTTTATTTCATTTGTTCAGGAAACCTAAATATACTTGGCTACAAGACAGACAGCAAGACAGTTCCAGCCTGTTTTTTATTCTAGGTACAAAGATGGCAGAACTGGACTGAGGCCCCAACTCTTGTTCTTTTCTCCGGCCAGGCGTCCTCACTCATTCCTAATCCTGCTTAAACTGGCTATAAAAATAAAGTTTAAACAGGTTTTTCTTAGAGGGAGAGTTTAAAGGCTTCATATGTGATTTTTCACACTTAAATATAATAGAAATCAAGTATATCCTCTGAAAATAACTCTGAGTAATGACTGTCTACAATGGGTGTAACACCCGAGTCCCACTGTCTGTGATGTTTTCAGAGTCATGTTTTCTGTTTGTTGACGACGGCTGACTCCTCCCCTCGTGAATAAAAGTTGTTTAATTGAGGGACTAGAGAAAAGAAGAATAACATACTGTACTCACTGCTTAACTGTGTTTCTAGATCACGCTCATTTCAGGGTAAATTGACATGCAGTGTGAAGATACAAGGATAATAAAGGTCGCTAGCATTAGCATGCTAACACAACAATGCAGCACGAGTTGTTTTGGTTTCATGCTGGTGCTCAAGGGCGACATCTGCTGGATCAAAAAAATCGCATATAAAGCCTTTAACAGATATTTCTCCAACGACCCCACCCAACATCAAGAACCGGTCCTTTCCTTCCTGATTGGATAATGAGGGAGGGGATTCAGGAAGTGCGTTTGAATACAGGAAGAATGTTTTCAGCACATTGTTATCTAGAAATAACTTTCCCTGTATTCATAGTAGTTGTCCACACACTTGATTGGACACTTCCTCCGAAAATTTGATGAATCACTGATATTAGTTATCAGCTGTTGAATGAGAAGGTAGGACAATTCAGCGCAGAGGAGCAAGTTCCCCTCACTGGTTTGTTAGTCTGACTTGTTCAGTTCTTGTATACTAGGAATCCTCATGTGATATTGATATGACTAAGGGGGGTAGGTGTTTGATTATTTTGCGTCAAAGCACTCCTTCCTGAAACTGTATGTATTCTTGTGTTCAGCAAACATTTCCTGTGAATGCATTCATCTTGTAGTTGGATTCAGGTCATGCTTTGAGGAAAACATGTTGACTACAGATGGTGTTTGGTGGACATGATTCTGATTTCATAACATTAAAACAATCTTCTGTTGCCACATGATTTGAAACATTTCCAATGGTTTATTCTTCACTGAATGAGTTCCAGAAATGCAAAGAACTCCCTTAAATCTCTAATGGAGCTTTAACATATGAGTGGAAGTAATTCAGACCTACGGTTTAAGAAAGTCACCATTTGTTGTTACAAGTACGTAAACTCTGTTTGGCAGCAGAACTTTATTTTGGATCCTCCCCTACTTCTCTGACTACACTTAGTTTTCCAGGAATATGGTTAAAAGCTATAAATAAGCGTACGAGTTTGAACGCCCTGCAGGAAAGATGCCACCATTGCTATCCAGTGAATGACTCAAATTTGCTTTCGCCCAGCTTTATTTTACACACACATGGATAAGCACAGATCCACGCATAACAATTGTCATTGGAAGTGTCCTCGCATCCGCCTGCAGCACGAAGGATAGATGCTTTATTTAGTCCTAGTTCCATTTGGATTAATTCTTTACCACTTTAATAAACATAAATTACCAAAGGAATGTTAGGTAAGACAAAACAAGGCAGAGAAAGACTGACTGTAGAAAGAAATGTGGAGGGACAGATGGAAATGACCAGATTTAGAAGGGAACAACATCTCAGAGTCCCTCAGGGCTGTCAACTAGGACTTGGTCATTTTTGCAGAAAACAGAAACACACTGTCGTAGTAAAGGATCCCACATGTGATGAAGTATGATGTTTAATTTTAGATTTCTTGCCTTCATTTGATGACGATAGTGGAGGAACTACAGAAAACAATGTGATAGCAAATGTGTTGTTGCATCCCAGTGATGACTTTTATTTTGAAACCAGGTTCTACTACACGCAAGGCATTTGGCTGGCAAATGTATGTAATGTAAAAAATTGTCTCAAAGTCTTGTGTGTGGGAACCCATCTTGTCCATGCATGGAGCTTTAAAATGAAACCCAACACAAAAGGGATTCCCATGAGATTAGCTGAATGGTATTCTCCCCTTTTGGAGTTTCTGTAAGATATTATCAAGGATCGTGAGTCAAACTAATATTTTGGGTGGTTTTTTTGGATCCCACCAGTTTTTCGTGAAGCAGCGGGCTCCCTCCGTTTTACGAGACATTTGAGGCTCGGTGTGAAATCACAGCTTCCTAACAGGACACCGGAGCTTCTTCCTCATTGTCCCTCCAACACCTGTTATAAGCCTCTGAGCCCCCCCTAAAGTGGGGGTTTATTGCCCTTTGGGCTACCTTGTCCTATATAAAGGGCCCTTATTAAAGTGGAGAGGAGAAGTGTTTATCTTTTGACACTACATGATGTGTGTTAACACCAGAATGATCAGCACAGGCTCAGTGAAGCTGGAATATTTACACCTAGGCGTCAGGTAGACCAGGAAGGAAACAACTTTACATCTACTCAAGTAAGAGCTTTTCTATTTAAGGTTTTGACCTTTGCCTGTTAACACCTTTTAAGTTGTAAAGCTACATACTAGAGTGTTTTTGAAAGGAAAGCTTTCATCGGATTCCTCTTTTGCTGTTTATGTTTGTTGATTTATTTGTGTACGTCATGCTTCTATGCTCATATCCCACTTCAGGTGTACCGCCAGGACTGCGAGACATTTGGCATGGTGGTTAAGATGCTGGTGGCTAAAGACCCCAATCTGGAGAAGCAGCTGCAGGTTCCCCTTAGGGAGAACCTTGGGGAAATCCGCGAACGATGCCTAGAAGACCTCAAGCACTTCATCAACGAACTGGACGAGGCCATACGGCAGCCAGAACCTTCTGTCTGTGACTCAACAACCCCATCTACGTCCTTAACGGGTCATAAACTTGCAAAGACAGGAGTCAATCACAGCTCATCTTTCTGACACTTTGGCCTGCGGTATTCTATGTGAGACTGAGCATTATGGGATCGACTGCTGAACACAATGGATTTCTCGGCTCTATTTTGGATTTCTGGACTACAATGATTCTACAGCACAGAAACCAGAGGAGAGATTCAAAATGGAGAAGTGTTGTATATGGGGCTGAACAGTGTTAGTTTTGAACAGATTTTTTCACTTTCAGCTCTCTGTGGAAAGTTAAATTAACATATTCTTTAAAATGAGTTTTCTGTTGTTTTGCTGATTATTTAAAAAAGAGCCATCAGTGTCATGTCAGAGAAAAGCTGGTTAACCATTATTTGTGTTTGTTAGTTTACCTATTAGGATAAAATGAAGCCCCTCTAGCATGATCATTTTTCCAAAAGAATTGAAACAGTCCTGTTTTGTACCATTTTTCAGCTAGGTACATTTTTACGACATAGCATCCAGATGCTTGACTTGGTGCTGCTAGCTTAACAACTCTACTTTCTAGTCAATTTTTACTGTTCAAGATTGCCTTTTCTGTTTCAATGGTATGTCTCATTTTGCTTAGCAAACTGTAAACTATGCCCTCCCTCTCATTCTCTGTGCATTCTGTGCACAAGGATCATTTTGACGACATTGAGACATAGCTTTGCACAAACTGAGATGTCTCTGAAGGTTGTAGTAAATATAATTTTTGGTAAATTTAAGGTTTGTTATACTGTGATATATTAAAATAAACTGCATAAATATTCCACGGGCACGCTTGATCTCATCAAAGATATCCATGGATCATTTTACTGACATTATTTCATTTCTGGATTTTATTTCAGCATTCCCTGAGGCATGTACCTATCTGATTTTTCTTTTTTGTTGATATAGACTCAGAAATGTTTTCCAACTTCTAGCAGATTACTTTTGTGTCAGTTCTCTTAAGATGTGCATACTTCTGAGTCAAGAACCAACTCGCTCTATATCAGTACTGCTGGAAGTTATTGAAGCATATTCAAAAGTATCTGGTTACAAGATTAACTTGCACAAGTCAGAAGCCATGCCTGTTTCCCAAACCTGCTCTCCTAACCTTCTCGCAACATTTAACTTTAAATGGTTCCCGAAAGGTATGAAATATTTGGGAGTAGAACTGAACCCAGAAGTTGAAGATAGTATTACTACTAACACTGAAAAACTATTAAACTAAATTAAAACTAACCTTGAAAACTGGAGCAGGTTACGTTTGACTTTGTGGGGGAAAGTAAACGTAATAAAGATGGTAATTGTCCCACAGATAAATTACTTACCTGGAATGATACATATATGTATTCCAAAGCCATTATTGCAAAGATATAATGACATGATAAAACATTTTCTCTGGGAGGGAAAAAAGCCTAGAATTAATTTGGATAAACTCTGCCAACCTAAAGGGTTAGGGTTAGGTCTATCACTTCCAAACTTGGAATATTACAGCATTTCATTTGAAATGGCTAAACTTGCAAAACATTGGGTAGAAATTAACCCTGAAATGGACTGGGTCCTGATTAAACTCACTTCAATTTAAACTTCTCCGTTTAAACCTGTTGAGGCCCTCGCACAAACGTTAAGGATGGCTCAAAAAACAAGGGTAAACCCCATCTTTGCTTATTCCAAGACAGTGTGGCAAAAGGTTCATAAAACATGTAAACTCACTGAAATTAACCAAAAATATGCATCCCTATGGTATAATCCTAAAATAAAAATAGATAAACCAACAATTTACTGGGCACAATGGCTAAGACGAGGTATTAGACTGATTGGGGACCTATTTGAGGATGACCAGTTTCTTTCTTGTAACAGGATGAGGGAGAAATTTAACTTACAGGGTCATGTTCACCTCTGGAAGTATCTGCAAATCAGACACTGTATGGAAAAAAAATTTCACTTTCCCAAGGATAAAAACACAATCGAGCAATACTTTCAACTACCGGTAATGTTCCTTAAAGCCTCAAAGTGGTATGAAATGTGTCCATGGTTAAACAATAATAAAGGTAAAAATCTTAAGAGGATTTGGGAGATAGATTTGGGATACACACTGAATGAGGAGATGTGGGAGAGGATTCTTTTACAGAATGGGAAGTATATCAGAGAAGCGAGAGGCAAATTTATTCAATATGAAATACTGAATAGATATTATTACACCCCTGCAAGACTTAATAGTATGGGTTTAATCCAAAGTAGTTTGTGTTGGAAATGTAAATCAGAATGTGGTACATATATTCACGCCTTATGGGAATGCCGAATGGCTTTCCCATAATGGAACAATGTTTTAGCACTTATGGAGGACTGGTTGGGATGCCAACTTCCCAGATCACCTCAGCTTTGTCTCCTGGGGGATAAAGGTGTAGTACCCTATTTAAGTAAATACTCATTTAAAGTATTAACAACTGGCTTAACAACATGTGCTCGGCCAATTCTTAGATTTTGGAAAGAACCAAGAACTCCGACACTGAAACTGTGGAAATTATGACAATAGCTGCTTGTGAAATATGCTTGGAAAGCTGAACTGGAAAAATGACATTTCTAAGGAGCAATGGGACAATTTTAGCCAGTTTATATCAGGGGAACGCAACACATCACTGCCAGGGTGTTGATTTACTTTTGTTTGTTTGCAAGCACATGTCATATGCCCTCCTTCTGGTGATGCACTGTTGATACTTTCTACATCGTTGTATCTAATTTCTGTCATCCATTTATTGTCTATTATGTTTCCTGCCTGTTTTGTTGTTCCCTTTTAATCTGTTTGTTTTTTTTATAATTGTTTGCCATTATGATGTTGTTATAAAAATCAATAAAATATAAATTATATATAAAAAAAAAAAAAGATGTGCATACTTCATACCATATATTTTTAGACAACTTTTCAAATGAGTGCAGCACTGAATTATACCCTCTAACCTTAAAAAAAAAACATCACTCAACCCAAAGGTTATAAACAATTGTGTCTGGCAAAAAAGGTAAGAAAATAACATCCATTTTAAGGGGGGAAAATATTTATTACAAGCGTCTTTTTACATCACAAAGCATTTAGCTGGTTATGTCAGGGTAGTGAGCAGTACAGCTGAATACAGTAACATTTAAATGTAACTGCCATTTGCATTTTCTACACAAAGTGAGCATTTTGGAATATACTGCATGTTATTATAAACATTTATTATAAACATTGTTACAAAGTAACATGGCACTTTGCTGTGAACAACACAGTTGATGAAGTGGCATCTTTGTTGTTCCTCATAACTGTTGAAGAGGTCTATTGGGTTACCTTAACAGTTGCTTTTTCTTATACACTTCAAAAATCAATTATTTAAACCAAAGATATAAAAATACCAGTATGAAAATCTTAACTTAGTATATACATAATCATTTTGTACTATTATGAATTAAATAATTATTTGGTTCTTTTTAATTTCCTACTTTATCAGGCTCTGTGTACATTATGTTGCCATTTTATTGCACACAGATATTGCTGCAAAACATTTAACTAAACGCACATTTTAAAAAGACTTGATGTCAAATGCTGAAATTGAAGAAAAAGATGTTGCGGCATTACCAACTCTGGGCATAATTATTCAAAATGTTCCAGTCCATTTATCTTAATGGATGTGCAGTGCTAAGGTTTGTAAGGCCCAGCATCTATGCCCTGATTTGCGCACACAAACAAAAAACGACCTGACAAAGAGACCATATTTCCTTGCTTTCCTAACAGTAGGCATTTATCTGTTTTTCAGTAGATTTTGGCCTTAAAGATGATATGCATCTTGACATGGGCTGTTTTAATAATAATAACAATAAATCAAATACTTAAAGGACACTTTACAAGGTGGAGTATGACATCCTTTTCAAACTTGGATTCATCTGCTAAATGTCCATCGAAAAGAAGATCAATATTGCTCAGTGTAGTGCAGATAATAATGTAAATACACTCTGAGCTGTTAAGAAATTATACAGTTTTTGGAACGATGACCCTTTCTGCGACCAGTCTGTGAGCCATGGAATTGTGAAGAGATGGCTGTAACCCTTGTTGGGTAGTCCTCAGCATAGTAGCGCCCAACTGCTCTTGGTTGAGGGATTGGCTGACCAAGAAAATAGCCCTCCTCTTCAGAGTCCGATGATGAGGAAGAGCAGGTAGAGCAACAGTCGTCTTCGTCTCTGTAAAGACCCATGTAATGTTCAACGTGTGGGTTTCCTTGAACTGCACCCTGAGGCGTAAAGTCGGACCTTGACTGGGAATAGGCCATGGGAAGTCTGTGTGCTGGATTCTGTAGGAGCATTGGATTACAAAGGGGGTTTGCCAGACCTTGCTGTTGGTGCTCAAAGGGCCTCTGTACTTTCTCCAAAGGAACCATGTGAAGGTTGTTGTCTGATCGTGTCTTGCGGCCCTTGTGGTGACGGCCTTGGCCATGATGGTTGTGATGCTGCCTGCTACGTCCATGGTGGCTCGCTGGGCGGCCTCTATCTCTGCCTGTTTCATCGGGGCAGAATACCCTACGCTGTGGCTTCTCACTCATAGGATGTCTTCTAATATTGACATCAAACCCATCATTATATCCATTGTCCACTGTATCTTCTGAGAACTTGACCATTTGAGGAGGCCTGGATTGAGACTTGCTCCTTCTCAGAGCTGGGGCATGGACAAAGGAGGAAGGGAGACCTTCTGATTGTGGGGACAATGGGGTAAGTCCTCCTGTTGTGCCTCCCCGCATTGCCAGTGCTAACTCCTCTTCGTCTCCCTTCTCCATATTTAGGATTAGAGAGTTGGCACTGTGGTGAAGATGAGAGGAATTAAAGGTTCCCATGTTGCTCATCTTCTCGCAGTCATCTGCCACCAAAGGATCCTGCATGGCAAGGGTGTAGACTATAGGTCTGTCCCTGCATTCTCCATCCACTGATGCACCTAGAGAAAGCAATAGGAGAAATATATATTTAACAGCTGTTTGATACAAAAGGAAAGGTAATGTTTCAACTGAAAACATAGGAACTAATGGTCTAATTACCAGTGATGTTTGAAAGTGCCAGGGAGTCCATGGAGTCTCCAGCACCCTGTCCAACTCTCCTCAGCTCATCAGCAATACACTCGAGGGAGTCATCATACCACTGCCTGTTGTCTGACCAGAACGCCTGTCTCCCTGTCCCAGATTGGTCCTGATCCTGGTCTAACTCTAGCTCTTGAATCTTTCTTGCACTGGCAGGACCTGGGTGACTCCCGTAGGCTGAGTCTCCCATCCCATCCTGGGATTGTGCCCAGTACATTTCAGGCAGGTTCTTCTTGCTCATGAGTCCAGGGCTAAGGCTGTTGGCTCGAGACTGACTGGAAATCTGGCTCTGAGTAGGACTTGCAGGGGTGGGAGAAGAGGCTGTTACCCTCATGGATGTACTGTCAGGCTTAAGCCAGGGATCAGAGACACTAATTATCCTGTTTCTGTCACTGCTCGGGCTGGGAGATTTAAGGGATGGCTGTTGAAGTTGGTGCAACATCCCATGGTCACCAAACTTGAGCAGGAGCTGGGTCATATAGTCATCATGCTGGGCCCACTCCTCTGGATCCTCCTCTCCACCAGCATCCTGTTCCTCCCGATCCCTCCAGAACCTCTCCTCCTCCAAGCCTAGATGGGCCAGCTTGCGCCCTACAATTCCAATGTCACAATCAGCATGTCCATCTTGCTCTCCATCTCCAAACTTAAACTCAAGCGAGGAGACGGTGGCAGCGGGGTTAAGCACCTGCGACTGTCTCCACTGTTCAGCAGGCCTGCTACTCTTCCCCATGCGGACACTACGCCGGGATTCACGAGACCGGGCGGACTGGAAGGCAGAATCAGATGAGTCTGATGCATGGATATCTTCCCCCTGGCTGCATGCCTTTGAGCAATAGATGTGACCCTGCTTTGGAAGGAAGGGACAGCCCAGCAATGATGTCTTGCACTGGGCACAACAAAAGCACTGATCTGTGGCGTGCCAGTGTACACCTTCATAGGTCATCTGGGCATGGTCTACACCTGAGGATAAGGGGATAAAGAGAAAATTATAAAATTAGCATTAAGTAGTTTGATAAATAGTCAAAGAAATACATCAGGAAGCTCTAACTTGGTATAAAAAGTTCAGTTATTCGAATTCTGCAAGATGGATTAAAAAAGCAGAAATGCTCTTCCAGCACCTAACAAATAAAAACTCACCAATATTTTCACCACAGGCCTCGCAATACTCTGCATACAGTGACTCAAAGCAGCCACAGCAGAATGGCCTCCCATCTTTCATGATGTAGCGCTGCCCACCAAGCATCGTTTCACACTCGAAACAGGCAAAGTGCTTCATGTGCCAGTGACGACCCTCTGCTTCAGTGCACTCATCCGCAAAGATGATCTAATGGGAAACATGAAAACATACCACTGTTAATTCTTTGGAACTCTGTTGACTTGGTAATGGCTTTGCCATGGCTACTATTAATGCATTTTACCTCATCACAAGAAGAGCATCGAGGTTTGAGAAGCTCAGCATGGTGTCTTCCGCAGAGGATCTTGCCATTTTGGGAGAAATAGATCAGATCCACCAGAAGCTCTTGACACGTGGAACACACAAAGCATGCTGGGTGCCAGCAGGGGCTCGGCCCTGCTCTGGAGGCAAAAATTGCCATCTCCCCTCCGTTGATGCCACCGGCACACTGATAATCAAATAAAACGAGATGAGCCATGAGATTTATATTTCCAGACCTCTTGTTATGCCATTTACCACACCATTGCTTGTTATTTGTTAATAGTAGATCTGGTGTTAAGTATGTTTCCAAAGTAATTAAACCATCGAGATAAACATGGAGACTATCACATAATGGAATGGCATTCTAAAATAGATCTGCAGGCACACGACACCCATGACACATGACGAATGTGTCATAGACAAAAGATGGATTATAGACATGACTTTTAAAAATATATCACATAACATCTGATGTATTCAGTGATGCTAAAACAACGGACGCCAAACAACAGGTGATCATAATGTAAATGCCAAAGTAAAGTGATCTCTTTCAAATACATCAGTGTATCCTACAGTGGTGACAATTATAGCAGAAATACAGCACCACTACATGACATGGAAAGTGCAAGTTAATCTGTGTAAGGAAAAACAAATACTATTAAAAAAGTTATAGACAGCTATTGTCACAACTAAACCCACTGTCTTACTGACCAAAACTCTTTTTATAAAGATAGGTGCCAATGGACCAATGCTAACTCACATTCACTTATCTATCTATGTATCAAACGGTTGCTTTTTCACTTTGGTTTAAAGGTCAGCAATTATTCATTGAGTGTTGCTGTGGAAATGGGCAGCATTTACATTCTGTGAGCTTCAACTGAATACACTGTCCTTGGACCTAAGTCAAAAAAGTCACACATCTCCACACAGATTGTCAAAGCATGTCAGAACCTGCAATCAAAAGTCTTAATATAACCCAGCAGAGCTATGACACATATATGCAGCTATGGGATAGCGTGACCAGCTGTTAACCATTATTACCAGGGTGGACAGATAGGGGCCTAGGATATGGAGGTGTTGTGTGTCCCTTGGAGTACAGCACCAGGAAACAGGATCCTGACAAATTGTGTGTGAATGTTTGTACAATTGTTGCTTGATGTATGTATGTGTGTGTGTGTGTGTGTGTGTGTGCACCCACGCATTCATGATATATCCTTTCGAACTCGTGAGCATGTGCAGAATGTGTAAAAATGTTAGCAAGATTGTATGAATGTGCTTAGGTGTGCCTGTATGGATGACTGAGCTGGTGGAAATATGTGTTTGTAGAGTATTTATGGACATGCATGCATGTTCAGGGTACTAATGAATGTGTGTGTTCATCGCTGTTCCTATGTGACCCTGCATCCCTGTGGTAGCATCTGTTTTCGGGTGTTGATGGACTGCCTTTCCGGGGGAATTAGCATAGCTTGCCTGCTTTCCTGGATGCCTGGAAGAGGTTTACTCAATGGTCAGGGCTCAGTTTGTCAGAAGCCACATAACACTAATATTGATGTTGTTGCATAGAAAGGAAATGTTTCCGAAATAATATCAAGGACAGCTGTAATAGCACTGGATGTTGTTTAAAATTTCAGCATAAAATCAAATGTAGGAATTGCAAGGCAGGACCTACTATTTCTTTAAGTGCTGAAATGTTCAAGCGCAAAGTGACCCCAATGTCAAGGTACGACTTACATGTCTATATTCTCCTGAAAGTCAAGATTCCATCAAATTATTGCTGAAAGAAAAAAATAGTTTCCATGTCTACCAATTAATGTTTTCCATTCTTTTAACAGCACATTCTTTCTGTTCTGTTCACAGAACAGTGTTTCTGTGTTTATTATCCTATGAGAATTTGCTGTTGTACCAGTGGATACATCTATATTTTAAGCTTATAACTCTCCAACAATTTCCGAGACAGATGTGGAAACTTGCCATCTCTTCTCCAGAGGAGGTTTCAAAACCAGCTGCATGTCCTGAGTTTAGATGGATCTAATTATACTATTTGATGTGGAATAATGTGCCACATACTGTGACTTGTTAAGAAAAAGTTGGATTTTAAGACTGAAAGAAAGAAGTCATCGTTAACTCGTTATTTTATTTTGATTTTTTTGCTGTCATGCTGAGATGTTGATGGGTGGCAGGAAATTTGCTGAATTCCTTGCAAGGAACTGGCTTCTCCGCTCGACTTGAGCGTGAGCCTTCCAATTTCCCCACTTCCCCCCTTGCCCTAATGAATGAGGAGGTTTGTGTCCATGATTAATTAGCCAATAAGGATTGTGCCTTGAGCTGCCTTGTCTTGGGATGGGATAGCTGGTGTTGGCTGTTTGTGTTTTAAATACGTTTAAGACCCGCAAGTTGTTTTCGTTGCAAGAAATAGCTTACCTTTGTGAGTACTTAATGATGCAAGTGTGCATATGCATTGTGTGTGTGTGTGTGTGTGTGTGTGTGTGTGTGTGCGCTCATGGGTATCCACATGGGGAACCTACATTTTCACAGCGTGTGTGTTGCAGAGCCCGGGGCAGGATCTTGGGTGTTCCTCTCCCAAGTGCCTCTCTCTTCCTCTGGGCGCTGAACATATGGAGCTCCCTCTTTTCCTCTTCGCTGAGAGAGTGACAGTAACGCAGCTGATAAAGTAAATAAGACAAAGAGAGAGAGAGATTCATTGAAAAACTGAAAGAACAGAAGAGGATGATTTTTGGGGAAAGGGGGAAATAGGGTGGAAAATCATCCACCAATTACTGGTGATGGTCCATATTTCATTAGGGATGTTGAGATACCATTTCCTTTCTCTATATACTGATTCTCCTACTTAGACTTAATCCTAAAATAGCTAAATCCTACAAAAGTCAATGAAAGAATGGCGTGTTTAGAGTCGGGGATGAAGCCCCAGATAAAAGACCGCCAGCTATCCTAACATCTAGCTCGGTTGTTCTCTAAACAACACTAAACATTGATGACGTGTGAGCTCACACACTGTCTCTGTCTCTACCTTTCACGCCCACAACACACACAAACTGCTTATACCTCTGAACAACAGTTACGCATTGGAATCCTGTGGCAGTTTGCCTCGTCGACCACCAGGTCCGCCGACAAACATCATAAAACCGCTCGGTCAAACACTGCGTACATGTGAGTCCCTATTGTGTATCTTCCATGTGTGTGTGTACAGAGACCACCTCTGTAAGCCAGCGGCCGCTCCCATCCTACCCCCTGGTGATAACCCCTCCACCATATCTCCAAATGCAAACTCTATTAACACAGATGTGAAAGGAGTGCTGGTTTACAGACCATAAAGCTGTTCTACAGAAGAGGCTGGCATGTGCTTTACTGTCAAAAGACGGATTTCTTTGTCAAATGTTTGAGGGAATGTAGCCATTGTAGTTTTACAAGAGAGGCAATTTGTTCTGGCTTTGCTCAGCTGTCAGCCTTAGTTAAGTTGAGGCAGGGTTAAGTTTGAAATATCTTGTTAATTCTGAGGAAGGTGTGCATGTGCTCGTACACAAAGATCAATGAAAATGACTTAAAGTGTAAAAGCTTTTAGTTTTTTGGTAGTTACTGAAGTTGAAGCTCTTAAACAGTGTCTGTTGAACTGATTAAGAAGAAAGTAGTTGAAATCAGTTGAAGTGGAATAAGTAAACATTGTATTTGTTAGTGTGCTCGCCCTCCAGGTCTTTACCCTCAAACTGCAAAATAACCTCTGTAGCTTCTCGAACTCAAGCGTCTAACACTGTTCATTCCATAATTCACACTTTCATAAAGCTCACGTCAGCAGTGTTCCACTTCAAGTGACCCCTCACCCACCTGTAAACCACATGTGAACCCCTTTTAGGATTGTTCATTTTAAACACAATCCTAAACTTACAATTAAATCTCGGTCAGCAGTGTCGATCTGCTTGCAACTCTCAGTGTCTTGTCACTTAAACTACAACTTCAACTTCTCTCATGTATTAATATGTATGACTGTATTTCAAATGTTAACTGCAAAATCTCAGCCGCAAATGCAAGAAAACTGTAAACTTCACAATATATAGACATGTCTTGTAAAGCAAAATACATTAAGGATGCAGTTAAAGAGAGACAGTTGCAGAGGACTCATTTGGACTACAGAAAAATGTATGCCCTTAACCTATTGGTGTTATCTCATTATAAGCATTGTTCATTTTGAAAACTGATTTTGGCGACGGTATTCTGAACTTTTAACACATTTTCTGCATCTGTATGTAGAAGAAGCAGCTCTTTTTCTTCATACTGTTCCATCGCCTTCTCTTGCTCTCTCTCTCAGCGATGCGCCAACATGGCGGACAAGCAACTGAGTTTGAAGCCATGATGACAGTTTTTGCATTTATACGCGTATTTGATATATTTCAGTTTAAAAGAGAGAGCAGAGAAGATCATACAGGGGGATAGAAAACATAATAAAACAGTTTCATTACATGCACAGTGATTTCACAAAAGATCTTGTGCATGTGTGAGAAAGTGCTAGTGTCTCGAGGTCATTCTCTCTACCTCATTGTCGTGCGGCGGCAGTTGGTAGAGGAGTTGTCGGATCCGGTGCTTCTCTCCGGGGCTGTTCACATACGGCACCTTGTCCTCTGGTAGACAGGAGAAATACATCTGCACCTGCAGGCAAAGACATTAAAGAACTTTATGAGAAAGATCTCATTTGAAATCTAAGTCATTTTCTTGTTTATTCATGGCCACTTTTTTTGACGTAAATAGTTAAGACATAGTGCAGCCAGGAGGCCAGCAGTGATATCAGACAGCTTGAGATGAAGGGAGCAGTGAAGAGGACAACAGAGGAGAGGAGGCTTCTCATCTTCTCCATTAGATCAGGCTGTGAAGAGAGAGCAGCTGGATATCTGTTGAGGATGACTGCTGTTTTGTGTGTCATTATTCTGTTACACTGCGGGCGGGGGCAAACATGTCAATCTAAATCCAGTAACCGGCTCTGTGACTGTGAAAACTCTCCAAACATGAGTAACAGCCAGATAATAGAAACACATCTTTTGACGTATCTTCTTCAGCAAAAAACGTAGAAAATGCTTACTGAATTTGGCAGAACATCTGTATCCTAAATGCACAAAAGTGAAATTGAAAAAAAAAAAAAAAACAGAGCCAGATGTTGGTCGACAGCATGTGGTACTACTAATCTGCTAGAAAGGCACAGAGAACAGAGTGTCTGCACACATGACCTTGTTTGAACTAAAAGCACCCTTGCTGTTAACAAACAGGTTTAAACACTCATCCCTCTTTCACCACTCCGACTGTAATGTGCGATACATGTTTTTTTTTTTTTGGCTCCAAGTAATTTGTGCTTGGATTTTACTTCAGTAGATTTAATAGTCGATTCAAAATTCGGCTTGAAACAGGCTGAGGTCCTATACCTGCTCAGGTCTGAGTCCTGGTGGCACCCACGCGTACTCCTCCAGCGCACAACCAGAGTCGTCGTCCGAGGTGGAGCTCCTCTGGAAGCCCGCGCTCGTCTTCCCCATCTTCCCCGCAGTACGAGGGTCCATCTCCAGGCCTCGAGCAGAGGGACGCTCCCCTCTATCACTTCGCTCCAGGTTCATCACACAGGGGTGCTGTGGATCAAAAGGGAGGATTAGTGATCAAAACCATAAAAAACAACCTTTGTCTATATCTATTTTTTGTATCCCCCCCCTCTGTCATAAAATGGCAAAGTAACTGGCCAAGACAAGGCTGATTTTTTCCCCCAAAAAAATGTATTTCCTGTTTATTTTCACATGATCACAATCCATTTGTTAGATCAGTAGTTCACAACCTTTTTTCCTTGGATTCCTTGACAAATCACACTCTGCAGTCAACTAATATGTTTCTTTTCTACGCTATTGCAGTTATGTCATACCTCATTCCTTCTTTGCAGAATTACATCTTCTAGGATTCCATAAAACTACTTGTCAACCTTCAAAGAGATCTAATGACAAACTTAGAGTGACACATAGTGGAAAAACAGAAGAATTTTCCATTAACGACTTCAGCCAGCGTTATCCAACACATATCTCATAGCATGAAGGAAACAGGGTACCCATATGTGCATTTGCATCCAATTTAAGATCCTCGAGACCTTTAACTGTGAAGGTACATCCCGTGTAATTCTTTTTACAGTTCTTTCAACTTAGGATTTTAATGATTTAACATTCCAGCTGTTCCCCACCAAGCATCTGTTGCTCTGATCCAATGTGGCGCAAAGTACTAAAGATTGTGATTCACGTACTAGCAGCAACCACTTTGAGATCGGACAGCGATTTAGAGCTATTACCAGGGAATCACTGTACCAAAAAAGGACAACTATAATCTGAGGAAAATGCCAAAAGGAATAAAAAGAAAGGTGGCTACAGTTCCATTTAAGAGATGTGTGTGATCAGCCTTCGAAACAATCTGCATACGCCCACCTCAAGCTCTTTTTCTGAATATATTTTCCTCCCTCTTTGTAAGTTGATAACAAGTGCTGTTATATATAAATATAGGGATTAGTCAGTCTTGTCACTGTGTGTCTGCCACATTCAGCAGTAGCCCTCTTATCTAAGCAGCCATGCCATCAGAAGCCTCTCAGCCTGATAATGCTGAAAGTGTTGAAAAGGCCACTTGCAATCTGCTCTGCTCTGCCTCATTGACATGCAAATATTTTCAGGAATGGATCTTGTTTGGGTGAAAACAGTCGTTAATTTCACACAAGCTCTCCAAACTTCACAGAGGTTTGATCTTTCACACATAAGCAACACTATGAGGGACATTAGGGTCTTGATAGCTTTAACTGACGACACTGTGCTTGTTAACTGTGACTGTAGAGCAATCACACCTTGTGCCAGGTGAGAATCAGATTCTTAGGGACTGTATGAAAATGACTGGGTTGGAGAAAAAATGGTTCAACTTGTTTTTTAATTAATGTATTTAAAAAAGTACGGCCATTGTTATGATTAACTTTCAATCAACCCTGATTGGAAGCCATTAGTGTAAGTTGGCCAAAGACAGCTGGTTAGTCCAAAACATTGGGAGTGAAATGAGTAAATGCCCAAACTAAGAAAAACAAAGCTGTAGGTGAATGGTATGCTGCTAAAAATTTTCAGCCTCTCTTCTTTCGAAACAAGAGCTTCTAAAGAAACATTTTTACCAGTGACTATGAATACAAAATAGTTAGTTGATCTGTTCATTTTGTTTTGGATTTTGATTTTTTGATAATTAATTAGCACAAAAAAGGTGTAGATAAAATAAAAGATCTTATTCTAAGGGCATGGATAGCCTTTAAATCCTCCACTTAAGAGAAAAAAAGAATCAGACAACCTTCTCTGAGCAACAAAAAAAAAGGCCCCTCTTCTGCCCCCTCCTAATAATTTTTATACAGTCCCTTATCAGATTTGAAAAAACATCTTTAAAACAGATATTGTAGTTACGTTAATAGTAGTTTTGGAAAGTCTACAGTCTTAACTTTGTAAGAACAATGTTCTCACTGAAGCCCCCTCTAAGGTCAAAAGTCATCTGCAACTAAACTCACAATACAAAAGTTGTCATCCAGCTCCAGACGCCAGTTCACCCTGAGGGTCTCCTGCCTCACATCATGTATGAACCCCCAAAAAAACCAATACGGTCTTAGCATTCCCATAATTAGCATACAGTTGAAAGAAGCCCAGGGCCTCAAAACACTGAATTAAACAGATTAGAAACGTAGTTAAAAGTCAAACCAAAGCTCTTATCACACAACAAAGAGGTATGTGACTGTTACTTTGTTCTTCAGTGACTAATCTATCAGGTTTTATGGTGGGACAGATAATGTTATCACTCAGAAGCTTTTCTTTACCCATTTCACTTAATCCTGTCTAACCTGGTTAAGACCAGTAAGTGATACAATTAGATGGAGTTGTTCGGTTTTTTTTTTTTACATATAGAGAACTTTGAGCCTCAGTTCCCTGGCACTGTGGTTGTTGAAAAAGTATTTTTTGGATGCCCAATATAATATGTTTGACCAGGTATTAGATTTATAAACTAATACAATGGTAGAATTACTTTCATTACTGAAACGTTTTCTTTTGTTAATACCTTCATGGACAGAAGATAGTTTTAAAAAAAATGCTAATCAGAATTTCCCAAAGCCACAGTTGAGTTTCAACCGAGCAGAATTCCAAAACTAATCAAGACATGGTCAAGTACTGAAAACAAGAATTATCAAAAAGGCAATCAATGAAACAAAAAAGAACGATTCCAGTATTTTAAATATCCGGTCATCAGCCACTCTTATGATTCCTTCCCTTCAGCTCTCCTCCCTCTCATCCCAAAAAGCTACCAGGGGAACGGTGACTGCGGATTCCTGAGCCAACGTACACATCAACTCACATTACACCATGTCACTCGTTGGCAATAACACAATGGCTGTCTTTGTCAAAAACAAAAACAAAATGTCCGACCATTCCTTCTTTAAACCCAGGCAGCGGTGGAGACGTGACAGGGGGAGGTTAACGGGGTCAAATGGGATACTTTTTTTTTTTGAAAAAGGCGTTTAAGGGAGTCACAACATTGGGTCTGTGTAAACACTGGGCCTGACGTAGCCCCGGCTAACGGTTAAGCATGTGTGCCTCCCTCACCTTAACTGACACTGAAAGGGACTCTCCTTCACTGAGGAATTAGTAAGTCAAACAAGTGTTGTTTCAAATGTACACAACCTCCGCAAACTATACATACTGAGTTTAACTGGAACAGATTTCGTTCACAGTATCAAACTCCCTCAAATCAAGCTTGTGGAAAAAAAAACGAATTTTTGAAACGTCACAGGATTTTTCTTTAGAAAAACCATTAACTAGCAGACTTCAAAGGCCGAGGTCATCGCTCTTTGACTGGCTAAGAGTGTTATTTTAAGGCCAAATGGGTGTCAGGGGGTGCACAGGAGACTTAAAACAGCTGGAGTTAGACCACCTGCACAGACACACAAAAACATAGTCTGTACACACAGACACAAGATGCAAGCCCCACACAAATACATTTTAACCGTTAGATTACTTAAGACATTCAATCTCTGGTGTATTCATCTGGTTTCCTCTCACCTTTAGGAAAAGTATCCCTCTTTCTGTCTTCATATAGAGCGCTCATTCACATCCACAATCCTCGGGTCACACAGCACTCAAGTTCTTAGCTACATCACCAAAGCATCGAGCTAAAAGGGTCCAAACTTTAATCAGATCCAGATCCCATTCAGCCTGGAAGTATTCCCCCAACGTCTCAGCCTTTGGAATATAAACTATAAGCCGAGTGAAGTGTGAAAAACAATCTGTAGATGGGAGGAACTCTTTTTTTAGATCTCGAGCTTCAACTCCTTCAAGGTCCAAAAAAGCAGAGAGGATAGGAGGGCAGAGAGGTTGACGTCTCTATCTTGAGTGTCTCTGATCCCTGTGAGTGTTTTGGATTGAGTGGATGTGTGGTTGTGTGCTCATGGGGCAGCCAGGCCATGTCGGCTCCTCCCTCAGTCCTCCCCTCCAGAGCGAATCGCCTGCCACAGCACCTCAATCACACACTCTTCAGGATCAACACCCCCACCTATTTCTACACCCCTTCCTCCACAAGAGTGACACCAAGCCTTCCAACCCCACCCCCCAATTCTGACGTAGGAGTCAACCTACTCGTACCCAAAGTCTGGATCCAATGCTAGGCATCCGTTCATTGCTTTTCAAGAATCAGAGGCGAAATAATCCGATTGTCCCAATTTGCTTATATTATGATTGTAGCAACTGTTATTGGCCCAGCTGCTCCATTATCTCAACTAAAATAAGGAATGAAGGGTAATGGCTCAGCAGAGAGCTACATCGAACCGTTGCACTTTTGTAAAGAAAACGGTTGACTTGACATTTTAAAAATGTAACCACTAAGGGGCAGTAAAAAAAAAAAGAAAAGATAAACGCATCATATCCTCAGACTTAAAGTTACCATGGTTTACCACTTTACAAAACGAGCTTTCCTTTTTGTGTCCATTGAATCTGTCAGTCCAATATTGAATCTCCTTCTAGCTTTGTTTTGGTCTCCACCCACTCCTGAGAAATGCATTTAACTCTTACCCTTTCCACATAGCCTGTGCTGTCCCAGGCATGAGGTTGAAGCTGCTCCACTATTTGAAAAAAATGTATGACAAATTTGTCTGATGTTTGACGCTTGGAGGGAAGTATAAAAAATCTTTATGGATTTTTTTATTGTGACAAAGAGTTTCCTGTTGTGACAATGATGTTGGCAAGAGCGAAGAGAGTGAACCCAAGTCAGAATTAGCACACAAAGCTCAACACAGTTAGGGGATTAAGTCTATGTTGGTTCATTACTGAGTGTCTGCCTACACATCAGAGTATTGATTATAAGTCCTTGTTTGCTGATACATTGACTTGGTTTCCCCTCGGAGTGCTTAATATATCTCTTTCTAGAATTCAACTACCCCGTGTATTCAAGTTTTTCTGGTTAATTATTAACTAAACTTCCTCCCAAGTCAGCCTCATCCATCTTCAGAAGTTCTCACGCAGGGGATCTGCCTGCTCGTCCTGTCACCGATGCTGCCGCCCCCTTCCTATTTTGGAGACTTGAATGAGTGAGAGGAGAGGGGTCCCCTGTCCTCATCTCTCACTTCAGCCAATCACAATGGCATTATTGTCACAGAGCACTTCACTTCAGGAAACGTGTGATAATCAGGCAGAACAACAAAAAAAGGATGAGTCCTTTTTTTTTCTTTTTTTTTTCAAAATGAGACATCCACCACGAGAAAAGGCTTTTGTTTCTTGATATGCATGTTGATAGTTTGATATCATTTATCTGGACAAGCTTTGCATCATCTGTCATTGTGAAAGGTTGAAAAGCACCAACGGATTCATTTAAGACGCCTAAAATGACAAATGAGTTTACTCAATTGTCCAGTGGACAAAGAAACCCTCTCCCCTGACAACCCCACAATGTGACTTGCAGAGAGGGAAACAGAGCTGTTTGTCACATGCCAAGATACCTGTTACAAATGAGAAATGACGAGCTTTGAAAAGCAATATAGAGCAAAAGGTTCTGCTTGTGCATTGAGAAGGATTGCCAATGTGCTTTGCCAAAACAGGCATCTCTGGCCTTCCAATGGATATTGAAAATCGACTGAGAAGAGCTTGGCAGTCCAGTCACAATTAATCTCTCGAGCTTTCCAGGGATCTTGCAGCAATACTGCAAAGAGCTTCTTTGTTTTGAATACCAAAAAAGATCTGCATTGAGTTTCCACAGATTTATATCTGTGCATGCATTTTGAAAACTTTTGGAAAATGAATTTCAGGCTGAAGGTTAGAAAATCTCTATTTCTGTAACAGAGAATCACTTAATTCAGAAGAGAGAAAAAGACAATGAGGGGGCGAGGATTGCCCGGGCATGAATGGAGGACAGGTCAGAGGATGAGTGGCTTTATCCACGGACAATAGGCAGATATAGGCCCTTCAGACTTGGCCTGGGCTTGTGGCCAAAGAGCCATGGTTCTTTGGAGAAACACAACCGGACAGTTGACCTTGCTGTCTCCTCTGCTTCCTTTCTAAAGAGAGCAGAAGGTGCAACAGTGCTGAAAGAAACATTCAGTCTTTTACTCGATGTAGAAGGTGTTGGTTTGTTTATATTTCCCAACCAGGAAACGTAATGAAAAAAAAACTAAATGTCTCCTCTGCAGTATAAACCAAGTCTTTGATTGGTTTTCACCATTATATATGCCATTGAACATGTCCTGAGAATATGATACCCTGGTCTCATGCACAAATCTGAGGCTGATGAATAGGAATTTATTAATGGAGGATTTATGCAGTGACCTTTGAGTCCAGATAGTACAAATACAAACACATGATTCAAACCTGGGGTCTATACACATTTTTTTCAAGGGTTAGATGGGCTTTGGATTTGTCCTTTTGATGTTTGGAATCATAGCTGCCAATTCAAATTGTGCGTAGCAGCTTTTTATAGCCAATAGATCAACCCAAAAATATAGCCAAGAGAAAGACACACAGACCTTGACCAAACTGCATTTTCAAGAAAGAACCTTTGGCCAATGTCCAGCATTCATTAAAAATATCAGTCTGACCTTAAACCCAGGCAAGTCAGAAGTATTTTTGACTGAAACATTTTGATCAAGTCTCTCAAAGGAATTTCTGAGCAGAGTTTTCTTTCCTTGGCAAAAGCTTGGTCTGGGGTTCAGACAAGATCTAGTGACCTTTTCTTTACTTGAAACCCAAGACCAAGTCTGGACTACACACTGGCTGCACATACACAATCTTACAAATTCCAGGCACACTTACTCAACCCTTCTGGCTGCACATTTCATTTTATCTATTGGAACAGAGCTCGACTGGTAATTTGGCCTTTTCGTTACCCTTTATTGTGCTAAGCAGACATGCTCGTCTCGACAGTGTTGTGCCTCATATTCATTTATAATGGCCATTCACACCTGGATTCTACTACAGGCACTGTGTTTCATCACCAGGAGGCACGAGGGGGTTGAACTGATCTCTTCGAATGCAAATTTCAGGGGAGATGGCCCTCTGTTTTCTTTTTAAACTGAAATAAACAAGGACAGTGACATGTCGTGACTTGTTGCAGGACAGTTTGTCATGAAGACCAACTCAAACAGCATGGAGACCATTCCTCATGGTAAAGAAACTAAAAGTACATCATGAAATATAAAATACCTCCTAATACGTTGTTATATTAACCAGGATTAGAACCTAACAAAGTCTTGAAAATTAAGTCTTTTAATTACTTATCTGAACAATTGTAGTGTTCAACTTTTAGCTCTTGGCCCATATGATTAAATTTAACAAAGAAGATGAAGCTTTCCTCAAAGGATTGACAGTACAGTGAAGAGATTGACATTATAGAGAAAGATGAGAGCCGAAGAATTTCACAAATTGCAAACCACACAGGGTATCCCAATGAGGACATTTGAAATTGATGCACATGACAAACCCAGGAGGCAGAATCTTTTTGAGTAGAGATATATTTACTCCCTTTTAAAAAGAGTTGTGCCACTTTTAATAGACAATTAGTACAAATCTTGCTAAAGCAGCAGTAAAAGTATCTTTTTCACTGACGTCTGAATTCACATCCATCCATGATTTCCCATTCAGCCCCTTTTACTCCACCAGACACCTTTCAGCAGCCATTCATACCAGGAAACGAATCTCTAGCCCCGATTAACAAGGCCCACCAGCTCGACCCGCTGCTGCATATCAGGTCTAGGGAAGTGTTCCTCAGTGATCACGCTAGTTCAGTGTTAATGTTCCCTGACACTTCAAGGCTGTGTGTGATTCAAGTTTCAGGCCATAAAACCCTCTGTTGAGATTTGCTATCTACCACAGGGTGTTACCTGCACACCTCTGGGACAATAGGAGCAGCAATAAAAGTTGTAAAATACAGGAAATTGTTGCTTAGTTGGGGTTTGGACTGGGAAGCTTCAGTTTCAGAACCCCAATTATACAATTTTTAAGTACGATGCAGAATGGGCGGTCCATTATTTATGTCAACCTTTTATAGGGGTGTCGGTTTGTTGGGTAATTGGTCAGTGGGTCGGTTCACCCATTTGGCCCACAATAGGGATGAATCATACTTTAGTGATCCCTTGAATCCTGCTATACCACTAACAAGAGGTACTTTGGGAAATTTCTCAGACTATGAGGTGGATTGGTGCAAGATTTGGTGCAGACATTCATGTCACCTGTCCAGATAACTTTTGTGATTCGTGAATTTGTGAATTTTTGTACTGTCATCAGTTTCAAACTTGAAGTTACACAATACCCAATAATTATGTTGATAGACCAAATACATGCTAACCTATACTCCCATGGTCCTGTCCCCTCGTTTAATTGTAATTATTAGCTAATTTTATCGTGGTTTAGTGACAAACTACGATGGCAACCAATAGCATAAATCATAATGCTTGTTTAACACCACAATGTTACGAGTGTTGTTGTGATGCTAGCATTTGGCTCATATACAGTACGTCTCTTCTAAATACATACTCTTTCCTGTCTGTTTTTCTTTGCTTGTGCGTGTGATGGTGTTGGCATGTTCCCCATATCCCTGCTCTCTGCTCAGCTGCTTCTACACACCTGCATGCAATCAGCTCATCACCTATCTGTTCACCGGAGGCTAATTAGCCCATCTTTCTGCAGTATATCTACTCCAGCTCTTCAGTCGCTTTTGTTGTTTTACGACTGCCGCACAGCTAGCTCAGTCCTGCTGTTTTTTTGCTGTTGAACAAAAACCACCCCTGAGCTGCTAGTCTCCCTGCTTGTCTGCAAACCACCTTAAAGCTCCAATACCATTGGGCTTGTGTTTTAGTTTTTTTTTTAAATCATCACAAATCATCAGAGATGGAGGCAGAAGTCAAACCTTCCAGTTAATTGGAAACAATATCTGCTTTACTTCCACCTTTAAGCAGCATTTTTTTTATTCAAATGCAACCCTACAAACTACTAGACAGGGAACCTTGTCACACATGAGCCTTGTATGAAGCCAATTACTCTGACATTCAAGTGGTTTCTGTAAATCCCCTTGCCTCTCACTGACATGAGTATGTTAAGGAATAATACTATTTCAGTTCTACACAGGGTTATCCAAAACAGCACAGAGGCTTCCCACGTTAATGTCTAGAGAAAGTTATTTATTATCAATATGTGTAATGATTTGGCTTCCACTACCTCGCTTAAACGGCTTAATACGAGTCATTACCTGTAACGGACTGCATGCGAGTCCTAGATGGTCCCTCTAGGCATAAAATGTCTTGCCAAGCTAAAGTATCCTCTTGGTTAAAAAAACAGTTTCATCAGGCAGCTGGGTAATATATTTCATCATCAATCATCAGTTGTTTTTCCACAGAAGATATATAACTCTACAATTCAAAATATTGGTAACTGGAGTGGAAGACTTTTACAAATCTATGCACTCGACATATTCCTCTTTGCAGAAACTGAACTCATATACGTTGCATTTTAACTTTAATTGTTTATGGATATTTTACAAACTCTAATACAAACTGTTGGTGAAATTGGTGCCCATACAGCTTCCACAGTGCAGTATTTTGGTTAATAAACACCGAATACAAGTGACAATTCAAGTCAGAAACACCACAGTAAAAGGTGCTGGTGCCCTGTTCGGAGCTGTATACATTCTTCTTTCAACTGGATTTGTATTATTGTCCTACATATAGAAGAAGATTTGAGATGTTGATGTTGATGTTAGCATTTTTACACCAAAATTTACTGAGTTCTTCATTCTTTCTTGAAGTTCATATCCAACCCCTGTTTACAGGAAACCAATTTCATCCATCCATTGTTGCGTTTTGACTGTTTGTCTACACAACAACACCATTTTGCTTCAGTTTTTGAAAAAGGTACTGTTTCAGTCCCCGTGTAGACTGCTAAAACTGTGGCTTTATTACGCACATGCCCATTCAATAGCATAAGGTTCCAATCAATAGCCGTGCGCAAGTAGGTGGAAGACTACAACAATGGCAGACTCCCGAGTTCGGTTTGCGATGGTAAATTCCAGTCGACATTTATTTGAAATCGACTTTCTTTGTCGTTTAACAACCCCAACTCATCGTCCGTCCAAACAGACGTTGGTGTGTTAGCTGTTTTTGTAGCTATGTTTCCACGTCACCGCTCTGTGGAAGGAAGAGCATGTGCGCATTACATGCACGTGCTGTTTCATTACTAAGTCACATCTAGACTACTGGCCTAGTCGTTTGTAGCCAAGTCGTGTTATCAAAATGTTGTCATCTGAACGCAGAACTTTTTGAAAAGAAAAATGAAAAACGACTCCGTTATTAGGTGATCACTGCCGTGTAAACATGACGTCAGTCTCACAGATGAACTTCCTCAACCTCTTTAGAGCAGCTAAATTCTCAATTACTTTTACAATAAGAAATTTGAATTAAATAGTTGAGTAGTTTAACACATACACTGGAGAGTGAGAGACTATCATAAATCAGTAACATCTATCAGGAAACTATAGCAACCTAAGCCAGTGCATTAGCAGTGTGTGTGTGTGTGTGTGTGTGTGTGTGTGTGTTTGAACAGAGGCAATGAAAAGTCTTTTGCCGTGCATCCAACATAAATTTGATATTGTTAAGTGATGCATTCCTTCTTTAACAAAATCCAGAGGTCACTTTAAGCCCTGTAATGAAAGGAGTGTGTGTGCATGAGTGTGTGTGTTTCTGGGTTGTCTTGATAAAATGCCAGGCAGCTGCAATCACTGCCTCTCTAATAAAGTGATTGGACTCTACAAAAGAGAGATCAGGCTGATATTTAAAACTGAAACAGAGCTGAGTGACAGGCCGATGATAAACATAAAATGCCAAGAACCAAATTTTCTTATTTTTCTGTTGACATGAGGAAAAAAAGCACATATCACTGCAGTTTTGCTTCATTTGAGTGGAAGGAAAGGGACCGGGTTCATATATGGGCCACTGATGAAAAGCCATAAACGGTAAGATAAACATTGACAAATTCCAGCTCCTCTTTAAAGTTAAGGTAAAAAATAAACTGATATTAGGGCCGCAGATGTAAGGCAGACGGACTACAATAAAAGTTAGAAAAGCTTGTGTTGAAAGGAAATAAAAAGTGAAACACTCCAGCTGCTCACATTACAATTTATCTTCTTTTTTTCTGCCTTCCAAAACACTTTGAACTAAGACTGATGCACCATTGTTTGTCCTGTTACGTGCATTCCCTTTCTCAGTCTTAAGTATCCATCTGAGTGATTTACAGTGCGTGTCATGTTTCGGCCAAAATAAACAAGACACGTTTAAGCTTTAATAAGCTGTGTCAATCAAACTAGATGGAAGCAAAAACAAATATCCCCTAAGAAAAAAAAAAAAGAGAGTGAAGCAAATGTAAAAACAGATATATCTGATGACATGTCAGGCAAGACAAGCAGCAGTGTTGCATCATGTTTGGTATGGGAAAGCAGTGTGTGTGAGTATACAAATCCCACATGAATATCAGCATAAGAGATAGATGTAGGCCAGGGATTGGGGTTGTGTACACAGAGGCTTAATGACAGGACCCTGGAGGGATGGCACACAAGTCAAGCGGAACAGACAAACACACACACATTAACCGGCTGTCTATTACACAACGCGTACCTTCATTTTCCCATAATTTAGCATTGGAAAGACGAAACGAGCTGGGAGCAGCGGGTCGGACCACGCTAGCAGCCGACGGGGTCTTTGTCACACTCGGCCTACATAGGCTGCCACAGTTCTTAAATAACCATAGTGTCACAGAAGGGTGTGTGTGTGAAACTGAATAGCTTTGAGTTGATTCCAGGGGGAGTCTTTTTGTTAACTTTTATATGGGTTACTTAGCCAGCAGTGAGAGATTTTTTAAAGAGATAGATAACAAATCAGTGATTTCAGCTCCGCTCAGCACAGCAACCTTAGTATTTTGGCGGTGGGTTTAAATGCCACGTGGGCGTCAGATTTTGAAGGTATGTGTTATATGAAAGCTGCTTTGAGCTCCTTGCTTAAATAAACTCACTATCACAGGGAAAGTGGCGTGACTGGACTTTTTTTGCGGGGTGTTTACCTCCCCCCCCCTCCCTCCTCTCCCAGGGACTGTGGTTGAATTTGGCCAGGCAGCCGCTGTTGGCATTCCACACCGACCCTCGAGTAGCGGGCCTGAGGTTCATGGGTAAACAGACGACCCTGTTTGGTGGGCGCTTCTTGTTTAATTTTCGGAGCTTGTCTTACTTTCTCGCTGTCTCTCCTCCGGGCTCCACTTCTCGTCTTTCCTCTCAACCAGCCATATCCTTAGTTGGCCTCTCTGTTAATTCAGACCTACCTGACAGTTCTGACTAAAACCTTCTGGGTTTACTATCTGTCCTGCTTGGCGACAGGCTCGGCTCTCTAAACACACACTGAGGACTAATCTGCAACAGATGGGAGACGGCCCGGGGAGGAAGTATAGTATAAAAGGATATACAGCATATTTGTACCCCTCTGAAGCAAAAGATAGGGTTTCAACTGGGTTGCAAGCAAAGCCGGAGGAGGCTTGTAATGATGTGCACAGCGGCGGCTCCCAGGGGCTTAACTGGACATATTACTTGAAGATATAAGCTCTCCATCCGCAACCAGATGTCTGAAAGTTCCTCTTGGGGGCTTTTCTCAGAAGGGAATATGCATACATGCTCATTCACACACTCTAAAAGCTATATGTGTAAGTGTTTGGTAAATAAAAACATATGGAATCAAGTGAACGAGCATGAATACATACATACATGTGCGCACACACAAACAAGCCCACACATGTAGGATTTCATGGGTGGCTGGTTAGAGAAAATGAATGCCTCAGCCCCCCCCCCCCCCCCCCCAAAAGGTTCACAGTCTGGTTTTTGGGGTCATTAGTGTAAACACAAGAGACATTTATTTAGTACCTCATTAATGCAAGTGGCAATTTAAGCCCCCTTCTCTGGCCAAAACAAGAAACGGATGCATCTCATATTGCTGAAATCTTTCAAACCGCCGCTTGTATTTATTTTGAGACGAGCGCTTGGAAAACCTGAAGCTTTCATCAGGTAACCACTGCAAGAGAATATCTGTTACACTCTTCCTCACTCCGGAGATAAAATTGTCCTGGTTGATGTTGCTGCTTGATTGCTAGCCACAGAGCGCAAAGGCGGTTGGTGTCATGCTAATGGTGGAAGAGGTTACAAAAAAAAGTTTTTCTCTCATAGTAGGCTATATGGAAGTCAAGAGTCTAAGAAAAACATCATCCAGAAATGTTTTATTATTATCAATATTTGTAATGATTTGGTATGATTTTGGCCAATTAGGGGGAGCAGAAAGAAGCTGTGAAAACATCCAATATAAATTTACATTTTTGGTTTATGTGCTTGAATAATATTGCCCACTTAAATATCCAAAACATAGGGAGCATCAATATCATCCATTTGGAGTTTTGGCCATTGTTTTTTTTTTTTGTTGGGTCCTTACCAACTGCTGAGGAAGATGTTCATCTATGCTAAGCAGCTAGTTGCTAACTTTGTTAGCTAATATACTGTGAGTTCTAGGCATCCCAAAAACAAGTAATATGGTGAGGAAAGTGAGCCAAATTAAAACATTTGTTGGCCAAAACAGTAAACAATGCTAAAATACCCTTCAATATGTTATGGAGCTGAGATGAACCACAGACAGTTCTCTGTTTGTTTTTCACCAAGTCTAACCCCTTTTTACTTATTTTTTTGTATTGTAAAAACATGACTTAATACACCAATGAATGTGCAGGTTTTGGCAAATTTGGTGAAAATCCTGTCATTATCCCCACCCTCACCAAGTAGGCTAGTTATCACAACAAGCCATTTCCTGACTCCCGGTGGCATCAGATTGGATGGAGCCATTTCCCCCTCTGGGTCAATTTAAAAGGCTGGTGGTATTCCTCGGGGACGGAGTGGCTAGGCAACATGGAGATATTGTGACGGATAGGGCCTGTCCCTAGAGGCTTCAACAGGCGACCACCCAACAACTGGATGTTCACATTATTGTTGATGACATTTTTTATCAAAGGGTTGCCATCTTGAGTTTGTCATAAAGATTTCAAACACTTCTTCATCTAATCGGCTTCTGTTTATGGAGGCAGGCTGACAATGATATGTCATGGAAACAGAGATTCATAAGAATATCCATGGCCATCTGAAGATCCATTCATGTCAAAAAAAAAAGAGAAGAGCTAATCAAGTTATTTAGAAAAGCAAAGATAGTAACATTTTGGAAAAGGGAAAAAAAAGAGCAGACTATACTTGATAAGTTGGTCATTGTCTCAGGAACACACTGCAATATACTAGCGCACATGCATCCAATTTAATGAGGGAAGGCAGGAGCTAAGTCATGTTTTCCTTCTGCACAAACTGAATATTCATTTAGGAATTTAGTTTTACTTGATTCTGTTCTTAAAATGCAGTTTTCAGCCAACTACAGCTCAATAAGGACCTTATGTAATGACACTACATATTCTATGTAGGTCTCACTTTCATTCTCATGAAATTTTCCAATATTATAATTTTCATTATGCATACTGGTGCAGACTTGATGGATCAAGCCATGTTTTTATCACGCTCACAAACCAACCAACCAACCCGCAGGTCAACCATGCATCTTCAAAATGTCTTGTTGTCTTAAACAACATCAAACCAAACATTTCCAAACGTCAAACAGTGTAACATGATCACTTAAATAAGGTCGGTTCTTAACACCTCAGCAAAATACTGTTTGAGTGATGTCCCACGCAACAAACTAGAACCTGTTATGGAGACCTTTTATGTTCTTCTCAATCCAAAACAAAACTGAGAGCTATCATTTGTGTTCTCCCTCAGGGTGGTCATTTGACGTGGGGTAATTACGTGGTTGTTGAACAGAAATCTTGTCTTCCTAAACGAGACTGTGTTCCGAGCTATACTGTTTACCATGACTGGAGCTTTAAAGCCTTTTAATTATTATCATCTAATAATCATCACCTTTAATGTCTCCATAACCACCGAGGCTGGCGACTGGCAGTGTCTGGGCAGGCGTGTATGTGTGTTTTTTTGAGCGGCTTTAATCATCATCAAATAGAGCTGTGTATATAGATAATTAAGGTGGTGCCAAATTGACTCTCACTCGCAGGCACGAGTCGGGATCGCTCAACAACACCTCGGTATTGCATCGCTTAGCAAGTGCTGGGGGCAACTTTATTTCTGCCTCCCTGCAAGTTTTAACAGAGTGGTGTGTAACTCCCTCTTAGAGTCCATTACTCAGTGTCTGATATTCTTCTAAGCCCTGGATTACTTTCTCTCCCCACAAGCTGACCATAATACCAGGCTTGTGCAGCCAATGTGGCCTGCAGGGTTTCGCTCTGTAACCGCTCAGTGTGCACAAGGATCTCGATTAGTGTTTCTTAGATCAAGGACTGCAGCACACATTTACACACCGCACCCTTCAACTCCTCAACAGCCGGGTGTTCATGGCTACTGTAGGCCAACATCTATACACACTGTTAGCTTGTCTTTCATCATTAACACTGCAATATTTCCATCCAAAGATATCCCCCTCAAAAAGGTTGAATTTAATCAGAAATGTCCATCACATGTAGAGTTAGTGACTTTGGCTGCACTTTAGGATTATTTTCATTTTCAACAGACCTTTTTATTAACTTGATTTATAACGAACCCTTTCATATGCAGCCCAATTTGGATCAAATAGTAACACCGATGGAAAATAAAAATACCACGATAACAAAAAATAAACGCCCGACATCGATACATGGGCTGCCCGTTTAGCTCTGTTGGTACAGCAAGCAATACAGGCGCGACTCCCCGTCTTGTAGCTATTTGGTGCATGTCATCCCCAGTGCTCATTCCCCACATTTCCTGTCTCTTTACAACTGTCCCTAAAAAAAGAAAAACACGGACCAAATGAACATCAGGGATACAAAAAAAAGTATCCAAAAGAGATCACAATTCAGACCCAAGCTATTGCATTACTCCAATTTGGTTGTTCAGTCGAAACAAAGTGGGGAAAAAACACTACAATCGCTCACAACCAAAGTTGACTTCTATAGTTATATATATATGTATATCTATATATATCTATATATATATATATATATAGATATAAGAATAAGCAGCGGTTTTTCATTTTCTAGAAACTCTGACCAATACGTATTTGGAATGTTTGATTAGTCAGTGTTGGTTGCAGCACTGGTTGTAATCTCCAGCAGCACCAGTAATACTGCTCCTTGTACTGGTTAAACCGGCTGTCTTCCATGTAAGATTACTTTTTTAATCTCTGCTCTTCCCAAAAATGTCAGGTTGTCACTGTTGTGGGTTCTCCAGTTCAGTGAGAAGTCCTTCACTGTTTAGCCCAACACACAGAACTACAGTGGATAGCTACTTGGCAAGTGTGCGTGTGAGTGTATTCTGAGGTTTGGAATGATTTACACAACCCCACACTCAATTAATTCCAGTATGACAGCACAAACCTGCCTGTGTGTACACACGCTGGTCTGAGGTATTAGGCTGACAGCGGCGCACAGACAGAACAGTGTTGACTTACTAATAGATGGAGGTCTTGCGCTCCCTTTTTTTTTTTTAGACACACACACACACACTTCACATTCATGTTTAAGTTTCTTATTGGTTCCATTTATTTAATGTAATGCCAATCTATGTTCCAACTCAAAAACTGAGACACAGGAAATCTGTTAAATCTGTACAACCCCTAACCTAAAGTCAGCCTGCAAAAAAAATGTAAACAGTAACAGTTTGTCTTTGTAATAGATTGTCCTTCAGACTGCTTTAAAACGTCACAAGGTAGGAACATTTATAATTCAAGCTAGCCGAGGATTGTCTTTCATGTTCTAAGTGTCAAAAATCGATTGAATGTCAAACACAGCACATCTTGAGCTCTTCAAACAGCTTCACTGCTGTGATCAGACGAGGTGTTTTGGCTTAGGAGTCAATGGCTCTAAATCCAGAGCACCGTTGGCCATTGAGCAAAAAAACGATTTTCCAGGAGCGAGTCCAACAATATCAAAACAATCTCCAGGCTGGATTTCCTCTCTGGCATTTGAAGCTTGCTGGAGAGGATGAGAATTTGGGTTGCATATAAGAAAAAGGAAGAACTGTAGGATGGAGACGCTCATCTGGAGATACTGCTCTGAAAAATGAGCCTGTCAGTTTAGAAACTGCCCGAGAACAAAAAAGCAATTGGAGCAAAAAGTGAAGGATGCATTCAAACTCTGTCAACTTCTCTGGCTAATGCTTGTAGCCTACTATAAACGCATGACATAAGATGCTGAGTCGTTGTTTGTCTTTTGATGAACTTTAAAGGTCTTCTCTTCAAGAACGGCTTCATAGCCTCTTCAGCTAAAACATTTTCCAACCCTCCTGATTGTTATATGTTTAAACACCCTGGCTCCCTTTGTTTTTTTTTTTAAGCTAGCAAAAGGCCTTCTACCAAACTTAACCACCTTTGACTTTTTTGGAGTTAAAGCAGCTTAACAAAGCTAGCTAGGTAACTATCTTGCCTGCTTTCATGTGAAGAATAAAATAATAAGATTGATACAGAGCCCTTATCTGTTTGGTAAAATGTGGCTACACCTAGCTTAGCCATATGAAAATGGGCCTACAAGCAACCTTGTTAAGCTAATTAACAAACAAAGTATATGTATTGTTAGTAAGGAATAAACAAAGAACAAGTGTTGGTTTTATGGTTTGTTTCAGACTATTTCATGGTCAGTGACATTCTGGATCAGCTGACGTAGTAGCAAAAGTGCCAGTTGGGTGTCAACAAGACTCCATACTGACAACGATTTATATTAAAAAAATATTTGAAAGAAGGGAGATGTGTTTTCCTTTTAAGCTGCCAAGCTAGCTCTTTCCACCCTTTTCCATTATAATGGCAATATGCTTAGTTGACCAGCTGTAGCTTCATATTTACATGCATGTATTTCTCAAACAAGCCGTTAATGGCAGATAGATTTCGACCAACGAGTTTGGTTCTGCTCTAGGTTTCTGCCTGTCTGTGGCTGCACATTGGTGGATAAGGTTTGCGTCCTGTAAACAATACAACAAAGAATATTGTGTAGACTTTCTCTATTATTTTATTTCTAGCGCTATACCAATAAATGTTGATTATTTGATTGATTTCCCAAACTGTACTGCTGCACACAAGATATTAAATCACAAGATCAATGTTGTTTGTCATCGTAATCAGGCTTAGAATACCTATAATTTGAGATACTTCCTGACTCGACTCCCATGTGGTCCAAATAGCTGACCAATTAACAGCAGCTTAACTCCTGCTTCCAAACACCTATCTCTCTCTCTCTCTCTCTCTCTCTCTCTCTCTCTCTCTCTCTAACACATGCACACACACACACAAAGGTAACAGACATGCAGACCCACAACCACTCGCACTGAGTACCACACACAGACAAGGACTCACACACATGCAGATACTCATTAACAGAGGCTTAGCATTGCAGTGAGCGTACACCCCCAGCAAAGTGTAGCATAGTCTGGCTGACTGCCCCCCCCCCCCACTGAGAGGGAATACACCTCCAGTCACCTGATCCTCAGTTGCTCTCATCCGGGATCAGCTAACTACACAGCAGCATGTCATTCAGTTACAGACAGCAAGCCAGATGACATGAGAGCTCATGGAAAACTGCGACACAGCCAATAAATGTTCACATCAAATCATCCCCAATTTGTAATCATTTCAAAATGAAGCTGCAGATCAGAGAGTGGTTTTGTTGAACATGCTTACTGGAGGTTTAAAACTCAAACGCAGAAATGCAAAAAGCCCACAGCTCATAATGCAAGCATCTTTAAAAATAAGTCCCACCACTAGGTGCCACCACTGGCTTCAATACAGATGACACAGCACTGCAAAGTCCATCCAAACAAGGGCTCATAGTCAGTCTCTTTTTCCTTTTTTATGATTTTTTTTTAAATATACATTTGAGATTAAATTCAGCATCTGAAAAGAGGGCCCATTGTTCAAACTATCATTCTGAAACAATTTGATTCAAATGAAATAAAACAAAGGCTACCACTCCAAAGTTTGTTTGAAAAGTAGGCTACGTTTATGTCTGCGGTATGATCTGCGTACGAGAAAATGTCTTTCTTGGTAACTTGGTTCACTGTTGTGGCTTTCACTCCGTAATGTCTCTGAGGATTCGGGCTGTGGTCATTCAACACTGATGTGATACTGAGGAGCTGCATGAAAGGACTCCGAGGAGGAGGCTCGTAAAGAGAAAGGAAAAGGAGTAGACAGGCAAAGAGAGAATGAGAGAGAGAGAGAGAGAGAGAGAGAGAGAGAGAGAGAGAGAGAGAGAGACCACCTGAGTGACAAGCAACAGCTGAGTTCACACATCTGGAAACCCAAACGCAACCCTCCATTAAGTGCGTCTTAACGCACAGACACTTTCCGAGCTGAAATCCCCCCCCACACTTAACCACAGATTCACTTTTTTCTCTCCAATTTTTTGGGGAAAATGTGTCTCAAAGCTTCAAATATCCTTCCTTCCTTCCTTTTTTCTGTTGTTTTGCATTGGATAAATGAAGAGACGATTCATGTTTCATTGGTTATCCTTGATGGTGCTTGATGATTTCCAAAAGATGAATACAAACAAGCCTCTCTAAACCTGATCTGCTTCCTTTCCCCCTTATTTTAAATCTTTTTTTTTTACAACATCCAGGCACAACTATGTACACTTAAACCGCATTGAAAAGTTTAGAGAATAAATAAAAATTATTAGAGTAAGTCAAAGCCAAAAAAAAAAAAAAAACCTTCACACTTACCTTTCAACTGCAAAAACTTGGTCCGCTTTCGGGGCTGAGTATTCCGGTTTTTTTTTCAGAATGAAATCACGACTGTGGAGGGAGGCATACGGGCAAACTGCATCCGACAAACACAACTCCGTGCTGTTTGAGTCTTGAATCAGCTCTCTGGTCGTAGTCGTTCAGTGCATGATGATCGTTGATACAGAAAGAGAGTTGAGGACGCGGAGCAGGGTTGAGCGCTTCGCTGCTCTGGCACCAAGTTAAAGCGTCGAGAAATGACATTAACGCTGCTCTGCACCCATTGGCTTACACATGAAGCTCCCCCTCCCTCCTCTCTTCCTCCGCCACACACACACACACACACACACGGACGCAAACACACGCACAACACACACGCGCACGCACACACTCTCTCTCTGCCTCTCATAACAGGCAGAAGGCACACTGTAAACATCTACGACTTAATAAAAGCAAGTCCACATGTTCTATTTTCCACACAGATAAGCAATTCCGCTTTAGAGTGTATGTGTTAAAAATACCATCAAGTGTGATAAGGTCATTGTAAACTCATTAGTGATGACCACAGAGGCTCTGCAAGTGCCCACAGGAATACAGCAGCAATGACGTCACAAAATGTCCTCTGGGTTCACCTCTCCTTCATCATGTACACACAAGAGTTTGACAATGAACCCCTGATGGGACGCACTAAAGTCACAATTACGAAAATACACTGACTTGAGTGAAATCCTGAGATTTGTTTTAGTTTATTAAAGTGGTCAGTAGGCTAAATTTAATTAGTATTTCCTGTCCATGTAGGTATGCTAGGCTATATGCTGAATGGATATTGAATAATTCAATTACAGAAGAGGATTAGGGCCAGGCATGATGAATAAATAATGAGAGGATTTATTATGCACTGCGAGAAAAAAGTCCAAATGTCGAGAATAAAATAGTATAGGCTATACAATTTCGAGAGTCAAATCAAAATTTCACAAAGTAGTACTTGACTCTCGACATTTTGACTTTTTTTCCTCGATATTTCATCTTTACTGTCCAAATTGTATTTCAACTTAAAACCTGAGATTCCCGAAATTGAAACTCCCTACAGGCAGGTCTTCCTGCATGCACTATCAAACCCCTATAGATGATCCAAAACGCAGCAGCGCGACTGGTCTTCAACCAGCACAGGTCACTCTGTTGTTCATCTCCCTCCACTGGCTCCCAGTTACGGTTTGCATCAAATTTAAAACCCTGCTTCACTTACAAAACAGCGAAAACACATAAAAAATATATATTTATGAAATATACAGAGCTTATACCACATATACTGTAACCAGTTTGTTGCTTGCTAACTAGTTAGAAAGGTCAACCAGAAGACAGTCCAATAGTAACTGTGACAGGGGACAAGGACAGTAGTCCAGTTAAATGGTCTACTCGAGCTATAACGTAGCTCAACAGTTTCCTTACTTGAAGTGAAACATCATTGGGGCTGGTGATCTAGGGAACATGGATTAAGTGTTTGTATCAGTAATCATCTTAATTTACAAACCACAGATGAATCAAGTCTATCTCACTCGTAGGTTAACTGACAGTGTAGCAGCAAGTGTTTTTGTCTTTAGGTTTTGAGAGTATGGCAGAAACATTAGATTATTATATTGCTATTTGCTAAATAAAGGTTGGTCTGCCGTTTTCCCATTTTCAAAACAAGGACATAACAGGAAGTGGTTGAGAAACATTAACTTCACAATCAATATTCTATATTTACTCCACCAACAATGATGACATAAGATGTTTCTGACCAAACAGATGCAAGATTATGATCTACTTTAAAGGCAGAATGTGCAACGTTTTACACAAATACAACAGTGTTCTTGGTCATTTCGCGTAGATTTATGTGCAATGTGAAGCTAACATTAGCCTGCTAACACAACAACGCAGGCCACACTCAATTGCAGCTCAAGCAAAGGACAGTTTTGTCCGCCGCTTGTGCTTGATGGTGCTTAATTATGGTGCGTTCTTATTGATAACTCCTTCCAACAAACGTGAGTGGAGAGGGGTCGGAGGTGTGCCGCTGGAGGCTTCAGAATAGCGGCGGTGTCGCCAAACAGCGGTTTGTTTTGATTTAGTGCTGGTGCTCAAGGGCGACATCTACTGGATCAAAAAGCCGCACATTCTTCTTTTAACTGAGAGATTGGTCTCATTATGAATAGAAACATAATAATAATACTCATGGCACTGTTTTAAGTCTGAATATAAACTACATTGGTCACAAACGTGGATTAACATTAACTTGAATAAGAGTATTTAAAGGCAGCAGCCCAGATGTGTGGCTTAGTATTTGTATAAAAGTTACAGTCTCCACTCAGGATTCAGGGGAGGGAAGAGAAGTTGTTTGAATGTCCGTGAAAGTTGGCAGTGGGACAGACAGGGCAGGTCAAACAGTATGGCTTATTGTCCCTGCCAGCCAGCCAGCCAGGCAGACGGCCCACACACCTAGGAACCCATTGACGCCCGCGTTCACCCAGCTGGCTGCTGCTCTGACACCATCTGACAGCGTGATTTACTACCTGAATTTACCTACTTTTAAGTCTTTAAGCACTTATCCAGAGAGAGAGAGAGTGCAGCAGTAGAATAAGTTGTGGTACAGCTGTAAGGCACCTGGCAACAGATGTTAACAAATACTTTGTGACACTGCAAAATTGCTAAAGCTAACAAAAAGTAGCAGTGAAATGAGGGTGAAAAATCTGAAAAAAAAACTGTTTTTGAGTTTTGACTGTTATTCTCCCCTATCAATTCGGCTGTTGCACACACACACACACACACACGGTATATATATAGAGCTACACACTCAAAACACACATGTAGTTGCTCAACTTTTTAATGAGAAATAGGATCGTCACCTTTTGTGCCCCAGCTGCTCTCTTTCCACCTGCTCTCCTGAAATACAGCCAGCCTCTGTGCTTCACCTCGGCTTTTTGTGCTCGCACACAGACATCTGTAACTTTAAGCCTATTTACAGCAGACAGAAAGGGAGAGAGAGGAGTATAAAAGGTAAGCCTATAGGCCTGCGCATACAGCCAGAGAGGAAGCGGAGGATCAGTGTGGCGTTCAGAGAACAAAAGGGGCCTCTGGGTTAGTAAATCCTGCCCCGTCACCTTTTTTAGTTCCTGGAAGCACAGCATGGTTTGACGAAAGTGTCGGAGCCAGGCGCTGCACGTTGTACATCGCTGAATCCGTCTTTTGACGACATCCTGACTTCTCCTCCTCTTTTCTTTATGGAACACTGCTTTGAAAACAATCCAGATTGATGTGGGTTTGAAGCTTTGTGATGGCATCTTAAGCGATGAATGGCAATTTGCTGCCTAAAGAGGTTATCTTTCCATCAGTGTCTCTGGTTCTTAGAAGGCGTGTTACCTGAACTGCAGCAGGCTCATCTGTCACGGAGTAGCCTGTTTAGTTACCAAAGATGTTATCATGTTCATTTAGAACTACAATCGGTATTCTTTGCTTCTCTGCTCATGTTTGTACATTGATTTACATTTGAAAGTAATAGGAAAAATGGGCGCTGATTTCAGTTCTTCTCCAAAAGTTTAGATCTGGTTAATTTAGAATTCATAATTTTTGGTTTATATAGCACAAATAAAAGTTATCGCATGGTGCTGTACTGTAATATTAATTACAAAGACCCATTATTTATCTTCCAATTAGCAAGCACAGTGGTCTGAAAACCTCAGATTAACAGGGAGAAGCTTTGAGTAGAACCAGACTCTTTGGTAGACAGCCATCTGCCATGACCAGAAAAACAATGAAAAAATAAACTACATACAAAAAAAGTATATAAAAATCAGCAAACCCAAATGCAGTGAAACCAGACATTCGGCAATTAAATCTTTGAAATTAGCTTAAATTAAGCTAGCTGGAGAAACAGCTTGGTGTCACCATGCCATACACATCCAAAAAAATCAGTCTCCTTTCCTGGTCCTGACCCATCGGGCCCCTTCTCTCTGTGACCTTGTATAACCCAGCTCCAAAACCTCCAACCCCCTTTGTGCGAATGAGGTAAGTGGTTCCAGATTTGGCCTAAAGGAAAACTGTCAATCAAGCTGTGGGAATCTGGGCTTCGCTGTATTGTGATGGTCTGGTCGCCCAGAAAACATCATCAAGAGCAGACAGTGAAATGGAAAAGTGTCTGAATCATCCTCTGACTTTGCTACCGACTGTCTCAGTGAAAATTCCTCCCCGAGGAAGAAAAACAAAGAACTTTTTCTTTATTCGTTTCTTGTATTAGAAACAAGGGTTTGTTATGGAAAAAGCATGCCCGGTCACTTGTCTGCCAGTGTCTTTCTCCCCTGTCATTAGTCTATCTGGTCATGTCATCTCTGTTACTACAGGCAGAGTTGGGGTTGGAGGGGTGGGGGTGTCACTGTTAACACTGAGCTGTCATCAGACGAGTCAGATCACTCAAGTCAGGGAAGGTTGGGTTACACTTCCTGGAAGGATCTACAGTGGCTCTGACGTCCATTTTTCACCTCCTATAATGATCATTTGTACATGTTCTGTTTAAGTAGAGACAAACTTTTTCTTCGAAACAGGAGAAAATCGGGACATTAAATCATACACATGAAAGTCACTGGAAACAAATGAGGAATCTTGGCAATGTTAATTGGAATGGAAACAAATAAGCCTTCTATATCAATGCACATTTAATGTGAAATGTTCATTTTGACGACAAAGGAGGGTCACCTAATGAAATGAACTGTTGAAAACATGTCCACTCTTTTATGCTAAACCTAGCTAACTAGCTGATAGCATTAGCTTCATTTTAGGCCTACATTACAGAAATGGGTGGTTATAATCTCATCAAAATAAAATGTAATCAAGGTATGAGAACATCTATTGCTGAATGCTATAAAATGGGAAAAAAAAACCTTCCTGATAAAAACGAAGTCCATTGTCCGTCCGAGGTTAACAACATAAGTCACCTTTAAGAGGAGTAATTCACAATGACAAGTGGACCTTCAAAGGCGATATGTGGTGTGACACAAGAGAGGCTTAGCCCACTAATTACTCTAATTCAGGTATTTTTATGAGAGGAAAAGGTCCGAGCGGATGGAGTGGAACACAATCTTTCCTCATTTCTGAAATTCCTGCCACCTGTGAGTTTTAATTGTGGAATGAAGTTAACCAACAGTCGGTGACCCCCTACAGGGACACATTCAGATGCACAGTTTCCTGACTCACTGGTGTGGTGTTTTTTTAGACAGGTGTGTGACAGCGAGTGAGTGCTCTGGTTAAATGTTAATCCTATTAAGTGGATGTGCTGTTCATTGCTGAAGGCACGTCCAGTCCCTCCAAACACACACACAACAACTCCTATGGTGATACCTCTCAAACTCCACTAATTAGGCTAAGGATGTTAAGGACATCCGGCGTGCTACCTCCAACCTGCGCAGGACCTCCAGCGGTTAAGCCTCCATAGCTGGCATACCTGAGCACTTTGTCAGACACTTGAACCCCTGAGAATCTGGCTGTTTAACTCTTGAGTCTTTGACCATATTAGGTTGTGTGGTCATTAAGCTCAACTCGAGTGGATGGAAGTCGTCACGTCGCTGCCTGCGGCTTCCTACTGCGTCCCCACTCCTAAACACAATTACTGGACACACATGTCACCCACAGCATGGCCAAAAGAGCAACACTAGACTAACGTAAACGATGTGTAATGAAAGACCTTGATCACAGTACTGGGGAATTAATATCAAATATGTATACATTTGATAACTGATGACTCCAATGGTGGATGTTTGCTTTAAAAATCAGGTTTTAGATTGAGCTGATGAAAATCCTTAAGTGTGAAAGCGTAATGGATTGACTTGGAAGTCAATGGAAGACTTTTTGTTGGCCATTATCCTTTTCCAAAGTGGGGGTCCAAAGGTGTCATTCTGTACTAAATGCTGAGTTGTTTACGAAAAAATGTGTAATTTTTATAAATATAATCTCAGAACCAATGGGCTATCATCTGACAAGGAGGTATGCCTCTTGAGGGCAATGGATAACTTTTTTCTGTTTCCAGTGAAACCAGTGGTTTCAGATAAGGACTTCTGGCCAAGACTGCCTTCTCCGTCCATTGCAAAAGTTTATAGTCGAACTAGCATCTTGACGAGCAAGAATGGAGTTGGTGTTGAGAAGCGACATGTATGGGCAGTTTCCTAGCTGCACTTGTATGCAGATATTTGTTTAAGGACATGAATTGAATCTAAATCTTTGTTAGATGACCACCAATGGGCACAAAACACATTTGATACTTAAAGCACATCTGTAAGTCTGTAAAATAGAAATTAATAGACGTAGAACTGACTTTAAATTAAACAGGTGTCCGTTTTTCCATTAGAATACATATTCTGTGATGTTTGCCATTGGATCAAGAATCCTTAGCCTCACAGTGAGAATCATGAGGTTCAAAAAGAGTAAACATTTCAATGTATTTTCCACCTACAGAGAAACCGCATCTAGGTCCATACCTGCAATGTAACACTTGACTGTGGAGTGGAGTTTCCCCTTCAGAGCTGAACTCTAAAACAGTATAATCTCAAACTCAGCAGCTGTGTTCGTTATCCTGTAACTCAAGATTCAGGGTTCTGATCCTCACAGAGGGTCATTGGAGTATTAGTTTGTAATTATTAATGAGGTTTACCTTCGGCAACATTATCAGTAAACTCAAAGAGTGACACAAAGCGTATACCATCCATTGAGTAATAAAGACTTGATTATTGTCGTCATTTGTGCTCACTCTCCAAATCCCAAGGGTCAATAAATGAACGTAAAACTTTAAATACGATTTACAGAACTACATGGACAATATCTAACAACTAATAATACTCCAATAAAGATAAAGATAAAGATAAACTTTATTGATCCCCAATGGGGGAAATTTTTTTATCATGATCCAAATTACATTAGGCCTCCATCATGTCAAAATCATTATTCTTATAATTTACAACTTTGACAATTTACTCCCTAATACCATTGCTCTTTAAACAGTTACTGGTGTTTTCCTTTGCTTAGATCAAAACAATGACCATATTTAGAAGAAATCCTTTACGTCCCTGTCTATTGGTCTTAAAGTCATTACCTCACTCTTTGAGTTAATGCTAAACCTCTCCAATATTGAATTGTCTAATCTTTAAGCCCTGCCTTACCCACAGACCTCCATGTATGATCAACCCCCGAAAGCAGTAAAACAAATGAGTGAAATCTTAATGGGTGTAGGGTGTATTTTTCATCTTCAGGCCTTAACTTTAATGACTGGATATCAATCTTAACTTTAATGACTGGATATCAATCTTAACTTTAATGACTGGATATTAAGTGTTTGTGTTTAGATCAACTTTGAGTAAATGGTCAAAAGTCTATCTTAGGTATTTGAGAGGTATGATGAGATTATTGCTAATTTAAAAGCAAACTGACTCCTGTAATAGCCGGTGCACTTATTTGTTTCAACACAGTTTACAAGAAGGTGCTCCTATTAGTACACACTAGGTTCGGTGCGTGTGTTTGAGAATGCATGGGGGGGTTAAACAAATGAGCCTTTTGGCTTAGTGCTTACTGAGGCAAGCTAAAAAGCAAACATGAGGCATTTAGGCTACTTAAAAAACACACACACACACACACACACACACACACACACACACACATGCAGGCCCTGCAGATAGAATGACAAGATGGGGACCACACTGGTATGTTTCAGACTAAAAAAGGAAGTAAGAAAACTGTGTATGATATCACACCACCGATCTTGAACTTTCATCAACTATTCATGCTCCCCAGAGGATCTTGTTGAAGTTTATGTGTGTTGAGCGGATTCCGTAAGAAGGCTTTTACTTACCTGTTCACCTTTTGGGAATTTTTCAAAAGTCTATCCAAGCCAACCTCCCTCCTCTTCCTCCTCAGGGTTCTGGCCCCAGGGAGGAAGTGTGTGACAGCACGTAGCTCCTGGCCCAAACTAAGGAATGTCTTACACAGAAACACACGCACAAAAGTTAGAACACAAGCAAAAAAACAAAGAAAGAACCGGCTATGTCAGCCAAGGGCAAAAGTGGAGATCAGAGGGAGGGTGAAAGTAAGAAAGAAAGGATGGAAAAGGAGAATTGAGGGACCATAAGAGGGGAAGGAAAGGAGAGGATAAGAAAGACCTTGGCTTGCACTCTCGCCTTGGGAGGCCAGGGAGAACAAATGTCTTTGACAGTCCAGAAATGAATTTTCCTGCCGTTGTTACAACTGGGGCCAAGTACGTCAAAGCCTCCCTACAGTCCCCGGACCACAGTGAGTCAAAGGCAGATAAAATGAGAAAAATACTTTATTTGAGGTTCCTTAACTGAGGTGACCCAGGGGACTCTTTTCTGTCTCTTGCAGATGAAGCTTTTAATTCCTGGCTGTGGTTTGAAAACATTTGGTATTCACTTTGAAAAGTATTAGCTATACTAATATACTAATAATAACTTGAAAGTCGTTAGATTAGGAAACCGAGTTGATGGCTGTATGCCATTTAAGCTTGTGCTAGCAACTAGTTAGCCTAGCTTAACGCAAAAACTGTGGGGCAAATATATAGCTAACTTTGTTCTGTTTATTTGCACATTCATCGAACAGGATATAATGTGTTAATTCTGAGGTTTCAGCTATGCTACAATTATTGTTGCCTTGAGACAGAGTGGGCTGGCCCACACTAAAAGACTTTCTAGATGTGGAACTGGCGCACACATGGGCCATTGATAATACAGCACGAGCTAGAGGTGAGAAAAAATTGATCAGTTGCAGTTGTTGTGCTTCCTATCCCAAAAACTTTAACTCTTAACAAGAAAAGCAACTATATCGTAGGTTATTCCCTTAAATGTTGAAGTCATCATTTTAAGTCAAGTTAACTATAGTGGGTGGTCGGAAAATAATGTGAACACATATGACGCCCCTGGGTCCATGTCATTCTTTCGGTTGTGTGGTCAGAAGCAGGGCCTCCTCGCGTCTGTAACATTAGAATAATCTATTTTTCATACCTGTCTCATATCTCCCCTTGCACATAAACCCAGAGGCTTAAGAGGTGAGAACCTGCCTTAGATAAGCAAGTGAAACTCAATGAAACCCAATAAGAAACACATGTTACACACATGGACAGCTTCTCTGATGTACAAATGAGAGCTCTACCCGCTGTGTTATGTTTCAGATGATAGATGCACAGTGTGTACAGGGAGTAATCAGGGTTCTGGCCCTCATAACACAATGGTTATGATAAATACACTGATGAAGAAATGCTGTATTGTATGCCTTCCTATCAAACAACACCCAGTGAAATGTGCACTTATGGCCTTAGTTAATGCTCACAGCCCTGTCCAGCAGAAAACCAGCTCTCCATCGGCTCAAGACAGTAAACAAGAGCAGATTTTGGCGAGATAATGTACTTGTTACTTCCTTTGAGAAGAAACAAGGCACTTTCTGGCAACAGAAAATGTGTCTGGCAATTTCACAGGGCCCTGCACCAATCATATTTCTGTAGTTTGTCAATTGTTCACAGATTAAACCTCTCCAGAAAAAAGTCATCTGTTCCAAATCTTTAAAAAATTGCACAATGACAACAAACTTATTAGAAGTCCAAGTCTTTGTAATGTTAACAACTCAGGGATTTGGACCTGTGCTCGGATTTGGTCCATTTCCTTCACAGGACATAATCCAGATAACAACGAAAAAAATGAAGTAATTTCTTTCAACTGGAAAATCATGTTAATAAAAATGGACATCCATTCTAAAAGTTTCATTAATCATAAAATAAACGATAAAAGAAAGCTTAAATATTTTATCCTTTACGGCACAACCAAAGTTGGTAGACATGGTTTTGTCCATAAATGTTGGATAATAAGTGTTGCATTTAAAGATGTAGGTTCAGGATAGTATCTCTACATTAGCATTTCCAAAGGTTTCTCCACCTTTTTTTGCATTTATGAGTAGCCTATATTCAGGTAGTTTGCAATGACTGACCATGTGACTCCTGTAGTTATTTTTCAAGTTAGCTGCATTCAGAATCTCCCTTCAATAAATTCCTCCAAAATGTTATGATGTTAAAAAAATGCTGAATAAAGTACAACCCTGCACTAGCCATTTTAAGGAAAATTGGAATGCATATTGTAGTAGCTAAGACATTAGCGAACATGATACACTTACAGTGCTAGACACACAGGCTGCCTACAAACTTCACTGTATGTTCCACCACAATCTCCCAAGCCAAAGAGGATATGTTAAGGTTGAATTAATACATTCAACATGTGTTATCTGTATTCGATGAGTGTGTGTTGGTGTTGGTCTAGAGGCTCTGGAGGTTCATCTGCCCAACACATGCCGGGGGAAGTTCTGTCATCACCTCTGAAGAGTGGAGAACAGACAGATGGAGCAATATCAAGGGAGAGGAGAGCTATAAAAAGAGAAGGGGGAAAATTGGGTATTTGTGGGATGGGGGACTATGGGTGTGGTTTAGAGGATCCAGGGGAGGGTCTTAAACTCTCCTGGGAAGGATGTGAGAAAGTTCTCCCTGTTGGGTTTGGCCCCTGTGATAGAAATCTTGGCTCGCATCCACTGAACATGCCTCCTCTATTCCTGGGCCATCTATCATTCTGTCTCTAAATCTCCCCCCTACTCTTATGCCGTGTCTCTCATCAATCTCTCGGAAGTATTGAAAGCAGCACTGAGCCAAGGCAGGACACTCTCATAATCAGACTGTATATCACTTGTTTGCCAACTGCAATAAATGGACAAGGATGTGTTTTGGTTTAGAGAACCTTGGAGAGGCATATCAACAAATAGACAAAAGAAAGTAAACACTTGAACACTTGGCAGAGGGGCATAAAGTAGTTCCGCTGCATTAGAGGGGATGATGCTGACTTCTGTACACTGTACGTATACCAAGGATACAACATTTTTGAATCATTATTGGAATAAGTTTGAACACATGAGGAATTTAAATATTGATACTTTGGCATTGAAGATGTTGCTTTTTTTGTGCCAAAGTTCAACTATTCAAAAATTCCCACGATTCCATGACTGACTGACGACCAACCCAGGGTATACCACGCCTCACATCCCTATGACAGCTGGGATTAGCTCCAGCCCCTTGCGACCCTGCACTGGAAAAGAAGTATGGATGTATGCAAATTTTCTAAACATCTGTGTACGTGCGTCCTCATGTCTTACAGTCTTTATCTTCTTGTACCCAGGTTCCTAATAGTTTTTACAAACCTGAATGAAGTATTTACCAGGATAAGATGCTTACATGCACAACTGATGACTGGAGGACCAAATACAAATTTGACATTGCTGGACATCCATTGAGTCCAAGAGCTCTGCTGTGCACCTCTTTGTTATTGTTAATTATTGTGTCTGTGTTTGTTTGTGTGTTGACATGGCCATGCTCTCATCTCTGGTGATCCAACACACCCGACATGCAATCAGCTCATCACGACTCCCGGTCTACTCACCTGGATGTCATCAAGCCCATTAGTCTCTCTTCACCAGACTGTGGTTGCAAGTTACCTCAGTGGTAGCCAAAGTTCTTGACCAACCGATCGATCAATGTTTTCGTCCTTATTTTACCACTGCCTCGTGGTTTTCACCAAACTGACTGATTAGTTCTCTGACGCTTACCACAGCCAGGCCATTATTTCTTCCAAATCCACTTTTTGTGCTTGCTGCGCGTGCCATCATTTCACCTTTCCTGAAAAAGAAGTTGATTAGAAATGTAAATAGGCATGATAAGCAACAAAATGATATAATTGAAAATATACCTATGATGACATACAGGTAGATTCTGGATTAATGTAAGTATTAGTTGTGCATTACATTTTTATATTGGTGTTTTCAGTATGATACATAATGTACAATTCCCAAGCCAAAATGGAGCTTTACTGAAAATTTCCTCCAACATTAAATCCAGCTTCCAAAATGAGATGGTTAATTCAGAAATAAGCAATGCAAATAAGCCCCCTTCTGACTTGTCTCCACATAACAAATTAGAGTTTCAGTCGATAATATTCACTTTTAGTAAAGTCATAACTGAGCAGAGTGAGAGTAGAGCTCGGTCGATGCTCTAATGAGCTGTGGCTAATGGTAAAGTGTGTCAGTAATGTAACGTTACACCTGCCTGAGCTGTCTAGGGAATGCTGCTGGGTGTACAATAACTACCGCAGGTGGCCTCAGGTGTGTGTGTAAAGGAGAAAAAGAGTGACTAGTCAGAGGGACAAACTATCTCTGAGTGAAGAGGCCACCCCTGGGAACCCTGTATGTTTCTGACAAAGTAGTCACTGTGGCACAGTGAACACAAAGTACTTGTTATAACTATAATTCATGTAAGGTAGTTGAATCTTGCATTATTTGCATTTGCACCATGAACCATCTGAAAACAGGTTCCTTACAGTGATTTATAGCTTATGCGGAAAAAAACAGTCCAAGCAGCACAAACTGAGAGTGAATACTTGGCTTGTATTAGCAACAAATGGGAGGCTGTATAGTGCAAACTTGTGACCTGTGTGTAATCGGGGAGTCTGTTTGGCCATTTGTCCAGCCTGTCTGTTAAAGTACTGTACATAATGAAGGATCAACGGTCCACAGCTCAGTTTGACTAAATAATGTGGAATGATTATAGTTATTAAGCAACATCACACTCTTAAGTTGTTCTGAATCTCAGCGCAGCTTTTATTGCTCGTGTGCCAAAGATATTCAAAGTGTGCTGATGAACAATCCGACAGCTCGACCTCAAGGTGTGATATTTATTTTCTTCAATTGTCCTACAAGCTGAACTGTTACTTGTGTACAATATTTATAACACCTGAGTAGGAGTGATACATTTAGTTAAAGTCCCAGAGCTGTTGTACTTTATATCAGAACTCATGAAATGTCCCTTGTCCAATCAAATCACTTGGTCAGACTGATACAATATTATTTATTATCATCGCATCTTAGGGGTATTTCAAGGTCTATACGTTATCTTTACTTAGAAGAACTTTTATTCTGAAACTTCTTAGCGCACTCCGCCTTCCTGGTCTATGTTGCAGCTTCCCATTAGAGTCCCATGAAGCTAAAATCTACCTGAGCAGTGCCTTGCTCTGCTGAGCTAACCAGCAGTGTTCCCCCCTCAGCTGATATTAACAGATTAGCATGTGCAGAGAAGAGAACATTCATCGCAACATCCATCTAATCACTTCTCTAAATCATTAATAGGGGCTTTTAATGCAAATGCACGCCGTGAATGCTTACGTGTGCAAGCAGGCTCGAAGACGTCAATCTGTGCGCACACATTGATGCATGTGGCGCACCACCATAGAATTCTTCAACCAAGCACGGTATCACTATCTTCTCAAGAATGCAAACAAAGTGATCAGCAGGAGTCGTAATGCCGTCTTTTGCTGGCGTTATTTGTTTGTCTGGTTTCTCAACAAGAATGTGCTGTTTGACGCTCCTAAGCTCTTGTTTTTGAGGGGATAGGAACTCATGTCACTTTGAAGTGAAAACAGATGACGATGAAATAAATACACACAGATGAAAAAGAGAAATATACAAAATGAACGACGGTGGGAAAACTCTTTGTTAAGCTTGCTGACTCCAATCAGAGAAATTGATGCAACGTCTCCCCTCTTTTTGGACCCCTGTAATGTGTGTATGTGTGAATGTTTTTTTTTGTTTTTTTTGTGTGTGTATGTTTTGTAAGGACTGGGTGCCATTGCTCTTCTCTGTGTTCTTGCTAGTGATGACTCACCGTCACTGCCGCACCAGGCTGCAGCCTTGGCATCTCACACACCCGGGCCCGCTATGGCAGCCAACTCCCACAGAGTCTGCATGTGTGTTTGGTGGGAGAAAAAAAAAAAAAAAGATGATTTAGACGAAGAGAAAGAGGACAAGAACTGACGTAAAAATACACTTTAAAGCACATGACTTTCTGCCTTCTAAAAGGTGCTTTTTAAGGAACCTTTTGAAGCTGTTTGAAGAAGTATAGCCATCTGTGTACAGCAGCAGGGAAAACAGGAGTGGAGATAAGATACCTGCTACCGAGATCAATGAGCCTCAAGGGACTTCAGCCATCAGAAGATGCCCCTGCTGATAGATCTTAATTTTATCCCAAATGCAACTCCATCTAACTGGTGCCTTTGGTCTGTGTCTAATTTTGGTTCATTTCCTTCAGAGATGTTATCTGACTCACTGGGAGTGAAAATAAGCTTAAATCAGCATTTTTAGCAAAGGAAGAATGAAAGTGTCGGGAGCAAGAGCGTCTAAAATCATTGAAGTTATTGCACAAAAAGTGATTGTAAGGAGAAGAGAAAAAAAAAGAGAAACTATATTTAAAAGAGGAAATATATTTATTTTTACGCTGGATTTAGTGTTACATAAAAGAACAGCTTGGAGCACAGATTGGAAAAATGAGGCAGCAGCAGGACTTAATGATTAATTATCCAGCAGATGACAAGCCGACAGGAAATACACGGATTACATAAGGTTAGAGATCCCTCCGTCCACACACCAACACACACACACACACACACACACACACACACACACCGAGAGAGCCACAGTGTTAATGATGAACTGGTGTTGTGTGCAGCTAATTGGCTGCTTTGTATTGGCAGTGAGTGTGTTTGACAGAGAGAGAGAGTGTTTGCAGAGTTTTGTCATGCAAGTCCAGGCTGACTGTCATTCCATCAGCTCAGGGACAGGAAGCTTTGCGCATGTTAACATTTCAGTGTGACTGAGCTGCATAAATTCACATTTTGCAAAAGAGGTTTGGTGAAGAGGTTTTTGGTTCATGACGCGGTTGGCCTGTGAGAGCACAAAAAGTGAACAAGTTGTGCTCCTTTGAAGAAGATCGAGTCTAATCAGACAAAAATACATGTTGATCATATAATTCTGCAAGCTTTGACGGCGTCTTATCGTAGCAAGTTAGCATCAGCCATGCAAGAATACCAGTATGCTAACATCCTTAATTTGCACCAAATTCAAAATGTTGCTTTGGCAGATGGAAATGTCCGTACTTTTGCAACTTTTGTTTTCAGTCAACAGGAAAAGTATAGGACTAAAAGAAATGTTTGACTTGATCGTGCAAGAGAACAGAAAATGGCTGAGCAAAATAATTAGAGCCTTTTTCAGATTGCAATTCCGCAGCAGCACTGTAATGAAGCTGTGCAGTCATTAGGTTTTTGTACAGTCATATTGATTCGGCAGCAACATGATATTGGTGTTCCAGTCTGTGAATTCACAGTGCCTTACGGCGCTGACTCTGTGACAGAGACACACGTCATGGGGGTGTAAATATTAGGCCCTGAACAGGCTACAGATTCACCTTCTGGGTACCATGAATGTCTGTCTTTAATGGTAATACATCCCAAAATAATTATCCAGTTGACAAATAAAACCAACATCATTGCTTTCCATAGAGCCATGATGCTTGAAAGGTTACTATGACTTTCATGAGGTAGTCCTAAACTAGACAGCAGCTGCACTGAAAGGTAGCTTGACGTACCAATACAGGACTCTAACTAGACTTACGTCAAACGCTGATTATATAAACCTCCTGGGGTCAAACAGGCACGATATTGGACATTTTAATTTAATGCCCTTTGTTTTTAAGCCCACTTGCACTTATCAAATTTTTCCCACAATCCCAATCAATTTAAATAAAATCACAGTTGATGGTAGCAAATGTGCAAACACATGCAAGGGCTCATGGCCAAAAAGGTTTTAACGTGGCTGTTTCATAGATAATCAGACCAGACACACAATTTATTGCTTCACATCAGTGCACAGTAGCACAATGTTCTCTCTCTTAGGGTACATGGAAAGCCTGGTAAATTCATCAACCTGCTATGTGTGTGTGTCTGTATGTGTGTGTGTGTGTGTCTGTATGTGTGTGTGTGTGTGTGTGTGTGTGTGTGTGTGTGTGTGTGTGTGTGTGTGTGTGTGTGTGTGTGTGTGTGTGTGAGTGTGAACAAGCAGCAATGCTGTCACAATGAATCGGCTTAAGCTTTAGTAAGTAAAAGTGTTAAGTTTAAGTACGAAACAAGGTATATAGATTGAACCTGGATGTTTTTGTCTTCTCCTATCTATTCCACTTTGTTTTGTTCTTTTCATGTATACGTACTTCTGTGGAAGTAGTTTTGTATCTTCATGTATTTTTTATTTTTTTCAGTGTCTCATTTTATTGTATCGTACCCTGTCGTATGGTATCTTTGACACACTCCGTCAAGCGACTTAAGGTCACGTTTTATTTTCTGATTATATGCCAATTTCATTTCCTGTTTAATTGTGAAATACTCAACCTTGTCGTTGTCTTCAAGATCTTTCTTTTGTCCTGTGTTTTCCACCTTGAGTCGTCACATCCTGATTGTACTCACCTGCGTCTCATTATAAGTATATGGATTTGATCCTGTATAGCAATTTTCTAGTCTTCTGACTATTCAAGGTGCTTTTGACACCGCAGGTCACACCTGCCCCTTCACACCCTGATGGCAGAGGCTGCTATGTAAAGTGTCCATCACTGTTAATCACACATTCAGAAGCCGCTGACGAAGCACACAGAGCAACCTGAGGTTAAGTGTCTTGCCCCAGGACTCGTGGCTACAGGAGCTGGGGATCGATCTTATAATCTCTTGTCATATTGCATCACATAGACATGACATGTACAGGGTTTTCTCTTTGACTTGGAATGGACAATGATGTCTAACCTTGAACATTTGCCAGAATGAATGACAGTTGAAGAAAAAAAGAAAGTGAGAACGGAAAAAGAACATTCTGTGTTAGAGGTAAACTAGTGTGGATGAAACTCATTGAAGAAAAAGAGAAACATTGATGGGGAAAAAGAAGCTAAAGCCCAATTAAAGGTACACATACACAGATGCACAGACATGCTTACTCACCTTGCACAAACAATCCTCCCAGATTCCTAATGAAAGCCTTCATTATGTGTATACGGCCACTACTTACAGCGTCTCGCAGACTAATGATACCTGTTTCCACCACTCTAAACTCTGACACCAAAGACTTCCACCGTAAATCACTCGCTACTCATTGCACTAATTAATAAAGCCATGCCAGACTTTGAGACTCTGGGTGGAATTCAATAATGTTCTCAGAAAAACCTTCAAAGTCAAACTCGATTTATTAAAACGAGAAGCAGCCACTGAGCTTGTTTTTGCCAACTCAGCAGCGGGGGAGGGGCACCTTTGTGGGTATTTTGAATGTGTTTTTGCTTGTTAGTGTGTGTGTGTGTGTGTGTGTGTGTGCAAATGTTTGTGGCCTTGGGGTGACGAGTCTCAACTCCTCGCAGTGGGAATGCACCCTTGTTACTGCTGGGGTCAAAGCATTGTGACCCCCAAAGCTAGGAAGGGCTCAAAGGTCGCCAGTCCCCAGGGGAACCAGTGGAGACACCGTTGGACCGACAGGATTCACAGTCTCGCCTCCACATGAACTTGACAGCCTAAACTTTCAAAGGACAAACATCCAAGAAAAAAAAAAACATGATTCATTTAAACAGATTTATAAATGAAATCTCCATCTTATAGAACTTTGTCCACTAAACAATCAGCTCTGAGACCCCTCAGACAGACTTGTGACCTCTTTGCCCCTCGTCGGGCTCATTTAACCTGCTATTAGCCCGAGGACACAACAGAGGGGGACCTCAGTTCACCACAACCAAAACAAAGACCTTCACAAGGTCGCGTGTGTTACATTAAGCTGTTCTGAAAGGTTTTGGAGCTGAGAGGAACTTTGAAAAAAAATATACTGAGGCAGCAGTTTTTGTCTCCATTTCTCAGATTTAAAGGTTTCTTTGCAAAAACTTTGACATCCACTCTGGCAAACTGGGTGCTCTATAGCTTTTAAGTGTTCCTTAATAGATTATCATATTTTAATAGTGCGGTGGCCGTATGATATTTAATGTTGGTCTTCCAGTCAGTAACACTTTGGTTCAGACTGGAATATCTTGTACCCATTGCCTTTATTTTGAATGACCTCCAAGTGCCAAAAATACAGAAACACAAAACAAGGCTAGTTAAAAAGCATCACGTGCAAATTAAGTTTGGAAGAGTCCCATAGTGAAAGTCAATCAAATTAAGCAGAATTTAAAGTGTTTAGTCAGAGATTAAATTGGTCGTCTGTTGGTTTGATGGATGTGCATTTCCTGCCAAGCACTTCGATCTAACACGAAACCATACATCATGTGTGATTATGTCCCTCTTTGTGCTGTCCAGCTACTCTGACACCTCCACCAGTTCAAACCGATTGCTACCAAGAAGTGTCCCAATCACAAGTCTGCAGCTTTTAAAGTCACATTCTGTGCCGACCAACAGTCTGGTAATCGCATCACAGCCTTCTAATGTTGTTAGTAGGCTCCCTCAAGGCAACCTGAAACACAATTCCTGTTTCATGCACAGCTAATCTTGTGATTTGGAATAAAAATTTAAAAAAAGCCATGGTTTTGATCAGTAATTCACTTCTGCTGCAGTCTGCACTTGAACTGAGACCACCTTGGAGATATTTTTTAACTTGATCCTTGCAGCAGCAGCCATCTATGTGGAATAAAGACACTATTCATTGACTTACTGGCCCGATTACTGTTGATTTAGGCAGAGGGGGGAGAAAACAGGAAAACATATGCTGATTTAGAAGGCTCCAGAACCTCCATCCCTGCCTCAGTGAATTTAAATGTGAGTTCTGAGTCAGCTCTGTAGCTCTAGGTAACACAATTTGTGACCACTATCCATTTCAACTACATCAGTAAAAGCGCTAATGCATAAAACGTGCAATCAGGCAAAGTGAAAGCCCACACAAAGAACGGATTCTGTCTCTAACACAAGATAATCCTTTCTTCTTTGACCTCTCTGCTCTATGGTATGATCTTTAAGAGTGTGTAAACCTCTCTCCTGTCCTGCACAGTTCCTCACACCCTCTGATCCTTTGTGTACTGCAGATCATCTCTTAATGCCAAACCGTGTCCAAAAAGCCAATGCTGGTTATTCACGCCCGATTGATTCACAATGAAACCCAACGTTTCATTGCCAAGCACAGAGTCCATATAGCAGGACAGCTTCTCTCACCAGGCCCAGAGAGGGGGGGTTGTAATAGAAGGGAGGTAATGTAAAATACAGAATGTATCCTCTGCACTGTCTTTTAACTCCATTGTACCTTACCCTGTTCTGTCAGCTGGACAAAGATAAACGCGGCGGTAAGTCTTGATGAGACAGTGAGCTATGGAAGTTAAAAGCTGTATAACGCTCTAATATGCCTTTTAACTTTAGTGCTGTCAATCTGTAAAAACACATGATATCCATGAGGCCACTTATTAGTTTTATACAGATTGGTCATATTGCAGCGTGACATAAATAGATTTTTTTTTAAGTTTTGCACAGCACTTCTTTCTGTTCAACGTTGGCCAAACCTGAATCACAAAAAATTCCCAAACGTTGTGTTTTTTTCCTGCCACTAGTTCAGCTTCGGTCACTCTGCGCTCTGCGTGCTGCATAGTCATTTTCATATCAGTTTGTTCAAACAGACAAAATCAGCCTCTCACCCATAGCTTCTATCAGGTTGCTATCCATCCTTAACTAAATGCACTACCTACACTAGTAGCATCATCATCATTTGTATATTTCCAGCTCTTCAGACACCAGTCATAAGTGGAATCAAGACGAAGATTCAATCCATCTCTGTCTTGCTTGTCTTAGTATGTGAGTTTAGCATCTCGGCGAGGGCGACATTTTTGTGGAACATATGTAGCTATGACATTAGTCTTTAAGCATGTTAACAAGAAGGCTATGTAGCCATTAACTCTAGGTTTCAGGACTTTTTTTTATAAATGTTTGGGCTTTTATGACTTTATTTGGATAGGACAACGGATAGCGGAAGGAATCTTGGAGATAGAGTGGGGAATCACATGCTGAACAGGAGCTGCAATGATAATTAGGAGTGATTAGAAGATGAATGTAAAGCCTAAACAAAGTTATAAAAAATTGAATCAGGCAATTCTCAGCACTACAAACTTTGATCAAGAAGGTCCTCACAACAATAACTGCAGCTGAAGGGGGGGGGATGAATCTTGCTAGCTTGATTAACCTCGTTTGCTTGAGTAACCATGAGTGTGTGCACGCAGAAGCACGCCGTACATGCATGAGTTTTCTCTTTGTTCACTGCCTACTTACAGTAGACTTTCCTCCATGCGCGTACATGTGTGTTTTATGTGTGTGTGCGTAACAACCTGCGGTTGCAGAAGCGTTCATTAAAGACGGACAAGTGCCTTGGCCCCCCTGCTGCTCATTGCTTCATGTAGATATAAGAAGCAGGCACTAACAGGGCTGTTTTACCCTCACAGTCTTGAAAGCTCTTCAGAAGTTAGCTGCTATGCATGAAGTTAACCGCACATCCATCACATAAAACAATGTCACATTTATTTATATAGCTTCTTTTTTTTTAAATAAACGGGTTAATTACAAGGTCTGCAGACTAACAGACGAGATCACTCCACGGCCTGCAGGCTGACATCGACCACATTAAAACAACCATTGTGAGTGATGTGGCTAAGGTTTAGCATCTTTGTGAGAAAGAAGTAAGAGTTTTATATGGTAGATTCATCATTACAAAGAGGTTCTGTACATTAACAAAGGATGCTCCAAATTCAGCAGAGCCACAGAGCCACAGGATTAGCCAGCCTGTTGTTTTGTAGGCTGATCTGTGCATTCAGGATGAATTGTGCCATGCGTTCATTATGTAGATTTAACGTAGGCTGTATTGAGTGATTAACCAGAGGTCAAGAAGACACAATGACTGAAGTGTTTATCATGGTCTTATCCTTGTTGTTTACAGTTTTTCCCACAAGCGATATAGGTCAGAGTGCAGCCTCTTAACTGTGTCTGTATTGGTATAGCCTACTACCATGTACAATATTCACAACTTTTAAGGCCTACTTTAAACAATGGCTTTGGGAAAACTAGCAATGTGATACATTTTTACAATAGTTTGTCTTTTGTTTTTTTTTGTTTCCTGTTGGAAGTCGAATTTATTTACTCCATGCTATACCGTAACAACCTTTATTTGGTCGGTGATACATTTGGCTGATGTAAGACACCAGGATGAGATTTTTATGGTGACTGACAAGGGCATCCGACCTGCAATGGCTAAAACAACCTTGGTTTGGAGAAAAAATGCAGCAAATTTATCAATGATATTAAGTCAAAATCAAATGCAAAAGCCCATAACAACGACTGAACGACTGAAATGCGCTGTGAAGGAAGGAAAGTGGCTGAAAAAATGAAAAAAAATTGCAATTACATCAACCGCACTTCAAATACATAAACAAAGCTAAATCAAAAAGATGGATATTAAGAAGGTAAACGCTACAACTCCCGTCATTGTCGGAAGTTCCCGCAACTGCTCTGCCTGAAACTCCGCCTCAGGTCTCTGGAGAGAGACACTAACATATGCAGGAGAGAGACAGGGAAGTGAATTTATTCTCAGACCGCGTAACGATAAACGCAACTGAAGGGAACATGCCCCACTGTCTACTCTTCAAAAACAAAACTTTATTAAATATTCAAAACCCAACACAGCTTCGAGAAATGGTGTATGATACCGCTAGCTCTGCTAAGATAGCCTCACAGCTAGCAGTACTGTAAGGCAGTACCTTTTTTTGCCATCAGGAATCCCAGGGTAAATCTCTCGGCTAGTTACTAGTTATATTACTCCTTATCATAATCATCAAACAATGCCATTTTACCCACGAGTGCTGCCTGCCCCAGACTTGACAACTTCAATCTCCATGCCCACCTTCGGCATAGTGAGCTTACAGTACTGTTGCCGTTCAGTTGCCCTTGTTGTCCACTGTATGGTTTTTAATCAGAAAATACTATTTACACATGGACAGGAAAAAATCAGCAAAGACATAAGATTGACTGCTTAGTCAACAGGAGGCGCCAAAATGCACACAAACCAAAATTTCCTCACAGGGGCTTTAAGGAGAAACTGAATGATCCCAAATCAAGGATTCAGAGAATATCAACTCCTGGCCATGTTTACTCTTATCCTAGATTCTGAAGTGGGTTCAACCTTGTCTTTAAGAAAAGACTGAAGTATAGTGGAATTATCAGGCAGCAAGTTCTCATTTCCCCCCCTCACCTTTACCTTGACGTTTGTATTCCTAAACCTTGTGGCAGCTAGCTGTCTTATAAAAAGATCTTGTAACAGTCACATGCATTGTATAAGACTCTGACGAACAGCCACTTCTTGCCAATAAAAGCACCAGATCGCACAAACCTAATAACAACTAAATCACTTCCCTACCTATTTATAATGCGTTTGTATTAGTTGGCTTCCTACTTGCATGTGAAGCCCTTACATGTCAAATGTAAGTGTTTTAATGTGCATAATGTGCTGTGGAGGAGTTTCACATGGGCCACAGTGTGTGTCAACATCAAATGAATCCATCCAGTCACATGTTTGTCAAGATCAAATAAGTCCATAGTATCACCATGAGAGCGCTGAGGCCAATCAATCAGCTCAGTAATGTGAACTGACGATGGCAACAGGACAACACACTGTCCCTCTCTAGCAACACGTCCAGTTGTTGCCCTGCAGAATGAAGTAATTATCACTGGGATTATATAGATTAATGGACAAATCAAGCTCTGTGTGTTGTGCTTTACAGTCTTTATATCACTGTCATCATTTCCTCCACCACGCCCAGGTATTAAAGTCTTGCTGTTCCCAGTTAACCACATCTCAAATTGGCAAGATGTCAATATCCCGCCATGGTGTTTGCATTCCCAGCTCTGTGACTATTTCTGGAGTCACGCTGGGTGTGTTGACATTTATTTCCTGTACTGACTGAGTGTCCGGACAGCAAGGCGACTCATCAGGAGATTTATTGTATAAATGATTATCACTGGAGACATTATCAACCAACCTAGAATGTTCTTTGTCAAATGTTTATCTATTAGAAGATTCTGACCTCTCGTTGTTTTGGAAGCACCTGCCAAATCTTGCACTTCTAAAATTAAACATAAGGGGAAGATCTTTGTTTGACAGAACAAATAGAAAGCCCAGGCATGTAATTTGGTTTATTTCTTAATTATCAGAACACACAATAGTAGACGTCATATGTGCACAGTAAAGTTCAGGGCCTTGCTGACTGCTGTGCAAAAACAAAACTTAATAACTTGGGATAAAAAATCAACACAACAACTTTCTGTTTTCGTTGGAAACTAGATCAGATTGTACGGAAAAATGGTTTTGTGGGACCAAAACCTTTGCTTAACTAATCAACGCTTATAGCAGCTAGTTGTTAGCTTGTTAGCATAGTTAGCCAATGCAGTTAGCAGTGTTAAAAGCTAATTATCCCGTGCTTGGTCATTTTGGGAGAGCTTGTGCTAACTCTTACAACCAGAGGAGCTGCACACTGCTGGGACCAGATTTTTAAAAATCTATTTACACCTAGCGCCCCCTACAGGCCTACGTGAGTACTTGCATTGAGTTGATTATATGCATCTTTTACGTATTAGCAGCGCTTTGCCTGGTAACGCTGTACTTCGGCAGCAAATTTCTGTCGTCTTTTAAAAAATATATATATTTGTACCGTTTCTGCTGCATGTTTCTGTTGATGAAAATCGAATGGAGAGTAGCAGAAGGTTTGCCATGACAGCCCTCAAAGTTTCCCTCTAACCTTTTAATTACCTCAATGGCAGTTCAATGCCAAATTCTACAATAAATTCTAACGGCACGCTCTGCCCAGCCAAACTCATTGAGCTGGAAACCTTGTTGTTCACTTTCAGCCGTGGCCTTTCTGGCCAACTCCGCAGAGATTTACACATTATGCAGAACGACACGTCCCATCGATCATCTGCCAGACAGACAGACAAACAGACAGACAGACGGGCAGCTGTGTCTGAACTCTGAGTGACTTCTCATTCATCCTCCAGCTAAAGCCCATCACTCTCAGCTTGTAACTGTCAAACTGCAGTTTTACTCAACATATTAGATGTTGAAATGTGTGTGCACCTGTGGCAATGAGAGTTTATTTTAACAGACTTTAACCTGTGGCACATTTCAAGAACCTTGAACTCCCGACTGTTTTATAGCTTCTAGCAGAAAAATTCTAAAAATACCTGATTTGATTGGTGCTCAAAATTGCCACTGCTGTCATTAAGATGAATACATATGTACATTTCACAAGACGTTTTTAGCCATAGAGGATGTTTCTGCTTTCACTTTTGAAATAAAAGTGATGTAACTGCAAATGGCATGGATGGACAAGGCCTAAGGCAGACTTCAATATTTTCATAATGAAATGAACAATTCAAAAGTGCTTCCTCCTATTAACTTTGACCTTTTTTTATGAATAGACATCCTGCATTAGCTTAATGCATGACTCGTCTGACCCATGCGGCCTTTATACAAATCAGTTGTGACGGGGCTTCACTGACTACTCATCTCATTACCATGTCCTGTTTGGTTACTCTCCAAGAAAGTGGAGTCCAGGCAAAAATAACCAAATCTCACTTACTGGAAATGACATGCGCTACTTGAAGCATGGCAAAATAAAAGCCCATAATTAGGTTTACCCTCAGACAGAAACATTGAATCACAGTTTAATTGACGCTAATAAAACATTGACCACTCCTCAGGTTCCACGTTGTCATGGAGAACAATTTATCATGCCTTGAAAAGTGAGGATCCTGATGTTATTGACACAGCGCAGGAGCATGACGAAGTAGGAATTGGCCCGCGTTGGATGAGAGATTTGAGAGCAATTAAAAGTTCAATGCAAAACCACATTTAACACGAGCCCAGCCCACACTCATGCACGTGCAGGAGCCTTATGTACACACAGAAAATAAACACAGAGAGATACAGAGAACCAGATGACAGTGAAGAAACTGCACAAAGGTAACTTTGTCTCGAGCTATGTTGTAATGTCTCTCCACCAGGATTCATGCAAAGCAGTAATGCAACTTTCATGTTAGGCTGTTAGGCAAAAAACTTACAGCAGACAATCATTTACCCCTACACTAGTTCAAATATTCCTCCAATTTTAGGATTAGCAGCACCTTTTAAGCTTGATGACAAATTACCCCTTTTTGTTGTAGACTAAACATGCAGACTTGATTTGAAATCACGTGACGTGTGCAAAAATTTTCCACAGCAAAGACTTTCTAACAGATGTCCAGTACGAAATCTGTAAAGGAATCAGACATACTGCTTTGTCAACAGCAGGCTGAACATCTAGACAAATGGAAAGTTCCTCACAGGTAAATAAAAGTAATTAAAAGCTTTAAAGCAGTTCCTGATTTGGCTCTTGTTCGGGAGAAGTGCAAAAAAAACTGGAAAAAGTTAATTATTCTGGAGAACTGTAATTTCTTGATGACTAAAAAACGGACAAAATACATACAGTGGGTATGACTTCCACAAGGGAGGGGAAATTTCCTGTCCTTAATACCCGTTTCCTTGTAACATGCAAAGAGCAGATTCCCTATGAGTCCCTGGAGCTTTGCTGTCAGACACAACTGAAGCAGCACTGGGTTTAAAGCCCCCCCCCCAGCAGGCCTGTGTCTGCTGGGCCCCACGAAATATTTCCAACTCATAATGAGAAATCCAATATGGAGGGGAAAAATGTCAAAACGGCTTTTATAATATGACAGATGTTTTTACATTGTCATTGGACGATACCAAACTGAGTCTAAGGCATGACTAAGGCCTCAAGTCTATATGTTTTAATGAGCTCGACAGCCACGAAGAAAGGACTCTATGAATGAATATAGTTCTCTCTGTCCTATATACTGCTTCTCATTATTACATATGACACACACAAAAATACACAGACTGTGAGCAAAGAAGCGTCCCTGCCCCTCCTTCCACTTACATCAAGCCTTACAGTTTACAATTACTTGTGATGCCAAACATCCCAGTACTGTACAATTCCCCTCCCCCCACCCATGATAGTTTTCATGTGAGTGATGCTGGGTCAAACGGATGGACCAAGATTCTATAACCCCTATATTTAAAGTTTTTAAGACTTTTAAGGCTCTTTTGAAGATGCTAAAATGTCTTAAATTGAGTGGTGAATGAGGTCACTTCATCTGGATATGTTTTAAAAAAGGTCTATCTTCTTGTTAGACAACCCCCCCCCCCCCCCCCTCCCTTCCCATCCCTACATCATTATCTGCCCCCGTCCCTCATAATGTACAGACTGAGCCGTAGCCTTAATTTGACCCCGTTCCCATTCCCATCCTAACCCAACCCCCACCCAACCCCTAGTCGGTATATGTCCAGATGATGTGGGGCAGCTTGGGGAACAATTGTCAAGTTTTAGACGCCCAGTCTGCGCCGTCTCTTTGTTTACATCCTGCTAATTATGTAACACGTGATAGATCCTATCTCAGTGTCACAACAAATAATGTCCCAAAGGCTGATGTCAGAGTTTGGACAAGTCTCATGATATATATATTGAATACATTGTAATATATAATAACCAAAGTTTGATTGAATGTCATGCTCTATGGATTTATATTGATTTAGTAGACCTTTTAGTAACATCAACATTAAATAAGCTCAAATTACTTTAAAGGACCTGAAAAGCGGGACGGCCACATTTTTATCCTTAAGAGATGCAATACCTGGAAATATTTGGTTAATCTACTTAACTTTGTATTGTAGTGACTTACTTGTTTCTGTTTTTATTCAATTGGATGTAATATAACTGATTCTACCCATCCCACTGTCAATGACTTAGAGATACTCCCTCAGAAGATTGTTGCCCTTTACTTGTACACACAGAATGGGCAGCACAATATCTATTTCAGGCCATTGTTGAAAATTGTTTTAAATACCCATAGTTCGTAGATCACTTTGTGTGATCAATTTGACAAACAAGTAATGTGTGTTACAAGCTTGGTCGACCTTGGTTTTAAAAAGGCAGTTTCGTGCAGGGTTTCCATGTCATGCTGTCAAACAAGTTACTGGTTTCTCTTACCAGTCAGCAGTCTGCAGGGTTTTGACTCCACCTTTTGGTAGCTCATTCAGAAGCATGGCCCGAGATGATGCCAAAAATGTCCCTAGTTCGACGTTCTATCAACAGATTTTGCCAATGGAAAACAAACAAACGGGGCAGTCAAGAGTGTTTAATACAATTGAGGCCTTCTATGCAGTGGAAATGAGGCATTAGATTCATCAGACAGAGGCAAACACAACTCCAAATTAATCCCAATCTTTTCTCTTAATATCTCAAACCCAAGCCTTAAAAACATTGACTCTCACAACAATAAATGTAGCCACACTTTCACTTTACAGATACAATATAATAATTCAGTCTGAGTGAACAGTATGGATAGTGATGCCTGTGTTTCCATCTTTATATGATATGGTGACCACCAGACAGTCCTGAGCATATTTCTTTTACACAGACGTTTATCTCTCCAGTCTCTCAGTGGACCCGAGATATACGAGGAGAGAGGTTGAGTTGGAGAGTTTTTGGTGACAGGGCTCTCCATCTTTGTCCTCTCTTCCCGACCCCCTGGAGTCCCACAAAAGTAAAAAGAAGGGCCCCCGTTGGAAGCAGCAGCTCTTGCTTGAAGCCATACTGCACACATGACACAAGCATGCACACACTATGTTTTTGCCATTGTCAGACATGCACTCCTCTTGAGGCAAGTATATAAAACATTTCATTGCAGGCTTTTCAACGCTGGGGATAAACCTTGAGTGTGTCAGCGCAGCACGGACATATTTTTTGGACAGCTGGAGGATGTATAAAAGGACAAGACAGAGAGAGCAAGGTAGCAGAGAGAAGAGAGTGACACACGGTTTTATGAAAGGGTAAAGAAGAGCTACATGTATGCTTCTCCATGTCAGGTGTTATTAGATTCCAGGAAAGACACGCAGGACAGATTATAGTTTGAAATGAGCCCATCTGCTCTGGCTAGTGCTCTTACTTTGCCGAAAAGCATTCAGTGACATGTGTGGATCATTTGTAGCATAATCCCCAGATGATCCACTTTACAAATTTGGAATGTGCTGTTTAACAGATCGCAGGACAGCTTTTATGTTTTAGGAATGGTAATCAATGACAGGCGATGCTTGTCAGTCCAACAATGTTAGTTTGGACTGAAATATATCAACAACTATTCCAAAAATCTCCATGACATTTGTAACAGACATAATGGTACAAAGAGGATCGGTCTAATGGACTCTGGTGGTCTCCTGAACTAGCACAGGATCATCAGGTTTAAACTGCGTCATGTTAATAACAAAATCAGGTTGGCTCAAAAAGGTAAACAAATGTCGCATCCAGATTGGAACCAAACACAGTCCCAAAGACCAGGGTGGTCAGTTTGAAAACAAAGATTTTTTCATGCCAGATTTGGCTACTGGGTCTTTTGGCCAACCCTGGCAAGCCCGAATTGAGCCCTCGACTCGTGCCTGATGCCCATCATGTCTTTATCCTCACAGTCAGAGTTGGTTGAAGCTGCACTGAATCTCCATATGTTACTGTACCTGTTAGCATCCCTAGCCTTAAGCATTCCTGGCAATGTCCCAATATCTTGGCTAGTTATCTTTGAAGTCTGAGGAACCCCAAAATCTTGTGATAACAGACAAAGATAACACTGAGGCCGCACACACACTAGGCCCAGTTGCCCCTTAATGTGCTAAGCATGATTGTCCCTTCACAGTCCCCCCCCTGGCTTGCACTCATACTGGTCCAGACCCAACTGAGCGGCGCACCCTTACCTATTGTACATACATCACGTCATAATAATAGACAGTGGCTTACTTTTCCAAAGACCTCTGAGTTCTTGCTGTTTTTTTCCAGCTGACTCAGAATGTTCAAGCCTGCCCAAATTTCAAGAAAATGTCAAGTCAAACAGTTGCATCGATTAGGCTATGCGTCATGTCCACGTTGCGCACCCATGCTTGTGCTGGTGCATAAGCAACCGTACCGTGCTGAAGCCCACCTCTTCCAACCATAGGGCCAAGGAATTGTACAGTGCTTGATGATGGTACGGAGCACTCACACTAGTCAAACGAACTGGACTTTGGGGGTCATGAGTGCTTGGGCACAGTATGGATTGCCTAGTTTGAGTGCACTCTAATGCACTCCCAGAGGTCAAGAACCCCAGAGTGAGCTACCAGCCATGCTACCTGCACAGCTTACTGAGCCTACTTATTAACAGCAGCTATACATTAAGCAGCAGCGCTTACCTTTTATGTAGCTAACTGTCCTACAGAAACTGTTAGCATGCTAAAATAAGGTGGCGCTTAACTCAAACATGCTAGCATTGCAAGCAATGTTTGCAGGCTGTTGTTAATATTTTGCCTTTGGCATCACAGAATTACTGTCCCATGTATTTGTGTTTGTATAGTTAGCATTAGCATGTTACACACTTTTTTGCTGTGTAGTAGCTACAAGAAAATAAGTTACTTGTACATGTATATCAATGCTAATCAGTGAAACAGCAGCCTATTCACCAACAATAGCTCCTGAATGACCAGTGAACATTTTCAGAAGCATGTGAATGTGTTTGAATTAGCATTAGCAGGTCTATATACGTATGAATGGGGGGGTTTTTCTCTGCATGTAGTGTGCACTGTAAGTGTTTGGATACAGAGAGAGGTTGTTCTCAGGCCCCTGTCCCTCCCCATTCCTCTACAAGTCCACATGTGTTTTATTAGCAGGCAGGCCCACTGGACTGTAAATTCCAACTGTGGGCCAGCCTGAGGATATGCACAGCCTGAAGATTGAGGAAAAAAGGGCACAGAAAATAAAAATAAAAACAGGCAAAAAAGGATTAATCTCTCCCTTTTCCTCTTGCCAAAGTAGTCATCTCCTTTGTGTTACCTCCTTTTTTGGACATTCTCTGCTCTTGACCACATTCATTTCTCCTTTCTGTAACCAACTCTTCCCTCATTAACTTTATTTCATATCCGCCTCAGTTTGCATGCAATTCTTCCCAGCAATTTATCTTTCTGTGTCTTATCCTGTCATGTTTTTTTTTCTCATATTGTCTCTTGTTCCCTCTCATTCTCTTTTCTTCTCCCCCATCTGCTCTCACTCTCCTCATCCCTGTTTCTGTTTGTGTTAAATGACGTTCTTGTTCTGTGAGTCCAAAACCACAGCATTCCCACAACAGCAAACACTTAAAGACAAGAACTGTGGCTTAAACAATGGTTTCCGTTTGCCCCAGGACAAAATAACTCACTCTCCTCTACCCCTACCCCTACACACAGACACACACACAAACACTCTCTGTTTCTCTACTCCCCCCCTACACACACACACACACACACACACACACACTCACATATACACAACAATAGCATACACACTCATGAGACACATTTCCACGGCCCTGCACCTATCATTAAATTTGATGTTAGCTTGCTAATTTTCCAGTCTCTTTCCTCTTCATCAACGTGACAATCACAATTAAAGCATGACTGGGCAGGTCGTGACCTGAACCCCTCTGATGGCCCCTGAATCCTGACACTCTCCTCAGGGGGCAACAGCGTGCTCTCACTCCAACTGTACCAGTGGAGTGAGTGGGAGATAAGTGTGAGAGAAAAGGTGGAACCAAAAATCTGAAGAAAAAAAAAATTAAATTGAGTACCTATGGGATAAATCACAAAGGATGCTGTTTAATTACTTAGCATACAGTCTGGCGATATGTGGAAAAGGGGACTTAGTTTACACAAAATCAACCAGTGAAGAGAGGACTGTTTTTTGGTAGCGTTTTCAAAAAAGTTTGGCGTTCAGACAACCATGTTTTGGTAACAACCGTCATGCACAGGGATCCCAAAAACAGCTTCATATGCCATTGTACACATTGCCAGGCAGTTAGCGGTGTGACTTTGTAATGAAACAACACGCATGCGCACATACTCCTCCCTCTGCAGAGCGTTGAGAATTAAACATACAAAAATGGTGTATAGGTGGATTCAGTATTTGGCGCATGTAATGAAAGTGTCTCTGCTAATCGATGTGATGTTGTAGTAACGCTTCCAGTAAATAGCCATGACTGCACATCTGCATAAAAGTTTGCACTCTGGAACCCATTTTTAAAACTTTGCCTTTTTAGACACCCAAAATCTGAACCTTTCTTTTTTCCAGCTGAAATCATTGTCAACAGGGCCTAAGTGTTTCTTTCTCTATTCCATTCTTTAAACTTGAAAACAAAAACATTAAAGCTGCAAAAAAAAAAAAAAATTTGGTAACTTTGTGCCGGGTGATCACGCATTGACATATTATTGAATAGTGAATATGTTAGCAAACCATTTCTTATGTATGAGTCACGCACGGACAACATATGTATGTATTTGGTGGACCAACTTACACTCCTTTCTGCTTTGTTTCGTTAGTTACCAACTCTATAAAAAACTATTGTTTGCAGCTAAAGCCTACTCTATAGTCACCAGCTATTTGTACGCCTGGTTTTCGAGTGTGCAGTTGGTTTGCAGGCGCTTTACTGTGAGATTTTAGACTATGTCTGTGGGCCATGTTACTGAAATAATGAGCTGAAAGACACTAAAACATATCACTGAGCTAGTTAAACCATTGTCAAAGAACACAGCCATTTTACACTTATCATTAAATATTACAAAGTGCAGCTTTAATAATATCATCTAACATCAAACATCTGTGATGTGACATTATATCTGAAAGAGCAGGAATCTATCTATAAAAAGATAAATATTCAAAGATCAATTATCATGTGTTTTAATGGCTGTATGTCTTTGCCGCTTGAAATGCTATATTTCTTTACAAGACACCCGGTATTTGGCCACTGTCAACCTTGAAGTTTGCTTCCACATGGATATTACTATCAGTAATTTGAGTCCGCGCCACTTCTGGCAAATTTCAAAACCACTGACATTCACTAAAATCCAGAGTAATTCTTGAGTCCCATTCTGGCAGATTTGCAGAATATTTTACTTTACGTGAAGCAAAACACACAAAAAAATCCTCATCCTTCAGATACACCTGCTAGAATTTGCACTAAACTATTTAAACGTAAAATAATGGTTTGGAATGTAAAATACCTGGTGGATAAACTCAAGATTAAAATGAAAAACAACAGTTAAAGTGGAGCAGTCCTTCTCTTGTCTACCTCCAAAAATGCTTCTTTATCCAGGGACTTAGTGGGCATTGCGCTTATTTTTCCACTGTACAATTAAAAGTAGCAAGCTAAATCCTGTCACCTAATTCAACAAAATCCCTTTATACAGATCTTGGATATAGGGGAGTTGATAGGGGGGAAAAGGAAGAGTTAGGAGCTAGAAACATCTCTTGGAGAGTTTACGAGTGGTGACGCCATTGTGCTGTGCAGTTTAATTACATCTCTACCAGCAGGTCTGGTTCCCATTATGTCTGCTAACAGCCAGCTCTCCTCTGCGCTGCTCTCCACCCCGCTTCCTTGTCCTCAGTTGGCATCTCTTTCAACAAAAATACTTGTCTCAATGAGTATTTCACTCCAGCATTCAGTTTAAAAATCATCTGTCCATTGCAATAATTAAAACATTTACCAGTTCAGTCGTAGAGCTGCACATCTGTAAGTCAAACAAAGTTGTTTCCAAGATATTTTCTGTGCTACATGGTGTACTGATGTAAAAATGTCAATCATATTGGGACTCCAGCACTAGAACAGTCATGCTGGCTTATCACGTTTGGTTTTCCATATCACAAACTTGGCGCTTGAAAAGGTGTTGCATATTTGAGGCTAAATGTTTGACAGATCATCGGCAGTCACCCATAAGATGTTATGATGGACATTGTGGTCTCCAACATATGTGGCATGTGAACAGCTCCCTCACAGCTTCAAAGATAGGATGTGGAAACATTGTCGGACCTTTAAGCTGAAAACAAACAGCGTTGCAGAGTGAAATAAACCGAAAGGGATTTAACAAAAGCCTTTAGTATGGAGAGGATGTGGTCAGAACATCCTTCCTCTGAAACAATTTAGTATTATCCCATACAGTACCTGAATGACGCATGTATTGCTGTTTGCCGTGCCCACTCTAGAGAAAGATGTTTTTGTTTTTCAGAGTTTGGTTGTTTGAGACAATGAACATCTGTCTAAATTTTTATTAATCGGACTCATTTTGTCCAAGAACATTTCCAAGTCTTTTTACTCAGTCTATTGGTAGTTTATTAGAACTTGTACTGTAATGAAACTTAAGGTTGCAGTCGCAGAGGCTGATTTTTTTTATTTTTGTTAAATATCCTGATCAAGTTTTGTTCAGACATTGACAGTCCCAAGATGATGTATCGTATTGGCTTTGTTAAAAGCCAGACTTACAAGGTTGACGTTTTATTGTTTTTGTAGATTCTGCTACCAACCAAAAGTTAGAGTGCAAATAAGTTTGGTCCAGACATTCATGGCTCCAAGATGATATATCAGATAGATTATTGTTATGCACTATGAAGTTGGGCTAAAAGTTTTGACAACCCAGGAATAAAATACTATGGAATTTATTGAAGGTTCATTGTCACCAGAGGATAAAACATCATGACATCATTGATATTGTGACTTTTTATTTAGCACTTCTAGCACATCATATTATTCACTAGTGGTACAAACAATCTAGTCACTCTCAGAATAAATTGTAAAAGCTTAAGTGAAATAACTTCAACATCAGGTCACATTTATTAAGTGGCCTTATACTTTTGCTTTGGTTTGGTTGTTGTAACATTGAACATGTATATTAATCTTGTGCAATTTTTTCTCAGTACAAGTTAGTGTAGAGTTTCAGTTAATTGTGCTAAAAAAAAGTGCAAGACAGCTAAGATTTTCAAAGCTTGGAAACTACTGCAAGTTGTAAAGTATTTGAATGAAACTGGATGCGCTGGAAACTTGAAAAATGGCCCGTTGCCCCATTCAGATTTCACTATCCATTGACAAATGACCAGAAACACAATCAAGAAAAACGTTGAAGTTGATCTTTTAGTGTTTTAGTGAAGTATCCTATCCCAACCAATGGATAGATTACAATGGATTTTGTATAGACACTGAGGGTGTCAAAATGATTTATCTTAATGAAATTTGGAGATGCCCTGACTTTTCTTTAAATTGCACCAAATGCTTGACAATAATTTAACCTTCACTGTCTTGGTTAAAATGTTGTGACAACCATTGAATAAAAACGGCTATGAAATCTGGTTCAGATATTCATGGTCCCCAATGACTTTGTTGAACGTCTTACTATTTATTAAGCACTGCTAGCAGTTGAGAGAACAAATTGTAAAAGCTTAAGTGAATATCTTTACCTGAAACAGAAGGCCAATCATCATCAGGTCAAACTTTTGTCAAAATCGTTGACCTAATACCAGCACCAATGCGCTTTGTGTTGAGTACTGTTTTGCCACTGTTACGATGCTAATACACTCCTTGGTGCTGAAGGCCGCCACTTAAAGCAATTAGCTGTAAAAATGTGGTCACCAACTTGTATGTGACAGTAGCCAAATGCTACCAGCTAGCAGGCACATTACACTGGGTGACTGCCAAATCACATACAGATATGCACATATGTGTTGTCATGGGGAGCAACACCTTATCTTTTTTCATGCTTCACTGCACATCAGATTCAAATTAAATTCATTAAGCAACTTGTTCCCGTAGTGGAAATTGTGTTGGTGCTAAGATGTCAGTGTGCAAGAGATGTATCTCCAAACGTACCAAAATAATTTTCCTTTTGCTTGTATGTCAAATCACTTTGCAAGCCTGTGTTTTATAAGGTGCTATATAAATAAAGTATTTATTGTTATTATTATCATTATTACTAAAATACTTCTCATTACTCTGTTTCTCATTACATAGCCTCATCTTGAGGGAAGCAAACAATAAAATCGTGCAATTGAATAACATTTCCTCAGGTTAACACAAAGGTTAACAAACTGGAAGGAAGCCACAAGTGAATACACAGCAATAAAATTGAAAATAATTCATCCTTTACAGCTAAATTTTACAGAGTAGGGAGGGATGTTTGGCAATGAATAGCGCTTGCAAGTATCATCCCCTGCTGCCCCTTTAAGAGGTAACACCCCTTCGTCTAATTACCTGCATGGCTATAGGGGGAAGAGGATGTGGTCTGCTTAGCGAGGATTTACTCATGTTTTCCCCCCAACATGGTTTGCAGTCTCCAGCTGTGGACACGAGTTCATGTTCTTCCATATGTACACACACACAGAGACACACAAAATTAGTCTGATCAGAAAATGTCTACCAAACACACAGACCTCAGAGTTACATGTTGAGGAGACAGATAATTAAAAAGAGATAGGAACCTATGATTTACATGTGGAAGAGGCGAAAGGTCAATTAAGTGTTATTACAGGTAATAAAAACAAAACTACATTATTTACCATATTCACATGGCGGCCATTTTCTTCGTCAGGATGGGAAGCTCAAGCGCTTGAATAATGCTGTACTGCTGTATTCAAAGTTGATATCATACTAGACAGGATATTTGACTATAGTTGTTCATTAAATGCTGTCAGATGAATGAGAAAATGAAAAATGCTTTATATAAAGTAAAACAACATATGTGATAACCTGTTAGCTTTTTTTAGACAACTGTAAAGAGTAGCTAACAGTCATTTCTTCACTAACGCCACATGAGCTAAAAGCAATTACTTGCTAATATTACTGTATTTCAGGAATGTATGCGTTTTATAATTTTAACACTACTATATACCAAACACTACTAAATAATAATATTTGCTTTCAGTCACTTCCTAGGTAATACAAGTGGTATACAGGAAGTTATAAGGCGCTGAATGCTAATGTTGTCTGACCTTAGCTTAATAGGCTTTGAAATATATTGTTTTAACTGGAAAAATGCCCAGATTTACCTTTCATATCTAACTTTCAATTGTTTCATCAGTCTCTTGTCAACCAAGAAGCCATTATATGATTTAGATTAATCAGATAGGCTACTATAAATAATAATACTCCTATCCTTTGGTTGATAACAGGAGAATGGATGCTCTATGAATATACAGTAGTCAATTATTCAATGAGTGATTATGAGCGGGTGAGCAGCCATTAGTTGTTATACCTTTGCATTACAGAATGTCACGGTGGGGTCAGCCAATATTGTGTCTGCTGACGCAAAGGTATAAATTATGCAGGACTACTCCTACATGCTACACTTGGTACGCTTAGATTTACACTGGGAACACTTGGATTTACACTGTAAATCAGAGTGTCACAGGGCATTTCCTAGCTCCTTTTCAGCTAAACAGCAAGACAAATGATTGGGGTAAAAGTGGAGAAAAGGTCAGGAGAAAGGCAACTGAATCTGAAGTGTAGGATGTGAAAAATGGGATGTTAAAATGAGCAGTGCTGTGTGGGAAAGAGGGTGGGGGGGGGGGGGAGGAAGACAAAGTAATGAGCAGTGCTTAGCCTTAGCTCTCTTTGTAGCCGGTCCAGGCTGTCTTCTTATCTGGGAGCGGGCCGCATTCCAGACAAATGCAGCACCATGTCTCCTCACTCTGTCTCTGGGATGCAGCTAATATAGCCATTATCTCTGTGATTTGGTGATAGATGTCCAGCGACACTCGTTCTTGTTAATTACTGACTCGCCAGTCTTAGCCAGGTATGGAGTCTTATCAAAGTGGTGGATCTGAAGAAAGTAAGTCCTGCTACAAATGTAGGCCTACATATCAACAGAAACCAAACTCCCTAAATGTGAATTATAAGTTGCGATTTGTATGCGTCATTGAATATGTTGCCAAAATTGTCTAAAAAGGTCAGACGTGCCAAATGTAATATATTTTGAAACGTCCGAGAAGTGGAGCTAAGTGGGAAATATTACCTCGGTGTAGGATTGCAATTACATTCAAGAGCTCATCAGTCATTCCCAAGAGGTGAAATGTAGCCGTGGGCAGGAGACCAGCATGACCCAGCAGTCGTCTGAATAATGTGCCGAGTGAGAAATGTCTGGTCTGGTTTGTTAACACTCAGTCAGACAGGGGGAGTCAAAAAGATATCAGTGGGACAACAATGTTGATTAATATCAAGAGAAACCGGGAGAACCAAAGAGTGAGAGGCAGAGGCATAATGGCCTGGAATGGGCTGGAAGTCTGCAGGTAGGACTGATACCATCTCTGGCAGGCATTTTCCTCACAACAGTGGACAGTAAATCAATCACCACTGACTCAGAAATGCCTGAGGAGGTTGCCCTACACGAATGTTCAACCTTTCGCGTCACTCTGTGTATTAAACAGCCTACAAAATATGAACAGGTTGAGGAACCCGTCTTGCACTCCCTTGCATACTTTGTGTTTTGGTGACTAGTTTTAGTGTAAAACTGACATGCTGACAAAAAAGTTAGTGAAATGCTAAAAGTGCATTAAGCTAATTTAAGCTAAAAATAACTTGGCCTACAACATTCAGCAGCTGGTTGTCTTTGACATACAGATCTTGTGTTTATTTGATTTCATGCTTAGAGTGTAATTAAATTGATACCACTCAGATGTGTGCTAGGTTTAGGAGCCAGAAGGCGATTAGCCTAGGCTAGCATAAAGCATGAAACCAGGAGAACAGCTAACAGGCACCTTCCAAATTCAAAAGTACGCCTACCAGTTAGTTATGTAGTTATTTAATGAATATCTTATACTGTATATTGTCTGCTTTAGCATTCAACAGAAATCTGCTGTAGGGAATAGGCTAATTGGCAAACAAAAGTCAATAGTTATATCCAGGGGCTAAATGCTTGTTTATTCTTGCTAGCCTGATACCATACTTTGTGAAGATGTGTGGAAGTAGTTTCAATCTTTTTTTTTAACTATTGAAAAGAAAATCACAGAGCAGATTTATCTATTCACCTATTCAATGAATAGTCTTCACTAGAATATTTGATAATGCTAGCAATGTTCTGCAAGGAAATCAAGAAGGCGTTTAGCCTGTTTTAATATTGCAGGAACATAAAGAATTATTCACAATTGTAACTGCGTTACACATAGGCTGACTGAAACTGAGTATTTAATTAATACTGGTCTTACGTAACAGAATTCAAGCCTAGAAACACTGAAATTAAAACACTAAAATGAAAAATAAATGAAATGGACACAAAAACAAGATCCAACTTAATAGGAAACCAAGACTTTTGCAAATGAGATAGGCTGTGGATGAGTGATATGATCTGATGTTCCAATCTTTTTCTTCAACTCATAATCTTGTTAATCATTCACACATTAGCTGAGATTCCCCGGTCATTCATCAAAAGGAAGTGTTTGGTCTTCTGCTGACTTGATGATGGTGTTGCCATGAGTGTTAGGTTGGCCTTGGGTCCAGCAGGCGCCCCCTTTTCAGTATTCAAGAGATGCCAGTGGGAAGTGTAGTCTCTATTGTTGTTGTATGGCTACTTCAAATCTATAAGGAGAGCAGGATATATCCTACTGACATCGTTTTAGAATTTAGAGTGAAAAGATCAACCAAGGTGGCTGACTTTTCTTTGAGAAACGAGGTCAAGTTATAGCACTGTATAGAGAATTCCCATAGTAGTCTCAGGGGTTGATCTCACCACAGGATCCTGGCTCCACACCAGTTTCTATTGTAACACATAAGTGAATAAGAACACAGTTGGGTGACCAACATGTATGTGTTTTCTCAAGACTCATGGCTCGCAAGAAAGAGATGTGAAAATGCTTTTTTGCCTCGGCGCAGACCTCCTGCTGCTTTTGTGAGTAAGTGTGGAAAGCCTCATTGCCAAACACTTAGGAGAGCAGTATTTCTTCCTGTCAGTGGGCAGTGAGCGCTTAAGTTCTGCCCAGAAACTTAAAGCTGTTTTGCAAAATTATTATTTTTAAAAAAGAGGAAGAGAATAGCATGGGATAGAGTGGATAAAGAAAAGAGCATGTAAAGAGGTAAAGTGGAAAATTAAAGCAGCCTACACAGGGTACTCTTTATTGCTTTGATTTAAGAGAGGGTTGCTGTCCAATGGGAGGAGGATGTGGTTTTTATAAGACAGGGCTGTAAAAGTGAGCTGGATATGGGAGAGTACTTTAAATCAATAAAGAGATATATGTTACAGAGAAGGAAGGATGAGGATGACACTCATGGATGATGATAGTAGAGCTGGAAATAATAAGATCAGACCTACAGTTGCTTGTATAGAGGTTAAACTACAAAACTTACATGTATCGTTTAGCTACAAAAGAGGTTTTTCTTTTTTATTTAAACTGGTTTTATTTTCTAAAACAACTTTTTCAAGTAAGACCATGGTGCACAGGGGAACTTAGAGTGAAGCAATGAGGCAGTAAAATGGACAGTAAACATTGCATGCTCGTACAGGGTGATAGTGGTACAACAGAAAAACACCATCTGATTCATGTAACATGGCTGTAGGCACGTAGCAGGATCGGGTAAGACATAGAATGTCAGCTGCACCTTCCCTGTGTGTTGTTTTATAGCTTCACCATTCATCCTCCCATTCACACAACTATGCACCACCATTTGTCTCTGTTATGGTGGAGGATGTCATAAATCTGACCACTGTGTGTATGTGTGAGTGCATCTCTGGTTTAAGTTACTCAACAGGCGTCATATGACTAAAAGTGCTTCTTTGGGTGTTTTGAGACGTTTTCTCTGTTTTTCTCCTGCGACTATCAGACAGAATGACATTCATTTGTCCATTCTAAGACAGCCGAGCGAGTAATTGTTTACAGATGCAGCAATGAATATCCTGCAGGCTTTAATGAGCAAATGAGGATTTGGGAAAAGAACGGAGGAGTTTGGCTGAAACTTGGAGAAAGAAAGAGCCACAGAAAAGTTTGATTGGTGGCATTAAATAGTGAGCTAATGGTGCTTAATTAAAAAATCTTGTAAAAATGGAAGAAAAGGTCTGGTTCTTAAATCCTTGGCTGGCAAACAAGCTGTAGATTGGATCATTAAATGCAGCTATGAACATTGTTTTTGCATTAAAAATAGATCACATATGTTTGATTGTTTATGGGATTGGGCATACCCACAGAGCCTGCAGGATGTGGTTTACAGCAACAAGCAGCTCTATAAACTCCACTGTATAGCAGCCTGACAACAAGCAGAGAGACATGGTGACCAACTATCTGATGAACAAAGTGGAAAACACTTAGCTGCTTAATAAGCACATATTTCCATCTGGACATGGTGGAGACCAAGCAGCTCAACCTCCGGTGTTGAAACCAATGCTTAAGTGCAGTTTGTCCACAAGGAATCTCCATTAGGTCCCATTTTAAAATGCTGATTTTTACAGCAGAAGTAAACATGTTTACAGCCTGATTGAAAAAAATGTTTTGGTCTAAAAGGCTTTTTTTTTTGGTTAAACCTGTGGAGGGTGTGAATTTTTTTCATGATGTTGAGTGTGAGAGTTTTGCAGACATTTGCATTGGGGCGGGATTGAGTTGACTGACAGGTGGGCACGCTGTGGCCGTTTGCCAGAAGGTTTAAGACCCACCTCAGCTCCACCTCTTTGCCTGTTTCTAGATTGATCAAATGTAAAGATAAGGTAGCATTTCCAAAATGGTGACCATCTTCTTTGGGCTTCAAAACACGTCTGCAGAAACCAATGAGATATGTTCTGGTTTTTGTGTGGTCGATGTTTGAGACCAAAAATGATCTTTAAAAAGACTGAAAATTAAACTAATTGAGTTTGCCAGTGCATATAAGTCTTGGGGTAAAAAGTTGTCAGTATAAAAAAGTCATTCTTTGCATAAATAAATCCATTTTTGTTGGATATTATATTCTGTTCCCCATTATCCCTCCCTCTAAATGTGTCCATGTCACACACCTTAAACAAATGGGCTTTTCAAAGCTGTATTCAGGATCAATTAATCTGAAATTGCTGGCCCTGCATTTAGAAAAGAAAAGATGCTCACAGAGTGATTAGTTTATCATCTGATATAGAAAATAAAGAGTGTCAGCAGTTTTTTTTGGAGTAGTTCAGAGTGGGTGTAATCTCCATCTGTATCTGTTATATTTCCTCCCACCTCCTTGGATCTCTTTTAACACTCATGCCTATTAACACTCATGTTGCAATTACTTTTCATTTGCTTTGGCTGGGACCATGCTGCTCACTTTCAAGTTTCAAGTTAGAGAGTAGGTTGATCTCTCTCTTTCTCTTCTGTCTTTCTCCTGTTGCTTCTCACTCTCTCTCCTCTCTCTCTCTCCCCTGGTCTGCGTGATCGTCTGGTATGGCAGGAATGTCACACATCACACACGCAGTCGCAGCAGCCGTCACGGCGACCACACACTCTGGAGGTTTTACGGTCAGTTGACAAGTGGATTATCGGACCTTGAGGTGCAGGGACACCAGGCACATACCCGCACATACACACTTTAGAAACTATCTTTCCTCAATATAAAATAGTAGAGACGTGGAAAATTTTGAAGGTTTTTCACAGCAGATTCCCAGGGTCACCAATCCCTCCTCAAGGCACTTCAGATGATGACTATCTCACTCTGAGTGTGCGTGTTGGCTCACTGTTACACCCCAGACACACAACCCCTTTGGCAGGTCAGCAGACAGGGGTCACAGGTCAGTCTGTGTACCTAATGAGAGACAAAGACTGATGGAGTTTCAGGACCAGATGGAGTTTGACCACAAATAAATACGTCTTCAGCAGAAATGTTCCCCTAGATCGATTTTTGAACAACGATCTTTGTTATGTTTTCAAAATTTTTGGCAGTATAATCCTGAAATGTTTGACTGAAACATGCACATGAAGGGTATTTCAGATGTTCTCTCCTTGGTTGGAGTGGGACCAAGGCCTCCCAGTTTGAGCTGATCATCGTCCAGTCATGGACTTGTGTTGATCTTGGATTCATCCAGAGGAAATGTCATAATGCTTTTTTAGGATTTCAGCTCCCATCAGATGGGGCACATATAGCCTCATGCAGTGGGGTTAATGTAATTTCAAGAAGCACTGTAATAATATGGGAGTGGACAGAAGGATCATAGAACGACGATGGAAGGATAATAACAGATACAAGAGAATAAAAAAGACTAATGTCTATGGAGAAAGCTAAATGAAAGAAAGTAAAAGTAGAAAGAGAAGAGAGGGGAAAAAGACAAAAGGACATGGGGAAAGAATTAAAGGACAGGAAATGAATTTAGAGGGACGGCAACAAACTACAGAGAATGACAAAGTGCGGCTGAAGCCACCATGACATTTAGATGAGGCAGTGTCAAATGGTTCGCTCATTCAATGCTGCCTTTATGGCTTTGTCTGATATTGCATTACATATTCCCTAATTGCTCATCTCTTTTTCCACGGCAGACAGATTACTTGATGTTTTTCACATCAGACAAATTCCTGTAAGCCATGGGGCATCATCTGTGATGCACCATTTCCATTGTTGCCTAATGGACTCAAACTCAGAGGATGTAGTTGGAAGGAGACGGCATTTGCATTCTATTCTCCTTAGCGATGGCAATCAAGTCGATAGTAAGATAGAATGCAACAAAAATGTTTGGATATTCATTGTCCCCTGAGAAGGGATCCTAATGATTTTGGCCACCCCCTGCTATGAATTAGGCAACACACTCTGGCCTATACCAAATGATAAATGGACTTGTGTAGTACTTTTTTAGTCTTCTGACTACTCCAAGAGCATTTTACACCACATTGTATTCCACACACTGAGGGCAGAGGCTGCGATGTCAAGTTTCCATCAGTATTAACTAATCCATTCACACCACATTCACACTCTGACGATGAAGCAATTTGGAGTTCAGTGTCTTGCCCAAAGACACTTCTACATATGAGCGCAGAAGCTACAGTAGGGATCAAGCCCCAAACTACTTAATCCACATAGGTGAAATTATTCCAAACTTTCATGGCCCCATAGAGGATTATTAAAGTCAGGATTCATCCTTCAATTTGATCCATCACCACTTAAGGTGTGGTTTTATTCCAAGAGAAATACTCCAACAACCAATGGATGGATTGCCCTAAAATCTGTAAACCATTTGGGTAAATTGTGGATCAATGCTTGTTTGTTGCTGGGGATAAAATCAAAACTTTAGTTGTGTCAAAAAGTGGTTATAAATAAATGACATTACCAAAGACAAGACATGTCTTGATGATACCAGATAAAAGACTGTTTTTATTTACTTTTCTTTTTTCAGGTGTGTTTATATTTGATGAATGTCAGACTGTTACACTTGTGATTTTGTGTTCCTGCTCTGTTCCTCGATTTCTCTCTGTAGGCCTATGTGATGGAGATCTTGTAGATTTGGGGCACTTGGAACAGATAGAATAGTGTTTCATTGTTGTGTGTGTGTGTGTGTGTGTGTGTGTGTGTGTGTGTGTGTGTGTGTGTGTGTGTGTGTGTGTGTGTGTCGTCTTCAGAAAACAAAAGATAGAATTAGGGAAAAAAACAAAATCACTAAATCCCCACCTTGTGACCAAGGTACGGGGGCGGCTGTGGCTCAGTGAGTAGAGTTGGCCGTCTCTCAAAACTGGAAGGTTGGGGGTTCGATCCCCAGCTCCTTCAGCAACATGTCCGCAGTGTCTCCTTGGGCAAGACACTTAACTCCAAATTGCTCTTGCTGCTTCTTCTGATTGACACTTTACACAGCAGCCCCTGCCATCAGTGTGTGACTGGTCCAAGTCCATTTACCATTTTACAATAATTCCTTTAGTTATGTCAAACGCTGAGAGAGAGAGTTATGATCTCCTTTAACAACACCTGTCATTTTTTGTGTCAGCCCATGACAGAGAAAATCAGTGCCTCTTTTCATGGCAGATGAATGCATTAAAAATAAATATTTTTTATTCACCTGGATCAAAGGGGGAAAATAAAACTGCAGGCAGAGATATGCACGCAAAGAAATATTCACACACTCTGTCCTCTTTCAGGGGGAGGATCTTTCAGTCTGAGTGTCATCGTGAAATGATTGATGAAGGAGGAAGAGAAAGTCACATTTAAGGTCTTGTCATTCTTTGGTTTCAGGAATGAAAGAAGAAGAGAAAAGGAAAGAGAAAATAAGACAAGGAGTTGGTAAGATAGTGAAAGGTGTGTGTGGGGCGAGAGGGGGAGGGGGGGGCTGAAATAGCCTTGGGGCATTCCTCTGACATCTTTCAAGGCAGCAACATATGATTCACGGCCTCGCCAAGACTGACTCCCACTTAAAAGAAAAACCCCCAACAGCTGCCCAGGAAAGACACTGACAGACAGACGAGCCAAAACCGGTCTCCCCCCTCCATCTGAAGTTTCTTCAAGCCGGGTTGGAGAAAAAAAATAATGAGTGGCAGCGGTTTATAACTATAGTGACAGAGAGAGAGAGGTCAGACAAATAAGGAGCGTCATGCCGAGGCTTACAGTGAAAAAGATGACTGACGAGAAAACAGAAAGACACACGGAGAGGGTGAAGAGGTGACACACTTCACTCTTAATCATTCTCATGGCATCACACACACTAAATATATAGTTAATACTGTCTTTAAGGTCAGCGTTTTTCAGAATCTTATGCTATATCATGTTTTGAATGAATCCAATGGTAGGTTTTGATTTAGAAAACTGGACAGTATTTCCCACCACCACTAGGGGCAGCAGAGATGTGGTTTTCCAAATGTTACTGGAAGCTATAAAGGTGCAATGAGGTTTTTTTTAAAACAAAGTATTTATTACATACACATTAAATGCATGTCTTCGTCATAGTATATTTTAAAGAGAATGTTTTTAGCATTTAATTGATTTCACATTTATCATCAGTGTCTGTTAGCTCAAGGTTTCATTTATGTCTGTGCAGCTACATTGAAAAGTGTTAATTCAGAGACATTTTTTACTGACATGGATGTGTCATCACCTCAATTTGTGCTCATCATTTCTCTTTTTTCTGTCTAGAGTGAGCATATCTTGATGGGGGCTTGATGCTCCTGTATAGTCAGTTAGCTTCAACTCTTAGATTACTGACCTTTCAGCCAGCCTGAGAAGTGAGAGTATATCAGAAAAAGGACTACATTTTTCCCCATGACAACAGTGGAATAGGAAATGATCTCTATGTAGAGTGCTTCTACTTCAGAACTGATAGAAAGGGCAGAAAAGTTCCACTAAGACAGTAAAGATGATGCAGAGCAAACAAAAGGAGGAAAGTGAAACAGAAGAGGAAGAACAGAAGAAAGAGTTAAGCCGAGAAAAGCCACAGTCAACACAAGCATGTTGAAATGATCAGATAGACCCTCTCAGCAGACATCTTATCAATCAGGGACAGGAGACCGCAGTGTGTGTGTGTGTGTTTTAAAGAGAGAGGGAGCATGTTATGTGATCTGCAGAGAGATGTTTGTCTTCAGGCTGAGTACAAAGAAATGCTAACAAATGTTGTGGCAGAGGTCCGACTCGATTGTACAAGGACTGAAGCTTTACACACACACACACACACACACACACACACACACACACACACACACACACACACACGTGTATAGGGTACATGCACATGCAGTCAGACTGGGATATCGCCCTCCGTAGGTCTGCAAATTTGATAGAGATCTTGCAGATTTCGGGCACTTAGTCTTGGCAGCTGAACAGACAGAATGATTGCATCTGTGTCTGTGTGTCCACATGTGTGTGTCGTCTTCAGCACAGGAAGATAGGATGAGGAAAAAAAAAAAAAAAGAAAAAAAGAAGATAGATGCTCCCGATGATCTCACAGCTGGAAACATGCATAAAGTCAAGGACAGGCCCTCTCTGTGAAAAACAACCCTGCTCCTTTTCGTCCTCCCAAAAAACTCCTTTACCTTCCTCCACTATATGTGTCATCAACACTCACGTTTCTGAAAGAACATCCGTCTTTTTAGGGGAACACAGAAAAATGTGTCTTCCTTCTTTCTGCGTATGTGCTCCCTACCACTTTTGGAATCTATTACTCTGACTCAGCAAAAAAAAAAAAAGAGAGATTTATTCCTGGGTTTCAGGTTTTAATTGGAAACCCATGGCTTTAATTGATAACAGTTTGGGAGCATTTAACACTGAGTTCATTCTTCAAGGAGGGGAATATTTTCAGAGTGAATGTCTGAAATTTCTATTCAGCCTGAATACCAAGATTCAAATGAAGCTTTACGGTAAACTGGTTCCATTAATGCATTTGTAATGAAAGACCATCCTTCTCTTTGGTGGTCTTCTATGATACATCTTTCATAGAAGACATATGAGAGGATTTCTAAGATTAAAGAGCCCATATTCTGCCCTTTTTGGGGTTGGTATATTTAATCTATGTACCTACTTTTGTACGTTCACAATAGCTAAAGTCCGAAAAAAGTGTCTGTTTTCATGTACTGCTCCTCCTTGCTCCCTCTACGCTCTGAGTCCGTCTGCTGCACTCTGTTGAGCCCACACTGTTAGACTCCACGTGGGCCAAGTCTGCTCTGATTGGTCTGCCGATCCGCTCTGTCGTTATTGGTCAGTTGCTCCGCACGCTTCTCGGAAATGTCCCGCCTCTTTTACCATATTGGGAATGCAGCCACTGGCTCCGTCCGAGGGGAGCATAAACATTAGCACCTTAGCACTACTGTGCTACCGCAGGCTGCAGCATATCGTGGGCGTGCTACAGAAGTTAACGGGCGTGCAACATGAGCTGCTGGGCTTGCCACAACGAACCAATGGGCTTAGATCAGTGATCTCACACTGACAATGACGTCGGACTGACACATTTTTATTGAGGGGGGCTAGAACCGAGCGTTACATGCAGCTAATGCTACAGCTAACAGGAGGACGTAGGAGAAGCCGCGTTTACACAGACTTTGAATTTTTGCACATAGATGTGCCTAAACATGCACAGGACACTTGGAAAACACACTAAAGAGCATATAAAACCAGAAAAAGCATAATATGGGACCTTTAAGGGAATGATAACCTGTGTCTAAACCTGCAGTTTTTGTGTATTTTCTCTATAGGCAAACACATAATGGTAAGTCCCACAGTATACAAAGAAAGCCCTTAAACGTATGGTGTTGTCATACTTGCACAAAAACAAACCAAACACAAAGTTTTAAGAGTGAGCTGCATGTGTGAACGCAAACATTCACATTTTTCGCTCCGTTTTTACCCAATCTTTTTTCCTGCCAGTAAATTTCCCACGTGAATTCGAGGGCGCTGATGTGAGAATGAAGCAGGAAATATTCAGGAAAATGTATTGGAGGGAACAGGTAGTGGGTGATGATGTTTACACGTTTATACTGCTACCACCACATACATACTGTAGACTGTAGTGTTCACCAATGCAATCTCAGTGCATGTGATGTACCTGCTATATTATGTGTTTTTTTTGTTTAGGTTAATATTCTGTTTTTTTTTATTCCGGATTTCTATTACATACATATACAATGATAACTTGTGTGTGAATCAGAAATATGTTTGTTAACCTTCTTTTTTCTAACTTAAAGCACTTCAACCCAATCTTTATGAACAAAGGATTCAACATTTTTAGATTGCTCTCATGTCAGTACAAATTAATGGGTATGTCAAATTAGCATAATCCCAAATATCGGATTTTCCTTAGTGCCTAATCATCAAATCAAATACAAAACAAATCTAATTTTCTATTAGCCCCAATCACCTTGAGAATATTCGTTCCAGCGTCAGACATGTCAAGCTAATTAAATAATTTTCCCCCTCTCTCAGCATATTTTATCAGCGTGTCCGACCACGTCTTACCCTTCTGCTGATTGATTTTTGCTACATGGCCTGTCATGATGGTATCCATACTAAGTAGATGGACTTAATTTAGTCCCAGATGGTCTCTGATATGTGGCCTATTATGGAGCGGAATAACACTGTAAGAGCGTCCATCTCTCTGTCACATGTTTCACCTTAAATCCAGAATGAAGTGATTCCAACAACAAGCAGACAGATGTGAAATAACTACAGTGATGAAACAAAACAGTGCTGTGTTTGTGCTGAGTTACAAATGTGCGGAGAATCCTTGTCGTCTCCAGCCAGGATGTCACAGTTTATCGAGGCCAGAGCTGTTGACAAAATGCAGGACTTTGATTCAACCATCTGCAGATCAGACTGTCTGTATTTTCCAGCGCTCACGTGGACCCTGCAATTCTCTGCACAGCTAAATGCACCCTCATGTTCCCCCAAAACCCTCTCTTGTGTCACCCGTTCCCCCTATATTTTTCGAAAATTGCAGCCATATGTCTGAGGGGACCCCAGGTTCAAAAGCACACCTTGAGAAACAACACTATTATCTGCAATTGACTTCAAACTTCAAGTGTATACAGAGAGGGAGAGGGAGAGAGAGTAATCGTTCAGGGAGAGGCTGGAAGAAGAGATTCAAAAAAAGAGAGATGGACGAGGTTAAGAGGGGTGATCTGTGTGTTTTTGTGCATGCTTGTGTGTGTGCTTTTGCCCCCCTGCAGTCGTCGAGGAAGATTGATTGCCTTCCAAGTATAATCTGTCCCAGATACTTCTCCCCTCCTCCTCCTTCTCCTCTTATTCTCCCCTCTTTTCCGTCTCCCCTTTCTCAGCCGTCTCCCCTGCCTGCCCTTTGCTCTCCTAGTTGCTGTAACCTCCCCATCCTGTCTGAGCACCCTGAAACCTTCTGCCCCTCATTTATTAAGCACTTTACTAACCTCCTCTTCTGATAATTATTTGGGCAAACGTTTACAGAAGAAGAGAGAGGGATCCGTCACTTCATGTTAAGCTTCAGCTGAAGCAATGATTTTTGCAACAGCTCCACCCGTCTGTCTTTAACTTTCTTTGTCTCCTTTGCTGTCTGAGTAGCAGAGTATTAAACTCTTCCCATGCTGAAGTCTCTTTAATAACCCCTTGATTTGCTTCCCTCCATGCCCAGCCCAAACCTTCTTCTCAAGAATTTATATGACCTGCTGCGTAACCAACCTCTTCCATCTGGCTCTAAGATACAAAATGAATAAAACATCTGACAGACAGACAGAGAGGCACCTTTTTTACTCCTCCTCTTCTTGTCCTATTTGTCCTTTTCACCCTGCCACCAATAAAGAAATAAAGACGACAAGAGGACACCTTTGGGTGACTCTCAAAGTCTTTTAGTGCATTTTCCCATCTGGAATTCAATTGCCATAAAGTCTACAGGCATGCGACCAATGTCTGAGGCTACGCTATTGCGCTAAATGCTAACATCAACATAGTAATTTTTGTTTAAAAAAAAAAAACAATACAGTATATGAATGTGGAATCTGTTGAGGAAAGACAAGATGTTTCGATTTGGAAACACTTGATTTCGGTTTGCAGTAAGAGAAGTATTGTCCAATGAGGTTTTAGCATGCTTTGGTTGTATGCAGGACAATAAATTGTCTATTTGGATTAAAGGAAGTAGATTTAATTGGCAAAAAAATGCTATACTGGAATCCATTAGCTGTAGTCAAATAAAGACATTAGCATTTTTATCAACTCGATTTCTGTTTTAGGGCAATAAACAATATTACTAATGTTCACAATTTAAGTCTATCATGTTAACATGCTAAAGTTAGCATCTCACATTAACTTCACAGAGGAAAGAGTCCACATACAGTCAAAAACAAGCTAACAACGCTGCGGCTAAAGTTAGCCCCATTGATTTAAAAACACTGGACAAACACCAGCACCAGACATGAGTGCTCTCTTTAGCCTTGTTCACACAAAACTAATCTATTTTAGTTATTACAAACGGCTTTATCGGCTCACCTGACTTTCTTCCTTTCTACACTTTTGCACCTTTTAGCTCACAGCAGCTTATCCCGCTTCAACTCATTTTGTAGCTTTATTTATTTTTTGTGTGTTTCTGCTCTTTTGACATGCAAGCACACCAACCTCCTGAGGCATAGTTTGATATAAAGAAACGATAAATTAGACAACAGGAACTGGTCAAACCAGCTCTCGTTCGGTCTTAATTGAGCTTAAAACTGCACTCCAAACCGAAAGCCTCAATCACAGCGAAGGGCCTCAGAACTAACAGCACAGCTAATTGTGAAAATGATGCCCTGCTTCCCTTGAACTCCCCCTGAACCTGCACACAGCATTCAACTGATGCCCCTTGCATTTGTGTTTGACCCCTGCGTGGAGAAAACCACCCCAGTTTTCCTCGGTAAATTGCAGGGTAGAGGCAGAGTTAGCCGGGAACCCACATGGCTGTCGACTGCCAAAGGCGTCTGAGTATAGAGAGAAAACACATTGTTGCCATGAGCATGTGACTCTGCCGTTTAACAACTGGTTGATCTGTTGTGACATGCTCTTCCTTTCTCCGGTTGATCTGTGACAGGGTTGTTGCAGAGCAAGGCTTCTTTCATATGAGCTCAGCAAACCACAAAGTGTTGTCAATTAGATCTGTTAAAGCTCCCGTGAGGAGTTCTAAACTGGTTATACAACAAACTGAAACCAAGAACAGTACCTGTTTACGAGGTACAAACGTAAACAAGACCATAAACGTTAAGATTGACTAGTTCTTTTTATTTTTAGATTTATTTTTGGGCTTTTTATGCCTTTATTGAGAGACAGGACACTGGCTGGAGTCAGAAATAAGGGAGAGAGAGAGAGTGGGGAAACATGCGGGAAAGGTCGGATTTGAACCTGGTCTGCAGCCTCTGTACATGGGGGGCTCTGACTAACTGCTATTCCACCAGCGCCCCGGATTAACTACTTCTAGAAAGTTATTTTTAATGCCTAAAAATCGCTTTTATGGGGACGGTTTCAGATTAAGTCCACTACAGAAACAACCTTTTTTTCAATCTTCAAAGGCAAAGACTCTTGTTGAGTGATGCACTTAAGTCTGAAAATAAATCAGGGAGGGATTTGGGGTTTAAAAAAATACTACTGAAAAATGTACACAACATAATGAGCAGAGAGAAAAAGGCTACCGCTTTGTCCAAAGGGTCACTCAAAGAAAAGATTCCTCACTTTATAAATTAATTATAATCAAAATTAGTTATTTGATTAGTTTTTTTTTACAGCAAGAAAATGTTTCACTGTACTTACTGTCCTTTTTTAACCATTTTCTTAGCAGGACTGGATTTTTTTTTAAGTTACTTTTTTTTTTAGGTTGACACACCAGCAGGAGTTTTGTATGTGTTGGTGATAAACAATATGACTTTCCCTGCAGTAATGTCAATGTACACATTTTCAATTGTAACAAAGATGTCAGACCTTTACTTGATATCTGAAAAACGCAGATAATAAGTTGAGCCTCATCTCGTGTGTCAACATATATATCATCCCCAAGTGTAGGTGTCACCCTTGTCAGAAGGGGGATATCTTGTGTTGGGATTAAGCTGCGTTTTGTCTAAAGCAGACACGCTCAGAAGCCTTGAGCCAGGAGTCGGATCTCAAGATAAAGCTTTGTTTTGGCCTCAGTCTGGAAATCCTGCAGTCAGGATACACTGTAAAAACATCATATTGTATTACTCTTCCAACTGATTTTTATTAAGTCCATTTCTATTGCTGATGAGAAAACAAGCTAAGCTAAACCAGCACTCTGAGAGGGTCTTGAACACATTTCAACACGTAGTCTTTCTGAATTAAATCTGCTATAGTTAATATTTTAGGAATAGGTAAAATGATGAAATGCATACATAAACCTGCCACTTGTACTGACAAACTTATAGAATTATCACAGAACTTTTCAGTTCGAGATGCTAACTGTGCTATGAGATGCTAACAGCCCTCATGTTGTGCTTATAGCTTTGTAGTTTCTAAATCACTTCATCTGCTGTCAATGGCAATTATTTTCATCACCAAAAAAAGTTTAAGTTGTTCTTTTGCTACATGCTTGCGCCACACTGCAGGTAGTTTGAGTTAGCGACTAGCTGCTAATATCGTGGAGCCTAAAAAGCTTGAAAGGTACCTCATTAGGTGGTGGAGACCAAATCAGAGCTTAGATTGAAAAGCGGACTGATATTGGTCAGGAGGCAAATAAAAAAAGAATGCTCATTTTACAATGGGTCTGTTTAAACAACAATTAGCAATAATTGATAACACAATATATAGATTTTGTTAACAGCTTGTTTAATGGCCCTGAATTGGCCTAGCCTAACCAACCTGCTTTGGTTTTTATCAAATCCTATGAGAACTCCCAACAGTTTAAAAAATATATAGTATATACATATGTTTTTTGCAGTGTAAGGAAGGTTCCAGGCATTAAGCCTTACCCATCCCAATTCTGTAACACATGACGGAGCTTGGCAGGAAATTCTCCTATTACTCAACAATAACATCCATTAGTGACGGAACTATTAACCTGATCCAGTTTGTATTGGCTCACATGGCCAAAAAAAAAAAAAGTGGAAAGGAAAAAAAAAAAGGAAAAGGCATTAAGGCACTATCACACGCTAATTTAGACGCCATTCCTGTCTTATGGGGTTTAGTCTGGGATATTACTCAGCTCCTTTATGGAGATTTAATCCAGGGTGAAGGTGATGGCCTGTGACACTAATAACCTGCCACCCAGTGACACGGACCACCTCTTTAAAAAATAAAATTGTTACAGTTTTCCTTAAATTCTAACTGAAAATCTGATATTTGACAGTTTGAGATCACTTTATATGTTTTCCAGTGCAATGATATTTTTTAAAAAAATGGTTCTTCCCAATGGAGAGGAGGCCATTGAAAACCAAAGACCACCATCCAACTGCTTCAAGGGTGGAGGTTTTCAATCAGGGAAGTGGTCCCTTTGGATTAAAAATGGTCTGATGACCAAAAATATGGAAATTGTTTTCCATGGCCTTAAATCTCCTTATTATAAAGCAGAATGATTCATACAAGCTAGTTTCGCAAGACAGATTCAAAGCCTAAGGTACATATATAATACAATCACAGTGCTACAGTATCAGTAACATGGAAATCCTATAAAACCAAAGGCCTTTGTGGCATTTTGACAACGGTTTCCCCTTTTTTTTTACGTGAATCTTTCCTTTTGTTACCAGCAGATCTGTCCTTAATCAGCACTGTGCTCTGAAGGGCTGTTCAACAGTACTTTTTCATGATGAAACCATACTCTCCGATGTAAAACCTCAAGCCAGAAACAATAAACATCACAAACACATGTTTGTTTACTCACCAGCCAGCGCTCAACATGTGGATGTGGTGTTGTAAACCGGTGATACTGAGCTGCAGAGAGCCCGATGCTTGTGGGAAATGGATTAGTTGCAGATTTAGTGCAAGTCCTCGTTCTCTTTTTCCTTGAGAGTAAAAACCTTTAAAATCGTCCCTTAAAGGCATGTGTGAAGTCATTCTTTCCAACTGTAAAACGGTCATTTGTCTGGAGGTTCACGTGACAGTGCTTTCACGCTCCTTTCTCACCCTTTAACTTTTTCGACCTGTGGAATATGAGTCCCATGGGTGTGTTGTTAAAGCACAGGTAGGATATCCACACAAAAAAGGTCACAGTGAGAGCGTAAAGATCACACCCATTTCAGCAGTGTGATTGGACGTGTTGTCAGTCATGGAAGGTTCATTGTCTGGGTTAACTAAGGTTTGATATAACTATCTATCCTAGAGGAAAATCTATGACAGTCAAAGAGAGTTGCATTAATTACAAGAGAAATATCATTGATCAAGTGTTTAAGAGCTGAATGCAAAGAAATTATGCCCTATAAAGCATTAATACAAGTAAGTAAAGGGTAGAAAAAGCAGCAACAACAAATAACAGTGATAATGAGTGGTAATAAAGAAACCTAGATTGCATGTTTTTAAGACTCCAGTGTATGATGGAGGGGGTGAGAAGTGTTTTCCAAGATACTGAGCATCCTCCTCTCAGACACTTTCACTTGAATCTCTAGTTCCAGGATCAGCTTTCCCAAAGAGCCTGTTGAGCCTGTAAGCATAATTTTCCTTCAACATGATGCCCCAGCACACTCGTCCAGTGGACTCAACTTTATTCATGTTGCACATTTGAACCCAACTTAGGTAGAGCAAAGTGCTTTGCAGAGGAAAAAAGATAAAACATGAAAAGAACGCATTTCGCACGTCACAAAATTATAGAAGAAAGACATTATAAAATGATCGTTCAAAATGTACAGGCAGGATGGTCGGTGACGCTGGCCACCACTGAGTGATAGAGCAACTGCAGATGTTGAAAGATTCCTGAGAAAATACAGGCAGCTCTGACCTTGTTCCCAGGAATGTCAAGGACTGCTTACACCGTCTAAATGTCTGAGGGTTCTTTTCTTGAAAGGAATAGTTCCACCTTTTAGGGCATAAGTGGTTTTCTTTTACTACCAATAGTTAGTAAAGTTTTGTTTGTAGTCTTTATTTGAAGCTAAGATTACAGCCCTCTAATAGCTTCACATGTAATGGGAGAGTTGGTGATGGTCTTGTCCAAATCTTGTAAGAAAGCTGTTTTTTATGCACTGCCTGATTTACACTTTTGTCTACATTATTGTCCTGACATCCCATTTGTATTACGTAAATCTTTTTTACGTTTTTCTAGAAACCCTTCAGCCTTATTCTCCCAAGAATCTGATAATCATCTTAATCCGGCCGACAGCCTGAGTTTATCTTACCTCCACGTATGAGTGCATACTTTTCATCTCTTGCACTTTTTCCTTGCTGTGCACTCCTACAGAGTGAACATGCACAAGGTCATCTCAATGTGGATCACAAGAGTATGTTTCTTCAGTGGGCCAGTTCTGGCAGAGGCGACGAGGCACGTGTGTGAGGGCAGATTACTCCCACCCGTACAAACCTCCCACGCTTGACTGGGAGTGTGGGAATGTGTCATTTGATATCATACCTCAAGCAGGACCTGTGAGGACAGTGAAGGCAATGCAGCGTGGGGCAGGATGGGGCGTGTCCTTCTCTGATCAACACAGATTTGAAGCTAACAAAGTGATATTTTACAGTGCATTTCTGCTTTATCATACAAAGTAGTTCCTAGCTTTAGAGCAGAGATGGGTCTTGTTTTTTTTTGCAAGCCTCACTAAAGCTGCCCAGCAGACTTAGGAACTTGGACTGTGTGTCAATTAAAATTCTTTCAATAGAAGTAGCAGCTGCTCAGGTACTGCAACCTGCCTTTTCAGCTGCAATGGAAACACCCTCATGGCTGTCCCAGACCTCAACCTGAACGAACAGCACTGGGATCATTCCAATTACTGTCACACACTTCATACTGAATCGAGGCCAAAGTAAACTCAAGCAGTTTTGGCAGTTTATAATGACCCAGCACTCTATTAAGACACCTATGTAGGTGTTTCTTTAATTTGGGGATTTCCTTTAGTCGAAATCAGCAGGCCTCATTATTAGTTTTTTCCAATATGTAGGTGTAGTGTGCTTCATGCACAGTCTTATTATATAGTGTGTTTGTCATTAGAGAGGGTCTATCAAAGTGTTAGTGACAATAACGTAACTTTGCATGTGTAACCTTAAGAAATTACGTACTGGCATAAAACATGTAGATTAAAATGTACCAAATTGATGAAGTTGAAATGAAAAACTTTTAGGAAACAAGTGCATACACATCTAGAAGGTCCAAAACTCCTTTAACACTAAAGTGAAGATACCTTCATGGCAACCAGGAGAATCTTTGGTTTCATTTTTATTTTGGCTCTGTTTTGGTCTGCACCAACTTCAGAGAGAAATAGCTTGCTTCTTAGCTGTTCCACTATGTTGTCATTCAAAAAGCAACACTTTGTCAGCCTGGTGTTTAGTACTGGGGAGAAGCACTCACTGGGTTTTAAAGACTAATTGCTAAAAGAGGAAACCCTTATGAGAATTTTGGGAGTAATCAACAGTGGCAGTAATACAAAAACTATGGGCAAAAAAACCCACATCATAAATATATGTAGGTCATCATAATTTATAAAACCTATAAAATTGCACAATATTTAATCCATGAAAATAAATAACATTTTAAATTAACAGAATAAGCTGTGCAGCTTTAAGTATTAGTTGTGCTGCCAGGCAAAGCAGATGGATAACGTATAAAGTAAAACCACAGGAGAGTTTACTTTCAAATCAAATTTTTCCTGACTGTATTGCCGGATCACTTGATACACGATATCCACATGAAAAGGACTACATCTGTTTGAGTTTGGTCATTTGACATCTGAGCCCCTTTGTGGACTCGTGATTAAGTCAAACATTTTGTCTTGGATGTCTTTGTGGAGTCATAATTTCCACTTTGTTAGTCCCATAACACAGCCGTGTGACAACACCTCAAACCCAGCCTGCCTGACCATCACATGCTCTCCAAACCACAGAGGTCTGGCTTTCCTGAAAAAGCCGTTCAAAGTCTATTAAGTCACTTGCTGAGCAGAGGGGTGAGGCAAAAATAGAAAAGACAAATACAGAGCGAATGAAAACAATGAAAATCTCGTGCTAGGAAAAATGTGAGTAACTAGAGTTGAAAATAGGAATTGAAGGGAAAAGTTAACTTCACAGTTTTGACAAAAACTATGTTTATGAAGGGAATCGGAGAGGAAGTTCGGTGAAACCACCTTTTTTCTTGATTTTTTTTGGTCCCTAAGAGGCCATCAGCACCACTAATCCCAATTCAGCTCTTAGCTGGGGAGCAGAATTAAAGAGTCCAGTTACGTAATTGCCCATAAGCACACTGTTTGCTTTTTCCAACCCTTATCAGCATTATCGTTTAGATAATGTTTCTTTAACCATTGAGTCTAAATATACCCAAGTAGGGTAATTTCCCTCCCTCTCTTCCTCTGCCTTTGCTCCCAGAGGAGCAACAAGAAAGGTTGATGCAATAGCCCAAGTGTGAAGTCAAAAAAATGTGTCATAAAGTTTGTCCCCTCACAGATGTTCAAATGCATTCATGTCAGAATCTACTTGTATGTCCTGCAAATCCTGAATATTTTTTACCGCAAATCTGACCCCAATCTGCTCTGACAGATGGTGCGTTAAAGAAAACTTGCATAAAGGAGATGATTCCTGAAGGAAATCAAATAGGTCTACATCCACCCAGCCCTTATTTCAATAAATCACTCAGACTTCACAACATATCTGAGCTGCAGTCCTGAGTCATTCCTGAAAGCCTGGCCAGGCTCACAAAATATGAGTAGCTTTTTCCACTGCCATGCAAACGGCATTTATAGTCCTACAATTGATCAGTGCTTTGGGAAAAGGCTGAATTTCACACCCTGGTCCATTGTAAGTGTTTTGTAAACCTAAATAAACATTCAGATATTAAATGCATGGCATGTGTGAAAGATAGAAAATCACATTTTCTACAAAGGATGGACAATGATCTGCAATAATAGCCAGATTAATTTCTTAGATTATTCAGCAGTTATAGCTTCATGCTACATATATTTTTTCACAAAGCATGGACATAGACTCAGCAGTCCTTACAGTCAAAAGCCAATGACAGCAGGTTTAACACTTTCACTGATACAATGTTACGCTGATGACTTGCTGATGTTTTTGTTGTCATACTTCTCACTGTGACCATCTTGGTTTTTAGGTGTTAGCATTCTAATGAGCAACATGTAGAAATGTTGCCAGACAAGGTGTCATTAAAACGAAATAAAATTAATCTGACCTGATGAAAACACTTTATGATATTTGAGAGGGTCATGAAGTTAAAAAATAATTCATCCTGAAGGAAAGCAGCTGTACCAAATATCATGGCAATCCATCCAAATACTTATTTAGACAATTCACTAATCACATAAGTCAACCTCGAGAGTGGCTCTTGTACAAGAGAACCCAGAGCCATAATGGATCATTGGAAATTGAAATGTGTTGCTATATAAAAAAAATAAGTTTGACCTAATTGTGATGCTGCATGTTTAGGGATCAGCACAGGCACCAGGGTGGTTAATTCTCGAGGGATTTCATACAAAATATTATTTTGTTCCAGCAGAAGTTTTCTAGAGATTCTGTCTGGACCATTTTGTTGAACCTATCAAACATCTGAAAAACACATTCCTTAAGACATACAGTATCTGGCTTTTTTATACAGCAATTAAGAAACTAAATGGTATTGGAGAAACAAGACATGGTGAATCCAGCAGTTGGCGATGAAGGACTTTTGGCCAAGACTTTTGTTTCTATTCGATGACATTGTTTACAGTTCGACCAAAAATTTGAAAAGCAAAAATGGAAATGGTTTTGAGAAACAACATCTTAATGGGTATTATTAGCTGCTCTATTAAGAGAGAGGGGGGCTGAAATACTTGTCTGTGTATTCGACTCCCCACATGGACAGTTTATCTGTGTACAACCAAGGCCTGCAAACACACTACTACTACTGGAAAATAAAAATAATTTAGATACAAAAATCAGGTGCTCTCCGGACACTGGTTAGCAAAACCCACCAGCTCACCTACTTAGCCAGACCGATAGTCATCCTTAAGTTAACTATTTAACGAGCAAAAGCTTTTCTTATCAGCAGCTATCATGATTATTTACCAGGCTAAATAAATTAACCTTCTTTAGGTCTCAAACATCCAGTCTACAGAGGACACAACGTCCTCTTCTCGCCCTCAAATGAGACTTCTTTTGACAGGTTGACTTTGTTGATGAATCCATTTGGGATAAATTGGCTGTGACGGATGTTCTCATGTCTCTCTCTGAATGTGTTGAACTCCCATAGGAGATCAGTGAGACATGCAGGCTTTGTGCTGCTCCAAAGAACCATGTCAGAGAAAAACAAAAGAGGCCATGGCGGTCCATTGAGCCTCTGTATTTACTCAAATCATAGCAACAAGCTTGATAAGAGAGTTCAGCGATGGAGGGAAAGGGTGTTTTAGATCAGTCATGGTATGATTGTGAATTAGAGTGGTTATGTTTTATCATTTTGAACATCTACAAAAAGCAATGTTCATATCTGTCCCTCCCTGTGTGGCCTAAACCGCGTAACATCTCATCTGTTATACTCAGTTGTTTCTACTCAACAGAATTCCACCAATTCAGTGGTTTCATGTTCACTTATGATGAAAGATTCTTCTCTTCCTCTATTTTTCTTCTCCTTATTGAACCAAATCCATTTCCTCTGCTGAACAACAGATTTTTAAAAGAACCACACACACAGATGCATGTCAGGTTTTTCCAGATGCCCCCAAACAATGGCTCTATTCTTGGCAAATTCCCCTCATACTAAATTTAATTAGACAATGAGCTGTTGCAAACTCTGTACTTTGTGTTCTTGCTTCTCAACCCGTTTGTTTTTTTTTGTCCTCTCTCTCTCTCTCTCTCTCTCTCTCTCTCTCTCTCTCTGTCTCTACTCTGACCAGCGGTTAGTGTCCTTGCGGTTCACAGAGCAACCAAGTAACGCTCAGTAACAGTCTGCACACGTTAACAAAAAACACTTGTGGTCTTTTATGTGTAGATTACATTTTTTCAAAAAATATGTTACATAATCATGCAATTTAGGCATTTACTGGTTGCAAGCATAAGTGCTTACAAACACCCATCCCTTTGGTCAATTCATGTGCTTCTTTAAAATTCAGATATATGAGATTGAATGTACTTGCTGCAAAACAGAACCAAAAAAGAACAAACACTGCAACCATAAATATTTTTGCTCTAATCTGACACCACTCAAGTGAACTCACATGGGGTAAGTTGGCAAATTCAGCACAGCTACCTCTTTATCCACTTGAATGTGCATTAGTACCTTTAAAATAGGAGGAATTAAGGTAGAGTTTGTGATTTTATCCAGTGTCTACTATGTGTATAACTGTTAAAATGGTCTTTACACACTGACAACAAATCAATAAGTCACCTTATGTGAGTGAAAACTCCAACCTATCACTACCGTGAGGTCCGATTTGAAAGTACCAATCAAATGCCTCCATGAGGTACAGTGCACGTCTACCAGAGGATGGAAAATAAAGCTCATCTCAAACGACCACTGCCACCGTTACTTGTAACCACTCAACCCTGAGGATTACCAACCTTTCCTTTAGCATATAAAGCAACGCACACATGTAAACAGGTTAAGAAAAGAAAGTCAGAAGTAGATTAGGCTGAGGTGAGAGAGTTTTGATAAAGCAACTGGACAGACCACAATAAACATCGATAAAGCTGTTCAGCGAAGGTGACTACCAGGGGAAGTTAAAGCGTCTTCAAAGTGGTTGCTGACTTTCTGTTGCCATGTTTGTTTTTTAAAATTAAATATGATAATAATGATAATAATAATAATAATAATGCATTTTATTTATAAGCGCTTTCTTCAAAACTCAAAGACACTTTACAATGGTTAAAACATAAAGAATAGCACAGAAGGACAGACTAACGGACATCGCAGTATTATAAAACAAATCATAAAGATAACAATAATAAAGATAACAACATAAAGGTGAACTACAGAAAATACATCACAATCATACATTAAAAGCTTTTTTAAAGAGGTGAGTTTTGATAAGTGATTTGAAAGTAGGAGGGTCGGTGCAGTGTTGAATGTGTGTGGGGAGTGAGTTCCAGAGGGAGGGGGGCAGCTATGGAGAAGGCTCTGTCCCCCCAGGTTCGGTGCTTGGTTCTAAGAGGGGGAGATAGAAGGTTGGCTTTTAATAATACATTGTGTCATTCAGTGGAATGATACCTGAGGTAATGCAGTTGAATAAGGTTATAAGCAATGTGCTGACGTCCTCTCTCTGCTCTGTTAAATATATATATACCCCTATGTAACATCCTTCTTTCATGCTTTATCCATAGTGAAGTTAACAGCCTTCTGGCCATATCTTCATATTTAGCATAAAGGCACATGGTTTCAATCTCCTAACTAAGAATGCTGATAAGTGTTTCTGTATTTCTTCAAGCGTTTGTGGCAGTGTAGATATGGAGCATTAGATTTTTTTTTTAAATATGCAAGAAGAAAAGAGAAAAAGAACAGAGAATAAAACTTGAGTAAAAAAAAAGGGAGTGGACAAACACAGGAGAGATGTATGGTCCATAGGCCTGACGCCTGACTGTTTGTGTATACAGAGAGGGAGAATAATGATATTAAGTGTGTGCCATATCCAATTTTATCCTGCTATAATTTCTCTGTTTGCCTACATATGTGATAAATGGGGCTTTTACTTTCCACCACATATTATGTAATGGTCTAAACATGGCTGGTTGTGAGATATTGTGCAGATAATATGGTGTCTGGAGATATCAGCTGGCAGTGTATGTACAGTGCAATATGTGCCATATAGATAAACAAGAGGAAGATGGGGGGAAACGGGGCAGTGGGCTTTGTCAAGAGGAGGGTGAAGGACTGGGAAAGTGAAAAAATTAGGGAGAGCGGGTGGGTGGATGTTGTGGAGTGGAATATTTAGGAGCATCACGAAATAACGATGGTCCCTCAGTGCTCTTCAATAACCTCAACCAGGACAGGAAGCTGCTCCATCAATCACCATGAGGACAGCTTGCTCGCTCTCTCTCTCTCTCTATCTCTCTCTCTCTCTCCTCCTCGGGCACCAAACCCGACGGACGCACCAGTGCAGCTGCTCCAAAGCGGCCTGCCTCCCATTTACATTCCTATCAGTCTATGAACACATACACACAGACGCAGTTTGCAAATACACAAACACACACACAGCTGGGATTTCGCCAACAAAGTAATTATAGGACGTTTAAAACCAGCAGGACCACTGACTGATGGAAAAGAGAAAGGTTGATGGAGAGGAAGGGATACAGGCCACTTCACTTCCGGGGGGGGGTTCACTTAATGCCTGCATGTTTTAGTGTAGGTGTTACTTGAAGGTAAAGGATAGTTTGAAACTAGCTTTTTTCTTTCCTTACAAAATTCATGGCTGCAAACCAAAAACTCTTATTAGCTAAAATAATGAAGTAGCCATGTCAGCACTTCTGCATCGGCGATCAAGTCTTTATGCTAAGTTAAGCTAACTCTGATCAAAGATGTGCATAAAGAAACGGTGTGTCCAAACACAACATAACTTAACCTTGTAAACGATGTCAATAAGAACCATGTTGACGGGGGGGATTATATTTACATTCGCTGTGGTCGTGAAATTTGAGGAGAAAAGTGTCACTGTGAGCGAAAAAATATTACAGCAAAAGAACAGAAAAAAAGGTACCCCAGGGCTTTATTAATCAACTTAAAACCCCTTTCTGAGGAGAGGTAAATGACAATGGATTGGAAAAAAAGGACAGAGCAGAATTGGTGAATCGGATGCTAAGCTCCTACACCAACACGGAACTCTCCTCTGGTGTTCATGCTAGCTATAGCTAACAGCTAACAGAGATACAGACGTGGTAAGGCACAAATTCATACACACTACATACAATAAGCAAAACCAGACGCACACAAAAAGATCTATCTACAGGCTACTTAAAGTTCATTGGACCAGGTGCAGTGACTTCCTGAATCCATGGGATTGCTAGGCAACCAGAGAACACATCAGGAAGTTACTGGTCTTGGCTAAGGACTAATAGGACGTAAGTCATAAAAGCCACAGCTAGTTTACAGATTAAATTAACTTTACACAGATAACTGCTAGGTTTTTCCCGCTGTTTCAATCAATTAAGCTAAATTAGCAAATCGTTTCCTGACTCTAAATGTAGAGGAATTAAAGTTGTGTCGATCCTGTTAACCGGCCGCTGTGCTTTAGCCAGACCTTTCCTTTAACTCAACATTGAAACAATTACTTGCAAGAAGTCTTAAATATGATTCATTTAGTGTTTATAGCATGCTTTAAAGTGTGTCAGTTAGAAATGATTGCAGCATTGATGTGCATGCTTGGATTCACAGTGGTTATATTGTTGCTCTTGTTGTGACATGGTCTCTCTCTCTCTCTCTCTCTCTCTCTCTCTCCCTGTCTGTCTCTCTCTTTCTTAACTGGTGCAGAGAAGCTATTAAAAATAATGAGCTTTCCTCCACTTCCCTGTGCTTTGCAGCCAGTTGACAGATTCCTCCACTCTGGCACAGAGTGCTCACTGTACCCTGTCAGAGGTTTAACAGTTTTATTTTCTTCCCTTTTACAGTGTGAGAAAAATGTCCCAGCTATAGCGAGAAACCAATTACAGGCTCATGTGCAGGCAGTTTACCACGAGTCCCCCCAGTGTTGTGCCTGAGCGTGTTCAAAGTCTGGTTGTTCGTTGGGTCACAAACAGGGCAGGAAATTAAGCTTTCCCACTGACTGGACAAAATAGTTTGGATCCAAAAGTCGACAGCCATGTTCATTCTGAGTGTTTTATATCATAATTACAGATACAACATTTTAGGATATTCTTAAATGTTATTTGGCTCAAGCACAGGACTTGAACTTTTCAAGTTTTGGTGTCTTATCCTCGATCATGAAATTTCCAGGGAAGGTTATCTGAGATCACAGCCTGTTTTTCACACAGTTAGACACACTCTCTCCTCGGGGCGTTCAAGTGCAACTGCTGTTTTCTGACGCTGGCATCAGTCGCTTTAAACATCTGCTGCTTTTTTTAAAACGTTAAATATTAATTCAGAAACTCCAATCCCTCAATTTGACTGAATGGATATCACCATCAATACATCTCATTCAACTGTAAATGCTTCCTATTTGCTCTATAGATAACACTGCTTTACATTATGTAGAAAGCACTACAGCATAACTTTATCTGTTAATCAATCTCATTTGACACAGCATTGTTTGTTTTATTTTTCCACTAGTCAATAGCTCAGCTGCAGTTATTAGGTCAGGGGATCTGACACATGCAGGCCTCTCACAATGTGGGACATGGACTCGGGCGCACTAAGTGGGTGACAGAGCAGCCTCTGGGCAGCTCAGAGGTCTGCTGGTTTTTGTTTTGGAATGATGCTGTCCCTGAATGAAAAGGTCAGAGGTAAAGTCCTGTACATGGCTCATGTGTCCAGCCATAATTCAAGATTTAGATTCAAAGTCTTTCCAAGAATGCATAATATGTTGCCAAGGGAGCGTGCATAAGTCTACTGTATGCAGCGACAGTGTATTTACAAATGTACTTGTTTCAAACTTTTTGCACATTTTAAGCATCAATTATTGCAATCACAGTACCAGAATTCATTCAAAAAGCCATTTGAAAATAAAAGCTTGAGTAAAAATCTGCAATGTAGGAGTAGGTGCTCTGAAGATAATAATGACTAAACAGAAGATATTTGCATTCACTCTGTGAAAAGAAGTTCCAAACAGTGGGATTAGTTCTCCATGCTTCCCTTCAACCTGTCCTCACCGTGCTCAGCCACCTTTTTCTGTGTACACACACTGTCACGTCTGGGCTACACTTGGCCGTGGATCCTGCAGAAACAGGGCTGACAGGGGCCCAGAAAAAACACTTTTTTTTTTTTTTTTGGCTTTTCCTTGCACAGGCACAGACATGCTCACAAACACACGTGCATGTTCGTTTTTCAAGAAATTCCCACATGAACGGTCTCATATCAGCATCTGCTGTAGGAAAAACACAGTGAAATCAAGCCTGCCAATCAACTGTCTGGAGGACAGAGAGGTCAAAGGTCGCTGGGATGTTTATATGTCTAATCATGAACGAGGAGCTGTGTGTCGTTTGAAGTGTTTTCATTACCATGAGCTCTGAAGAGGCTGATCAAACCTGAACATATCGATGTACACAGCAGCAAATGACGGTTATAAGTGAATCAGTCTCTCTGCTTTTTTTTTCATTTCCTTTATTTCTTTCCTCAATCTTTTCCTTCCTTAGCTCCTTCCAATTACATGTGCAGCTAGCTGTTGTTATCTGCACTTATATTACTCTGCAGAGGGAAGTAACTAGTACAAATACTTCATTTCTACTTTGATCAATTACATTTTAATACAAATATATGTATTCATCTTCAAAACAGGCTTGTTACTTTACCTTTAATGCTCTTGACGTGAATTATGGATTGCTTCATTGTGTAACATCAAAACCTAAATTGATGGGAAAATAAAAGATAATCACTTGGCGTATTCATCAGTGCCAATTTAACACAACATTGTTAAAATGCATGAAACAGTAGCGTAGTGGTTAGTGCTTGACGTAAATGTGAGGAGAACTCGTGAATGTGTGATGTCTGTTATTTACAAGAAGAAGTTGCCACTGTGATGAATGCAAACAGCCTCTCAGATTCACAGTATTAACACATTTACCATACAGCTGATTTGCACATTGGAGCAAATTAAATAAAAACTATATTTTTTATTATTTGATTTAAAGTTAAAGTTATGTAAGTTGAATGGTGTCAAAAATATGACATAAACTTACCTACACACACAGAATGATGTCCTCAGGGTGTCTTTACTGAAGTTAAAGTAGGAGCGACAAGCTTTAAAATGTACAGTATTAAATTGAACAAGTCAAATAATCATCATTTTTTAGAGTCTTTTTTTACACAAGTGTATTTTCTTCTACATAAATCAATAACGTAATGCCCTCTCACAGCTTGGTTTCCATTGTCTTTATAGCGTTCAATATGAGAAGTAAATATACAAAGATCAAGTTTTCAGAGCAACTCTTGAAAAATTGACACTTAAACAATGTTTTTCAAAGAGTTTCACCTTCAAAATCTTTTAAATAGCAGTGGGGGAGCCATGGGTGGCATGGGTCCCATTAGAAATCTGATTTGCCACCCCAAAGATCCTAAGCTGTGATTGGCTATGTGCCCTCTCACAGGCAGGACTTATGTTAAAACCAACTATGAGGGTTTTTTTTGCAGAGGGCTGTTAGAAGTTTTCATATCAATGTAGCATATTTTCTTTTGTTTGTTCTTTAAATTATAAATAAACTAGATATGATTGGTGAAGTTAGAAAGGGTTAATACATCACACTTCAGGCCACCCCTGCAAAAGTCAGTGCATAAGTTGGGCCACCCCAGGCAAAAAAGTCTGGACACGCCTCTGGTTGTGGGCACTATTTGGTCAACTTCAACCCACTGTGCTTGCAAATGTAAGAATCTACTGGTATTTCTGTTGTGTTTGTGGTAAAGTACATGACACCAGATTTTTTTAACAGAGCCCTCCTTACTTTAAAAGTAGTGAAAGAACAAAAAAAAGAAGTAACATTCTTATGTGAAACACCCAAACTTTAGCAGAATATTTCCCTCTGTAGCTCATATTGAGAAGCTGATTGAAAAAATGTGTTTTCAGGACCTTAAAGGGCTGGGGGAATAAAACAATGGCACTTGGCCAGAGAAAGCTATATGCTCCCTTGTTCCATTGTTAATGTCTTTCATAACCTCTGGCTTCTTCCTCTTCCTCCATCTCTCTTTATTAGGAGAAGCACTACATTACTCTGCGTCCATGGTAAATGTCTTTCATAAACTCTGACTTTCCTCTCGAGTCTTTGCTCTGCTTTTTTTTCCAGCTATGAGACGTGTAGTAACATTGTCATCTTTGCTGCTGAAGTGGGTCAACATTTATCTACAGACGGATGAAATTGGATTCAGCCCGAGGATGGGGAGGTCACTCATCTACTCCTGCATGCGTAGATGAATCATGTAACATATAACCCTGTTCTTTTATCTCTATAATGTTGAATTAGAGCAATTATACTGGCCAATGCTCTTGAAAGTGTACTGAAATAGTATATTAAATTGGTCTTACATTAATTCCTTTGCTTTTCATAAGCCAGAAATGGCAAGTAAACGGGTACATTTTTTAGTTTTTTGCAGAAAGAGGAAAGTATACGACCACTTTGCAGGTTGCGGTTTGTGTTTCCATTCAAATGTTTTGCAGGATTTGGGGCGCTGGTGGGGCAGTGGTCCTCCAAGCGGGCGGCTCAGGTTCGAATTCCACCTGCGGCTCCTTTCTCGCATGTCGTTCCCTACTCTCTCTCTCCATGATTTCCGACTCTATCCACTGTCCTATCTCGCCATCAAAAGGCACAAAAAGCCCAAAAATAAATCTTAAAAAAAAAAATAATAATGTTTTGCAGGATAAAGTTACAGCTAGTGTTTGTTATTTAGTCCACCCTTACTGTGGTGGAAAATAGATTTTAAAACATCTCGATGAAAGTATAAACATATGCTAAACGTTTCATTACTTTAGATTAAGGCAGGATTTTTTTTACAGGAGTATTGTATTGAACAGCATTGGTTTAGCTAGGTTTACCCACAATGCAATGCACACAGGTAACGTGTACAGCTGGAGGAATTTTAAACTACTTATGGGTGTGTAAAACTTGTGCAGGGTTGTGAGACTCAGATGCAACATTGGCTTTACTTTGTAAATTTAGATTTCGACCACCATAGAAGTAGATGGGACATTTTTAGGTTTAAATTAATGCAGATTTGTTAAGTCAAGTGATCAAAGAACAATGTTTGGGAGTTTTTTTTTTTTACATGGGAACTGTCTAACAATGAAAACGATGAAGGACCTTTAATAATTTGATGTTTTATGGAAATGTGGTTATGGTAAGAAAGTGGTCAATTAGCTTAGCATAATGACCGGAAATGGGCGGACAAAGCTAGCCTCAAGCCTGATTTATACTCCTGAGTCAAACCTACGTCATAGCTAAGCCACAGTGTCCTACGCTGCTGTGAGCACTACATACATGTGCGTTGGTGCGTCTGCGTAGCTCTGCAAAACTCCTCCGATTAAGCCTTTTGAAAAGGTCTGCAATACATGTAATGATGTAAATGCAGGAAATATGATGCTAGCTATAGCGGAAAATCACAGGGCTTACAGTCTGTGTCATTTCAACACGTTGTCACATTTTTGAAAAGGTACAAATCAGGCTTATGTACTGTAGGCGTCTGTGTAGGTACAAGCTACATAGAAGTGACGCAGGAAGCTTAACTCGATCTTGATTTTGTATGCACATCTATACAGAGAAGGTTATGTAATGACACTATAGAGAGTTCTAAACTCAACTATTCAGCCTTTTTGACACCCTGGGGTGGAGTAGGATTCACCCTGCACACGACTCCTGTTCTGAGTGTAAAAAAAACAAAAGAAGAATTCATCTGCCAGGATTAAGTTTGACACCTGAGGCACGAAGCATTAAAACTGTCAACACACAGTATAGGATTAAATCTACAAATGCTACGGCGAGGATTTCAATAATGCACTCTTCCCAACGATGGATAGTGTGTCATTTTGTAACCAAACTCTTGGTGAAGCGGTGAAGAAACTCATTACTGCTAATGTGTGTCTTTGGCAGAGAGTTTAGCTCACAGGCAGGTAGTTTATCACACAGTGCCGTGACAGGCTGCGTGTTAGAACCAACCTCCAACCAAAACACGCACATAGACAGTCCATATTTCATATTTCTTATAGTAACAGGTATTAAAAATATCCCAGAGGTATATCTGCTCTCAATTATTTATGAGGGGGATTTAATGTGCTGCTGTATTTGATTATTATCATCCAAATGTATCATTCACTTACAGACAATGGTAGCTCAATTTGAATACAGGTTGGGAATCGATCATGACATTTCTCTGCTTCATTGTGTTTATATATAAGATCTGCTGCTACTGCTGATGGAGGACATTTTTTCACATGTGGATTGCATGAACTGGCACGCTGGATTAAGATTTAGATTAAGATAGTGACAAAGTAATTTGCCTTTCGGTCATGTGGAACAGGTGCTGTTTTCTACGAGATATGGAACTCAATGTCATGCTATAAGGCCGAGGCTAATCATGTAAAATAGCAAAGATATTGAACATTCTACTTCACATTCATACAACTACTGTATGCAAGTTGTTTTTTTTTTATCCAAACTTTCTATATTGTTTTTTTTTGCACAGAAATGCCATAGTTCAAAACCTACCCCAGTGTCTCCCATCTGCACACACACACACACACACACACACATGCACACACATACAAATTCATAAAGAAATACACAAAATATATATATATATATATATATATATATATATATTAAAGAAGACTAAATACTCAACTATCCAAGTTTAAGCAGAAGACATTTAAATGACCAACAGCAACATACAACAGGATCATTTTATTGTATTTATTCAGGCTAACAAACCCCTTACTTCTAGTGATTCTGTAGATGATAGTTTGACAGTCATACTGATGACTGACAGTGGTTTTAATGACATGCATGTTTAGAAAGAGTCCAGGCATCCTGTTGACCTTGATGTACAGGTATTGATGACGTGTGTTTTTATGTGTTCTATATGTGTAATGTTTTTAGCTGGCTGCAAAACAAACTTCCCCCTCAATCAAGTTTAAGCTCCAGAAGTTCAAAGTATTGAAGTGGAGGCTCTGCAATCCTTGCAATGTAGGCAATCATTGTATGTTGTCTCCATCTAGTGGGCAGTACAATACTTACATGTGGAACTCTTGTTTAAATTATTATGCAGCAAAAACAGCCTAACCACACCGCATGAATGGCTTACCACACCAAACAAAGGGCCCCGCCACGCCACAGGGATCCTCCACCACGAGGGGAAACGGATGGAGAGAGAAGAGACTCAGGTATGGCTACACCTGTATATAACGGTGCGCATGGCACCTCCCCGTAATTAGAGTGCCGGTAAAACTGGCACAGTTCCATACAGCGGTGTGGAGGGAGAGAACCCCTCACTGCACTGGGACACTACACTTTGCACTCATAGATCATAGATAGATTGAAATGTCTGCATAAATAATTTCTGTCTGTTCGGCCCAATTATGATTCAATAAAAAAATTCATCCTGTAGTTTGGAGAACATTTCTCTGATTTCTTCCTCAGTTTGAGAAGCTCTCTTAAGGGCTAAGAAGCTTTGTGAATAACTTCCATTTTTACAAGGATCTAGTTCACTCTTACTTTAAGGATGATAACGTCATGATTCTACGATTTTTCTTAGAAATTTGTCACTAGGAGCAACTCTTACTATCTAGGAGGCTTTGTGAAGAAGGCTCCTGTTTTTCAAAATAATGTAAAAAGGATTGGAAGTAGAGGACACTGATATCTATTAACTTCATTGAAAGAAAAATTATGTTGGGTGAAATCCTTTTAATTCAGGGCACAAAACACAAATGTTGTTCACGCGGTGTTACACTTAGATTTGTTCACATTCATTAATTGCTCATTATTCTTTTTTTTAGTTCCTTTGCTCATTATTTTAACAACAAACCAAAAAAAAAAAAAACAGACTGATAATATGTCACAATATTGGATTACAAAAAAGGTATTTACCACTAAGAATAATAGTTTGTAGAAATACAGCAGTAACAATGTCCCTCGACCTCTAGGGGTCACACTTCATGATCTCTCGGAGGCAGATAGTCGCGTAGCAGGATGAGTCAAGGTCAAAGTTTAAGGTCAGAGTGAGCGAGTCCTCCTTCCCTTCTACTGGTGTACCATTGCGCTGCCCGTCATTTCTCCTGCTACCTCCTGAAACTTCTCCTCCGACTCCTCCTTCCTCACAGCCTGGTCGATTCAGCTTGTAGCGGAGGTTTCGCGGGCAGGCCAGCAGGGGGCGGTAGCATCCAGGCAGATTCAGCTTGAGGCTACCGACTCTGAAGCGACAGTCGCCCAGTCCGTCGCTGGCCAGTCTCTCCTGGAACCAGGACCCCATGGAGTTTTCTGGATACTTGACAGTGTTTCCTGGCATCGGAAGCAACACCTTACAGAAAAAGAAACTAGTGTGAGAAAAGCAAAAGACAGCCACATTTTATTACCGTGTCTCAAAGACTTTTGGACTACATACCTGTCCCAGTGTGTAAACTCCCTCTTGCTCCTCTTGATCTGTCACCACATGGATCTGCAAAAACAAAAATGACAGGATGTTAGAGAAATAAGCCCAATATATAAATAATAAGAAGTTGGAGTTACAATTAAGGAATGAATGAATATTTTATTAATCAAATGTCAAACAACAGCACCAATGGCATGAACCATCCCCCTAATCATAACACTTCAAGAGGTAACACAGCCCTGACAACACAATACACTTATACAAACAAAACAAATAAATAGACTTCATCTTAGCACATCACTTCCAAACAGTTTACATATGATCCAGAACAGAAACCAACACATCACATAATAGAGTCTAAGATCTGTTGTCCTCCTTTCCCCCACCACTGCATTCAGCACCCCAATATTCACAGTTTATATAAAGAGTTTAAACTGAGAGTTAAGGAAAGTGAATGGTAAATGGAATTTGAGGTTTTCTAGTCTTCTGACTACTCAAATGAACACCAAGATTCCTTCAAGTGTTTGTGTCGTCGTGTCGCCGTGTCGGCATGTCAGCTTGCCCCCCCCCCCAACCCCCCCCAACCCCCCCCAACGCTGTAAACCTAGGGGAAACACTGAAGTGTCTATCAGAAGTAACTAATCCCATTCATAGGAAGCAGCAGGAGCAATTCAGGGTTAGGTGTCTTGCCCAAGGACGCACCTACTCTACCAACTGAGCCACAGCCGTGTTATGATATTTAGTCAAACCCAAAATGAATCCACCATGAGCAAACACTCTGAAACATTTGGCACCAGTGTCAAAAAAATGTTTCCACTGGCGGAAACCTAGAGCAGAAACCGACGTATTGGTGAAAACCATTGGTAGTGACTGTGTTGACGGAGAAAGAGGAAGACACGGAAAGAGACGATTGAGACAAACAGAGCAACAACAACTTTGGCCTCTCTTACCTGAGGGGAGCTGGTTTCTCCTGTGTCCTCCAGCTTCTTTTGTCCTTGCTGGAACCACACCAGGTCTCCTCTCCTGACACTGTGGCCCAGAGTGGTTAGCCTGTGTGCCACCGCCTCGTTCCACACTCTGACAAACACAAACACAAAAGATGAGCACAGCAATCTCTGTTATTTAAAGTAAAGCGTTCAACAAGGAACCATTTCCAAATGAAGCATCTTGAAATCAAGTCAGAAGTACATTATGGTTTGGTTCAAACTTGGTGAGTTTGTTGAATATTGCATAGCCATTATCATAAAGCGTCAGTGTGCATTTGTGCTGACCTGCTGCAGTAGGCGTGTGGGTAGAAGACTCTGGTGCTGTGGGGCAGGCTGAGCCAAGCCTGGGCACAACCATCTGGACCTGTACCGTAGCGGTTCAGGGCACGGAGCATCAGTCGCTCCCTGGCCTTTGATAAGGGCATCAATGCCAAACACTCCTTAGCGTTACCTGGTACAGAGAAGCGCAAAGAAAAGAGAGGGGTACACAGATTCAGAGTAAAGGAAATGATTTCATTTGAGCAATTGCTGTCAGAACTGGACACCTTAAAGGTCCCATATTATGCTTTTTCTGGTTTTATATGCTCTTTAGTGTGTTTTCCAAGTGTCCTGTGCATGTTTAGTCACATCTATGTGCAAAAATTCAAAGTCCGCGGAAACGCGGCTTCTCCTACGTCCTCCTGTTAGCTGTAGCATTAGCTGCATGTAATGCTCGGTTCTAGCCCCCCTCGAAAAAAATTTGTCAGTCCGACTTGCCGAATTGTCAGTGTGAGATCACTGATCTAAGTCCATTGGCTCGTTGAAATTTCCGAGACGCGTGCTGAGCAACTGACCAATAACGACAGAGCGGATCGGCAGACCAATCAGAGCAGACTTGGCCCACGTGGGGTCTAACAGTGTGGGCTCAACAGAGTGCAGCTGACAGACTCAGAGCGTAGAGGGAGCAAGGAGGAGCAGTACATGAAAACAGACACTTTTTTCAGACTTAACTATTGTGAACGTACAAAAGTAGGTACATAGATTAAATATACCAACCCCAAAAAGGGCAGAATATGGGCTCTTTAACTCACAGGTCCTGGTAATCAGCTTTCATCTTATATCATCGTTGATCATTTCGAGGGGAAATAAGAAACAGTCAGTGTGAAACAGTCAGTCGCTCTCACCTGTTTGCAGGAAGTGTCTCTTAGCCTGACTCTGAGGATCATCCCCGCCTTCCTCAGGAGTGAAGAACAGACGAACAGCCCCGACCTAACACATAACATACATTCAACATTATCCAACAGCACCACACGAGAGCCTTACCGATAAATCAGCCAGCCGATAATGTCGGCCGATATTAGCACATCTGTGACTATCGGTATCAGCTACATTTATCGCAGATATGCGCTGATATTACGAGCTTTATTCACCAGTCAAACAGCATTTCATTTTAGTATCATTGCATTTCAATAGCAGTTCTCTTTCACCAGCAGAGGGCGCTATAAGGATTACAACAAGCATTATCACCCTGCATAGTGTCGAGCGCATATAAACGTACATGTGCAGTTACTTTACAATCTTGTCTTCATTATTTATCTTTTCCACAAGTGTTGGATAACTGCATTTTAGGGATCAACACAATACATGTGTATCTCTATATCTATCTCTACAGATCCAAGATAGATCTAAGAAAGGTATCGGACAACTTATCTGTATCTGATTTTTTCTCTCCCTAATATCGACATCGGATCCAGAAATTCACACCGCGTGAACGTCATGGTCATCATGTACATAATGGCTGTCTACTAGACTTACCATGTCCTCTTTGAGTAAAGCCAGCCCTACACAGTCAGACTGAACACTCTGCACGGCCCCAAACCTCTGTGGACCGTAGTAGTTGACAAAACCTCTGGCCTGCAAAGAACAAAAGAGAACATGAGTGACTTGTTTCATCACTTACATACGTCAGGTAAGACTGAGCAGCAGTGACACAGAAACAGCAAGCATCCACAATTTAAAGATCCAACTGATGAGTTGTTAATGTTCTTCACTGGTACAGAAAATCAACCACACGCTACTGACACCCCACAGTGGGCTTAAAGGCTGAATACTGTAAGTGGACTTTTCACTTCTGAAAGACAGAAATGAAGAGAAAAAAGGATAGCATTTTTGTTAACATGAATAAAACCTTGTAGAATACTTATTGTGCTGGTGCAAAAAACCTTCAGTTGTGATGTTGGAAAAGACAAAACTGTTTTATATTTCAGCTCTCGAGTAAAGGCACGCATGTGACAATGAAAGTAAACAAGTGTTCAATGTTTCATGTCGCAAGGGTCAAAAGAATATAAATACCTTCACGTTCTCCACCGCTTCTTTTATCAGGGCTGCCAGGCGAGTGTGTGTGTTTGCACCAGAGGAGTGCGTGTCGCTGGCCCCGTGCGCTCTCAGGTCTCGGACCACCAGGTCAAAGTGGTTCCCCTGCAGCCGCCCGAGCCTGAGAGGCTCGCCGACCGAGATGATCTGGGACAGACGCATGCCTCTCTTCTCGAACTCTGCCGCCTTCTCTTTTAACCTAGTGATGGGTCAGTGAAATAAATACGCATGTTAGGATGTCTCCGGATTTTGGAATAGGGGAAGAAAAAAAAAAAAAGGTTCCCAAATCAATCAGAAAGAAAACAAGAAGTACCGTTGAGGCGAGACCTTTTTGACCACCATGGACTGGTACGTGATGGCTCTCTTGTCTTTGATCCCGGCGTAGGTGAAATCTGACGGCAGGACCCCAAGAGCTGCAGCCATGTAGCTTATAGCCTCCAGAGTTTCCAGGTTCTCCTTACACAGAGTGAAAGCTGGAGGAGACACACACAAAGACATCAGAGCAATTTGAAGTATTCCTTATCTGAAATATTTCTCTTCAACTGCAGCATCTTGTGTGTGCTTAGATTTATTTATAAGTCAATTCTACTTCATACCAGTATAAACCTCCTCTTCCTTTCGGTCCTCAGTTGTCCTCTTCTTCGGCCTCCCTTGCTCTCTCAGCCTGACGGTGATCGCTGTAGTCCCCTGGTCGTTGAAGCTCTTCGCCTCCACCAGCTTCCCGAACCTTCTGCTCAGGAAGTGGTGCACCGTCGTCCTGTGCTCCTTGTTGTCATCAGGTCCAAACGTGTAAGACGAGCCCCTCACTTTGGCGTCGATGAACCTGAAGAAGTCCTCCGCTTCGTCTTCGGTGACGAGCTGGGAGAGCTCCCTGTAGTCCGGGTCTTCCCTCACCCTGATCTCCGGCTGGATGGTGACGGTCATGAGGAAAGGGAAGCGGTGTCTGACCGCCCGGTGGACGTTGGCTCTGTGGTGTTTGTCGGAGAAGTATCCCAGAGACAGCTCTTGTTTGGTTGTGTTTTCATCTTTGAGAGTCAACACAAACTGCTCGAGCTCTTCACTGACCGCCTGACCTAAAATCACACTTAGATCAAAGCTGCACGGACTGGGAATGGTGACATCTGCACCATAATCAGCATCATCGTCATTGTCCTGTGAGACTGAGTGTTTGTTTTCCCAGCGCTTTGCACTGGTTTCATTGTATTTGTGAGAGGAGGCACAGGCTGGCGGCTGTGTTTCTATGTTAACACACTGTCCACTGATGTCAATCTCTGTCACCACAAAGTCTTTGATTAAGTTTTTGATGCTTCCCAGGAACCCTTCATGGGTTGATATGAAGCATGCAGGGACGTTTGCAGCACCACTGTCCTGCTTCATGGTCACTTCATCCAAACACTGCAGAGTTTTCACCAAATGCTGTTTCTGAAAAGGACGTGAAATAAATGTTTGAATCGAAGCACAACTTAAAGTAGATTCGAAAGGTTTGAAAAGATGAAATGCGTCTTATTTCTGCTTATTGCCAGGTTATACAGCTAAACAAGCAGCGTGTTTGTTCAGGAATTTTGTATTAAACAATAAATCCTACCTCGTCTTCGCGCGGTACCCGCCGTAACAAAGAAAGTAACTCACTTTGAAGCATTCGAGTGGGATTAAGAATTTAAATCTGAAGGAATAACAATAACGTTTGTCTTTATCTCCACTCATTTATTCTCTATGCTCGCATGCGGCACGCAAACGAGAAGCTGTTGATGTAAACACAACAACGCTGAAACAATTCACTCCACTTCCGCATCATGTGACCATCATGTGACTTTTCTTAAAGGGGCCGTTACTATTTCGAAAAACCTCATTCGACCAGAGACTGTATACAGCTGGGATGGGCAACTTTGGTGACAGCAAGGGCCACATTCATTTAATTCTCACTGCCAAATTAAACGATTACAGTCAATTATGTCTCAAATTAACTCAACATATACCAGTGATCAAATATTATGATGGACATATTTCTGGTTTTCATGATTTCATGGCAGATTTCATCATGTTTTCTTCATGTTTCCAATTAATTGATGTGTAAAAAATTAACCTGAGGGCCACGTTGAGGGTTGATGAGGGGCCGCATGTGGCCCCCGGGCCGCCAGTTGCCCACCCCTGGTATACAGTATGAATTAAACATTATTTATATTAGATAGCCTCAATAGGAAACGGGGTTATGTCCTTCATTTGTAGAACGGTCTACTTCGCCAACACTACAAAAAGGGAAAGCCTAGAAATACAAAATATGAAAATGATGTTGAAAATCCTAATATTGTGTAAATACATGGTTTATCACACTTTGCTTACCTTGCCTTATTACACAGCTTTATTGGAAGATAATAATATAAATTGTTTATTTTCCACAATGATAATAATTAGCATATAATAAGACAAGTTTAATAGCTAGGTCCATTAAAATGCTGTTGAGCTTTAAATCAAGGGAGCCTAAAAACAAGAAATGTGAAGATGTCAAATTTTGTGACAATTGCAACAGATAACGTTGTCAAAAATGGTATGATTGTCCATACACTGAAATATCTTGGCTCTGTGTTGTTTTGTTATAGTTTTCATTTACCCTCTTGATCTGCAGTATTAATTAAATATGCTCTATTTAGAATCACTATTTTAATTATGGCTATAGTGAATGGGTTTTAAGTAAAGACATTAACAATGACTTATATCAGCAACTACTAAGCAAGATCCTCTTCCTTATCTATAACTGCTTGTATAAGCATTGTCGTTATACGACAATTACTACAACGAGAGCGTTTCCTGAGAAGTAGGCCAACCCCGTGGGTGTGTGGTTTACTGGCAGCACATGTTTTTAACTTTAGCCCTGTGGCTGAGTCTTATGTCATAAATCACTTTCCTGGAGAGTGGTTTTCTTTATCTGGACACACTGTCATCTTGGGAATGATACAAGTCTAACTTTCACTATGACACAATATTCAGAAGCAGGCTGATATTTGCTCTGTATCTTATCAACCTGCACAGTTAGTTATATGCGTAACAGCCTTGGCCTCAGCTGTCCCTGTGTTTTCTTGGGCCAAGCTTTCAGTGCAATCCTAACGCAGACGGTTATCTTGTCAGCATCTAATCACAATTATTAAGTTATAGCTTTAAACTGTGCACATTTCCTGACATTTTTAATGTCAAGACTTTTATTCCAAATCAGTTAAAGGAAGTCAATATAACCGTTGACCTTTTTGGTGAATAACCTTTTTTCTTCTTATCTTGAACCTCATCTTTTGACCTTTGATAATATAGCATTTTTCTTTACAGTAATTGAGATTTGAGTGATCATGAACTCCTACAAGAAAAGATGACCATATGAGGAATGTCGATTAAATTTGTCCAAGAAAAACACACCCCAAATAACCAGAGGATTGGGCTACAGTATGCTGTTCTTAACTCTTCTTGAGAAAAAAATGCATCATCCGCTTTTTGTTCTGAACGATTCCTGACAGAGTGAGACCAGAGGCGGCGGTCACTTTTCTATTGAAATCCTTGTATCATTTTTTGGTCGTTTAGTAAAATATTTTTCATAACTTCCTGCTAAACAAAACAAAATGTTACAGAGTGTGGTGTTCTTTGTTTGAGGTCCTGAAATGTCCCGTGACAGTGATGCCAAAGAACTTAATATGGAAGATGATGAATCCATTAGTTGACACAGCTGGAGCATCAGTATTGCTAACATGCCCCAGAGGAAAAAGAGAATTCATAAACACTGGGAGTTAGGGAGAACACAAAAAATGTCTGCTTGTGTATCTCAGAAATAAAATGCGTTAAAAGATTCTGAGGCTCTAACATTACAGCATGTAATTTGACTCGTATACATATATCTCGTCGTAATAGGTTGAGAGAATCTTCTGAGGGTAAAATAAAAAGATTAATAACACTCGTGTTACAGGGTAAAGAATGGAGATTTAGCAGCTTTAGCCTAGTTTATCTTAGCTTACCTTTGCACATGGATAATGCCTTTTTTATACAGCATTGTGTGTTGGAGAATAGTTGAGAAACAGCTACTGAAAAAAAGGCAAAAGTTGTTGTGTAAGAAAGGAGTTAAACACCATCACAGGTTTTTTTTTTTCAGGTTTTATTGCCAGTACTTCTGTGAGTGTTATTATGAAATACAAGGTTTCTGTCAGTGCTGGATGTTTCATTTCAGTTCTCATAACCGCTCTGGACTTCATTTTCATGACATTCAACTGTAATCATCTATTCATCAAAATGTTGCAATTATCTCTCTGGATTTTGAATGTGGTTGTGCAACACTTATTCCAGAGAACAGGCATGGTCCGAGCAGTTTCAGTAAATCAACAAGTTTTTGGCCATTTTCCTTCTTTCCGCCCACAAACATCCTCTGGCCCACAGCCTGCCTCTGTGCATTCATTCTTCGATCACCATATCTCCCTGTAGAGTTCAAGCCACAATCTTCTGACAATAATTCACTATCACACATGTAAAGTAAATGTATGTATCTGTGAATCATTTACTAATCTTTCCTGATTAGAACAGAGATGGATGGATAGATATTAGATATACTTTGAATGTGTGGGTGGAACCCTGAGGAGAGGCAATGCAGAGCGAGACAAGTTCCATTGTTCTTCCAATGGCAGACAATAATGACTTTATTGGGGTCTACACAGCAAGTTGAGTCTACACAGCTCTTCCTGTTGGAAGGAGTTTTCTTTCAAATCCGTTGTCCAATCAGTCTCTTCCTCTCTCTGTTTGGTTACATTTTTAAGACTTCTCTCATTTGTAAGCCTTCTCCTCATCTCCTCTTTCTTTACTCATTTTCCTCACATATAAAATAAAGTCAGCAGCATAAACTCAGCTCAATACAGAACGATGCATCATGTCCTTTTGTGTCCTTATTGTCCATAAAGACGTTTATAGTTTTGAATGTAGAGTACGTCTGCCCAACATCATGGGAAAAATGTGCATATACATTTTTCAATATGCTATGATGTTATAAATAAGGTGTGATGTATAAACAGGTAAACAATTCATAATAGCAATAAGTCCAAAAATTCCTCCCGCTGCTTTGTCGGCGGTGTATATGTGTATGAATAGAATTAGTTACATCTGATGGTCACTTTTCATAGCAGCCATGCCCAGTCACTCTATAGGAGTGACCTGCGGTGTAAAAGCACTTTAACACTAGAAAGACCAAGGCAGTCATTTTGACTGTTTTTTAATTTTTCAATGTAATAACTTACTTAAAATAAAACCCATGTAACTACAGGACCATGACTTTTCCTAAATGTGTCTGTATTTTATTTTTAGCATTGTTATTTTAGCATTGTTATTTTATCAAAAACACAAAACACAAAAGAGTTTTGAGTATCCATAGTGGTCATATTGACTGCATGCATTATAGCCAGTGTATCATTTCAGTATTCGTTACTTTTTCCCGCTCTTGAAGGTAGAGATGGTCGATATGGGAAAAATATCATATCACGATTTTTTTTGGGCAAAATCACGATTTTATCACGATTTTTTTCATACTGTTCTTTAGACAAATTTGTAAGTTGCTGAACAGTTCAACCAAACTCATTTACCTGTATAATGTTTTTAAATGCACAAAAACGGCACTGACAAGTTTAATCTATTTGAAAAACATCTTTGTAGGAGGTCTGGAGGTCTCTCACCCAGAACATCTTTAGCAACAGAAATGTCTTTCCCTCAATTTGATCAACATTTATGCACAATTTGAAGGTTTTCCTCACCACTTTGAAATTATGATTTAGTTATGTGTCCTCTTTTTATGTTCATCAGGAACATTTTCACGCAGTGATGCATTCATTTAAAAACATGTAGACTTCAAGTTCTTGTGTTTCTGTTCTATTTTAGCCCTGCAGAGTTCCTACAGCTGAAGCTTCATATCGGCTCTGCAGCCTTTGTTGTTTTTATGACATCATTGGACTAACTTTAGTTTTGTTTATATATAATCAAACATAATACAGAATGTGTTCATTCATTCTGTGACACATGATCAAAGTAAGTTTTACTGACAGAAGAGTTTAATTCATAGAGGGGGCGGGACATTGTTGATTGACAGACAGACAGTCACCATGGTTACTCACTCTCACCTCCCTGCTGCTTTGTAACGTCGTTTAGTGTAATCCCTATGAATTCAGTTATCACAGCAGGTGAGCTTCGGGTGGAGAAGCTTGATAAGTAACTTTTAAAAACTGAGAGAGAGCAGAAAACACCAACAGCAACATTTTAAACATTAGGGTTAGCCAATATCGCCACTGACTGTCTGAGCTCCGCTCTGTCTGTCTGTCTCTGACTGTTAACGTCTCTCCGTGTCGCTACCTGAGATGTAGGCTAATCTTAACTGTGCACACTATATATATATATATATAAGTTAACTGTTGCTCACGGCGTGTCGGTTTGGAAAAATATCAGAACAGTTGCATATAATCGAGATGGAGTTGTTTTTGCGGACTTTACTTTTAAGTTTCGTTTTCACCGCTGCGGAGCAAAAAAGGAGGAGACGAGTCTGTGTCGGAGAATAAACTGCAGAATGATAAAATAAACACATTAGCCCGGTTCTACGATCTCTCTGCTTTGGCAGATCGTCAGCAAGTTAAAATCCTTCACGATCTGAAATCGTTATATCGCCCACCACTACTTGAAGGTGCGCATCGCTGTTGCCTAGCAACTATTGTTTGTAACGCTCGAGCCAAGGAGGAAAGAAAGCTTACCCGCCTAAAACCATATAGAAAGAATAGGAGACATACATTTGAATTAATCAACATTGAAAAGGCAGAATAGAGTAAATTAGGATCTGATTTAGAACCGAATAGAACGAAATGTCAGGAAGGAGGAGGATTGCTGCCACAGAGGCTTTAGCCATGCTCCAGAGCCTTGATGAGGCAGAGTCTGATGGAGGTGCAGGTTCGGATACGGAAAGTGATGTCTCCTGGTCTCTCGAAACTTCATCTGACACTGGCTCTGAGATTGAACCTGAGAATGATACAGAGATCATTCCCATTCGCAAAAAACGCTGGCTGCTGTTCCTGTGGATGTCGATAAACTATTCAAATTCATTAGAATTTAATGTTTGTGTCCTGAAGTTTATTATACCTTTCACAACATTACAGATCCATTTATTGTTATATTTGATATTAATTATTGAAATGATATGCAAATAATTTGTAAACACTCAAAATGACCGCTATGGCCTTTCTAGTAGTGATAGAATGCCGGTTGTTCTAGTGTTAAGTAGTCAGAAGACTAGAAAAGCACTATACAAGCTCAAGTTCATTTACCATTTATATGCTTGCTCCTCACCTTTAACACAATACTCATGTTTGGAGCAACTTGAAACAAACTCAAATAAAACCAAAAGCATCCCCACTAAATTAGCACCAATTCATCTAGGTATAGCAGGCAGCTAGCTTTAGCAACATATGTCTCCATCAAAACGGTGTTAGAGCATGCCTATTATAGGCTTCATTCACACTGCAAGCTTTAGTGCTCTATTCTGATTATTATTATTTTTGGGGGGATTTGCTGTTCACTTTGCTTTTTTTTTATAATGTGGCCTGTATCAGACTCCTGTGGGAATCCACATATGTGTCCCAAATTTGAATTTGAAAAGGTCTGATGCCATGTTTCTTGTGCTGTTGTCGTTAAAAATGAAATTAAAAAAAACAAAACATAACATTCAGTTATGTTTTTAACACACACACACACACACACACACACACACACACACACACACCCACACCCAGTTCCACTTCCCACAAATGGGAGGTCTCAAATGTTTCTTTCTTCAGGTTCATCCATGTTATTGTATAACATGTATAAAAGCTGTGAACCACCGAGCGCCACTCACAGTGACTCGCGATGGGGCGAGTGAACGTGTGGCTGAAGAGGAGTTACGTTATCACGTCAAGTCTGATCGCGGTGAGTGTTCTTCTTTGAGATGTCTTTTCGGATAGGCTGTTTAATTCCACAGATCACGTCGCGCTCAGTGAACGTAAATCAAGGAAAGTCGTATCTTGCTTTCTTTGTTGGGTTTGGCTCTGCAGCTGAACCTTGTTGAAATAAGGAAATAAGGTTACTTATTTCAGAAAGTTCAAACGTGTGGGGAAAAAGCTCTGGATGAAATGATACAGGGAAAATAAAAAAGATGTCAACAGGAAATCATAAGCAACATGATAGAAGTATAGGCCTATTTCTAAATTCAATTAAATACAACTTTTTGGTGCCCAGGGGGCAATTCAAAGGCACACAGAGCCGTAAATGATCTACAGTGCAGGTAGACTAAAACATTAAACTAAAAGTATGAAGTGTCAATTTAAATACAAAAGTTCAAATACAAAAGAACAAAAGTTCAAATAGCCTACAAAAAATAAAAAGAGTAGAGACAGAAGTGGTGATCAGACAAACAGATGTGAACAGAACTATATGCAGTAAACAGGAAATAAATATATATACACAGAGTTATGTGCAAGAAGGCAAGTAGTCTACCAAATGATGAAGTGATAGTGGTGCATTGCGAATAAAGAACAACAGAACTAAATATATACAGAACTGTATGAAAAGATAAACACTGAATGAATAAAGTGATAATAGTGCAATGGTGCATTAAGATACAACAGGAATAGAGTGTAACCAGAGCTGTATGAAAACTGAAATAAGACAGAATAAAGTGATGTAGTGCATGTAGACCAAATAAAGCAGAAGGCGGTTATACTAGAGGTAGATACTAGATAACTAAATGGCTAATAAAACAAGTAATTTGCTAATAGTTCATCATGTAGTGACCACAAGTAGACTAGCCATTTTATTTAATAATAATGAATGTCTCACTTCTAGTTTTAAGAATCCTGAGCAACTATGGAACAAATTCAAAGCTGATCAAACTAGGCCTGTATCAGTGAAAACGCTATAAATCAAAATAAGAATTGGCAATGTAGTATTAGCCTTCACGAACTCCTCTTTATTGCGCAAGCATGTAAATAGTATATCTCTGTCCCACCTTATCTTCTGACGCTTATCTGCCTGCTGGCTTTGTAAACAATAACTGACCCTGATTCAGTTCAGAGGTCCAGAATGTCATCGATGAATTAAGTGGTGCCGGACTTCATGGAATAGAAATCAGCTTTATCGAGCTAGCTGTTCATATTCGTCTGCTTCCACTTGTTGGTTTTTATTAGATCTTTCTGTGAGTTACCACCTGCTGTTTGGAAAAGTCCTCACATCCCCTCCACTTCATAAAGGAGGGGATCTGCTTGTTTGAGTAACCATAGGCCCAGATCTAATATCTGTTCTAATGGCAAACATTCACTTATAAACACATTATAATACACTTACAAAGTGCTTTACAATAAAAATAAATAAATCATATAAAGTAAGGAAGGCAGATAAAAATAAACTGGTAAAATCAACGAAACTCGTAAAATCGAAGAGTCACCAACAATAGGGTAGTCAGTTAGAGAGAAATTTAGGAAACGTTCTCTGGAAAAAAAAAGTATTTTTCTGCTGATCAGATTTTTTTCAGGCAGCTTGAGTCAGAGCTTCGATGCTTTTACTCTGAATATTATGTCACTCCTGGTTTTTAGCGTTGACTCAGTAACACATTAAAGACCTCTGCCCGAGGATCTCAGGCAGTGTATCAGTGTAAACAATATTCCAATATTTTTTGATCACTATCAGCTGTTGGACAAACTCCATGCTGTCAGCTTTTCTGTTAAGTATTGTGGTTCAACTCTAAACTCCACAACAGAAGACACAAAATGTGTCGTGATACACAGTTTAGTCACAATGAATTGATTGATTGTAGAATATTTGTGGGATCTCAATAATGAAAATAAGTGGCAGTTTACGCTCCGAAACTTTTGAATGATAATAATTGAGTGTGTTGCTGTCGTTGCAGATCATCAGCACCCTGCTGTTAGGCTTGACTGTGTTTAGCCATGGAGCCCTCCACAAGGATGAAGAGGTAACACATGCACCTACATCAAACCTCAGTCTCACACTGTGACTGTTTATATTCTGCTTCTTTTACATGACATACCACTACAGGAATCTTATCTGAAGGATTTGAATTTTCTAGTCTTAATTATTGGGTCGACTCAAGAAAGTAAGTTACAAGTGTGTGATGCCTGATTTTCATACTGCGGCAATGAAATGAATGGATACAAACGTAAAGTGCTGTTTACCAATATCTATGGTTTTTGTACTTGTGGAGTTAAATTAGCTTTATTTCAATTGCATGCATGTTATGCTGACTTTTTGAACCAATGACATCAATTAAAAAGGTGCATGACGATAAGAAAATGACATATCAGGCACATTTTTTGCACAGTGCACGAATGCCAGCTCAGAGGATTGGACTCTTCCCTTTTTGCCAATCCCTCTGACCTGCTCCTGTGTTTGTTTTCTCCGCAGATAGAAGAAATGCTAACAGGCCTACATGGCATGTACGCTGTTTCCCTCATTCCTCTGCTCTTGAGTATCATCGGTTTGTATGGCGTCTGCAAACAGAAGAAATGGGCGCTCATTGTGGTGGGTCAAGAATTAGAGAAGTTATTATTTAAGTGGCACTACCCTTAATAAAAGTAGAACTACTATCAAATAACTCTGAATATGATTGCTAATGCTGACTTGTGTGTTTCAGTTTGCGGTGGGATTTATCGTGGGCATCCTGTTCCTGACTTTTTGCGGTATTCAAGCACTGGTCGAGCTCCCTGAGGTATTTCAAAGTTAACTTGCCACTGCAGTATCGTTAGTAACATAATTGAAACGTCCTCTCTCAAAGCAGTTGTTCTAGTTCTGGTAGATTTCCTGTCACGGCATGCACTCAGTCAGGATAACGCTTGCTGCTTGAATCTTCCTGTAATTATCATTTAAAATGAAGACCAATGTCACCTACGAAGACCTGCAACAGCGTTTGTTTCGAACACTTTATGATAAACAACAAAGAAATGCAACCCTTCAAAAAAAAAATGTGTTCAACTGTGATAGTTTTCTATGTCCTTTTGTTCCTGCAGATGGCTGAACATGTAGAAACAAAATTCCAGAGTTATGTGCCATTGTCTGACGCAAATGATCGTATTTCAAACGCAATTAATGAATTCCAGACGCAAGTAGGTAACCCTGTTTGTGCACTACTGTTCACTTCATGGTGATTCACTTTATGTAGGATGCATTAGGATTCTTATGATGTTACAGTTTCACTCCATGTCTACTAATTATCCATCAAACTTCTTTCTTCTCAGTATCAGTGTTGTGGGCTAGGTCAGGGCTACCGTGACTGGGGCCAACAGTTTCCAAATTCCTGCCTGTGCACTGAAGAGTCCACTAGTCCATGTGTGAGTACTCTATTAGCAAACTTTGCTTGACCCTTAGACATACAGCACTCATTGGTAAAACACATTTTCAATAGCATATGTATAAATGCTAACACGAAGTAACTAAGTTTGTACATATAGTAAACATTTAACCTTTAAGCTAGCATCATGCTAGCTTGAAATGTTCTTGTACTAAGGTTAGGATCAGACTACAGGAGTTTTGGGTCATTTATCCCTGATTGAATCCTCCTGGGGATCTAAAGAGGAATCTGTTACAGATGTTTGGCTAAGACTTTCTGGGAATGGAATGGGTTTTAACTTCCAGATACAATCTTACAACACCTGAATGTCCCATTAAATCAAAACACATTTGGTATTAAGAATTCAAATTCTGAATAATTACATCATAACTTCCAATGCTTGACCACAACAGCCGGCTGAAATTTTTAAAGTAACAGAAATGTTCAAATCTTGTAAAAAAAAAATAATAATAATCTGTGAAGATTTTCCTCATGTGCATGATGAATGAACGAAATCTTTAATGCCCCTAGGGGAATTTGCCTTGTGCCAAGAGCATAAAAAAAACACATTTTTTAAAAATCTTCTTGGATTTTATTACTCCTGTAGCCTCAGCCTGACCTCAATGATGTTCTCCTCTATTAGTTCACTAGTACCTATTACCATTCATCTTGTTGATTCATGCCGGTGTTTTCTAGGAGTTAGCACCTTGGAGTGGCAGTCTAACGCTGAGAGGCACTGTCAAGCCCATAAGGATTTATAAAGAGGTAATGGAAAATAAACGATTGAAAATGTTGATTTCTATGGTTTTGATTGATCATATCATTAATGACATTCTGAGAACTGAATCTCAACTGCAATGCAAGAATACGCTTGTCTACATCTCTGCATAGATACAGTATCTGAATTCAAGTCACAGTACTACATTTCAAATGCTTTATTTCAGGGGAATAAAATAGATAAAAAACCATAAAAAATGCCTTTTGTTGAAAATGGACAAACGTTATACTTTAAATGAATGCAATCAAAAAACCTCAAGATTCAAGACTTTAATTTGAGAAGTGTCTCTTTGGGATGCTTCTGACATCAAATGGTTAACAAATGACGAGTTGGATTGTGAAAGCATTTCCACTAAAACATTCTTTAGAAAAGAAAAGTGATTTCCCCCTCTGATGCAGGACAATATACTTTAACTCCTCATCACTTGCTTACATGCTGTTACCAGTTCAACCACATGAGATTATTTTCTATTACTGATTTGAAATTTTAAGTGTGGAGTAACTCCTCCCTGAATCTCATTGAATCTGCCTGAACTCTTTTGAACTCTCTTGTTTTGTTAATCTACAAATATATTTACATGGATGATCTATCTCAACAACTGAACGGCTGGAAAACTGATTGTGTGTTGGGATAGGGATAAGGACCCCATGAGGATACTATAAAAAAAACCTGATGGACTAGTGCAAGTGAACTACTTTGTACGAAAGGTGTTAACACTTTCCAGGCTGTTATGAGAAACTGCTGACAAATCCCAGTCATAGTTCTGTGAGATACCAGTCATCCCTGTGGAAACACTGGTACAGCTGTATAATATTGGTGGTGATTTGTCTGTTTGTCTTTTGACCTTGTTTGACCATCTGTTTTCTAATGGACTCCTGAGTCTGCCAGTAATGATGATGATGTTATAAAAAAAACATTACACTGATCGATCCACTCTCCTGTTTCAGTCGTGCCTTCCACATCTGATCGCTTATCATGCAGTTGCAATGAATTATTTGTTGGGCATGGCGCTGGGAATCGCATTACTCTGGGTATGTACAGTCAGTCTATATGAGTCAATAATTATTGTATCCACCTACCCACCTTTCTACCTAGCTACATACCTCCACTGGCTGGTATTTATCCACCAGTACTTTTCCAGCTCTTTTGCCACTCAGATGTTTTATTTACTTACTATTTGCTTTGCTCTTATCTTTCCAGCTAACCTTTATTCATTCATTCCAAACTGAGGTTTAGGGTTTAAGCTCAGACATAGCAACACATTTTTCACCCTGGGTTTTGCCTCTCAGGTGGTATACAGTTTGTTGGGACTAAATGACACCACAGACTGTATTAAAAATGGACATAGCTGCTTTGATGTCATGTCACCCATTGGTTTGTCAACTGCCTTTTTCAAAAGCAGCAGCCGTGGTTGTTTTTTGTGGAGCTAAATGTGACCATATTTGGACTAGAAGGTAGCGCCTTTGAGAAGCGAGGGGTGAGCAATATACAAGGTTATCTAAGATATACAGTCTCTGAGCAATGGCTAAATGAAAAGCTGGAGAATTTACTAGTTTATTGTCATTTTTCACTCATAATAAGATTCTTGCAGTGTAGGTTGTTATAACCGTCTCCAAATTTTGGGTTATTTTTTTAATGTAACGTAAACAATCTCTCTTAGCAATATAGACATAACACATGAATAATGTGGATACAGGCGACATCTGTACATGGTTCAAATGAAGGCTGATATGAGACAGAAATCTTTTTTATGTTTTTTAAGAAATTTGTGACTGACAGAAGTAAAAACTTAACCCTCCCACTTTTTCTCACACTTGAATACGGTCCCTAACTCACACTCAGATTGGCCCTGATGGACTGTGTTGGTCTTGAACTGGCTAGGATTTAAACCAAGCATCCTATCTTACCTTGTTTGACACCAGCTATACGGCAATAGCTCTCTTTCACAGCAGACATTTCGACACAAGTCTTAATAAAATAAATGACAGCTCTGCAGCAGCTGTCATTTATCTGATTTTGACCCTCTGTCCCTGCTTTTATCTGGCTTTTCTGCCACCCTCCCTCCAGCTCCCTTCAATAATCTATAAACAACTGCTGAAACACCATGAAATGCATTGGAAATAAATAACCATGTCTTCTTTATTGTCTTTGTAGCTATTGCCAGTGGTGCTGTGTATCCTGATCTTGTGCCGGCTTAATCAGAAAGAGAAAACCCAGACAGTGGTCTACAGTCCAGAGGCAATGTCAGGAAACTACATCACTCTCTTAGACGCTGCAGACACAACCTGAGTTTGATTTTCAGGCTGCTTTTCATGTCAGCAAATTTTGCCATGAAGGTTTTGGGACCCATTGGAAACGATGGGATTGGGACACAATGTGGAGCATACTCAGATACAGCAAGTTCCCTCAACAAAGTTAACTGAGTGGAACTTTATGTCTTCATAATTTCTATTGGTTGTTTGTTTTTCAAGCATTGAAACCTTGATTTCAGTCATCTCTGACGACACCTGCTTTTATTCTCCGCACCAATGAATGTGTACTTTGGAGAAGAGGTAAAGGTATGCACTAATACAGACAAATGTTTACTATTTGAATGTGTAAAAGCTTTAATAAAAATGTATGATTGCCTCCTGTGGTCTTGTACTTTTGTGACTTTTCTTTGGTATTGTTTCCAACTTTTTAATTACATGTTTTTTGAAGAAGTTACTGCAGTGTTTTGGGCCATTTTATTTTTTGATGCTAATATGATTTCAGTGGAACATCATATTAGTGTTGCATGGCACTACTATGAGGATGTTCTTGTGTTCTGTTCAGATGCAACTTATTATAGGCTAATTGTTTTACAATTTTTTTTTGGGGGGGGGGGGGGGGGTGCCAAAGAAGAAAATCAAAATGCATAAAGCGCTCTCTCTCCTTAAACAGCATTTCTGAAGCTTGACTTCAGGTCACTACCTCATCCCATACATAAAAGGAGAATATAGCCTTTAATATGACTTAATCAGCTGTGTAAGCTCTATGGCAACATCACACATGCAAATGTAGGCTTTTTATATTTGTGATGTTTGTATTGATTTTGCTAGACATGATAAAGATAAGGAACAAGGATTTTATGCATATTATTAAATATAGGCTTCACCTAAAATAGAAGGGGATTGCCGCATTTTTTCAATAAAAAATTATAATTTCGTTAGTAAATAAAAAGAAAATGTTTTGCATTTAATGAGTATGTTATTACAATGAAAGTTACGGTGTCATAAAAACATGCAGCCTAATGTCAACAGTCATGGAACTAGTCTACTTTAACATGAGGGACGTCTTCTTCGCTGTTTTTTCCATTATAAACTTTATTTAAATCCACTTTTAAAACATTAATGAGACACCTGCACCATCCTCCAAGTCTCCAGCCCCACCCTTCTAATTTCTAACTTGGATTGTTGGTCGACAGTCTTCAAACTGGAAAACGTGTTGGGGACTTTCTCCTCCCAAACAACACTGACGGGAAGGTTCTCTTTCTCCAGATCTGGTTTCTCTCTCTGTCTCTTTCTCCGTGTGGCATGTGGATGTAAGAGAAGGGAAAGCTTTGACAATTATTGCATCCATTGCTCTCGACCTCCTCTGAAACAACATGGGGAGAGTGAGCGTGTGGTTGAAGCGGAGTTACATTATCGTGACAAGTCTGATCGCGGTGAGTGTTCTACTCAATTTTACATTTTAAAATTGTAAACAATTATAGGCTAGGATACATGGATACATGGATGGACTAATGGGTGTGTTCGCCTTTTATTATGGTCACATTCATGCCAACTCCCATATTGGAAACAAACAGTGATGTTCAGATTCTAAACTCAATTTAGTTCGACTTAAGATATCTTGCTTTATTGATTCATCTGGAATTAATTATTGCTTGAATCCACGTCTAGCTATACTCTGTCTGGTTCAAGATGTCTGCTGGTCCTGATGCCTCTGTAGCACTAATTCTACATTATTGTAACGGCGCTTCTTGGATGATGTTGATTATCCTCAGTTGTCTTGCCGTTAACTATCACACTAAACATACTTAATTAAAGATATATCTTCGGGTGTGGGTAAGTAAAAGCACGGGGACAACTTCTGCTGTGCGTCTCATACTTTTAATGTCCGTCCATAACAGAGCATGACATATCAAGACTGAACAACAACAACAACAGCGACACCTTACTTGTCTTAAAGCAATATCACTCCTCCAACCGTAACCATGGGTAACCTTAAAGGCACAGTGCATCATATCAAACAGATACTCTTGTAAAGTACAAATTGTAAATATAAATGAAATTAGCATTAAATCAAATAATGTATATTATCTCAACCTGAGAAAAGTAAAGATCTATAAAATAAAACTTCACAAAAATAAATCTCATCTCCATCTTACGTTATCAAAGAAGACATTAACATTGACACGGTTAAAACTGCTTGCTCTGGCAAGACTAGTGGACTCTGGCTTTCTCAATGACAGCATTGGATGCCTCTTCAAAAAGGTTGTGAACCACTCAGCAGTGGCTTGTTGTGGCACTTTTAATTGGCACCCACAGCCAATTTGTTGACCTCTCTTGGTGACAGCTCGAAGTAGATGCCAGCTGACTTAATGATGAAATGAACCAGTTGGATCTCCTCTGCCTAGGCTGAACATAGCCCACCACTGATGTTGGCATGGTCATCTGACCCTCAATTTCTACGGATGTCATCTTTTGACAGTAGCGTGTGAGGGTCCTGTAATTAATGCTGAAGTCTTTGGCAGTACTCCTTATTGACTTATTTTCACGTTTTACCTGCCTCACTGCCCTTAATATTATTTCAGCTGGTGTACTGCCATTGTCGGTCTTTTGTTTATAATTTTAAACCATTTTAGCAGGCTTCCCTTCTGTCCTTCTTTATGTTCTTCCTTCTGCTTGCATATACATACAAAAAAATCATTTCATCAATAAATAGTTTTAAAATTAAATGCTTATTAAGCATCCTCCTGTATATTTTTCCCGTTTTGTGGCCACATCATTGATAACAATTGAATTACTACTAATAATACTTTGTGAAGCCGTAGCCTATATCAACACACACATTGTTGTTTACATGTTGCATAGCAAAGATTAACTTTAACAGCTAGAAAAGTTGGCTTCTGCAGTTGGAAAATGTTGTAATATATGTATACTGAGACAAAATCACTGAGACAACTTGCCCCAGAGTGACATGTGTGCTATTGCTAGCTATGCCGCAAGCTAGCTTTAGCGCAGGACTTTGGTTCAGGTATCAAAATAAACATTTTCTCTCCTCGATTCTGTGTAAAATATTCCCAATTGAGCATACTTACTAATCAAATGTTTATGGCGTAAAATGTACAATTACGTTTTTTTACTTTAATGTTGGAAAAATATCAAAATTGTTCTCACCTCAAATTTCAGTGTAAGTAGCAGAATGACTTCAGAACTGTAAGTTGCACATTCAACGGTTATAATTCTAGACAGCGCCATCTGGTGGTAGAGATATAACCAGTGTGACAACATGCCCCGTTCTCCCCTATATTTAGTATAAAATATCAGAAAATAATGGGCGGAAAAAATCCCTTTTGTGGGATTGATAGATGAATTTGTCATGGTTTAGAATTGCTGTTTCTGAAAGGCGACATGTTCATATTTGTAACTGGAATTCTACAATAAAGCTTAAAAAAAATCTTCAGAGATGAATCAATTATCAAACAGCCTCATTTCTGAGGAGTTATATTTTTTTCCCCCTTTTTTATCTTAAGATCTTATATCACCAGATGACATGAAAGCCCAAATGAAACAAGCAAAAAAAAGCATCAACATGTACACCTATAATTAAGCCTTCAGTCTTCCTCCTTGTTACGTGCCCTAGTTTTGTTTGTGTTTTCTCTCTCTCCTGTGTGTGCTCCCCAGGTGTTGCTCCTCAGCCTCAGAGTGCCCAGCATCACCTGTGGCTAATTACTAATCAGGGGCAAACTATAAAGAGCAGGAGAGGAGGCTGCCAGTTGCCAGTGGGTCGTTGGACTGAGTGTGTATTGGACTAGAAATTTAGTGTGAGCCTTCTGTGGAAGCGTTGTGTTCCGATTAAGGCCTTATTGTTCATATCTTGAGTGTTAGTTTTGAATTGGCTTCTCTTTTGTTTTGTGTTTTTTAGAAGAAGCTTGTTCTGTGTTGCACATTTTGATTTAGTTTGTTAATAAGTCATTTTAAACTTTGCTTATATTTAGTTCCTATTTCTTTTCCCTGGGTTTTAATTTATCGTTACTCCCCTCATCCCCTAGCCATCTTGGGGAACGTAACACTCCTCCTCTTCCTCACTTTGATTTTCACACGGAGCCGTTTATGGGAACCTTATTATGCAACATGTGGTTTGGCTTGTTTGTGTGTCCCTGTAGGTGTGTTATAACTGTCACTGTTGTTCTGCGAGGCTCCCTCTCGTGTTCATAGAAGCACCATATAGCTTTACCTTCTTTACGTTCCGTGAGAGCAGCAGACCTCCTCTTCATGACTCAGCCAGAGCTGTCCCAACAGTGACAGATTTAATAGAACTGATAAGCACACGCGATGTTATAAATCATTTGCTATGACACTTTCATATTGTTTTGATTGTTGCTTTGTAAAAAAATGTAAAGACTTAGCTTTGGGCTTCAGGCTTTGATCTTAATTTGTTGTTTTTTTTACCTTGAGTAATCCACAGATTTGTGATTCATAAAAATGATCAGTATTTGCAGCCCTTAAAAAAATATTGTGTTGCTGTCGTTGCAGATAATCGGCGTCCTGCTGTTAGCCATCACTCTGTTTAGCCACATATACCTCCGCAAGGATGAAGAGGTAACACATGCACTAACTCTAAAGAATACTAACCCAGTCAGTATCCACCTATGAATCTGTATATTGACGGATTATATCACAAAACTAAAGGGATCCTGAGGATTAGAATGACTTATAGCCTATGCATTCGATGACTATTCACAAAACAAGAAAGTAAATCAAAATCTGTGCAACCGGCATCCAATCAGACGCAGATTTGAAGTATTTATCATTTTGGAAAAAGTTTAACCTTGCAAAAATGTATGGACATTTAACCAGTGTTTTTTTTTTTCTTCATACTTGTTGAGTTAGCTTAATTCTAAATGCACACATGCATTGATACACATGCATTTCCAATCGCCTGTTTTGAAGCTGGACAATAAAAATAAAGGATTTAAAGTCCAAATTGGACCAACCATATCAAAAAATGAAGGCTGAAACAATCGTTGCAAGTTTGCATTGAAAAAAAACATGACAAATACTGCTCCATCTATGTCAAGCTAAACTCCCCTCCGCATACACATACTCCAATCTGGACGTCAGTATCAGCTGCAGGATTTAAAGATGACATTTCAGCCACTTTGTGCATAGTGCATTCATGCCAGCTAAGAGGATTGGACTCTTCACTGTTTACCAATCCATCTGACCTGCTTCTGTGTTTGTTTTCTCCACAGATAGAGACTATGCTAACCGGCTTTTATGGCATGTACGTTCATGCCCTCATTCCTCTGCTCTTGAGTATCATCGGTGTGTATGGCGTCTGCAAGCAGAAGAAGTGGGCGCTCATTGTGGTGGGTGAAGAAGAAGGGAATAAAACAAAACCTTTAACTGTTCCTCATAATTAATGTTGTAGAACAACTATACAGTACTGTGAATGTGAATGTAAATGCTCATGCCCATAAGTGTGTGTGTGTGTGTGTGTGTGTTTCTCTGTGTGTGTTTCAGTCTGCAGTGGGAATGATCCTCTGCAGCCTGTATCTGATTGTTAGTGAAATTGGAGTACTGGCTGTGCAACCTGAGGTATCATAAAGTTCAATTTGAAAGGTTTTCTTCATTTCTCTTTTTAGACCCTGTACCAAACTCATACAGAAACAGACACTGAAAAGTAATACATAACTACCAGACAGGAGCTTAAAGCCTCATTACCGCTCTACCGTTGATATCATTTCAACTAGCAGGAAGCAGGAACATTTCATGCTGACCTTCTTTGTCTGTCAGTTACAGTTGCTATACTGTACATATGATAAGCCAAGTGCAAGGATTCTCACATTTTCAATAACTGTTATAACTTGAGGCATTTTAGATCTGAAATACTGTTCAATTGCCCTTTTGAACTTTGTAGGAACTACATTTTTAACTTTCTGTTGTTTTTGATTTGTTGAACTAACAAAATGAACATTGCCCTCTCTCTTCCGTGTTAGTTGTCGAGACGTATTTAATTCTGTTCTATTTGCAGTTGTCTGAAGATTTAAGGATGCGCTACCTGAGTTTGCTGCCCTTGTCTAACGCTACAGAAGGTGATCTAAAAGCCGTCCATGGAATAGAGAAGCATGTATGTAGCCCTGTCTTAGTGTGTGTATGCATTAATTCAGTTGAAAATTATTGTTGTAGAGCACTATGGCTTTCAGAAGCAGTTTTGAGTACCTCAATTCAGATGCAGTAATAGTTTGAATAAATACATATATATGTATATATTTTTTTATAGTTACAGTGTTGTGGACTGGATCGGGGATACCTTGACTGGGGCAACAACATCACAGAGTCCTGCCTGTGCACTGAATGGTCCATCAATCCATGTGTGAGTGGGAAAAAAAAATCTATTTTTGCGCCAAGCTTTTTTTGTAGTAGGTCCCATTGATATATAGTATTCATTGGTAAAACTGTTTATCATTGTCATCACCCATTGGTTTTTGACGAGGTGTTGTGAAGCCCAATGATGGTAGCCCCAATTTTAAAAACAATGACTCCAACAAACCTTTGCTAAGAGGTGGAGTCATATAAATACCTTGGCTGCTAAAACACATCCATCTAGCCCCTGTAGCTCGTCATCTATAGTTAGCATAATGAAAAACCAAGACATGGCACAAACAAAGTTAACGGTTAAAGGTCAATAAAAGGATTAAACAAAAGTGAAGTCTAGCCTCCTGGCAAACAGCTACAAAGCCACCAACTGTCAGTCAAATCATGCAATCGATGCATTATACAATCAGAATTATGCATAATTATTTACCCTAATACAATCAAAACTGGAGATTATTAAAGACAAATCATCATCCCCACTACAGTTTTTACAAATAAGGAAATGAGCCATAGAGATAAAAATCGTTTCTTGAACCAGACTTTAGACATGTTCATTTCTGCTTTAAGATGAACAGCTTCATATGAACTCCAATGGGAATAGTTTGACTTTTGGAGCCAGCCTCAAGTGGACAATTGAGGAACTGCAGTTTTTTTAGCGTTGCTTAATTTTTCATCACCGGAGGTTGTTACTTGAGAAGAATGCTACTATGCAGTAACTAAGCCAGAAAATATAGGAAACATTCAAATTTCTTATCATTATGGTAGCTTTAAATATTTTTCTCTAAGGTTGGGATCAGACTACTGAACTCAGGGATTTATTCCTGATTCAGTTTTCCTGAGAAACTGAAGATATCTGGTTTGGACTCTTGAAAGATGTTTTGGCCAGGTTTTTCAGATAAAGTCAGGGGTTCAGCATACAGATAGATAACTTTAACATTTAATATACAAGATTGAAAATCTGAAAAAAAATTGATGGTGTTGGAAAGAAACAGTGAAGATTCTAGCACCACTTACTGTAGATAGCATACTACATTTGACAAAAAGAATCACAGGTCATTTCTTCCCTAAAGACAGAAGCCTTTAATTTTTGTGCTTTTGTTGTAGTGTGACTGGTTTACATCTCCTTTACTGTGAGATTATGTTTAGTTCAAACCAGTTCAATCAGGAGAGACAAGTAAATGATTCAAAGATGAACTTTTTTTTACACGTGACATAGAATCTTTGGCGCTCGAACTCTACAGGGAGACAGGGTGATTGAAGATGTAGTCCCTGAGCGACAACAACATCTAAGGTGTTAGCGGATGATGTCGATTGCGATGAAGAAGTTGATTGAACTGTGAAGACTGGAGTTGATGAGGAGATGGTTAATGATGTCATCTGAGGCAAACTGCGAATACTGGGGTTGACCGGACGATGGCTGATACTGTGATCTGAGGCTGATGGGATGAAGGAGGGGATGAACTTGCGAAGGCTTGGTGGCGATGGGGAGGTGGGGGGTCGCTCGTAACGATGGCATGAATGAACTAGTGGAAGAGAGAGCCATTTTTAAACAAGACAGCAGTAATGTGATAGGCTAACAATGAGGGAGTGGAGCAGTGCTATTGGATAGATGTGATGATTACGAGGAGTAATGAGTGAGCATGCGTGGAGGAGTGATTTGACATGTTATGAGAATAAACAATAAAACAAGCGTGCAAAATATAGTCTGGACTTTCGCTAGAGCTACATTTCACCTGATATGACAGGAAGAGAAGCTGGAGAGGTTTGTGGCTCCCTGTGAAACACACGTCTTTCTTTATTATGTTCTGTAGCCTGTGATGCTCAGATTATTCAAATCTTATTTGTGTATGCATGTTTGACATCAAAAGGAAAAGACGTTTATCCTTGTGTACATGATGAATCCCAATAAAACTGAGCCTGCTGTCCTTCTCCAATGTTGCAATAGTACCAGTTACCCTTCATTGTTTGATTTTTTTCTAGGTGGCACTTCCTATGAACAGCATTAATTTACAGTCTGCTGGTGTCCAGCCCGTCATGATTTTCAAAGAGGTAAATTCAAAATGATCATTCTGAAGTTTAATAGCTGCCATATCAAAACTGAGGTACAACTGCAATGCAAGAATAAGCTCATCTAAATCTATGCTTATATAATCTGTGAACTGAAAACCTCAGCAATGAATGTCTGTTGCTGAATTTCGTCAGAATTGAATGTGTAATTTAGTACAGAACAAATAAGGGGTAACAGACCCTCTTGTTGAAAATGGACAAACTTTACATCCAAAATCGGAACAAATATCAAGTATGAAACTTGTTTTCCATACTACAGCATTTTTCTATGTTCCTCATTTGGATGCTTCTGACATCAAGCGGTTAACTGACAAGGAACTAAAATTGATAGTCAAAGCATTTCCATGAAATATAAACTCTATAGAATAGGGAAGTGATATCACTCATCTGTTATTTCCCTAGCCTACATACAAATCATGAGGAAAGTCCATCCTCTCTGTCATTTGCCTTCTCTACTATTCAGAAAATGTGATCTCAAACTGGCTGTTTGGAGAGTATCCCAAAGGGCATCACAAAGGGCAGTAACCCCTCCCCCAGGTGGTTGACACTCCCGCAGTTAGGTGTATGTTCTGCCCTCTGAGTCTGCCTTCTCACCATAAACAATAGGGCATGGTGCAAGAAAACCTAAAGCCACCCACAAGCACTTCCAGAGAGGGGGCGTGGTCTAACACAACTTATTTGCATTTAAAGCTACACACACAGAAACAGCCTGTTCTAGGCAGGGCTTAAATGGAGGGGTTTGCAGTACAGGATCAGAGTGGAGTTTTAGCAATAAAACATACAGTGTAAAGTGTCCATCTTGAATCTTGTTGAGTTTGCCTGAACATATTTGTGTAGACGCTGTATAAAACATTAAGCTGACTGAGCCACTCTCCTGTTTCAGCCGTGCATTCCTCATCTGATCGCTCATCAAATGGTTGTATTGTATTCTTGCTTTGGCGTAATGCTGGGAATCACATTACTCTTGGTATGTACAGTCAGTCTACATTTGTCAATAATGATTGTGCCCACCTACCCACCTTTCCACCTAGCTTCATACTTTGAGTAGTACTTCTTCTCTTTTTATTTACCAATTTTCCCCACTCAAATGTATCTAAGCTCCTTTTTTGTCAGACATGTTGGTTTCTTTAGAGCCAGATGTAAACAGCATTATTTGGACCAGAGAGTTTAAGAAGATCAAGAGGTTAGCCAAACACAAGGTTATCAAATCTCTACAGTCTCTGAAGCCTAATATGATTTATTTTGTGTGAGTGAGTAATATAAAAATTCAACCCCCTACAGTTTTTATGAATAAAAACAAGCTATAGAGACCAAAATGGTGCAAACATGCTTAAATCTGCTGTAAAATTGAGCATTTTAACATGGGGCCTTGAGACGATTAACTCAGATCGGAACTGCAAAATTTTGTCTTTATTTCCCACCTTTTGTGTTTGATGCTTGTATGAAACTAGAAAATGCATTTTCAGACTGTTTGAATTGAATATTCTCTCTCAGCATAACCTAAAGAAAGAAACCTCTAATCATCAATGCCCATCAGGCAAAGCGACAGCATAGTGATCAAGAGAAGCCTGATATAAGTTATAAATCAAAACCCTTCTTCAGCAAAACAGCACCCTGGCACTTTTCTTTTTTTTTTTTACCCTTTCTCGTGTCCTATTAATTTCAATACGGTCCCTAACTTAGTCTCAGTTTTTCCCTGATGCACTGTGTTTGTCACAAACTTGCTGTTTTATCTTTACATATTTTTTTCACAGAAATGTCTACATATAAAACATTTGTCCCATTGACTCTGTCTGTTCTGCCTTCTTCTGTTTTGAATACAGCTGCATTTTTTTTAGGAAAGACAGAATATATTGGCAGAGGAAGAATCAGCTCAACATGTGTGATAAATAACCTTTTCTTCTTCACTGTCTTGCAGTTGTTGTCAGTGGTGCTGTGCATCGTGATCTTGTGCCGGCTTGATCAGAAGGATGACACCCCTACAGTGGTCTACAGTCCAGAGGCCAATGCAGGAAACTACATCATTCTCGCAGATGCTGCAGCCAACACCTGAGTTCATTTTTGGCAGCTTTTCAAATTACCATATTCTGCATGAAAATAACAAAAATGGTAACCATGGTCTCGGCACAAGGATATGCAGTACACTAAGATGCTTAGTGTACTAACAAGTAAAACAATACTTTCTTAAGTTTTTTTATTCAAGGTTTAAGTGGATTTTTTTAAAGTTAGGAAATTATGTACAATACATCTGCATGACTCTTATATACTACATTCACTTCAACTGTTTTCAGTGTGAGTAACATAATTTGTGTTCACCACTGAACCCATTCAAACTATCTTATGTAGTATAATCCCACTTTGATATAGGAGACTTGATCCTCTATACAGTGGAGGTTAATCATTTTCAAGAGATGTGAGTTATAAAATATAAAGCTCTGATAAAGATATGACTGCAAAAATATTTACTTTTGGAATATGTACGGGTTTTCATAAGATGTGTGCTTTTATTTTGTAATTTTGTGCGATTCTTGAATTTCTTGAAGTATTTTTTGCTGAACGTTTTGTGAACTTTTTGGTTTCCTATAACGCTACTGGAGTACTTCAGTGTTTAAGGGAATATTTTTTTGTACAATTTGGCACAAGGGGACGTCAATGGTGCGTAACATTTGTTTGGCATGACAGGCAATTACGAGGAGTGGGTGCCTTTGTTCATGACTGGAAGTGTTAAGAATACAGATTACTGGGAAGGTGCAACTTGATACACTTTCTTGTTCACTTTTTTTGGGTGCCTAAAGGGAAAATGGAAATGTGTAAAGCAGCCATTTCTCACTTGCCTTATCACTTGTTGTGGTGTGTATGTTTTATGAGTTAGTCAGCTGTGTAACCTTCCTGGAATCATCACAAATGTAAAATCTGAAAAGTCTTGTTTTGGGGACCTCTGAGACTAATTAAACTCGTTGAAAATGAATATAATATGGGACCTTTAACTCAAGTAAAGTACAAGTACCATTATACTTGAGTATTTCCATTTGATCTACACTCTTTATTTTTACTCCACTACACTTCGAGGGGACATTTTTTTATATGTATATCCCCATTTAATAATTAATTATTTTCAAAACACTGTTAAAGACAGAACCAGTGATTTTAAACTGATTCTAAAATGACATGTAATTAAATTACTTTTTTTTAACTCATGGAAATGATTTCATGACATCATAGGAACAAGAATCACATATTTTATTCCTGCTATTTACAAAATATTATATACCTTCATCCCCATAAATAAAAATAAAAACAGTGTGACAGAAATCAAAACACCAACAACTTTGCAAACACATATTTGAACATATTTTAGGCATTTATGGTTAAAGTGCACAGGTAGACATTGGATCTGCTGTTTCAAATGAAATTCATTCGACAGGATGTTAATCAAAGAGATGTTAGAACCGCAGGCAGCCCATGCAGAAAGTCATGTGAGAAGTGATGTCGCATGAAGGCTTCTCCGGAGAGATTGGCATCAGTATAGGTGACCTACTTTCCTTAAAGAGCCTCTCAAACCTTTCTGCAGCTGCCTGGCCGACATATCCCATAAAATTAAAAACCACATTTTGGAAGCATGAACTGAGGATTTACTGCATGTCTACTGCATGTGCAACCAAACAGAGTCTTCTCTCCTCCCATTGGACATCATTTAACATAATTAACTCATTAACTGTGCTTCAAAAACAGAATAAAACAGAAGGATTAACGTTCAAATGTGCTTAACAAGGCATCAAGACATTCTGGTGTCCCAATGAGAGCCATGGCTCACTCCTCTGTCTGACCTGATTATGTACCCAAGAAAATACATCGCTCAATTATAAAATCAATTATTACATTTCAATCAAACACTTTGTAAACACTGTTTAAGAAAGGTGCTACATACGGGTTATTAGTTGGATTATATATCAAAGATTATTAGTTGCTCTAATGCTGGAAAAATGAACGAGTGAGCTTTAGATTACGACAAGCATCTAAATATATATATATATATGTGTGTAAAATAGGTTGGTCCACTTATATTTGTTAGTTTTAGTGGTGTGCATCAAATATAGACTTTTGTGAATCATGGAGACACTGACCATAAAACATTAAAGGAAACATGTAGCTGCAGCCCTGCACAAGAGCAAATAAAGGTGTGTAGATGTATGCATATTTCAAAGTTTTATGACAGCAGATGCATTATATTAGTATCTGTCACTTCAAGGTTCATTGAGGAAAATATCAGCTCGATAAGTCAACACTTACTGCCAATGACAAAATACAGGAAAGGTTCCAGCAAAGAAAACAAACATCTTTCTAAATGCTCTCTTAAGATTATATGCATTTTTTCGACAAAAGCATGTGAAAATGTAATGACTATTAAATATTACATTTCTTTCAAATTGCATTGCTTTTTACAGCAGTAAGGCAAAACAAGACTTTTTTTTAATTGGATCTATGCATGTAGATTAATTTTCAATATCAGTTACATGCAATAATGTATTATAAAATGATAATATTAACATACGTTGCTATAGCACAAATTAGCCAGGTTATGGTGTACAGCATAATTAGTTTATATGTGCAAATTCAAATAAGGTCTTTTTGCTTATAACTTGGAAGTGTGTATCAAAAACCGTACGAGGTGACTAGAAGGCACCAGGAACATATCTGTTTGATTGGAGGAGAGCCATGAACTCCTGTTTCCGTCTAATCTGGCCCATCAGCTTGATGCTCATGACGAGTAAGACCACCTAAAAGACAAGCACAAGAGTTAGCTCTGATTGGTGTTCATCAAGGCCTACAGCTCGGTTTCACATGATTTTTGCTTACTTAGGATCAAATATCTACTAGTGTCCTTGTGAAAGATGTTAACTTCATTACAAGAAGTATGAATTTGTAACAAATAAGTAGAAGACAACTAGATGAATTATTCAATGTATTTGGTGTCAGCTAAGACACCATAGTCTGAATTTGATCATAAAAAGCTTTATACAGTTGCATTTCCACTTTTAGTTCCAGGAACTACTTTTGTAGAAACTGAACAGTTCCTGCTGCCAAATTAACTTCACCGATGTTCTTTGTGTCCAAGCACAATAAAAAAAAGCAATCTCATTTGTTTTTGACTGCAATTTTTTTTAAATGGTGACTGAAACAAAATGCGTCAAGCCGTCAACCAGTGAAAAATGTTCAACACTGCAAGCCCCACCTAAAAGTACCTATACCCTGGGGGAATACTCCCCCTAAAAGCAGACAACTTTGTTGAGTCAAACAGTGATTTGTAGACCTAAATTTAGACATTGGTTCCTGCGATGGAAATGCAGAATCTAACAAAGGTTCCTAGTCTCAGTAGAAAGTTCCTGCAGGGGAAAGTCAAGTCAAGTTAACGATGGAGCTGGTTTTCAAAAGCATAGCTGTATTAGGTCCAACATCACAAATAAATATATGGGGGCCAGGGGGGAGCGGGGGGAGTGCTTACCCAAAATACTGCACTTCCAAATTGTATACCTATCGCCAATGAGAATGCGAGCTTCAGTTCAGAAACATAAATTGGAAGACAAGGCTGTAAAAAAGAAGAGCAGGTTGATTTAATCATGGTGGGAAACAGAAGATACATGGAAATAGATAAAGTTAATTCAACAAAGACGGATAAGCCTACACCTATCAAAGTATATTTAAAGTAAACAGAAACATCTTACTTGACCAGTAAACCTGTATTGTTCTTAAAACTCTTCATTTCATGTACCTCTTGATAAACATACTGGTTCTTTGGAGCCCCGAGGGTGGCACTGCCCCGTAGTCGGATCTGGGGAGGAGCAAATCGTCCCATTATGATACGAGTTTAAAACAAAAAACGGTTTACTAAGTAACAGACATATATCAACATCAATTTAATGAAATCAAAATACAACTTCTAGGGCCCATTTAAATATATGAATATACACTCTGAATGTTGATACATAGCAATATGTTATCCCTTAACCCCTTCTTAAAACACAAAGTTATGTTCTGCATGTCTTATGCAAATGGACCAACACTTACAAGTGTGAAGTGCCTCTTCCCAGATAACTAACAATATTAAGGTTGTGGTTCCACCTAGAGGTGCTGACCTGTTACTGAAGAGACATTCATTTGGCCCTTCACATTGCAGAAATTCTATTCCTTTGTTTCCCCGGTAATGTGGTGCTTTGAATTTGGTGGGACAAACCAGAACATGTTGATCTGACATTGTTGATTGGGTTCAAACAGTAATGCCAGATCTTCTTTTTTCAACTTTTAAAACACTCTTTGGATGATCTTTTCACACTTTGTTGTTTACTATCCCAGTGTCGATCAACATTGTATCATATATTATGATTTTATTTGTAATATTCTATATATTTTCTATATTCATTTATATGAGCAAAATATATTTCTACCAATTTTGGGTTGGGTATGCTACTGGAGCTTTTATGGAGTTGCTTAAACAGTATCTACATAGCCACATAGACACTTTGCACTTCAGAAAAACCCAGTGTGTGGAGCTTTCTCCAATAAAATCAACCCTGATAAATGTGTGGCTTCAGAAATCAGAATGAGTTGTCTTCTCTCCTTTTTATATAAAGGGAGACACTTACGCATTTCCCCGGATATTGACAGTTACAAGAGGGAGGGATGGAAGAGCCCCAGTCTTTGTAGCCTTCAATGAGACCACAGCACTCAAACTGGAGGTGACAAAACAGACAGACACAGGCCAAATAAAACATCAAACCAAAACAACACAAACACAAACACAACAATATATACTACAGACACAAATCTGCATCAATGATTGATTAATCCTTACCTTTTCAAGGAAGGACACACCTGCTTTCCAGGCCACACCCCAAGTCTAACTATACTGCAGGTGTTTTCATTCCAATTTAATTGTGCATTTGTTTCTTTTTGTGTTAGGCGTGAATTTAGACTGCAAAACTCCACCAAACTCTTTGGTCCCAAAGTCCCAAAAAGGGCTGCTAAGCTGCTTTATTGGCAAGCTCAGCAGATCACTCTTTGCGAGTAACGAAAAACAGTAAGAACCATCAAAGTATGGAAAGCCAGCAGGGACAACCTTGTGTGGCTGTGATACCATTAAGAGTGCGGGTTGTGTTACAGAGGTTTTCAAACGGTGACGTGGCCTCCCCAAGGGGGATGTTCTGAGTCATAACTCAGTCAAATCTGAGACGTGATCCCACTATTTTTAGCTTCAGTTTGACCTACACTTTCTCGGAGAATATCACCAAATACACCACGAGGAATTCATACAGACGTCATAGAAAACTCTCAAAACTTGCTTGAGGATTGTGACATTTTTCATTTTTTGTTCACTTCCTATGAAATTCAGCGATATTTGCCTTTATGTCCACGGGTATATTGTAAACAGGAACGGCTAATGGCTAATTTGGCACGTCTAATGTTGCTAAAGTGCCAAAATGTAAACAAATGGCTGGAGAGAAAAATCAAGGCTCAAAGTAGAGGCCAAGCTTATCAAGCTTATACTGGCAACATCATCCTTCCTGTTGTCTTTCCCTAAAGCATTGTGGGAACTGTGACAACACACATATCCCTAAAACAGGAAAAGACAAAAGATTTACCATGAAACACGAGACAGAGTCCATTTTTTTCATATTCTTTTCAAGATATTTTGACATCAGAGTGAAAAAAGGAACAACCTACAGAGCAGAGAGCAGATCTCTACTTAGGGAAAAGATGTTTTTTTTTGTATTGAAAAGGAGTTGAATTAAGAGATCCCTAGAGATAGATGTTGCACAGACTCATTCTCCCTGAATGTTGTAACTGTGCTGATGTTTAATTTCAGAAACAAGCCGAGATAGATGGACAAATGAACACAAAGCATGTGGCAAACAAAAGCATCCTACCCTATCCATACCCTTTTTTTTTTTTCATAAAGACTGTTGTATAACATAATGAAACAAAGAAACAGCTGCTTACTTCTTCTTGAATACTATACAGCAGCGTCCTGTTGGCTTTGCTGGTTCCACTCAGTGGCATCATGGAGAGCAGCTTTGCCTCCTCACGGGCCACACGTTTCTGTGCAGAGACAGAGAACACAGTGAGCACATTCTTTGTGATATAAACACATACTGTTGTTAAAGCTAATCAGACATAAGTTACGTTGTACAACAGGATTACATGACATACTGATAAAGCAAGACATTGGGGTACTATACCTCGTAAACGTCTTGGTAACTGAGTGCTGTTCTAACAATTATTGTTTGGCTTGCTGCTGCCATCCCTGCCGCATACTGCACACATAAAAAAAAAAAAAAAAACATAATTTACTACAACAAATACTATTCAGTAACACACACAAAATGAAAGCAGGTTTTTTTTTTTTTTACCAGTATGAGACACCATCTTTTTCCTTTACAGGCTCCAAACACACCGAGCACTGAGAGCAGCAGGCAGCCGATCTCCATGACGTACATGATCACCACAGACGCACTGGACACCAGCTGAGGAGGAAAAAAAACACTGGCATTAAAGGGGACTGTTCACTGGAAGAAGAAAAAAAAACCCCATCTGAAATAAAGATTCATTTTAAGAACAATTAATCTGACATTTCCACTTCATCTTAATATGAATGTGATTTTTGCTCCCACAGATGCATTCCCGAGATAGCGCGGCTACAAAGGATCCCGCGGGTCAGGGTCAGCCGCAGAGTGGTACCCAACGGCACTTGAAGATAACTCAATGTCTTGCCCAAGGACGCTGTAACTGGCAAATACTTGTCAACATAAGGGCTTGAACTCAGGTCTTTCAGAGAAGTGCTGCTGTTGGTGCTTTTAGGAAATATTGATGGCAGCCATGCATTAATAATTCCACAGTTGTTTCTTGTTTACCTCAGCAACTCTTTTTGCTGCTTTAAAAACATCACAAAACGGGAGCTATCGACGCCCTCAAATAAACAACTAAATCTCGACTACGGAAAGTTTTTTCTTTGGGTCAGAGGAGCGTATGTCGTCAGTCTTACTTTGCCCGTTTGGATGAGGTCTCTGTGCCAGGCTACTGTCATGGTCAGCATGAAGAAACACAGCGCCTTTGGAGATAGGAACATGATTAATAAGGTACATTTTGCACACAACTGCAAGATCAGAAACAAAGACAAAGTGTTTTAAGGGTATAGAGACAACTAAGGGAGAAGATACCATCACTTAAATGTAAGGTCCTATAAATAATGTGATTACAGAAGCATGTGTGTTTTTTTTTTTTTAAGGCCACTGGGTATTTGAATGCCTGTTTGAAATTGTTGTGATTTTCCTATGTGCTGTTTATGTTGTTTTTATAAATGAGACGTCCAGGTTAAATAAAGAGAATAGTCTCACAAAATAGAAATGGGTCGGGATTTCTACTTAAGATGTTGAAATTGGAGCTTTGCCTGCAGAACTCGTCCTCTTAGAGGAGCACTTTGGTTCATTTAAGGGCTAATGCTATCCCGGATTAGCCTACAACTGGAATAATACCCTTTTTTAGGACAGTGATAAGAGCCAAAACGAAACCTTTTACTGCACACGGCTCTAGACTCACAGCTAAGAAAGCAAAAAAAAAAGAACATTTTTTTTTTGACTTGATTGAAAAAGCAGATTTTTTTTTTTAATGAGGAAAGATTTAAAAAAAAAAAAAAAAAAATGATGGTCATCCCTTATAATAATGATATTCAGTGTGTTCACTTTTGTGTTGTTTTTAGAGTCGCTCTCATTGCTTTTCTTTCATGATTCTCTTTGTTTATAACCTAGAAACATTATGATAGAATATATACTGCAGTAGGCACATAGTGCATATTGTGATGGGAGGGGACTCGCTGCAGCATGTTTGTATGAGAGACAGACGTATAACCTACAACACGAGTCTTATTTGAGTTAATAATAGACTGACTGACTGATTATTTAGGTCAAAATAAAGACGTGATAAAAACATGACAAAGCTCTTAGGATGAGTTGAATTTAAAAGCAGAGAAATTCCCCTACCATATGAACAGCATTTGCGAAAATAAACGGCCTTTTCAGGCTCGTTTTGTCCGCCACCACGACCACCGCGCTCCGCTGCATGCTGCTGCTGCTTCTCTGCCGACCTCCAACACGATCTTTCACATACAGCAAAATATTAAGACCGTAGAGCTACGATTCTTACAGCGAGGGCATCTATCTGTGCATCTATCTGTCCGCACAGGACGTCACTACTGTGATGTACGGGATGAGGATGCTCCGTGCCGCGTTCAGTGGCACTCGGAATTGCCGGAATCACAAGGGTTAGCGCACAGGGATGATGCACGGCAGTGATTCATATAATTCATTCAAGAGTATGGGTTGCATTAATGGGATTGAGAATTAAATGCAGGATTATATTAACTCATATAGACAGATAAAGGCCCATTTTTATAAATTCAATTGCATTTTTTTTTTCATATTTATGATGGATTATACATTTAATGCATCCCAACAAAAGGCTTTAATGTCATTTCGTCTGAGTGGAAAAGCAGTCAAATCTAAATGTGTTGAGTCTGAAATAATTCCCTCAAAAAAAAACAACAACCTTGTATTCATCATACAGCTCTCAATACAAAGCTGTTGTCAACAAATTCTTTCTCATTTCTACAAAGCCGGAGTTCATCTAGGCTACTGAAATCCAAATGCTTATAACTGAGCATCAGTTAGGATGGATATTGTAATTTTTTTAATTACCTTTCACAGCATCTTATGCTTCATGTTCAAACCAAAATTTAGATTCTCCTGCTGCTTCTGTATTCTCCCGAGAGACGCTATGAGGTTCAAATCAACCAAACCTCATTTAATATTCTGGTTAAAAAATGTAGAGCATCTTGATTATGTCTGCACTATTTGATGTAACTTATATGTCTAAAATACTGCCCTGTCATTGTGCAGCTGTAAAGGTATAACACAGCTTTGATGAATTTAAAGATGCGTTTGTACAGCTATAGGCTACAGCTTGAGATTATATTTACATTAAAATATAGAGTAAGGATAAGAAAAATATTTTTATTTTATCCACAATAAAGTGGAATTATTATTATTCTAACAAGAAATGGAAGAATGTAACCAATATTACTCTATCCTTTTCAAAAAATGTTATCTGAAATTTGCTTTTTAAAAGTACACAACATAATTTTTGTTTGCTTATAAGTAGTGATAGTCGTTTTTAAAATCTGCATCTTCAACTATTTATTTATAGTTCCTTCTTGTATGGCTGTATCCCAGATTTGGCATATTTTGTGAGGGCAGCTGTAAAACCCAATTTGAATTAAAAGTTCTTTGAGTCTGAACTTGTTGTGATTCAAATGTATAATCTGGCTAAATTACTTCATTTCCCATGATCCACCAGCAGCAAAGAAGGGGCAGGGCTCTTCTTACAGAACAGGTAGGGCAAGTTTCTATTGTTCTACAGGTGCTAGAGAGAGAGAGAGAGAGAGAGAGAGAGAGAGAGAGAGGGAGGGGGAGAGAGAAAGGGAAAGGCGTGAGGCTGGAGGTTAGTAGAAACAGGAAAAGACTGACTGAAGAGAGATAAAGAGAGAGCTGACACACACGTGTGTGAAAGGAGAGAACAGGTGGATTGGACAGCTATACCTGGACTAAAGACGAGCATCTTCTTAAATTCTCTTTTATTTAAAGGGAAGTAACTTTTTTCCTGCTTGACGGACGCCACATGAGGAGTGTAGAAGGAGAAAGAGATGGGATGTGTATTCACGTTGTATTTTGCTATGGGCCATTAAGTTGGTCAACACCTGAGAAGGAGGTGAAAGGAGAAGCAGAGACTGACTGTTTGGTCCAAGGGGAAGACTGGAAGACGGTATAGAAAGGCTGCAGATGGGGAGAATTTCTTTTTAAAGGATTTTGTATTTGAAAATGTACCCTCAGGTGCTTTCTAATCTGTGAGTAGCATCATTTTACATCTTCATAAACACATTTTTCACAGCCCCAAACTGGTTTTTCAGGCTGCATGTGGACAAATGTAACTGCATTTACTTCACTGTTGGAAATCTATCCTGAGGGTCTTTAAACATTAGGAGAAACAGTAACACACTGTCAGTTTGGGGATCTTTTGGAAATGAAACTTTTCAACTTCCTAGAGTTTTTCTTTTTTATTGGAGCATAAAGATAACCCAGCATCTCAAGGCCTCAACATACCATCTGACCCACAGTATTAGGGGGGAATCAAGGAACAAACTCTCCACCATGCAGAGCCCGGGACCTGAGCATGATGACTCTTTTGATTTCCTGTTTAAGATCATTCTGATCGGAGACTCTAACGTGGGAAAGACCTGCGTGGTCCAGAACTTTAAGTCAGGGATTTTCTACGAGAGGCAGCAGAACACCATCGGAGTGGATTTCAGTGTACGGACCCTGGATATCGAGGGGAAGAAAGTCAAGGTTAGTAGTGTAAGTGGTGGATTTGGATATGAACGTTTGAGCAGATGTAAAAGCGTGGACATTTAGAGATGTATGCTTGAGTGTGTGTCAAGGAGGTACTTTAAATATTAAGGAAAGATCATCACATCCCCCATATGCAGACCTTACACTTCAACCAGCAGATTGTGGACCTTTCAAAATAAATGAAATTCATGTTATACTATTTCAATGGCTTCAGTACAGTACTACATCAAGATATGCAGAAAAATATGTTAAGCACTGAAGTCCAAAATCTTTCCTCATGGGGACATCGTATCGTATCGCATAATATTGCATCATATCGTATCGTATTGTATTGTATCACATCGTATCGTATTGCAGCGCATCGTATTGTATCGCTTCTCATCACATCGTATCGTATTGCATCATATCATATCGTATCGTACAATTCATTCATTCAAAAGAATAGAGTAGAAAATACCTCATTGTCTTCTGTTGCTTGCAGAGGTAGAAATGTGTCTTTTAAATGTGTATTTCCTTGTATTTCATTGTGTATGGCACAAATGTGCACATGCATTCACAAACTAGCAAATTTAAAACTCACAAAACACAGTTAAAGACACAACAGACAGTATATGTAATAAAAGCAGAATCAAAACAGACACAGCAGAGCTATTCAAAACAAGGCACCAAGTTGTTAGAATAAATACTGAAGGGGTGTTAAACAATAACAAATTGTAAGCAGGGTGAGGTAGCAGGCTGACTTCTACATGTCCTTAAGGATTTAGATATTTGATGGCAACTGGGTCAAAATGTGTTTCTTTGCACAGACAACTACATACCCTTTCCTTCTGAAGGCAGAAGTTGGAAGTGGTGATTTAGTGGAAATGTAACTTCAGGCTTGGAGTGAGAAAATAGTTAAAGAGGGACTTTAAAACATGAGTTGTGCAAATCATCAGGTCTAAAAAGGTCATAAAAAACATAAAGATAAGTTTCCCAAAAGTCCTGAGAAGGCCTAATGGAGTTATTATTTTATACTTGAGGGAATAACGTCTTTCTAAATATGTTATTTCAGGTCATGTTGTCTCGATTTCTTAATTTGCATTATACTTTGCATTAGAAAGGTCTTTGAAAGGGTTATATTTAACTAAATGAACCAGTGACCCTCATACTGCCACTTTAATGCCAGCTACATGCCCTGATACTTATGGTGGCTGTTGTGGAGTCAGCTGGCTCTGACAGTGACAAGCTTCACAGCACGGTAACAGACCGTTTAGTCATTTACTTTTGGAAAGTTTTTTAATTAATTTGAAATAGCAACCTTTTAAAGTGACTAGAAAGTGTGAGATGTACTGTAATGGATTTTGGAGTCAAATGACACCACAGTGAGAAAGGTTACAGTGTTGGTTAGACTCGATCCAAAAACTAGTCAGACCAGCTTTTCACATGTGGGACCTGTCCGTCAGGATTCTCTGCTGTTTGAGCTTTTGTGCGGACCAAAATAAACCTGGAATGACTTCTCTGTTTCCGTAATTACGATAGATAGAGAAGTTAATGACTCCAGTAGAAAGTCCTTTGTTCTGCATTCATCAAAAGTCAGTCCACAACTGAAGTACTTCATGTCTGAAATCCTCCATACAACTAATAAATAGTGTCATTTACGGGGTAAGGTTGCCCAGATTGCCCTTTAAAGTCACTTTCTGAATTAATATATCAAACCATAAATGGGTTTTTTTCCTGTAAATCTGTCTGAGCCGGAGGGAGGTGCAGTCTGTTGCGCAACACATAACCACACCTTCACTAACTGTAATATCTTGTTGACGAGCCAATTCAGTGACTGAAGGTTAAACATTTAAGGTATGTTAGAAAGATCAGCTAAGGTTTTTTAAGAAGCATTACACATCATAAACTCTACATAGTATGCAAATTAAAAGAATCCTAATTTATTTTAAGAAATGCAGGCAGAATAAATCAATACCAAAGTAGGCTATTCTAATCACACCTTGTAAGGTCAGCATGAGGTTGTAAAAGGTAACACAATAAACTGATGTCCTTGGGAGTCATAAAGATTAAAGGGTTCAAATGAGTCCTAACAACTACAGCTGTTCTTCTGTGTGCTTCAACCAACAATTTGCCTGCTAAGCCTGAGGCTACATGTAACTGAGCCGCCCAGTGCTGAGGACATCTCGGACTTCTACTGCTGTAACTTTGGTAGCTAAAGCTTAACTTTCTGTTTGCACAGGAATGATAACTTGTTTGAATTGCTTATTTGAAAGGTGCACTATGGAGTTTTGATGATGAAATTTGAAAGTTGGAGAAGTGAAACAATTCTCTGCTATATTTCCTGTACTGAATACACAAACTTTACTCAAAGAAAAAATGGTTCCCTGGAACACTGCTTGAAGCTAAAAAGCTACCAGGAGAGTTGCGGTTTCACTGTTACGAGCCCCCCACAATTACTTCTCGCGTATCATTTTATCTTCAAACAGTGTTACAGGGACCACATTTTCCACTGAGGACAGTTTGTGTATAGAGTTATGAACATATACCACATCATTTGTACATTTCTCCAACTTTCACATTTCTCTACCAGAACTCCATAGCGCACCTTTAATGAAACCAGTATATTTTACTTCAGGTAGTTACACCTAGAGAACAGTTAAGACCTGTATACTATATAGAGCTAGTAAAAGCTGTATATGTTTTTTATATACTAAATGTGACTCGTATCAAAGCTGTGTTTCATGACGAACATGTTTGCTTTGATTACTTATCTGGAAAAAAAAAACACTTAATCTTAATTTTCTTTCTAAATGATATTATAAGTGAAGTTGTGAGATTAGATTTTGTTAATACAAAGTCATAAATGACATGTTTGAAACCGTCAACACAGTCAAATATGTCTAGCTGATTAGTGTGCTTTTGTTAGCATGGCAGCAGTTACCTTGTTACCATGGTGAGTGATGCTCAGGGAATACTCTGCAGAGGGATGTGAAGGAGCCTCAACCAGTACACAAACACAGAAAACAGCCATCAGCACAATCTGTTGTTGTTCATGCGCATGTAAACCAAACATCCACTATTTCATTTGAGCTAATGCCTTGTTTTTTCGTCTTTGTGTGTATCAGATGCAAGTGTGGGACACAGCGGGTCAGGAGAGGTTTCGCACCATCACCCAGAGCTACTACCGCAGTGCCCACGGCGCCATCATCGCCTATGACATCACACGGCGCTCTACCTTCGACTCAGTGAACCACTGGATAAGAGAGGTGGAGACCTACGGAGCGACCAATGTGGTGCTGGTTCTTATAGGTGGGTGTGGGTGTGACTTTACAACTCTGTTATCTTGGATTCCATTGTTATGGTACAACATGCATTAACAACATGTCAGGTCATGACCTCAGACTACGACTACTTCATGGAGAGTGCTCTTTATGTTTTTTAAGGTCCTTATTTACTTTACTTTATACTTTACTTCAGACCCATAGGTCCATATCGTTATAAAAAAGCACAGATATATAAATACAGGACATTAACAAAGGGGTATCATCACTGCATGTGATTACAATACAAAGAGACATTTACACCAGTGTTTCCAGAAACACGAGGAATACTTTGTGTCGCTAAGTCTGGGCTGGGTCAGTGACATTATAATGACATTTTCTGAGTTATTTAATCGACACATAAATTTGAACATAACATTTCTCAGCAGAGCATGAAATTTGGTCAGAAATATTCTGAATGCATCATTATATGCCACCTGCAGCTTTTTCACTTTAGCTTTGTTATAATTGCACCACAAGTGGGCAGTGTATAGCGGAGTACAGTAAGCTCTGAACAGCTCAGTTTTAACTTTGTCTGAGCACATTGAAAATGTACGTGCCAGCATATTAGCTTGAGCGTACAGTTTGCAGCACTGACGCTGCACATCATCATCATCACTCAAGTCATTCCTGATAATATGTCCCAGATATTTGACTTTATCTACCACACTCAGGGCTTGATCAGAGATAAAGAACGAAGGAAAATTATGCTTTCGATCATCCTTTGCTTTTACGATCATGACAACGGTCTTCTTACTATTATACTTTATGTCACACTGCACTCCATAACTCGAGCAGATTCTTAAAAGTTGCTGTAGGCCAGCACTATAAGGTGACAAGATTACTGAGTCATCAGCATACATCAAATGGTTAACAATTCTATCTCCCACCATACAACCAGCCTTACAAGCTTTAAGCTGTTCAGAGAGATCGTCCATATACATATTAAAAAGAAGTGGTGACAGAATTCCACCTTGTCGGACCCCATTGGTCACTGAAAAGGGTGCCGATATACTCCTGCCCCATCAGGCGCATATGGATCGATGCAAATACCAGAAATGCAATATTCTTATCAAATAAGGGGCCTCTGTTTTGTAGTTTCATAAATAATTTACTGTGATTTATCCTATCAAAGGCTTTGGACGCATCCAGAAAACACATAAATATAGTCGAGTTTGTTCTCCTGTACATGTTAACAACTTCCTTCAAAGCATATATACTCTCATATATCCAGGAAACAAATGTGACCTGGAGGAGGAGCGTCAGGTTCTGTTCCAGGAAGCGTGCGGCATGGCTAATGACAGGGGCATTCTAGCTGCCCTAGAAACATCCGCAAAGGTAATAAGTGTTTTCATAAAACAACATAAAAAATTGTTGAAATTGGTATAAGAATTCCCTCTGTTCGTGCGTCTAGGAGAGTCAGAACGTGGAAGAAGCCTTCATGATGATGGCCAAAGAGCTGCTGGCTCGAAACGGCCTCAGCGTCCACCAGGGAGAATTCGGAGGCATCGACAACCCTCGAGTTCTGCTCAGGTCCAACTCTCGGCCCGTGAACGGCATCGTCAGTGCCTACACACCGCCAGAGAAGAAGGACTGTTGCTGATTCCGAGGGGGGAAATCCAGGGAAGAAGAAAAGAAATGTCCCGTGCGTTGATGATGGGAGAAGGCTCCAAGATGTGAAATGTGGCTGGAAAGACCTCATCAATCAAGACCACTGTATCCCAAGTGTTTGATATGAGAGACTGAGGAAGTTTTGACAATTCAGTACTTCAGAGAACCCGATCTATAAGGGACTGCTACAAGAAGAGGAAAGTCTGTATTTAAAACTAAAGCAACAATTGAGTTGCTAATTACGTCAAGATCTTATTTTGTCTTGTAAAATGTTGTCTTCAAGCTTCACTCTGCTGATTAAAAGCTGAAAAAGCTTAAACATTTGAAAAGCTAAGGAAGGACTGCAGCAGTGCATAAGACTGAGAATTCAACCCAAGTGACTTCTTGTGGTGTCTCAATGATGAGCTGTGATCCTCTGCTGCTGTCCCCCTTGAAGGAAACCGTCTTGGAGGGTCGACTACAAGCCAGAAGACTGTGACATGTTTGTTTGTTTCACTTTCTCTTACTTACACTATACTGTTGTCTTACAGTGTCAATAATGTCTGTAACAGGCTGTGAATGTGTTCTCAATTGATTCTTCTTTTTCATTTGACACGATGAAGCAGGGCAAAGTTGGAAATAAAGGAAAACCATCAAGTTATCATTGTGACCACTAGAGGCCGCTCTGCTGCTACACATAACCTCTTCCTGCAGGCTGGTTGCTCCTTGCCTTCTTAGACAAAGGAACAATAAACAGCTGGAGCTGCTGCAATGTTTGTCTGACTCTGAGAGTTAATCAGCCTTGATGTCATTCACCCAGAAGGAAAATCCTGCTCCATTTGACGGGCAATAAATCACCAATCTTTCACAACAAAACCAATATATTCATCTTTGTTATCTACTGACATTTGATCTTCAGATGGCTCTATCTGACAGTAAGTGAAAATTGTCCACTTAAATTTCTTGGGTGCATGCTAACACGTTTTTTTTCAACAGTATTATTACCTATAAACAACCTTGACATTGACTGACTTGAAGTTTCCATCACTGTCAAGATCTGATATTAGACCATTTCCATAATTTGATACAGTAACTGATAGTTTTCTGTCTTCGTGCAACTTGGTGGATTCCCAGTTCAGTGTATCTATCAATGGGCACAACCTTATTCAACTCTGTGTCATTGTATGATTGCTTATAGTCATATATAACTTGTGGTGTTGTAGGTAAGTTCAATAATGTCTGTTTTTCTTTCATCATGTCTGTCCATAATTTAGTAAAACACTCTTACAGAAAAAATAAACCCAATTTTATTTCCAGAAAAACAAGCTGACATTGTCATACATTAGTCAAAATAAAAAGACCCAAAACAACTTTAATAATAAAACAAAGTGGATCAATATCAAATTTTCCAGAGCAGGAGAAAAAAAGCACACTTAGTTTAGTGTGTGGTAAAGTCAAAGAGACATCTTTTTAGGGAGTTTTAAGATCTGATACAGACTGGAATTGGGAACAAAAGTTTGTTTCTACCTTACCTTGGCCGAGAGGATAACTTCAGAGAATTATCAGATTGAAAATTAAAAATCCTTTTATTAAAAAAGTTTATTTTTTGTTAAAGAACTACTAAAAAAGACAACCACAAATGAATTGCATCCCAAATTGTTACATTTACAATCAAATAAAAAAGAAAAATCTATGAATCTACGTTTTTTTAAATCCATACTTCAGCCCGTCAACAGACCTCAATCTTAATCCAACGCCTCTCAACAGTCCATGGATCTACCTCGTATTTAACTCAGCCTGATGATTTCAATCCCGTTGTTCTTCTTCTCTTTTATCGGCTGAGGCAGACGCCCGCCTTGCCCATCACCCGTTTCCCCACCAACCTCCTGAGCTTCATTGTCTGTCCCCCCTTGCCCCCCCTGTCCCGAATCCACACCTCCAGTTTGTCTATCCTTGGGACATTCCCCGTTGTAGGTCTTGACGTAATCCTCGACGCGCCAGCCCCTGAACTCCCGCGGCTCGGTGCAGATCAGGCCGGTGTAGAAGACGCCTGGGTGGTGCTTGAGCCAATAGATCAGATAGTGGATGTTGTAGTCGCAGATCCAGGGGTTGTTGTCTAGCGTGAGCTTCCGTAGAAAGTAGAGGTCCTCAAGTACACCGTACTGGAAGTAATGGAGGCTGTTGTTGGACAGGTCGAGCTCGCGGAGGTACAGCAGGCCTGCGAAAGCAGCTGGGAGGGGCAGAGAAGCAGAACTGAATAAGTTGGTAACTCGTGCCATCACACCTGAATAATTCCTCTGTGGTTGTTTGTGTTGTTTATTCAAACTTGAACTGAACATGCAAACAGTTGCTTATTTGCATTACCAGTACACATTGAGCAACATTAGCATGCCTGTCCCTGACAACCAAGTATTTACCAAGGGATTTTTATTTTTATCTATACCATTTACTAAAAGAAATATCTAAATATTGGGCTCTTGAATGCTTCAGTTTCCTCACAAGCTAGCCGCTAACTTTTCGTCTACTATTTCAGCCTGTAAGATAGAAAATAGAGAGTTTTCTTAGTGTTTTTCCCCATGGAAACTGTTGCCAGGTTAAACATGTAACATTTAAATGTGGGTGGATCAGTTGACCTGAGCTGTCTTCATTTTGATTGAATAAAACATAACTGTTTGAAGCTGAGTCTTATACATCTGGTCTTATATGTAAGGGACTCGACAGTGGCTTTAGGAGGTAGACATTGTTACAGTCTGTGTAATGGGACAGCGGAGACTGTTTCATGCTGTCCACTAGCCTTGAGACTGGCTTTGATCTTTACAGAGCGGAAGAGAAGGAGGGGGGGGGGGGGGGGAGGAGGAGAGAAATGTGTGGTACATAATAGAAGTAGACAAAGTGACAATAAAGACATGTGTGAGACAGAGACAGGAAAGAAGACAGATCCAGGGGGCGTTCATTTTTTCTGAGATTATTTTCCAGTTTAGATGTTGCTGCTAATGCAATCTCATCATTCAGCCCTGAAGATTGCCCTGATAGAGGGGACTCTAGGAAAGGAAGGATGGGGGAGGGGGAAGGATGTTATATCCCCTCTTCTCATGTCTTATCTCTGGACTCATGAGACTTACTCCCCGTATTGCAACTGTTCATTTACTTCTTCTTCATTTAACCCTCATTAGCTACAAGAAGCCCAGACTGGTCTATTTTTATTGTGATTTCCAAGGCAACGAATTCAATTCATGTCATTTAGGAAATTTAGTTTTTTGTAGTCCTACAATTAATTAATAAAATGAACGCAAAGTTTGATGGTGCTTGGTCAGATGACGTAATTTGCTCTTGACTCTCAGAAGAGACGACACTGCGTAAAATCGTTTATCCCTTTTTTCCACTGACACATCTGTATCATGTGGAATTCTGACTATGGAGGGCAGAGAAAGAAAGTCCTGTTTCTACTCAGGCTCTCATTCAATAGAGAAGCCTATAGGGACAGCGAATGGAAGGTCCTAATTGGTTCAGTGGGGTGTCAATCAAAAGGTCAGAACCCATGAAGTAGCACAGCGAAGCAATCTATGGATCTATGGATGTAATGTGTTTCCAATCCCTTGTCAATGCAACAGGACCGTTTTTGTTGGAATATTATGACGAGAAGAGTACAGTACAGACGGTAAGAAAAAGGATTCAGAAAGACAATTTTTTGTCAGTGGTCTGACAGAAGCGTAGATTGTGGCTGCTCTCTTGGTTGGATCTAGAAATGTTTTTTGGAATCAAGAATTGTAGCTTTCTAGCAATATATGGCATGAGTGATACACACAGAACAACAGTTGTGTATATGTCGGTGATTATGAGAAAACACATTTGGGGCCATAAGGTGTGGTAATATATGAAAAAAAGTCTCTATTGTTTGTAGATTTTCAATACAAACATATGTGTAAAAAAAAAAGTCATTGCCTCTTAGCAGGTTAATGGACATTTTTGAGAAACTGTGCCCACTTCTGCTAGCACATCCAAAGCGAACACATTTTCACATATACTCTATAAGCCTCAGTGGTATAATAACTATTTTTTCAGTCTAGTTTTTAGGTCTAGATAAAAACTTTCAATTCGCAATTGTGTCTGGTTGAAATGAAGAAAATGTGTTAAATTTTGAGTTTAGATTGACTGGTGTGTTGATTGTAATAGATTTTGGGGAGACAACTCCTCCATTCCCAATATGGAGCCATATTGGGGAACTCAACACTTTGAATGGTTGTGTTTGTGTGTGTGTGTGTTGATGTTGTGTAAATTCCAAATAATTGGTCATTCATTTATTGTCTTCATCATCCCGTATATAACTCGTGCCTTCTGAGTGGGTACATTTTTTAAGTAATTTTTTGAAAGCCAAACTGACTCTGGCTAAAGGTGGAACAGATTGATTGCACCTGGTTGGATCAGAGTGACACTGATTACAGAGCTCCTCCTTGATTGGCCAAACAAGCAGGTAAGAGGACACAAGAGGTTAAAGAAAAGAACTAACTGGTTGCTTTGTGTTTGTGTTTTCACACTCCAGGGTGATGTAAAGAGAGCTTTCTTTAAAATCATTTTTGGCCAAATTACTGTCTGAATAGAAACTTGCAAAATTAAGATTTTTAGTGTTTCTCCTTTTTACAGCCAGCCTGAAACATTCTTTTTTTTTCTTGATAATCTATATCCTGCACATGTTTTCCATCCTTTCCTCTCACTACAATCCATGTTCTAGTACAGTCAAGGTGGAGGTCTTGCACGTTTAACACTCCATGCTAGGCTAAGCTAACCGGTTGTTAGTGTACATATTAAGAATGGTAGACTACCATCTTTTTTATTATCTAACTCAGCATGAAAGCCAATACATGTATTTCCCAAAATGTCTAAAATATAGCATAAATGAAAACTCTTCACCCAGCTAGTTTTCAGTTCTTCCATAATCCAGTCGTTCTTCTTTCTCATGACTATTGTGTTCCTGTCATTGATTTTCTCACTTTTATTGCGCACACATTAAAAATGGTCTGAGTGAACAAAGGATCAACATAACACCCATTCGGTTTCAGCAGAGGTGATAAATTCAGGATTTACCCCCTTCAGGCTTTCCCAGCTCTAGGAAGATCTTGGCAACAAGTCTCCACAACAAATAAACAAATAGTCTCTCATCACCATAACTACAGATCTCATCGTTGCATAAGTCCCTCTGTTCAAAGATTGTCTCCTGCAAAGTTCTCGCTTCACAACTAGTAATAAAAAAAGACAATGCAGTCCAGAGTGACATGAAGGGTGTTAAGAATATTGTTGCACGCTTTACCCTTTCCAGAAAGGTGGGGTCCACACATTGTGACAAGAAGAGTGAAGTCATCAGTCTTAGTAAAGTCTAAAGTATTCCAAATTTGCTGTTCTATTTCAGGGAATTTGCGAGGCGGAAATCCTAACAGCCTGGCACAAAAACTGTCTAAAGCCAATAATAAAAGCCTTTTTGTGTTTTTCTTCAGGGTTCCTTTTCATCCACATGGAAAGAGAACATTAAAACAACCTTAGGAAAATGATTCTATACATTACACATCATTACACTATTTACTCCGAATGTGAGGATGATTAGAAGCAGAAACCATGATTGAGACCACATGTCACATGGCTATCACTGATTTTGATTAAAAAAAAAAAAAAACTCTGAATCCCTTCTCCAGTTTCCAAACAGTCTTGGACACACTGAGGCGAGCTGCAGCAGATTGTTTACATGTGTTGTAGAGTAATAAAGAAAGAAAAAAATAACAGGGTGTTTTTTACGGATTTCCCGCCTGGGCAGGAAGAATGAGCCCAAACATCATTAGCCTGGAGAGTAATGAGTGTGCACTTTTTTTAATGGCGCTCCACTAACACGGAGGCAGAATTAGTATTCAGAACAGATATTGATCTTTGGAGCACTTAATTATCTCGTGTCTCGCTGATGAAAGACCTTAAACATTTGATTGATCTTTGTTAGGCCCTGACAGCTGTACATTTGGTTACCTGTGTTGTTAAATGTTTCAGATTTGAACTAAACCTTTATCCTGGCACGCTCACATGAGGCGAAGTTGTCCCGTACCGTGCGTAAGTATGATTCTCCCCCCTCCCCGTCCCTCACTGGACCTACCCTCACACTGCTCCAGGACTCATTGGGCCTGAGCACGGTTGCCTCTTGTACATAATGTTGTAATGCAACGCATGTGATTATGAAGCATGCTTCATTTACAAGACAGGGAGACTCAAAAAAATGTCAAATAAAACAAAATAGAATGGACGCTCGGTCGAGTCTGCGTCCGCACATCAGAGAACAACACAGCAACATTAATGACTTTGTGGATTATTTTAAGTCATTTTAGTCAGATACAGCCATAATCCTCTGGGATTTCTCCATAATGAAGGCTGAAAGACAGCGAGAATTACCCTGAGTTTCTTCATGCATAATGCCTGACGGTAATGACTGAGTGGATATGCTCAGAATTGGCAAAAATATGCAATATCCGGGCCTTTTTTTTTAGATGTTAAGGATGTTTTAAGATTTATTTTTGGGCATTTTGTGCCTTTAATGGAGAGACAGGACAGTTGATAGAGCTGGAAATCAGGGAGAGAGAGAGTAGGGAATGACATGCAGGAAAGGAGTGAACAGGTGGGATTTGAACGTGGGCCGCCCGCTTGGAGGACTACAGCCTCCAGCGCCCCAGGGATGGTTTTTACACACTGAACCGGTATTGAAACGGAAGCAAAAGTCAGACAATCAGAAAAGAATACATTTTATTGTAATGTGTGGACATGCCATGTTGTGTGTGTGTTGGAGGTTTCAGAAGCTGTTGTATTACCTGTGTCTAATCGTTGCAGGTTGTTGCTGCTGAGGTTGAGCAGCTTGAGGTCTTTAGACAGCAGGAACTGTTTGGGCCTGAGATGTTGGATGCTGTTACTGGACAGATCCATCTTGACTATGTCGGACGGCAGGTCGGACGGGATGTTATTCAAATCTGCAAGGAAGGAGACACAAGAAACATAAGTCCTTCACACTCTAGAAAGAGGTGTGTCGAAATGAGTGAGAGAGTTAAACATGCTGGGTTTGTAAAGATTGAAAAACACAACAAATAGAGAATCATTCCTGTTTCTTGGTTTACAGGATTTAAACATATGTGACAGTAAAATGAAATCAGGATACGACCTTCAATTCCTGGAATCATAAAAGTGCAGGAAATCTAATGTGTCTGCATTTTGATATATTTTCAAGATGTTGTGTGGGTTAGCAGAAATGTTTAAACTTTTCAAGATGGTGTCTACTGTGATACGATGTATAACAATAAGTCATGTCAGTGCCAGGGGAGAGTGTTTTCACTCTCTTACAAGGTGGGAAATATGAGTGTGTGCGTCTGGGAACACCGTCAAAATGTCTGTTTGATGGTTCTAATGTATTAAACGGGGATTCCTACATATTCCCACTTTGATAAAAAGATCCTCTCTGGAGGTTTAAATCCCACGCTGAGGTACGCTTCACAATCACTCCTGCAGAGTTTGGACAGTTCAAATGGAGATTTGTCACTGTCGACACATTCTGGCCCAGAGCGGGGAAACAACAGAGCTGAAGGCTGAATCTAGATACCTGATTTAAAAAAAAAAACAGATTAACTCTACGAGGTCTGATTGCCTAAGTTGTCCTTTTGAGTTTAGCTTCAGTAAGTAAAATGTGTCTCTCGCTCCAACAGATATGGTAAATGGACTTGAGCTTATATAGCACTTTTCTGCATGTCACACCTAACCATTCACAGACTGATGGCAGTGGGCTATGTAGTACCCATCAGAGGTAACTAATCCCATTCATACAACGAAACAGCGGGAGCAATTCGGGGTTTCTTGCCCAAGGACACATCGGACATGTTGCCCAGCTGGGGATCAAACCCTCGACCTTCCGGTTAAGGGACAACGACTCTACCAACTGAGACACAGCCGCCCTTAAATAAGATACGCAACCCCTGTCACTGTCAGTAAAAAAGATATACAAATCGCATTTGAAATCTAATCTGCTTTTCCAGTCATAAATTACTTCTGTTAGAACTGAGTAGGTGGCCTGTGCATCCCGTCCTGGATCGTCTAAATGATCATGTGTGATTGTTTTCAAAGCGGTCTGCAAAACGGCTGCGTAGACAAGAAACAAGGGAATGTTTGACCAGTGATTACAGACTGCGATATAATCACGCGGTGTTTACTTTCATACAAAATCACCTTTTGTTTTGTAGACGGTGCATATGTGTGGACTCCTGCAGGTATTTATTTACATAGACTTTATAATGTGCTCGTTAGAGTGCTTATGGAGACTTTTATGGAGCAGATGGTGCAGTCATTATGCACACGGTTTACGGCTACAGATGTTGTAGCTAGCTTTATCATGGAGACATGGTGCTGTAAATCATCATGCACTAAGGGGATATCATTGCACACACACACACACACACAGGACAAAAAGATATACAGCATGCACACAGATGTATCCAGTGCAGTCAGGATATGTCATTATTATTGTTCAGTGATGCTGCAGAAACACATTTTGCAGACTGTAAGTTCAAAAGGAGCTCACTCTTCAGTGAGAACCTGAGGTCTGTAGGGATACCCATCATGCCTTTGGTGTACATGTGTCTGCATCTTTGTCCAAGCAGATTTTCGGATTTAAAAAACGCTGGAAAAACTCTTACTCAAGACACAAACTCCCAGGTGCACATGAGAGAGATCAGACTACAGACTACTGAGCCAAAAACAAATCAACAAAAGCTCTGCGTCTGAGACAGATGCAGCTGTGGTCTGTTGGGGTTTTACAGTACGGAGAATCTCTGACACTGTCCTTGCAACAGTGACAGAAGGCTAAGATGTACTGTAGGGATCTCTAGGGGGATAAAACCGTTATTATCTTGATCTTTATTTTCTAGATTTTGCACCCGTCCCTCTATTTGGCATTGCTCTCTGAAGTGTGCGTTTAGGAAGTCAAACTCTCTATCAGGGGCCTTTAGGGTATCTTGTGATTCTTAATGGAGCACATATTTAAGATAAAGTCAATAGCCCTTTTCCTACTCTAACATCTGTGGCCCTCCTCAGAGCGGGATGGAGGAACATGCAGAGAGAGAGAGAGAGAGAGAGCATGTCAAGAAAAGCTAGAGTCATTCATTCAGAACCGGGTTTTTGCTAAATCTGCTGAAGTCATTACTTCAACACTCATGCGAACATCTGTCCCTCTTGAACTTTACTGTCCAAAAAAAAAAAAGAAGTACTTTTCTACCACCTGGGAAGAAGAGCACTGGGTTGTGTATAACTTAACCATAAGTTAAACACAAATAATTAATCATTTTGACTTGGAGTCTTTATGATAGAACTTGTTTTTATCTTTGTGCTTAGTTGAAATGTCAATTCAGCAATTTAGTCGTAAAATCTAGCGCAGGTTCCATTATTTAAACACTTGTAAGCTGTAATGTATGCACAGCAGTATTTACATAGTTTGAATGGACTGAGCTAAGCTACCTCCATGATTTAGAAGGAGTCTGGACTTACATATCCTCCTTGAGAGGCTCTGGTTTAACACTCAAAATGACACTAAGTGTTAAAAGTCTAATTGTTTATCCTCTTTTCTTTCACCATATATTCTGTAAATTGTCTTCATATAAATATTCCTTTTGCAAATGGGGAAATATATTATTACATGCATTTCAATTGTGCAGCTTTAACTATTCCTATTGGAGCTGATGGTGCAGTATAAATAGCATGCTGTTTGGACAGGGGAAAAGGAAGTAGTTAATTTGTCACAGTGCTGACATGATTACTCGAGGGTCAGCTCTGCATATGGCTGCAAATTCTTGTGGTCTGGACCCCCGCCCCAGAGTCTGACAGGGGGACTGATTTCTTGATGTGTTTTTCTTAGCACTAGATGTGCTTTAGGTGGCGGTGTGTCGGTTCAAATGTTAAATAGCTTCTAGACTTTTAACACATGTTATTGAGGTCACTCATGATTTAATTGCTTAACCTCATATATTATAACATCTAGATGTGTAAAGGTAGAAGGAAAATAAGTTAGGAATGTTTTAAATTACGATGAAAATATCCAGAATGCATCTGTGTGCATGTGTTGGCATCTTTTTTATTTTTTCTGCCATATCACCAGTGTCTTGGAAATTACAAAATAATGAAAAAAACATTCCATTGAATTTTTGAACTCCAAAGTCCTAACCATAACCTTATCATCCAAATCTTGGCAATAAACAACAAGAATGATCTCCATCTCTCTGTAAATAACCCAGAAATTGGTTTCAGTGGGGTTTTTTTATATCCCATGGACTTTTCTCACAGTGTCTCAGAGACCTATTCACCCCAGCATGAAGTCATCATTCTTCGGGAAACCCTGAACCCCAGAAGTGAAACATCAGTTCTATTTCATAACAGCTGTACAGTTCACAGAGTGTAGACGGGAGGAGACAGCAGCTAAATCCTGCTGTTAGAAGAGAGTGATGTTTGATACTGTCCTCTTTGTCATTCATGCTCTCCACCTCTGCATCCAGCTTACATTACATTATGGAAAAATCATTTTTTTATTTATTTTTTTACTGACAAGCTGCCTGCTGTCTGTGGTCCAAGTAATCCAGGGAGACCCTGACTTAATATGATACGCACTGTGTGTGTGGAGATCTGTCTGATTCCCAGTCACACACACAGTCCATTTTTTGCTGCCTACTCAAAGGGCCCTACATTCCGATGGAGGATTTATGCTACATATGAAACCAATGACTTTATGACCTTGAGCCCAGTCTTAAAGGCAGGCTAATACATTTAATACCCCTCTGTAGGTGGGTTTCCAAGCAACAAGAGGTGTGTACAAAACTAACTCTAATGACTTTTTAATGTTACATATACAGAATATATTTAGTGTCTTATAAGCCTACTTATACAGTATCTATACACTTTATATGTTAATGCTATGGTTATGTTTTATAGGCCTATTTAAAATACACAAAAATATAAAAAATACTTTTCAGACAAACAATACACTTTGACTTGACCTCAAAGTAAAAAAATGTAGCTTGAACGTGTCAAGAGACATGTATTCTTTGAGTTTGAGATGCCAGGTTTCTCCAACAGGTAAACATCTAATTCTAAATAGTGGCTATAACTTTTTCTAAATACTACGAATGAGAAGCTTGACTATGAGTTTTCTCGGATAGACCATACAAACTGTAGTCTGATGTTTTTTATTCTAAGCAGTATTTCTAAACATTAGATGTAAAAGACTAAAAGATAGCTTCACTGTGACTACGGTATAAATATACAAGCTTTTGATAGTAAATTGTCCAGTGTGAGGTTTAAACATTTTTAAATTGATCGTTATAACCACAGAGTAACAAGTCCAAGTTCCATCTTTGAGAAACAGAGCCTTAGGAGCTCCGATACTAACGCTAACCACTCAGTATGTCATAGGGAGAGTGATGTGGAGCCTGAAATCTGCTGTGGTTCACCTCAGAGAAACAGTCTTCAGACCAGAGTAAGGAAGACATTTAGAGAGGAGGGGAAAACAGGATGAAAGGGTTAGCTCAAAACAAACTGTGAACCAAGCCAAGCTAAGGTTTGGCTAGTGGTCTTTCCTGACATCATGTGTTTACTTGACAGGTTTGTGGAAACATCATTATTCCAATAAAACTTATTCCACTTAAAACTTATACTTAATTACTAAATTCATTTTGTGATTAAAGGCAGGGTTTGTCATTTTAGAAAACTAGCATGATTTTGACAGTAGCATTCCCTCAGTGGTCCGTCTGCACCTGTAATGTATAAGAGCCGTTTTCACACTGGTTTAACTAATATTAAAACTCATTCAAGTCTTTTTTCTAATGGAATTTGTCAAATATAATTGGGTTATAGTCTCAATAAAGATAACTGATTTTGTAAAACTGTCCTGTCAAATAAAAGGCCCAAAAGAATCTCTAGAAATGTTACAGAGTGTCACTTCTCTGCCAGCATGTGTAAAAGGTTGTTGAACAGAAGAGGGTATCTGTGATTAGATTCCAATATGATTGACAGTTAATGAAACCAATGCAGCTAATGAAAACACAAGCGCTGGAATGCAGTGAAGAGAAAAACCTTTACTGCTCTCAGCTTACAGTTCCACTATATGTGGGTCCTTGTAAACCAAAAGCATAGAAAGCATGCATTGAACATCACGCACAGCAGCTGTAGTACATTAAGCAACATTCACACATCACGTATCACTTTCATGGTGGGGCATGATGTAGAAGGAGGCAGGATGTGGAGTTATAACCAGGCATTAAAAAAGAGAAAAACATGTCCATAGATGAAGGGGAGAATCTATCAGTGAGAAAAAGTGGTTCAGATAATGAAATGATTCAAACGTCCTTCTGTAGCAAAAAAAAAAAAAAAGTTATGGAAAATGTGCAAAAACGCATCTTTGAGCATTTACACAACACAGACGCAGCATTGTGTGGTTTTGGCTCATTCAGGCGCTATGAAAGATTGCCTTCTGTGAATGGCAAAAGCTTTCCATTTACAGATGCATTCAATTGCTCGTTTAAATCTGGGAGCTCCCCTTGTCTCAAACATAGACACAAACCATCTTTCAGTTCTGTGTGTTGACAGCAGATGGTATTTGGGCGTCAAAAGGGGTCGTGTTCGTGCTTTGAAGAAGAGAGCGAGACAGAGATAAAGATTGCTGGTGAGACAGGAAACGGACTAAAGGGAGAAGATGAGAGAGCAATGAAGAATAAAGAGCCCACATTAAAGCAACAAAAAGTGATTTGTCTGCGAATTTGAGAAATTTTCTTCGCTGCCTCTGGTCTGTCTTTGAAAAGGGACATTGAAACAAAAGTTTTATGGAGCCCTGGAGAAGTTAGAGCCTGTATGATAGAAGCCTCATAGTGGCATTTTTACACAAAGAGCCAGATGTGAAAGCGGAGGAATTGAAACAAAGTTGGAAACGCTTTTGTACTGATTAAATCCTGCCTGTTTTCATCCTTTCTGCAGTTTTTGACTTCCCACGCTGGCTCAGAGACTAAACTGAAATAAAAGACTACCAGATTACAATGCTGGGGGGGTTTTTACTGCCTTCTGAATTAGTTTGAGAACAAGAATCTGCAGAAAGTTAAGAAATGCATGATTCAAATTAGAATACAATGCAATAGCTGTGTTTGCAGAAATCGGAGAAGCGCTAAACATCACAACAGACCACACATGAACACAAACACACCACAATCCAGCTCACCAAAAACACCGACCTCAAACAATAAAATGTAAGATGTGTCCTAGAAAGTTGTGCTCCGTGCATGGAAGCCCAAATTGCTATTTCTGTGTGCCAATTTTTTGGAAAAGAAAGAGTTTGGATCAGCCAAGTGTCTTTTCCTCCCCCCTGTGAGGTTCAGTCTTAATTAAACAAACATTAATCTGCTTGCTGGGCTTCATCGCAAAGAAAACATTTGAAGTTTTCTCTTGCTAAATTTCATTGTACAAGCAAGGATTAATTTAGACTAAAAAGTGCTGAGCAAGCGGAAAAAAAATTACCTTTTATCATCAGCACCTATAAATGCTATACCATACAATACGATGCACACATGCAGCTGCCTCCATCGTATCAAAAGCTAAAAATAATAAAACAATCAACAATCCACATGCACAAAATCACTTACCAATCACTACAGTTAAACCATCGCTGATAAGAAATAAATACAATGTGTGGAATTTAGGTTTGTATGTTATGCATTGATTGTTCATCCTGAGGAGGAAATGGATTTGTGTTCCAAGTTTCACTGAAATGATACATTGATGAGACTGGTGGTGTGTACACCAACGTAGAGCTGCTTTAAATGAACTTCACTCTTCACGCATCATGTGTAGAATAGTTGTGTCATGAGATATCCAAACATCAAAACATCCTTTAGAGTTTGTGTAACATTTCATTTCAACATTTTAAAATGACATCATATAAGATATCAAAGTGACACACAACTTGACAGTCCTACCTTTGCTACTACAGTCCAGCCGAGGTTTGGGAAACATGTAGGTGTGGCACATAGATGTCGCCTCTGGCTTCTGTTTGATTGGTGGAGGCCTCGGTCGCCCCCCTCCTCCACCCCCTGGCCTGCTATCCACCTGGTTGTCATTCTTACACAACGACTCCACACTCAACTTCTTCAACTTCTGGTTCCTCTTCGACAGTGGCTCTGCACACTTGGCATAGTTGCCCAGGTTGCGGTTGCTCGGCACCTGCAGGGTCCTGATCAGGCTGTCCAATGAGCAGTCGCAGCTCCAAGGGTTGTCATAGATACGGAGGTAGGTAAGGTGGGGCAGAGGGAGCAGGAGCTCCTCAGAGGCTGTTTTTAGTCCGTTGTGTTGGAGCAGCAGGGTGGTGAGCTGGGAGAGGCCGCTGAACGCGCCGTCCTCCACCATGGAGATGTCATTCTGTTGGAGGTCCAGACTCTTCAGCTGGGTGAACTGGGAGAACATGTTGTCCCTCAAAACCTAAAAGGGGGACATGAATGTTTAGTTTCTATGTAATTGCTGTCAAAAGATATTTCTTGTTGCACTTTTGCTGTCAATAAATGGAGCAAATCCTGCAAGCTATAGTTCAGGTATGCAACTCAAATTGCACTGATTTAAGGCGTTGATTTTCCTTAAAACGCTCACAGGTGTAATCACTTATTAGAAGCAAAAGCCAATGACCACCAAGCGGCAATCACTTTAATCCAATCAGGTGAGACAGGTTCACGTTATCAAATTCTAAAGTTCCATTACTGTATATGTACAACAGCTTATCATGAACTATTGATCCATTTTGAAGGGGTGTTGACAGCAGAACCAAAATAGTAAAAACGGGAAATGCAAAAAATTGTGCGGAAAAAAAACTAAAATAAGAACCAATGGGATTGCAGTACAGTATCAAGATTTTAGTTCTCGATGCATTTGAAATTGGAAGCACAAAATTTCACATCAGAAATACTCATATGACCTTTTAATATATAATGCAGCTTTAAGTACAAATTGCAGAATAAAGTTTTAGGACTCAGATCGTAGTTTTAACATGCAATTATCCAGCCGTGCCAAAGATGCACCTTAAACTAAACCCTCGTATGTTCATTATTTACCTCACCACTCATTCATTCAACAAGTCAGCTCTTTGAAGTGAAATGGGGCAAAAATAAAGTGTAATTGCACTCATTTTTGACCGTTTTAATCAGTGTTTATATCTCGTTAATCTCCTAATACTTATTACTTCGCTGGCAAGGCTTTTTGTTTTGTTTCTCTCAACACCTGTGGCACACACATACATCCTGTGGGCTGTCTCCAACATGCAAAAAGCTAAACACACATCGCAGAAAAATGTGTCTTTGATCTGGGTCCAAATAAATGGTGCACAGATGCTCAGGGTATCAACATGCTGGAGGGGTTTACGGTCAAAGTAAGAAGCTTGAGATGTAAATTTGAAGGAAATTGATGCATTTGTTCCACAAAACTGTACTTGACATTTCAAAAGATGTTGGTTATTGTTAGACTTTTCTGTCTCTTGTCTCTTTAAATTCACGAGAGTCAGGGTGTACCTGAATCTTATTTCTCGCCAACAGCAGATGTTGAATATCTTTAGGCCAGTCCTGCATCACAGTAGTCAGCTGCCGGTCCTGACAGTCCAGGTACTTCTCTCCAGCCTCTATGTATTCCTTACACTCCTGAGTCTGCCGTCTCATCACTCCAGCCCTGCCTCTGCCCCGTACACGGCCCAGGGCGCTCCGCTCCATGACCCCTGACCGTGGGCCTCTCCGGGGCTCGGCTGACCGGAGGAGCAGCAGCATCAGAAGGAGGGTGGTGAGGAGACGCATGATGTTGGAGAGGAAAGGAGAGGAAGGGAGGCCTCTCAGTAATCAGGTCAACCTTGGAAGACGGCTGTCAGAGGTTTGGTGTGACAGCACACAAGAGGCTGGTCACAGCTGTGTTTGGAAAGAGAAAAAAGCAGGGGAAAGAGAGGAAGAGGTTATTTTAATGTTTTTAATGTTTCATAGGACATTTGCAGGCACTTGCTAAGATCTTATTTAACCATTTACATTATATCATATAACAGCATACATTTGTGTGTATCTGCATATATTCCAACATGCACTCATTTTATTTTTTTGTTTTTTGTAACTGAACATGTTACAAATGAAAATTGTTCCTTTGTTGTCAGTTCATAGCTTTCATTCATGTGGAGCTGCAGCAAAAGGCTTGTTCATTTATTATCTCTTCAAAGCAACACATTTACATCACTTGAAAACCGAAATATTGTGATAACCCATAAGGCACTTGCAAACCTTATACAGCACCCAGGGCACTATTTCAATCACTAAAAAGTAGAAAAGTCCTTGCCAGGACTTCACTGCAGTGATATCGACATATATAAGGTGGAGAATCTTTCTCCTTACGCTGCCAGCAAGACAAAAGCCTACAATAGTACAGACAGCTTTTTATATCTACCATGCATGGTCAATAATGCTGCCGTTTGAGAAGTGAAGGGCAAGAAATAAATCATCAAAACATAAGCGAGCACTAATTAGCTAAAATTAGCTTGTTTACATTTTCTAACATTAGTATCAGGATCACGGTCTGCCGTCACTTTCAGTCAGTGTTTTAGGGCAGTTCAAAGGCAGTAATATTCTGCTCAAGTTGACACTGTCAGGAAAGGGGGAAGTGGGACAATGGTTCAGACTCAGGGGTGTCTTTAAGTTATCCCAGAAGGATAACCACAAAAAGCCAATCTATCGCTTTGGGGGGAGAACACAGTGAAATTGTAAAGAGCCAAAACAACCTTCTAAAAATGCACCGAAAATGATTAACTAAACCGCTGCTGCAAAGAAGCTGACTCGAACCAGAATCGTCCAGGGGACCCAAAAAACACTGAACAAATAGCAAAGGCTACAAGGGAGGCCATAAAAATGATATGGCAACAAAACTACCCAGCACCCCAAGTTACTCAATGAGAGACTAGTAATTAAAACAAATTCACCAAAAGTTCTTTGTTTGTGTATATGCACACACAGACAACGAGAGAAAACACATGGAGATCCTCTACTACCTCAGCACAGAGCACTGGAGTCCAAGAGTCTATACTCCCCACACCTGGGGCCTATACTACGAAGTGAGTTCAACATACCCAGGGTATCTTTGAGTTATCTGGCTCCACTAACCCTAACATGAGAGCATGTGCTTAACAGTCATACGAAGCTGGTTATCAACATTACACTGTTCTGAATGCCTTACCCTGGGACTTACCCCTAAACCTGTTCATACTTAGTCAAGTAATCAGGAAGACAGGACTTTTAACTAACGTCGGCCAGTGCCTTTCTTTGACTCCCTACAAAACTACCTGTCTTTATTGACAGGTGGGGGGACTCATTGTGTGTATGACACCCTAACCTAACCCTAACCCAAGCCCAGGATGCTCCAAAAACACCCTTTTAAAATGCCTTTTTTTTACAGCAGATATAAGCATGTTCAGCGCCTGGTTGAAAAATAACTGTTTTGGTCTTAATAGCTCATCTTCTAATTTGACTGACAAGTGCGCATGTACAGTAGTTACTGTTCGTTAGGAGGCTTAAGACCTGCCTCCACTCTTTCACTCTTTGCCTATAACTAGATTGATGAGGAGTTAGTGGAGATGGCATTTTCAGTATGGCGATGCCATGGTTAAGCTTCAGAATGCCTCTTCAGAAAACCAACAGGTGACATCTCTGAGGCTACTCTTGGCCATATACAACAAAGAAGACAATACATTAACAGTAACTGGACTATCAATAGTCCATACAAAAGAGAATCTAAATCACTGTGTTAAAAAACAAAATCATGTACAGGAATTTGTCATAGTAGCATGTGGACACGTGGACATTAGTGGTTACACTGCACATGCTGGAAAAATTATTGGGGACGTTTTGCAAGGGTGAGTGGGTAGAGGAAACAGGAAAAGGGGCTTGGAGGGGGAAAAAAGGCAGACATTTGTTACGTGTTAACATGTTTAGGGTTAAAATGTGGCTGTGATGAAGAGCTGTTTTCTCTCAGGGAAACCCCATGCATGTTTCGTTCCTTCAACTAAACAGGCCTGGAAGTTAACCGCGCTTCCTCCCTGGCTTTTGACTCTTCCTAATGTGCTTCTTTCTGGATGTCTTTAAGATTCCCACCACTTTCTTTCTGTATCTTGAATCCATTGAAAAAATGCAAATTGTCATGACATATGCTTGCACATCCATCCATTGCAAAAAAAAGTCAGAACTTGCAAAGCTAAGCTAACTGGCTGTTGGTGGTAGCTTTAATTAAACCACTCATCAAACTCTTGGCACAACTACTATTATGAAACCGCTATGTGACAGCTGTTTGACTTACACCCTCTTTGTCTTTTTGTCTCCTTTCTTTGAAGCCATAACTTCTTGTCATTTGTGCTGCCAAAGATCGGAGCTATCATCTGCCACAAATATGAAATCCTTAAAGTCTAGACATAATCTAATTTAAAGCCTGATAATGATGGCTATTGTAACTTCTTTTGCCACTTGTTTACATCTCAATGTGTGCTGAATAAGTCAATTGTAGGGTTAATGTATATGTTTTCTAGTTTTCTGGTCTGCCAAGATATGCATGCACACAGACGCACACACACATACACATACTTGCTGACTGAGTCCAACTGTGCCAAACCGCAACCCCCCTCACAGTCTTCCAGTGTCTCCCACAGTGGAACAAGCCCGTCAATGCATATGGGGTCGTTCCATTGTGAATCACAGGCTGGGCATGTTAGCTAGCTACAGACAGAAGCAGCTGAGAATGTATAAAGGGGCGATCTTTCCAGTCCATTTGGCGCTTCTCAACTGTCCAACTAGCAATCGTAATAAACTAGGCAAACATGGAGGTTAGATTCCCTTAACTCCAGCCATCTCTCGCAACAACACTTTGCAACTAAACAGGAACTGGATGAATCGGACCTTTTCAGCCACCAGCTGTCAGATTCTCTTTCTGTTTATTTTTCGCACAAGCAGACCACTTATCCTCTAGGTTTCTCTGTGTGTTCAGGTGCACGGTTACTGTACATCTACAGCAACAATGTTCTTTTGTCTGTGTTACATTGACCCGATGAAAGACATGCCTCAACACAAGGCAAGACTTGTGCCACTACAAACACCAGACTAGACTCTAATGATGGGGAAAGCATGGAGAGGGGTCTTGAGTGAGTGGACCCAGACACATCCTCTCTGTATAACAGCTTTCAGGTGAAGTCATTTGGTCTGGTACGGGTTGTTTATATACAGAACTGAGATCCAGCTGTACCATTGGATCAGTGCAGCTAAGTGCACAGCATGGCACTAACATTACAAGATTTATAGGATCGGCTAAGAGCAAATGCATAGTTCAGTATCATCCAAAAACAAATAGAAGGACGGGTCCACTAAAATAGTCATCAGAAACCTGAAGAACAGCCACAGAATTCTGTGGCATACATCCAAGTTAACCCAAGGGATGAACATCATGCTTCCAATTGATACAACTACAAATGTATTTTATTTTCTGTTTCTATAAACCTTCATAACATGAAAAGTCTCTTTGAATTCTTACGTAACCTCTTGTTTCCAGGTGTAATGGTACAATACCAGCCTACCAAATGTGCGCAAAGCACGTCCTTGCTCATCAAACATTTGCTGAATTAAAAAAAAGGGTTTGAATCCTTCCATTTTTTACATCCCTGTCTGCCTGCTTGCAGTCTTCTTCATCCCTACCTTTGTTAGCATATTAGCATTTACATAATATCAAACCCTAGGGGTACCGTTTTAATTGAATCATGCAGTGCAGTTGTATGGAGATAACGTTTCCCTTTTAAGGATCTTCTATTAATTGATCTATTTAAAATCTATAATATCAGTAAGTCATTGTAGTTAATTTGAAAATTAAAAAATGCCTTAGCTACATGAATACAACCACATGTAAATATACTAGCCTCAAACATGCCTTATGGTCATGACCTTTTCTCTCTATTTTCATTTTTTTCCCCCTTCTGTAATTAATTAACTGTCCCCAAACCTTTTGGACCCATGTTGGTACCGCTCAGATCTTTTCCACTTCACAGCTGTTCGGAAGAAGGGGCCCTTCTTAGAAAAGTATAGCCACGGTTAGACTGCAGCATCCAAGACACATTCCAGCTGTGACCATAACAAGCCCACTCAGGCAGGGCCCATCCCTGTGGTTCACCTCATGTCCATACCAGCTTGAATTAGCTTCCAGGCTCCCTCTGGTCAGTCAATGCTTATCCAAAGTATTTGACTCCCTCTGCTTGTACACGTCCAGCAGAAAGCCTTCAGGTTTTCTGACAGTTTCTTCTTCACCATTTAGACGGTTTCTTGCTGCCACTTTATTCTGTAGTCTACTGATCGAGACTAAAAGTTAGTTAGTTGGTATGATGTGGTAGCTAAATATGTCTAATTTTGCACCATAGGAAAACCTGCATGTTTAGGGAATCAGAAGCTTTTTAGCACAGGAAGATGTAAATGGTAAATGGGCTTGAGCTTGAGCTTGTATAGCGCTTTTCAAGTCTTCTGACAACTTAAAGTGCTTTTACAATGCATGTCACACGATGTAAAGTGGCCATCAGAAGTAACTTATCCCATTCATATACATTTCAGTTTGGGATGGGTTGGTTAGATTTGGGCATGAGACTGATGGTTGCTTCGGGTTAATATCTGGGAAGTCAATCAATGGCAGAATATGGCCCAAAGTACAGCAAGCAGCAAGTGAGGACATATATTGGAAGGGGGAAAAAGAGGGGCATTTCATGCTTCTCACTGTGTGAAATTAGCGGATAAGCGGGTGATTATGTGAAGATGCTCAGTTGCATGACTCTCAAGGTAAATGCGTGAGACTTGGCAGCTCTGGTGTTAGCATGCTCAAAAAAGCACAGATCACTACTTTTTATTTTAGATAACAGAACGACAGTATATGAAGGAGATGAACATTGCAAACATTAGGACAGCGTAACATTGGTTACACTTGTCAGCATTGGCATGGTGAGCATGTTAGCGTGCGCAAGTTAGCATTAAGCTTTAAATACAAAGAACTACTTTGTATGCTCTTTATCAATAGTATGATAACTTAGTAATTGAAGAAGATGAAAATGGTCAATATTATGTCAGTCTTAACATAAGACACTCCACTGGAATTGTGAGCATGTTTGCATGCAGATGTTAGCAATTCACTAAAAGCCCTGCTCCGCAAAACTAAGACGTCACAGAGCTACTCAAAGTGCTGTGCAGTAACCTACCTTACAAATACTACAAACCTACCTATTCAAATGTCTTACTTACTGTATGTCTGTTCACCATCTAGGCTTTAGCTAACGTCTGTTTTTTTTTCAAACACTTGGGTGAGATATGTTTTCTTTGAACAAATACTACTTTTTCATGTGTCTGAAATCCAAAGGAAACTAAACCCCAGACTGAAAAGTGAGTTACTTCTGTAAGTTCCAGTCTTCAGCACTTTATGTAGTGCCATATTTGGCTGACAGTTTTATCATTTTTTTCAGTTTACACAAGGTCTTGCATGCTAACAAGAGAGTTGTTAAAAGGCCTCTGGGTTACTCTATTAACAGTAAGTAGTTAGTTGGTTATATTGGGTGCTAATTATTAGATGTTTTTTGTTTGTTGACATTTTGGCTCAGTTTTCAGTCCTTTCACATTTGAAACACATTAGGTAGATTTCACTGGGAGACCACAATCAGACAGGACTGCCAGTAAATGCTTCAGATGAATGCCATGGTAATAGTGAAAGTATGACAATGTCATCAGTTGTGATAGATATTCAGTTACCAATTGGCACTGGCGGGACTCTTAATGGCTTTTCCATTTGCTCAGCTATTTCATAAACAACGACACACCATTGGGTCATTTGCATTAAGTCTTCGGAATGTTTTTTCAACACAATTTTTTTTTTACAGTCAGTCTATTGGATGAGAAAGGGACAGCAAATCCTGAGCACAAGTGTCCTCTCAATCAAAACAAACCACTGGATAAATGTCTGCGGTGTTTGTATCGCTGGTTGGAATTTGTGTGTGTGTGCAGGGAGTGGGGACTTAAAACTTAACTCATCTCCAGCTGAACCGCATGTGTCTCCCTGCTGTGCCAGCTTTAAAATGCCTTTATTTGTAAGTTAAAGCAACTAGTTTCCATTGTCAAACTCTTTTCTGATTGCTGTTATTCATAAGACATCAAAGTCAAGCAATATACTGTATGTTAAAGATTCAGTTTAGGAATGTGTAGTAGCACACATCTATACATAATTCATGGCGGTTTTGCAAAGCCAATTGGAAAGTGTGGTTTATCCAGGTGGTTTGCCAGGACTTCAGTGGTGTCATTTCCGAGGTGAAAGGAAGTTACATTTCACATCCAAAGGAGCAAAAGTCAAAGTGCAAATGTATGGAAAAAGTGCACTTTACTTATATAAAACAGTTCTTTATAACCTACACGCAGGCTCTCCAACTGCAGGAATGAACTGAGGGAATTAAATCTTACATCCACACACAAAGAGACAACATGTGAACCTCAGGGAATTTTGTCTTGGACTCTAGTACAGCACATATTCAACTTCACCACATCTGAATCCCTCTGTGTATGTCGTCTAAGCTGCCTACGGGATCAGATGGGTCATTTGGTCTCAGCAGACCAAATGAGGCAAAGGCAGGTTGGCTTCTTAGACCATAACAAGCCACCTACATCAGGAAGAGGGGGTGGGAAAGGAAACACTGACTGACAATAAGAGAAATACAGATGGAGGCAGCACACATGTTTGAAAACCACATGCAAACAAGGTTTCAATATGAAAAGAAAGCAGAGGGTGAACAGTGAAAGACAGGAGAGAAGACCCAGAGACAAGATTAATGTCAAAAGCTGAATGGGGCAGAAAACACAATGATGTGTCAGCTAAAGGGGAATTCTACCGGTAGGATTTTTATTTTTATTTTTGGAGGGGTTTCAGGTTACACTTCTGATCTTATGTCAAACCAGGAACACACAACTGGGGAAACAGCCAACAGCACTCAAAAACAATACAGTAAACCTTCTTGGATTACATGTTTGGGTCAAAATACATGATCCCTTTTGGATTTGTCCAGATGCCAGTCATTCAAATAAACTTCCCTTCTAACTGTTATGACTGGTCTTGATATGAATCCGAAACCGCAAATGACCTTCCACTCTTTTTTTCCCAGCACTGCAAGAACATTGCATAATCAGGCTAAAACACATGTGCTCCTGGCTTAAAGCTGCAATAATCAATATTTCACGCAGGCTGTGCAAAATTGGAAGACGTGACTTGAACACAATGAACTGAAAGACAACAATCAAACTCTTGTTTTCACCTTGGTGTTTAGGGGCAGTTTAGAGGCTTTTAGTAAGTTGTTTTGGTATTTCTGTTTTGGTTGACTCACACTCACATTGTATTCACCAAGTGACCAATGTGTCAGCAAATGAATGCTATTGTCACAGCTAGCTAGCTCTGTAGCTTCTAAAAGTTTGGATTGTTCGCTAACTTTTTGCCACATCAAACCAGGCTGAGAAATAAGTAATTCATTCAAAAACTGCCAAATCTTATCAAGCTGCACATCTGAGTACTCTGAGAATGTCACAGCTTCTTACTAGAAAAGTCTTGAGGCTGCACATTCCCAAACTGCACTGGCTGCCTCCATGCTCCAATAACACTGGACAAGCCACTGGAGGATGGAAGGAGTTCAGACCTCCAGAAGAAACAGACAGAAACACAGGAGCCACTGTGTTCGAGAGAGAAAGTGAGAACAAGCTGTGGAGGTTCCAAAAAAATAAATCTGCCTTTTCTCCTTAGTTACTTACTGAAGAATGTAAAACATTCAGCTACAAACCATCCAGTTCATTACAGTATAGGAGAGTTTGAGGACAAGAACAAGATCCTAGCTCAAAGGTGAAGGCTTTTTACACTGCAAGCAACCTCCCACTAAGCTTACTTTGTTTCCTTTAGGCTTTATTTTCTATAAATGTAAAGCACATGTTTGACTAAAAGTCTTGTTACCAATTTAAAGACCATCCATCAAGCTATAACAAAGAAGTCGAATAGAATGAAAGAATGACAGTATTAAGAACAGAGACACAAAGGACACAAAAAGTCTAACCCCAAGCCCTGAAGCCCAAAGCAGAGGATGATACAATGACACAGTCAGACATACTGTATACTGTGTATGCAGAGGGAGCAAGCAGAAAAGAGAGAACCCCTCACACATCCCTGAGAGCCTAATTGGAACCAGACACGTTCAGTTCTGCAGGAAAGAGGAGGCGAGAGGGGAAAAAAGTTTGGAGACGGTGACACTTTCAAAAAAGGGTCAAATGCAAAGAACTCAAAAAACCTATTTCTTTTGGAAAGAAGCCAAATTTCAGGCTTTTGTTTTTGTTTCTTGTATGAGAAATTAGCTTCCTGATACTCTCTGGAGTCCACACAAACCCCGAGAATAGCATCTACAACCCTTAAAAAAAGGTCATCGTCTCATGCACATTCATCTCTGTGACAACTTTGAGATTTCAGCTGACGTTATGCAGGCATCAGTGTGGTCTCCCTCTGTCTCTTGGCTGTGTTTAATCATGCTCTGATAACTGATAACTATGAAACACTCGTCATAAAACACAAAGCAGGGGATCATTTATAAAGCTGAAATATGTCAGATTTTGAATGTTTTGCAAACTGCATCATTAGACCATGGGAGTTAATAAACTGTCATGAGATGTTTAACAGAGCTCACACATGCCCCCCCCCAAAAAAAAAAACAAAAAAAAAAACACACAATGTCTCCCCATTAACAAGCTATGCTGATTGCTTTGTACTGGTTCCAGACACATCTGCCTCAACACACATCCAGCCCTATATTCTGCTGCTTTTCTTACTCCAAAGAGTGCCACCTAAACTGCTGCAAGCTGAAACAGCAGAAATTTAAGTAGAAGGGATTCCCGCACTTTGTAATGAGACCAATCTTGCAAGTCAAGCTTTTATTTTCCTCCCTTTTTTCCTGACTGTAGGATTCCAGAGTGAAACCACACACTGCTCCACACCGCACTGCATGAGTCTGGAATTTTACTGAAACTTACACATGGGGCATGTAACCCCAAACATGTTCATCAGTACTCACACACACACACACACACACACACACACACACACACACACACACACACACACACACACAACACACACTGGTGCTTGATGAACCTTACACATTAAACCTGTATAATAAGCTCTGCACCACTTCTTCTTGCTTTTTAAAAAAAATCACACTCTAAGATTTTTGGCATGTCAGCCAACATTTTTATTGGGCTAATCTACTGAATCAAAGCTAACACCAGAGTCCCTGTATCTTTTTTCCTTTTCATACAAGAATGGCCCATGTATTCAATGAAAATGAGTCATTTTGCAGATGACTAACCGTTGTTTCTCACAGTAAAGAGGGTCCAAGTGGGTAAATTCACCCCTCATTCTGATCAAGTGGGGCTTAGCACTTTCTGTTGAACTACACAGGGAACTGAATGCCCCTAAAGTATGGTGGATGGGACAACCAGCCAGTTACATAACAATAACAGGAAGCATCCCCAAATTGAATGATTTCTTTGCTGCAGGACTTATCTTCCGCTGAGAGGAAATTGAAATCAACTCTAGAGTGCAATACCCGTCCATAAACTTTGCAAGACCTCAACTCCAAAGTGAGTTTGCTTATGAAATTATTTGGAGCTTGAACAAAATGCAACTTCAGTGTCTTGATAAGAATAATAAGAAGAATGCATTCCCCCATGTTTAAACAAATGCTGTGTATCAGAGAAATGTGATGAATTATGTTTAATATGTTTGCTATGCAGGCTATCATCTTTGCAGCTTGGCTTTGTTCATTCATATCTTCATATGTTTTCAATTTCCTCAGCGGTCCAAGAGATCTTAAAATTGTATTCGGTTACATAAATATCTGAAACTGAACACATTCTTTACTGTTGTTTGTTTTTGCATTTACTTAAGTTCTCCTTAAATGAATCATACAAAAGCACTAAGTCAGCTCTCAGCATGATCCACTTGTTTTCATTCTTTGTCTACACTATCAGAGCATGCCTGTCACCATGTCTAGGGAACAATGGAATCAGAAAATGAGGAGGTCAGTTAGTCCTTTGATTTATTACATATTCTGTGACCGAATAAAAATTTCGTATCAAGATCAGAATAATTTGCTGTCGACTTTTCCTAGCTTTCAGGCAGATTTGATCACCCAGAAAACTGTGATGCCAAAAAAAACTTTCCAAAAATAATTCCCTGAGTATTGCACTATAGAGTGTGTATTGTGTTTGCAGCAGCTTTTTGCTCTTTCGATTTGATACACCTTTGTCACTTTTGTACTGTTTTAAGGATAAAGTCCTACCTGTGCAGGAAAATAATCTGGCTCTGGCTCGTCCACAAGGACCTGCAGATCACCGGTTGGTCCCACGTCCCCGGCTCCTAATCCTGTCATGAGCGCTGTGTCTAAGCCAAGAAAATCTGCCTGGCTGCCTATAAACTCAGTGCCTGGAGTGAGGGACGAACAACTGGCTGCTCCTCCAGGGTCTCTCTCTCTCTCTCTCTCTCTATTACTCACTCGCTCTCTCTTTCTCTCTCTCTCTCTCTCTCTCTCTCTTGCTGATGGTGCTGAGTGATTGACTGCTATTTTATACAAGCTACCTCTCTCTCTGTCTCTCTCACTCGCTCTCTTTTTCACCCACTCAGCTGGATCGACAGCATGTGAAGAGAGAGAGACTGTGAGCAAAGTAATGCTGATTCTCAAAGGAGCCACGAGGCTGAGTCTGGTTTAGCAGTACACACACATACATTCACACATGTAGGAGGGCTGCAACCCTGCACTGGTCCCCTTTATTGAACTGGTGGACTTCCTCCAGGATTTGCTGCTTACTGAGCTGACAAACTGAGAGAGAGAGACAGAGAGAGAAAAAAAAAATCAGACATCTGGATGCCAAAGGACTAAAACTCACCAACCACTGCAAACACTGTTTTGTACTCCCAACAAAAGTGAGCTGCTTTAAATGTAAATGTCAGGTTTGTTCAAAAACAGCCTCAGTCCACTATCAACATCTGCCTTTGATCACAGTTCCAGTGGGGGATCTCTTCTCTCCTGTTTCCCCCATTATTAGGACTTGAACAATGTTACTAAGCATGTTGCATGCAACACTTGTGGTTTCTTAAGATTTTGTGTAAAACACCATATGTTATGCATTACTTTACAAAAGGGAAAGAGGTGGTACCAACAAACACAATGTTTAAATCTGCCATGCTTATTTTCTAAAGCAACTTGGCTAGCACGGCCAAAAGGTAATGCCGATAGAGGATCGACTTTTAATGACCTAATATATTGAATTCCCATAAGCCTCAATTATATTTAGTTCTAAAGACCCCTGAAATCAAAGTTGTTGTTTTTCACATTTGTCCTGCAGTGATTGCCACCTGTTTTCCAATATCGGGCACCAGAAGGAAAATTCTTAATTATATGTTAGAGTTTGTCAAAATAGACTCTTCAGACTGATGGGTATATACTTATTTCAAGGAAATGAAACAGTTTCTCAAAATGTTCAGTCCTTTCCTAGGGTGACCATATTTTCAAACCTTCAAATACAGACACACTTTAATTTTACCGCACACCCACATGTATGAGCTCATGGTTGAATTGGATTTTTCATCAGTGCACCTTTCAACCCCGTGGTAAGTGCCTCAGCAGATGAAGAATCATGTATCCCAAGATGAACCAAAACTTGAGTTGAAAAATGTAAATAACACCAGTAAAGACAAAACACAAGAATTGCATTTATCTATTTTGAGGTCGCTGACCTGCAATGGTTACACAAGGTGGTTGAATGACATATAGCCTACAGACAAAGTGTTGCATGGTTTACTTTTTGGCATTTCCTTTGGTTAAACCAGGACAGGGACTGTTGAAAACTGGGACTATTAGTGGTTTAGGCTATAGCTATTTGTTGGGACTTACTCAGGACACAGAGTTTGAGAACACATGGTCACCTTATCCTTGCCCCATGACTCACAAGGACCTTAAAGCTATCTAGCTAGCAGTAATGGGTCGCCACTGTATTTTTGTTTTAATGTTGTCACTATTGGCTGCTGTAAATGCCAAGAAAAAACAGCAAAAATTGCTTTTCTAGCTCTTGCTTCGAAAGAAAATACATAAAAGTGCAAAAACCAATAGCCCTCTGCTAAACATTAGGCTACATTAGAACTGAAAGTGCCTCATAGCTAGCTAAACAAATAGGCTAGTATTGTACTAGGGTCATGTTAGCAGTGTCTGTGATGCTAACATTTAGCTAGAAAGCTAGAAAGGCAAAACATAGCCTGCTGCAAGCATCGCTGACTTGTACTTTCCTGTAAACAACAAACTTAATTTAGTTGGCATTGATAATCTGGTTCAGATGATGTATCTGTTTTATTCTGTTTGGTGGGCTATGTTTGTCATTTCTTTGATGGTGTCTTGTCCTGGCTACATTTTTGTATAATCATTTTTGCACTGCAGTGCATCTGTAGACAATATTTACTCGTCGAGCAGAGAAAATTCCCACAGTGGCAAATACTTTCTAGTTGTTACTAACATGAACCAGTTGGCCTTCCTGACACAAAACAGCTCCCACTTAAATAGTTATAGTCTATTAATAAGGGGCATTTGTGTAATTTTACGGTGCCAGAGGACAGTAAGCCTTGCTAATCAGTTGATGCTGCAAGCCCTTCTCTTCTCTCCTCTTCTACTCTCTTTTCTTCTCTAGAGCAGCACTGAGTGAAACAGCTCCATATTAGGACCACCATTCTGCACAGGCTTAAAGGGATTGTTTACTGGCAAACACTTAAAACGGCCTGTGGGCACTTACACCAGGACAACTGTTTTAAGTAGAAGGAGCTAGAAAGGAGACCTGAGCTCTTCTGTCAAAGGTTAGACATAAAATAGTCAACTTGCCTGTTTAGCTAAGGACAGTACTCCCATTTAAAACAAAAGGACTAAAGGACATTCTGTACACAATGGGTTCTGCAAAAAAAATGATTTTCTACGTCAAAGCTAGCGTGCATTTGCTTGAGTGTGTTTTGTATTGCCAAGGCTGAGAGATAAGGCGAGCTGTATGTGTGCCAGGCCAGCTGTTGTTCCATTGGGGAGATGAAAAACGTGTGCCTTGTTAAATCGATTCAAACGCATTCTTTGAAAATCTCAGTGCATCCTTTCAACGCATTTTTACAGCCTCTGTGTATTACATAAAGGCTGAAATAAATCTTAAAAGAAAGCCAAATGTGTGAACATGTCTAAATTGTTAGGACAGGTTCTTCATGGCATGTTTGTAATCTTTGTTATCTGTAAAAAATCCTATATCCATTATAGATAAAAAAAAAAGAAGAAGCTTTGCCCAAGTCTCAGTTGTTTCATTGAAATGAATATAAACCAATGTATTCCTGGGTGATAGGAAATTCCTAGCAATGCCTTTATAATTCATTCTAGCTAATGGTACGCTTTGGAGCAGTGGTGACAGTTACAAAATGTAAACATAAAAACTGCCCTCTAATTAGGTTGAAGTTGCATTTCCTCTACATCCATTGCTCGCCACAGGGAAAACATGTTGATGCTGACGAGACAGCTGATAACACAATGACAGTCCCAGAAAATGACAGCGGAAATGTGAGTGAGCGTGCGTGAGAGGGATGAATGAGAGATAAACCCAACCGTGAAGGCAAATATAGTCATCCTGACTGAACTTGAGCTAGAGCTTCATTAAAGGCATTTGCCCTGTATTTTTGTTGCTAAAAACTGTTATCATACAAGTACTAATAATCTTTTTTGCAAAATAATTTCTTCTATCAGTTTTGGGAAACAATTTAATCCTAAACACATGTTTTATCAGTTAACTCTACTTTTCTCTGTTTTGGCTCTTTTTTGTCTTTCTTCTGTGTGGGAATTGTTTCTCGATGTCTTTCTGAATATTGTTCTCTCTCAGATAGTGTCCCCTGCTCCTCTACCTGGACCCAATCCACAACAGACTTTAATCACATTGGAGCAACACATGCAGACACAAACACGGCATTTTAAATGTGAACATCCAGACAAACTGGATGACCCTCCATCTTCTGTAAACTTTAAACTTAATCTCTTCTTAACCAAAGCACTGCACAATGGCTTCCTTTTTATCAGACAGCAGTACTTATTTAATACATTATCTCAAGGTGATTGCTCACTTCAAAGGCGGCTCTTAATGACTTTGGCTGTTGTATAACTTCAACAGAGAGGAATGTGTACCAAATTTACTTCCTTAACATTATGGCTGGTTTGGCTGAATCTCTTCGTGTTTTGGTTAAAGCGTAGCTGAGACTCGTTAACTCCAGGTCCTGGGAAATTGATTGCACCTGCATCAGATTGACGCTAATCAGAGGGCTCGTCTGTGATTGGTTGAAGACAGCAGACTAATTGCTCTGTAATTGTTCCTCTGAAAAGGAAGCTGTAAGGAGAGCCATAAATAATTTGGCAAATGCATTTTGCATATTTTGCACTCCATGATGAAAGTTTTCCTACAGCGTTGAAGTAACCAAAACATGTAACCACAGAATGTGATTGGTCGACATCACTCAGGCAAAAGGTTTTGTCCTTTGCACTACCATTTTATGGAACGTAATTAGATTGTAGAAATTAGTGAAGACCAAACCAGATGTATGAAAATGATTGGACCTCAATTTATTAGGTGGCCAGATACAGGACTCCATCCGACTGCAAATGATGTCAGCTGGATGTACAATAGAAACTATTAAACGAATAAAGTCGTTACAACTTAAACCTGCCTTCCCAATGATGAGGAAACTAATATGTGGCAAAAAAAATATTTTTTATTTTGAACGATGACATACATTCATATTTCCCATAAACAGTAGATACCTTACATCAATCGCCATCCATGACTGTACTGTTAAAGTTCACTGAAATCAGTGATGAAATATCAATATCCCCCAGTGTCAAGTTGACCCAACTTTAAATAATAAAAACTCGACAGATAAAAAATGTCACATGTTGGTGGTAATGGCTGAGTCGATTATTTAAAACTGTCATATCAGCTATTTCATCATCCCGCTCTCCCTTTCCCTCAATGACCATATCCCATTTCAGCGTAATCACCATAGCTGCTAGCTGTACTCCCTAATGTGATATAATAACAGAAATAAAACTTTTGTCTGTCTCCCTGCAGACAGATTCCAAACCCTAAGAACCCAAAGTGATAAAGTCCCGCTGAAGAAGAATGCATTCATACTAATTGCTACAACTCTAGTGAGGATTCAATGTTAACACATTTTAGACTGGGAATTTCGGACCACTGCCTTTTTTTGATAATGCACAACATGCATTAAAATCTGCTTCTGGTTTTCTAAATTGACCTCAATGTTTGGACCAACAAAATCCAGCCTGTGTAACCCTTAGCAGACCTGACTGCAGCCTAAATTAAAGTCATATTAGCCTAAATGCTACATAACTGTTCTCCCTGAGGGGGGGTCAGCCTGAGGTCACCAAGACTATTTCTCCAGCTCCGGATATATCCACTGCCAAGCAAACATTAGTCAAAGGAAGCTCCATGTTTTCAGAGGCTGGAAGCGACAGGAGGTATATTCATGTAAAACACATTTGCATAGAGTGGCTGCTTGTGGGACTCTGTGCTGCGCTGCCAAGTCTGTAGGAGCGGACTTCAATAGCCTGCAGCTTTAACGAGTTTGCTTTATGGCAGGGTTTGGACAACTTCACGGGTCTGATGAACAGTTGTTTTTGTCATCATTTGTTGCTGTGGTGCTACTGTATGAGTTACATTTTCTACCATATAATTATCTGACAAAGCTGAACAAGTAGGAGCTCAGAGAGTACAGTTTAAATGCACCGACTGCTCCAAATATATCATTATCTGCAGTTGTCAAAACATGCATGAGAAAGTGAGAAGGGATAAAACCTTATCTTGACTTGTCTCGTTAAAAATATGACATGAAAAAGGGGGGGGAAAAAGAAAAGTATGTCTAAGAGAAATAAGGCCTAATGTAATGTAGCCAGAGTGAATTCAACAAGAATGACATTTTAGTTTAAGATCTAACCATTTTGAGTTGTTAAAAAAAAACTTTACAAGAAACGTGAAGGACTGTGAGATGAAAAAGAGAAGATACAGTTCCCGTGGATGTTTTCTGAGAGCAGACGAAGCCTGCAAGTTGAATCCAACCAACACATTCTTGAACGTCCTGCTCAGTGATACTTTCTCCCTCTGTGCCTTCACTCCCTCTTATCTGACTTATGAAAAATGTTTTCTTTATCCAATTACCCTAATACAACTCAAAATACACCAAGATGATAATCACTTTTTTTAGCAAACCAGTATTCCCAGATCTATTTTAAAAGCTCTAGCTCTAGTTACGCAGTGATTGCTTGCAGTTTGCACATAACACTGGTCCTACTTTCTTCCCTTGAAGACAGTTTGATGACTATTTTGAATCAACTTTCCATAGTGTGAAATGTCAATACTGAGGATCGCACAGACAATAACAACTCGCTCACTGAATCATTTACGCTGGTTTAAGATTCTTGTTTTAGATTCCCTGTCAAGAATGGTTCGGATCTATGCCCAATTAATTTCCAGTGAGCAGGCTCAAACAAATGTAATGAATTGTGACGGCCCTGTGAGAAAGAGGCCTAAAGAAAGCAGCCTTTAAAAGACTTTTGTTTGCATCAAACCCTTTACAGTCTATGATCAAACCGAGTGCATGTGGGGTCATCTGAAACTCTCCTGCTTTTACTTTATGAAACCATTAGTCTCCGGATAATGCTGAAAGTATGCAAGATTTCATATATTTTTCTAATGTCTAAAAGTCTGTGTTTTCAACCGTGTTTGTGCAATTGATCATCTTCTTCTCATGCAAGCTACTTCCTTTTGAATGGAACCCTGCCTTTAGTTTGTCAGTTGTGCATCTGCCAAACATTAACTTTACTCTGTTTACTGAAACCATATGGTTATATCTGTAACTCATAGCCCAAAGAATATGTGAACCCTGATGTCCTATCACCTCATATTACTTTATTCCACCGCTGCGTCTCTAGATGACAGCATCCTGGAAAGAGTGAACATCACTTCTTGGCAGTTTCTTCCTCTTTTAATTTTTTCAACTGAGGAATCTTTACCCCCTGTGCTCCTCTAACCCACGCTATGGATGATGAAATGGATTAATTGAGGACTGCAGGAGAATATAAAGAGCAGATTGCATTGAATTAAATCTAATAATAAAAAAACTTTCCAATACCTCAACTGATTTCCATCTGATGACTCATACTGACTCAATGTAGTCTCTTAAATGTATCAAAAACTATTATTTCTGTAGATGTCCAGTCTGGTAGTAGTAACCTACTGGCTGAATGTGTGTGTTGTGTAATCATTCAAGGTCTGAGAAAAAGATGAAGCTATCTCCAGCTGGTGTGCTTCATATCAGGGTCCAATGCTTTTATCCTGATGTAATGGTCCTGTCCATTACAGAAATCAAACATTAAAATGACATCCAAAAATTGGCCCCTCCTATAGAAAATCTAATTTCGCTAATAGCAAAATATTGTTTGTGTTACTGTCCAGATCCAGTGGAAGAACCCATGTAAACCACCAACAACTTTAAAACCTTTTAATACCAAATTGAAACACTTCTAGCAGCATTCCTAAATGGAAGTCAGTGAAGGATCATATTTTTGCTCTGTAAGGCTGCGCGTCCAACCTTTTTTTTTTTTCTGAGCGCATCCACAGCAAGCTTCTGTCCGGAGAAAAACAAAGTGCCCAGCGTCTTTTTTCCGAGTGCTCCGCCTTTTTTGTGTGGCCGCTCCGAGTGCTCAAGTTGAAAATCTTTCAACTTTTCAGAAAGGCCCTTCATCCTTTCATAAAACCTATTATGTGCATTGTCCCGTGTAATAATTAGTGTTTATTTGCATTGGTTAAACACAATCGCACACGGGCACTGTCAATATCATCACTTCTTTCCAAGAACAGTAAGGGTATTATCTTTACTGCTCTTTAGTTTGATGCTTAAGTTAATACAAAAGTAGATTGATTTTCATATTTTGGAATTTGCATTTACATACGTCTTCATAAATAATCACAAAAACACTTTGCGTTTTGCTTTCACTTTAGTCTTCTACTTTTGATATTCATATTCACCATACAACATCTAATAATTTTTTTAAATCTTGTCTCTCCAAAGTTTATCTCTATGTTTAAAGGCTGCATGAGTATATGTAGTCCTTTCATAATTTGGATCAGAAGTTTTGCAAACTTTTGGTGTGTTTCTTTAGTCTACTTAGTCTACCTACTGTCACCATCTCCTGTACTTTTCCATAGTTTCTTCTATCTATAAAAAAATCACTGTGCGCTTTGATTTTCCTCCATTTTACACACAAAATCTCTTCTCTAAGTCTGTGGTGTTTTTACATCTCTGTTGCCCAAACAACTCTGTGTGATTCATCTGTGCTGCAGAACTGAAATGAAAGAACACAAAGTCAGTAAGACCAGGTGTCACCATAATTACAGATCATGTCGTAACATAATGCATGTGTTGGCCTGCTAATAACAGTTCAAATGTAGATCCTGCACTTTCCTGTTTTCGTATATATATGTGTCACTGCCCTCAGGAGCCCAAATAATTTATTGTCGAGTTAATCTAAAATCCCATGCTGTAGAAGCACCAGAATGTTCTAGAGATCTGAGGCCTGTTTTGTTTGAGTAAATCTTGTCTTTTGTAAGATAGTACACATAATCATCTGCATATATAAAACGCTTTTCTACGAGATCACAAAAGAAGCAATGCTCTAGTTTTGTATTTGTGTTTAGTATTCTAAATTAGAAAGTGTTTTGATTGTAGATGCTTTAAGTACTGTCTGAATTATTTTAGATGCAAATTGTTACACTAAGATGGAACAAGTTTTGAAGTGATGCTTGATTCATACAGAGTAAATCCTGTTTACACAGCTGTCAGATGTAAGAGGAAGTGGATGAGTAGATGTGATCCTGATGGAACTGACAGTCCCATGGGAAGGTGGCTGGGAGGAGGCCTCCGAGAGGAAAGCCACCAAGTACTGTGACCTGGTCCAGCTGTGCAGGGATAAAAGGGTGGCAGGCCTGGCTATTCCCAGTGGAAGTTGGCTGCAGGGGTTTCCCCGAGCAGTCTGCGTGGTAACAGCCCTAGAAATAGTAGGAAGGGAGAGGAAGGCAGCTCCTCACAGGTTGGGGGAGGCAGCAGAGAGAGCCTCCTGATGGCTTTGATTCAGGCGGGAGGAGATGAGCTGCAAACCAGGAGAAGATGGGCAGAAACTGGCCATCGCTGCAAAACCACCAACTGGAGGATTTTGAGGTTTAGGGTCGAAACATCAAGTTTGTCACCGCCTGACGACATCTCCAGGTTGAAAGCTGCAGTCACGAGTCACTTTGAGATACAGGACACTTAAAGAAAGGAACTTTCTCTGGACTCATTTTCTTTTGCTGCTTTATAAAAACCATTGGCGTGGGCATAACACTTGGAGGTTTTTCATCTGTTTAACTGCATGTTTCTGTAATTGGATCTTTTATAGAGGTTCTATCTTTCTCTCTTTAGCTGCAATCTGTGATTTAATAGGATGGCAGCACCATAAACCCTCGACCGCTAATAGAGGCTGTGGTGTGTCACAGTGCTCTGATGGCGTGCCAGTCTGTGGGACATTTATTTTTGTCGCTAGCTGTTTATAGCGGCTATAACACAAAGTGGCGCGCACACACACACACACACACACAATCTCACATTGTGATGCTTTTATAGTGACCTTACCTAACCTTAGAACCAATGATGAAGAAATTCAATGTTTCTTTTAGTTGCCTTACCATACCTAACTCATGAGAACTCTTAAGAATTAAGAATATTTGTAAAATGAATGTAATCATCAATAAATCAAAATGAGTGTTCTGTTTAAAACAAGGATACTTTTAAGGGCATTCTGACATAATAAAAGAGTGCTGCAGAAGCCTTTGAAACATCAAGTTTATGTGATCTTAACACTCTACAAATCGTTCATCGCTGCAGTTCAAGTGAATAAGCTTTATTTATAGTTGTTTAAAACTACTAGAAATAACTTAAGACCGACTGTTTTGTCAAACTGTGACTGTGCGAGTCAGATGACTGATCTCATTTTCTGTAAGAACATCCAGACGAAGCCAATGTGAAGCTTGAGCTCATTCCACAGAAAGCATATTAACGATTACTGCACAAGATCCTCCCCGGGATCCTGAAGTCCTCTTTTTACTCTTTGGCTTTTTGTATCCAAACATCTAGCAAAACGTCATCCTTTAACCATCCATCTCTTTGCTTTACTCCTTTTCCTTGATCCAAAGTTTCCAGTTGCACAGTAGGCCGTGTCGCTTGACTCAACTTTTAGTCAGTCTTATCCAAAGCCAATGTTTTTCATCAAGATTCTCTTGTTTTACAAAGTGCTACATGTTTCAGTCAGGCCTGGCTGTGTTTTTAGATTTAGGCAAAACCAGAACCCGCATCAGTTTATTGCTCAAGTACGTGGGCACATACAGGGAATTTGACTCATCATTTTTACAGAACTCTCATGCACAGACAAACAAATGTATGCACTTACAACAAGGACAAAGCCAAAAAGAAGGGGCACCAAACTACAACAAGATATTTAAGCAAGCACATACATTCCAGAAAATCTCTGGACAATAAGGTAGAGACTGCGTCTGTACTTGCTCTTTCATACATCAACTTTTGACGCTTCCAAGGAAAGTTCCAGACATTGCCCAGACACATGAATCTCACAGGGGGAAATACGTTCTAATGGGTTTAGTTAGCGACTGGTTTTAAATGTATATTACTGCAACCTAAATAAAATCCTGTCCAATCAAAGGATAGAAAATGGGCAACTCGGGTGCTGGTAGCATAGCGGTTAGTGTGCGCGCTCCATGTACTGAGACTATAGTACTCAAAGCGGGCGGCCCGGGTTCGAATCGGACCTGTGGTTCTTTTCCCGCATGTCATTCCCCACTTTCTCTCCCCCTGATTTCCAACTCTATCCACTATCCTATCTGTACTATAAAGACACAAAGCCCCCCCCCCCCAAAAAAATAAAATAAAATAAAATATATATATTAAAAAAAGAAAACAGGCCACTAAGCTGAGTAGTAAGAATACAATCTTTCAAACTCTGCAGAATGGTGTAGCCCCGCCCACTCATTGATTAAAGCACTGGCGCTTTGATGCACTAAAAATGTAAAGTGATATATTCTGGGTTAAGAGTGTAACTTCTTCATATTTTTGTTATACCAGAGTTGGCTCAGAGTTGTTAAATGTGACTATTTTCTGGCGGCTTGAGTTGTAGTTTTTTGTTATTGCGGTTTTCTATTTCCTGAAGCAACAAACAAGATATGTCAAGTTGCCCTTCATTATATTATGTGCAAAACAAGGCAGTTAAGAACTCCACTCCAACAAACTTTGCAGAGCCTTGGGAATGACCATTTGGAGGAGAGAAAGACCTGTTTAGTTAACCCGTACACATGCAGCTGTCCGCCCCCTCCACAGTCTTCTTCTCTCTTCTTCCTCAAGTCAGGAATTTCACATATCAGCCCCCCTGCTTGAAGGCCTCTGACAGCATCTCCAGATTGTGTAGCCGCAGAGTTCTATCTTCTTTCCCCACACAGGGACTCTTGTCTAACATGAGTTTTTTATTCTTCCTTCTGAACCCGTTGAGATTACATTGGAACATCTTTTCAATTCTGAATGAGTTTTTCTGTACTTTTTCTCCAGATGTGACTGCTGAAGATGACTTCAGTTGAATGTAACAGCAGCTCCTCCTGCTTCTCCTCCTCAGCTTGATCTACAGTCATGGCTGCTCCTCATCCTGAGTTTCAGCACTGCTGTCAGTGCTGTTCCTCTGGTCCTGCTGCTTTCTTTCTTTTATTTAAAACACATAAGCTCCCACAAGGTCTCTGAAAACCATTTCCTTTGTTTGTTCAGGCGCTCAGGAAAAAACACAACCCTTATACAGAGTAATCTCTTATTGGACCGTCTGCTTTCAAGCACTGATAGTCAGCAGTGTGGTAACGGCATGTATCTGTTTATGTGTGTGTCTGAATGCGAGTAATGAGTGACAGCATCTCATTCTTCAAAAAAATAAGGATGCATTTCAACATCAACTGCAGAAAAACAAAGATATTAAGATGAACTGCAAGTTTTGGGTTACTTGCGCACCAGCAGCTGTAACACTATTTCAAATGGCAAAAAACAGCAGAGTCCTTGCCAGAATTTAACTTCGGTGATGTTGACATATCTAGTAGAGTAATCATTCCCTTAAAACAGCTGCCAGGATGAAAGTCTACAAAAGATAGACAGCTTTATGTATATTCAATGTGGCTGGGTGCGTAATGCTGATGATCAAAATGAAGAGCAAGAAATTCTTCAACATCGTATTAAAGTTGAATGCTTATTAGCTAACAGCAGCTTCTTTAGTATCACTGTCAGTCAGTGCTCATTGGCAGTAATGTTATTTAAATGTTGATCAAGTTAACATTATATGTTATGGCAGGATTAAGGGAAGTTTTTTTTTTTGCATCCTCTTCGCTCAGTGCATCCAATTTAACATCTTTCACCAGTAGGTGGGACTGATTCCTGCAAAATGGGCTAAATTGTACTTCAGTGCAGTAACTGTTGTGGATTCCAAAGATGTTTGTTTACCTATACTGTTAAACGAATCTACCATTAATTGTATTTTCAGTCAGAGAGGTCAACATATTTACTTGCCACTTTATCTTCGATCTGTCCTATTTTGTCAGACCGCATGAGTCCAACTACACCTCATCCTCCGCTACTCTTGGTTATTTTCTGTATGAGGCTTGTGGTGGAAAGACAAACCAGCATATAGACAGGAAATATGTATTTTGGTCAGAAAAATGTCAACCTTTTTTCAGCTACATCAAATAAAGCACAGAAAGCAGCTTAGCCTGAGATGATATCAACTCAACATTTCCTGCTTGGCACTAACATGATATCCACTTGTAGAAGGTTGCAACCTATAAATTGACCAAAAGTCTCTTCTTTTTTTTTTTAAATACAAGCAAAACAATTAAAGAGAACCATACTATACACTCTTGATATTTTAAGAGAATCTGCACATAAGAAAACGTTTTACACAGATTAAAGACATTTTTAAGAGTTTTAAGAGTTACTAAATCAGGGCACCGGTAGCCTTGCTGTAAGTATGCTGACCTGTATCCTGTCCAATCCAAGGGTAGAAAATGGGCAACTCGGGTGCTGGTAGCATAGCGGTTAGTGTGCACGCCCCATGTACTGAGACTATAGTCCTCGAGAGTGGGCAGCCCAAGTTCGAATCCGACCTGTAGCTCCTTTCCCACATGCCTTTACCTACTCTCTCTCCCCCTGGTTTCTGACTCTGTCCACTGTCCTATCTCTAAAATAAAGCCCCCCAAAATAAATCTTGTTAAACAAAAAGTGTTACTAAGTAAATATATTTTTTTCAGACTCATATACTCCGAGAAGTCACTTAAATCCTTGTCTCTTGCGATTGTTTACAGAGATGAACATATTTTAATTTAACCAGTATTAAGCAGTACACTCAAGAACATTGACCACAGAAAAAAAACAATTAAAATAATTGAAGAACTGAGATGGAACTTACAGGCTTATAATGTTTATTAATCCTTCAGGAAATAAGTGTGATGCATGGTATATTTCAAAATGTAATAACATGTTAAATATAAATGATAAGTTATGCATTAAAAATGTTGACATGTCACATTTATTTTGCAGACTGAATCACATAACGGTACCTACATTTGTCTCTGTACTGCTATTGTATTCAGAAAGTGTATTCGAAGGGATCCCACATACTTCTTCACAACTAATATGCTCAAATGATTCCAGACATGCTTGTTAGTCATGTGTGCTGTTTTGCATAGCTATGACATGCTCAAACACTGGCATACATCCCACCCACCTGAAAGAAGGGTCAAAGGTCACCAACAGAGCCTTGTAGCTGACCCTGAGGCTGCATATTTACTCCCTGATCTCAGTATCTTTGCTCCTATTTGCTCACCTTCACTCAACAGCTGAGCTTTCTTGACTTTTTAGTAAAATGGATGTCACATTAGCAGCTTATTTCCAATTCCATTTGCCCTTTTTCGTTTGTCCTTGTTGGTTTAGGTCTATGGTCCAGTGGATGGCCTCTGTGCCCCTGTTACGTTTTGCACCACTTACTTTACTGTGGTGAGGTTTTAAGACCTCACTAAACTGGTCATTTAATAGAGGAGTCTGGAGGATTTGGAAATGCATTTAACCGTGTGAGGACCGGCGCCATCGTGGGGGGTCGGTTCAAGGTCCAAATTGTACTGGTTTTTCTGAGACTCAGAGAGATAGGAGTGGATGCCATCTTCCTTGATATAGGCACACAAACTTCAAACAAAGTTGTTTTTGTCTTCTCCAAACATTAGTTTTTGTCTTACTTTAGCAGAAAGGGAATGTTTTTATGAGACTGAGATTCAGTTTTCATGAATTTGAGATGTCTGAAAGAGCCAAACTACAACAAGAACTCCCTCCTTCCCCCTCAGTCAGTCTGACTCTACTCTGTAATTTTGGTTTTGGGGTGTAGGCTACTCCCTGAGGACAAAACAGAAAAAAACTCTGCTCTGCAAAGAAGCAGTTTTAGACCATAGAAGAGGGGAAAAAACAGAAATAAAATAAGTTGTGGATTTAGTATATCATGCAATAAAAGAGAGAAAAAAGTGTGCCTTCTTTTGGATGGCACCAGCATCCATGGAAAATTATAGGCTGCCTCTGTGGTTTTAACTTGAAGTCAAACAGAAAATGAAAACAAAGAAAAGTAGTAGTGTGAGGGCTTCAGATGTATGATAGAGTTGAACATTAAAAAATGAAATACTAGCAGATATACAATTTTAAGCTCAGAACTTTAACTGCTGAAGTTAAAATCAAAGGGATATTCAATGCTGATTTACTGGAAAACCATATGATATATAATGTATTACTGTATCCCTGTGATGGCTCTGTGTGTGTTATACACACATACAGTATTTCCATGATAGTGACCACAAGTTTCCAATTGAAACAGCCGGCAACAAAGATGATATTAAGGGCTTGTATGAGCTTAGGCATTTCAGAAATCTGAAATGGCCATTTTTCCCCTCACAGATTTTGTTGTTATCATTATTACTGGTGAAGATAGACAGGTTAGCAGATATGTTGTGTATGCTTGTGTGTCAACTATGTAAGTTAAAGTGAATCTGAAACTAAGAGAGAATTACTCTCATGTGATAAATTGAGAAAGACATTTTAAAGAACGGATAGAAAAGCAGGAGAAAAGAGCACATATGGTATAAACACACCAAAACAAGAGAACCGACTGAAACCTAAACACAGAAAATAGGACATGATCTGTCTCGTAAATTTTCCATAGACTTTAACCATCTCGACCATGGAGGGCTGCCTCTGCAAGGATGTGGCTGTCTGTGGACTGTGGCTGGGATGAAAGCGAAGGAAACCAGGCGGAAACCCTGGAGGAGTCTTCTTCCATCGAATTTCTGCGGAGAGCACGCATTCACACACAACACACACGCTTATTGTAACAAATTGAACATGTATGTAAATGAGAGGCTATCTTCTAGATCTGTTGAACAGATGACGCTAATTGCTTCCACCCTTCTAAACAGGCAATTTGCAACTCTCAAGAAAGTTAACTTATGCTACAGACAGATCATGGAGCTTTTCTCTTTCTTTCTTTCTTTCTTTCTCTCCCGACATTCCATTGTTCTCATAAAAGAGGTTAATACCCTCAAGGATGGGTCAGCTACAGATGTTTGTAGGTGATTCAATCACTTCTGACGTGATGTAACATGCATGCATCTCCCTGTTTTCCAATAACTGTCTTCTCTCCCTGTTTTGTTTTTTTCCCTTGTATTATATACCACACAGACATATGAAATGAATGAACAAAATGTTTTTATTGCTGCAGTACTTAAAACGTTTGCCCCAACACCTAAGAGGCAAATATTGTACTTTTGACCACTATATGTCAGAAATGGCTACTAGTTTTTTTGTGTTAATTCTAAACCTGTAAAGAAAAAGTAACAATAAATTGATAACAAACATTATTTTACCCCAAATGATTTTTAACTATATAAAATTTGCAACAACTTTCACCCAGAACCACAACAACAAAACAAGATTACACACTAGGCAAGGTTGTGCCGTACCGTGCTTAAGCACAATTGTCCCCCCCCCCCCATTCCCCCACTGGCCTGTACTCACACTGCTCCAGGATGTTTGTTAACCTATTCTATTCAACAAACCTTCCGAGATTTCACGATAATGGAAGGCTGTCCATGTTTTCCCGTGCGTGTGTTCGTGCATGAACTGTACCGTGCCGAAACACACCTCTTCCAAGCGTACCAGGGCCAAGGAAGTGTGCCGTGCTTGAGCACAGATCTGAGCACTCACATTCGTCAAACGAACTGGACTTTAGGGGTGAAGCGTGCTTGGCAAAGAATGAAGTATGAATTGCCTAGTGTGAGTGCGCCTAAGAGTCAGCAATGAAAGCGCCTCTGAGGCTTTACTGGAGTTAATGCTAATCTAAACATGCTAACAGGCATACAAGACAATTCTAACATTTTTTATTTATGTAATTTTCTTTGTGAAGGGTCCATGTACAAAATGAAAACATAAATGTTGCCATTTGATGCATTGTACCAGAGTTAGCTTAGAGATAGTTTACATCTGCAGTCCCTTGGCAGCATGTTGACCATGACCAGGTGGAATACATGTCCTACCATGTCCATCATCTTAGTCTACATTGTAAGCATGCTAACATTTGCTAATTAAAGGCCAGCACACTGACAAAGTCATTTTATTTGCAAGACTTTGGTCATCTGGATTACATGAAAAGGGAACAGCATCTTTTGGGAATGTAATGAAGTCTGATAATGTGTGCTGCTTGAAAAAGATGTGAATTTATAGCAAGACGCTGATCCACTCTAATCACTTCAAGAAGACCAGTAATAGTCGGGTGAGATGCCAGTTTAAAGGAACCTGCATCTGGGAATTTTATGGATAAAGACGGAGAAGAAAAGGGTCTTGGCACATTTGAAAAATAGCCTTAATACCACCTGGATTAACTTTAATCCCAAACCAAACACGAAAATGTTTACATAACTTTAGTGTTTCTCTGCTAGAAGTCCAAGTGAATCATAACTTGTGACAGATTGAGACAACCTGACCCTCTATGTTTATTTCTACTCCAAATGGAAGCCTGTTTATCTGAGGTAGTGTGACCTTTGAGGACCCTTGGGAGGTATGCCAATTTAGCCCCAATTCTTTGACCATGAAATCCATACAGGTTTGTTGAAAGCAGTAAGATGGATACAGGGATCTGTATGCTTTCCTCAGTGGAAACTGGAAGGTGGTTGTGATTTTACTCTAATCCCTGTGGACATTTGTAGGGTGTGCTTGGATAAATTCCACCACAGAGGTCATGAGGGGTCACATACCTGGAATCAATTAACGTCTAGCGCTAACAGCCAATGTTTTACCCAGAATATATCAGACATTGAAGACTCAAACAGGGATATCTGACTTTAATTTAAGTAATAAAAAGTCTATTTCTGTCTTAATGTGTAGAATAATAGGAAAAATCAGACTCTTGAATGAATTACTGTTTGTTTTTTACCATTTATGGCTGGACTTTGTTTTACTGGTTACAATTCTGCAATCCTCCAACATCTTCCATGTGAACAAAGACATGTATTCACGGGGTTCCAGTGAGCAATCATTTGACTGGGCATTTGAGGTAAAAAAAGCATTATCTTAAGCTGATTAAGCTTTTATTTAGCATGGAGCTAAGCTTCCGAACCAATTTCTAATTATCTTTTAAATATAGTTTTTTCCATTGGTTTTTGCCAGGAATTAGAATTTGTATACCTTGACACTGAATACAGTCATTGTTTCGTGTCAAAGGTAAGATTAGCTTCATTAACTCAGAAAATTTTACTTGGCAGGTGGAGGTTTTATTTTGAAGACAATGGAAAAACACACATTTCTTTGAGGAAAAAAAGACACAGCTAACATAAGTGTGCGTATGAATTACCCGCTGGGCTAAAACTGCATTATGAAACCCAACTGAAGCAGAAAAGGCTAAATGAGGCCTCCTCTTTCTCGTGCGGTTATACCTGCATGCAAATATCCATGCAGCAGTTTGCAATTTGTTTCACTTTATTGGACACGAAGTGCAAGCTAGCCACGGATGATTAGCTAGTTGTTACATGAGCAGCTCCACATGAACTCCCCTTAGAAGCGAAGAAGGCCTTGTGAGGAACGGGGTCTGGCTCTGTAAAATACAGAGAAACACCACATCAAAGGTAGAAAGAGAACAAGAGGCCCCTTGTCTCCTCATTAGTGGGACAATATTGATACCATGGAGAAGAACAGCATGTAACCAGTTAATATAAGAACAATTTTTTTCAACTCAACTCTTATCAGAATTTTAAAATCTTCTATATTGAATTTCATTGTCAGTTGAAGTTTGCACCTCTTCTTTTTCGTTAGGCAATTGTAGACTGTAGGAATAGAATAAAAGAACATAAATATCTTCTATTTTATGTCTTTATATGCCCATGTGTGCAGACTTCCTGAATGAGGAAAAGAATGAAAAGATGACCTCATCCCAGAGGCCTGCCCTATAGCCAATCTCAACAATCAAGGCTTCAAAAAGCCAGAGAATTTGTTCCTAAGTATAGACACACACACACACACACACACACACACACACACACACACACACACACACACACACACACACACACACACACACACCCACACACACACACACATTTACTTAAACACGCAACCAGGTGCTGTTGGAATAGTGCTGAAAGGAATATCTCATAAAAACATAGTGAAGCAGTCTCGCAGGTTGTAAATGTAATGAACTTGCATGTTTGACATCCTGCATGTTGCATTGTAACGTGTAGTCCAGTAGTAAAGTGTAACTGACAGATGTGTATGTGTTTGTTTTGGGCGGCCCTTATAAATGATATATAATTTAAATAACCAACATTGCATGACTAAATGTGACATTAATAGACCCTTGATGGTATCATCTAAAATAAAATAAAAAGGTTTAACATCACATTTATTCAGATATGATATATTCCAAAAGTTTGCCATTATATAAAGATGGACGACACATCTCCACCTCCTCCCACCGTACAAGAATTCAAAATACCCCCAGTGAATGGTACTGACGCAATGCGCTAGTGACGTCGTTTTAAAACGTGTTGGTGGAGAAGGGATTGGCTGGTGAAGCTTCTGCTACCCAAAACTTTCAAAATGTATTTGACTTTTATTTTGATTTTGTAGTTGGACCCATGTCCCATCTGTTAACATGGAGGAGGCGGGATTTATGACCTATAGTGCAGCCAGCCATTAGAGGTAGCTATTAAAATGTTTGTCTTCACTTTTGGGGAACTTAATCTTTTTACTCAGTCTACAGTTCAAGCTTGTGGCCTGTTTATAAAATCCTATGACTTGACACATTCTGAAACATTTGCACGTCCACACGTCCTAATTAATTTGCTTTGAACAAAAAGAAGCTATTGTTCACGTAATTGATGATTTAGACCGCCTCAAAGGGCCACACTTGAGCCAAACGAGTCAAGATATTATTTTAAAAATGACAACAGCTGTGTCTGGCTCACAAACGTGGCATTAGTTGAATTTAAAATACTGAAAGACAAGTCGAACCTTTGTTGCTGTTGTAAGAAGCATGTACAGTAAAGAGGTGAGTCAGAGGGGTTCAAGCAGTGGGGGGCATATTTTTGGCTTCCGCTCACTGACACACAACCAGAGATTGGATTCTCCCTGGATCCTGCAGAGACTGTGAGGAATGAATTACCACTCAAAGATTGCCAAACACAGTTCTCAAATTCTGGGGGATTTATGTTTAAGGAAGTCTATTTAACTCTGATTACCTGGTGCAAAATATTTTTACAGAACTTAAAAGAGAGTTGAGTTTGATCCAAAACGAGAACAGTGTGGAGATTCATGTTTCTGTCCTCCAGGTGAAATGACTTCATAATCTGTGAATTTTGAGGTCAATACCTCTGAAGGACTAGTTCTGTTTTTAAAGTGCACAAATGATCAGTCTGTGCTTCAATAAAAGCAGGTTAAGGTTTTATGGGACTCTAAACATCTGTTTATAAAACCTCTAAAGACACGTTGTCTGAAGGACAAAGTCTTTGACAAGAGGAATTGAAACAGCAGATTTAGGGAATGGAAAAAGAACGCTGCACATTGTGTGTGTGTTTTTAATTAGAATGTTTAAGTCTCCCTACAACTAGCCGCACATGAAAAGAGGTGGAGGGGTGGCTGTAAAATTACCCCCAATCCTCAAGCTGAGTTTGTTGTGACTACAATGCAGCAGTAAAACAGAAATCTGGACACATCCCCCAGAGAATACAGTAACTTTTTCCAGAGTTTGCACAGACTAACTATGGAGCAAAAACACATGGACAGGGCAGGACAGGGCATGCCCACACATAATGTGAGACTTGTGGTTGCTGTTTTTCTTGACCTGCTCCTGCTCTCATTTCACACAAAAAATGAAACTAGCAGCAGAGGTTACCCTTCTTTTAATATGCCGTGGTAGTAGCTCAGCGGCACAGTCATACTTTGACCCTAAATGCCACTGAACACATCACCCCCCCGTCCTTCATAACCTCCACTGGCTCCCCATCGCAGCGTATCCACACTCCTCATAATCAATCAATCAATCAACTTTTATTTGTATAGCGTCAACTCATAACAAGTGTTATCTCGAGACACTTTACAAGAAGCAGGTAAAATACCTTACTCTTTGTCTGTTAACATTACAAAAGAGCAGGTAAAAAGACTTTACTTATTGCTATGTTACAAAGATCCGGCCTATCCATTATGAGCACTTTAGCAAAGCAGCAAAAGTTACAGTGGTAAGAAAAAAACTGCCTTATTAAAAGGCAGAAATCTTCGGCCGGATCCCCGGCTCATGACGACACAGTCTTCACAGGCCTAGACTGCGCCGGGCTTGGAAAGGGATAGGGGGAGAGATGGAATAAGCTGCAGGAAGAGGGATAGAGAGCAAGGGGGTGGGGGGAGGTAGACCGTCCATCAGCAATCCGGTGGGGAGGGGAGGGGGTAGTGGTGGGGTGGGGGTTGTTCTGGCAGGCCGTCAACCGACGATCTTGAGGAGCCTAGGAGAGCTCAAGAGCTCCCAGGAAAGTAGGTGGTTAGTGACTGAGATTTATAGATAGATACATGTAGTAATATGATGTACTGTATATGCAGAGAGAGAGAGAGAGAGAGAGAGAGAGAGAGAGAGGAGCTCAGGGTGCCAGTTTCCCCGGTAGTCTAAGCCTATAGCAGCATAACTAAGAGCTGGTCTACACCAGCACCAGCCCTAACTATAAGATTTATCAAAAAGGAAAGTTTAATCACCTTTAAAACACTCCATAGGCACACTGCCACCCGCACTCTCAGGTCTGCTGACGCAAACCTCCTGTCCCCCCCTCTGCAGGACAAACCATCAGTCCTGGGGGGACAGGGCCTTCTCCATCGCCATTCCCACCCTCTGGAACTCACTCCCAAAAAAAAACTCCCCCTCATTCTCCACCTTCAAGAAATCCCTAAAAACTCACCTCTTCAACATCGCCTACAACCACTAACAAACTCTGTTCTCATCCTCCTGCTTTTACATTATTTCTTTGTTGTTTTGTGTTCACTGTTTTGTTGTTATTCTTTGTTAAGTGTCTTTGAGTACTTAGAAAAGCGCTATAAAAATCAAATGCATTATTATTATTAATGTCAACATGCTAACATTACATCGCTAATATGCTGATACTTAGAAGGTTCAGTGTTTACAATGTTCAAAATTGCAGTTTGGCCTGTAGTGTACCATTATTTGCTCATTAGCTTCACATACAAAGCACAGCAGAGGCTGATGGTATTAAATCATTCCTTTTTTGGCAGTCAAACACAGTTATTGGAAATGTTTTGATGAAACAAATCTATGAACCAAATCGTACTAGATCAAATATCAGGCTTTCACCAACACTCAGTCTGGTTCAGTGGACAATGAGTTTCTGTACAATGCCATGATAACCACCATAACAATGTATTATGATGTAATGTATCTGTGTTATCAACTTATCATCTCAACTGCTGTTACCCAGGCACACACTTCTACAACAGTCTGTGTAATTCCAGTCTTTCTCTTTGCTATCTAACTGACTCAACATGCATCATCAACATCTGTTGCAGATCGTTAAACTTCACAGCAGTTTCTGTGAAATGTAACAAAAAAAAAACTTCTCAGCTCATGAATCTCAAACCAGCAATTTTGGTTGGCTTGACGGGAAAACATGGCAAAACAACTTTTATAACACATTTAGTCAGCATTTTTTTTTTAAAAACCGACTCAAATTAAAGAGTAAAGCAACATCTGAAAATATCTATAGGGCACTGGAATGGTTCATGTCAATAAATCAAATAAATTGACGACTTACTCAGCATCAAACAATTAACTCGGACACTTCCTGGGTACTCTTGTTCTTTTGCCAGTGCTCTGCCCCAAAATAACTATTACACTGGGGTTTATTTAGCCAGAAATGGTAATACAAATAAAAGGAGCAAATGGAGGGGCATATTTCATCAGAAAGTAAACTGCAGTCTGCCAGGAATTAGAAGTTGGAATAGCCAGACAGTTGGAGATGATTCAAGGTTAATTTGGGAACCTGATTTCAGTTCAAAAACAGTTTCTCAAAGTCCAGAGGGGTTAGTTTGGATTCAACAGGAACGGCAAAAAAATGATCCTATCAACAATTTTCATTAAACAACCTGCTATGCAGTCTAATTTGGTTTTACATGTACAAAGAGCATAAAACTCACATTCATTACCCCTCTGTTTATCAAACCAAATCTTTTTATTTTATCTCCGTTCTGCATGAATGAATTAACTCTTTCTATTTGGGTAATTTGTTTTGCATCAAGAACAAAAAAGGACATCAATAACCAAACTGGTCAGCATAAAAATAAATCATTAAAGCTTTTCATGTTTACATGTAAGGGGTGCCATGAATTATATTATAAAAAGCTTGCCACTGTTATGATTTGACCAGAGTTTTAGAACTTAAAGCAGAAGCCGAACTATGGGTAATGTGTTAAATAAAACTGCAGTGCACTCACTAAAGACTGCTAAAGACTAAAAAAAAAAAAAAATGTTATTTAACTATGTGCACAAAAAAAGTATTTGTCCCTTCTGCCAAAATAGCCAAACTGCATAGTGTATAGTGTATATATACTTGAGCCAGTTAAACTCAGTAAACTCATTAAGGTCAAGTCTGATATATGCATGTAAGCAAATGCATAAAAGGGAGTTTGTTTCAATTGTGTGTTTGCAGTCAGAACTTGTGCACATTTGAACCCTCTCTGCATGTTTCCTGCACGTACCTGCACCATATGTACCTGCACCATATGTTTGACCATGTGGTGTGTTTTAGTCTAGAATTACCATGTAAGTAACCCTGAAAACAGCCTTTGAAGAGGAGGCTGATTTGTGTGACAGACAATCAACACAAGGTACATCAGAAACATGCCAAGGAGGAAACAAAGTGCGTACATCCCCTTGAAATTATTGCAAAAGATTCAAGGCTTACAACACCATGGAGGGGAAGGGATTGACATGGCATCAATCATGTTATGTTCAGGCATCTATGATTTCTTTACTATTAGCCTGTAGTTTATTTGTGCCTTAATTTGCAAATGATTGTTGACAAAAAAAAATCCAAAAGGATCTCTTTCTTCTTTATATTGTATTAAAACTCATATAAACTGGCATGCACATACATTCCTGAGATAAAGCATCCCTGCAGCTGTTCCAGGGAGTGAAAAATGGACCATGCCAGCTCCCAGGGTGCACTGTGGGGAAATAGATAACAGAAGAAAAGCAATATTCACCATCACCATCTCCTTCACCTTGTATTCAGGTCAACTGAATACTGTTTAATTTTAGAGCATTTGCATTCAAAGTATTCAGTCAGCAGCCCTTTGATGCTGCTGTGTGGCCAATGCATGACAAATGTTGGTGATATATCACAGTAAATTGCTACACACTGCCACCTGCTGGAGAGACACTGCAAGTGTAAAGTAAGATTTTGGATTTATGCGCTTGTTTAAAACATTGTTACATCTTTGTTGATTATCTACATAGCAGAATCTAAGAAGGCTAATGCTCACATGCAAACAATTGACTGTTAATAATTACACTTTAAACAGTTTATGATAGGACAACCGATGTGAAAATGAGGAGTTTCACTGCAGCACAGGGACGTGCTGCGTCGCTGCCATGGTAACCGCAAAACGCTCTCGAGGAAGTGCGAGAGAAGTCTGTGATTGAGTTTTGCTAACATCAACATTAGCGGTTTTTACACGATTTAAAGCACATAGTCTTGCAGTTTTGTAGGAAAAAAATAACCGAGCATTGAGAAAGTGTGTCAAGCGTCTTACAATTCAAAAGTAAGTCGACTGCATTGATATTTGTACGTTTGTTTGTTCTCCTGGGTTTTATAACATGTTCGACTGTCGCTGCATGACTTCAGGGTTTTGTTATTTTAAATCAGTTTTTGCATATAGTAGGCTAGAAAAACAACGACGAGAGAAACAGTTGCATACTTTTCTGCTTTATTTGTACTAACAATGACTTAACAGTGGGTTTAAATGGTTTATAGTCACAAAACTAAAATATTGCATGCTTTTTGTTTTCACCTTAAAGTGACATACCTCTTCTTTTTTTAAATAAAGGATTATTTCATTTGTAAAACTCAACCTCTGAGTACTTGGCCTATATGTTCTTGTTAACATATCATTTACTTTTTACTGGTTGAGGAAAAGGGCTATAAATTCACCCTGAGTCAACCGTAGTCTCATAACAGACTGGTCAATCTGTAACTGTCTATGTGTTTTACATTAGTGAGTCTATCTGAGGAGCAGCAGGGAAACAGGCCTCCTAACAGAGATGGAGATGAGGTGGAAGAACAAAAAGACAACATCCCTTTGGTGGCACTTGCACCTGATGCTCCACTCCCGGAGGAGCAGCCCTCTCCTAGAGCTGCTGTCTCTGCTAATCCTGCTTTCCAGTGCCTAGATGAGGTAAGACTCTTAAGCAAGAAAAACATGAAGATTTAAAAAAAAAAAACTGTGTCGTGTCCTAGGGATCTAATGTGTTTTATCACACATTACACAAGGCTTGTGAAAAATCCCCTGTTGTTTCATTTTCCTGTGAAATTGCTGTTTAGAATAGAACATGATACAGGAGCTGGATCAATTTGTATCAGGACGTTCACCATAAAACACATGCGATTCTTGAATGAATATAATAGTATATATATATAGATAGATACAAATATAAATAGATATGGAGGAGGTCAACTAATGGTTAACAATTCACTCCTCATTTGTTTCTATTAACTATGTCAATGTTTCTTCCCATTGGCTGATGATAAAGAGGAGTTACCTCCTCATTTGTTCCTCCTTTGATCCATAGTACCAGGAAATGGGGACTAATTAATAGTGAACCATTAGTAGACTTACCATTAGCAACTTTGTAATTAACTAGTTGTTCTCTAGAAGTCAATTCCTTATGTATTCCTCATTTGTTCCTTAGCTGCGACACCCAGTTTTTTAACTGTACAATGGTTTGCTTGTAGTTATTTCCTAATTTTTTCCCCTTGTGATAAATCCCAAATTTCTCCCCTGAACTAAAGTATAACTAGTAGTTTGTTCCTCACTTGTTCCCTGGTTACTTTGGTATTATTCCTCCCCATTAAACTAGATACATTCAACTAGTAGTTAGTTACTTTTCCATTCCTCATTCGTTACCTCGCTTCTATGCCTGAAACAACTTTTTTTTTATCAATTTGATTATCACATAAAGAAAAAAAGACATTAAGTCACAGGCACATGGTTTGATCATTTATCCTCTGTGGAGTTAATTTGAACTCATTCTTTTATTGAGTTGCTTTATTGAGTCTGCACCTCTTTAACTCATTTTTTTTTTATGTGCATGCAGCGACTCATCCCTCGGTTTATAAATGCTTTAAATAGCCCTAAATGTTCAACTACAAACTCTGCAGAGTTTTGGAGACCAATGCACAACGTACATTTGTGTGTAGATTAATCAGTAGGTTACAAGAAAATAAAAATCATTTTAAAAACAAGGCAAAAGTTTGATCTAAAACAACAAAACACTTCAATGTACACCGCCATGTAATTAGAACTTTATTCATCTTTTGATATAAAAAGTGCATATCTTTTGGCATGACAGCTGAATATGACTGATAGAAAAGATCAATATTGTACACACACAAAGCTCCAAATACACACACATAAGTACTATGAATGGTCACAATAATGCACAGTCTTTATCATTGCTCAAATATCAACAATCATTGAACCTTGCTCTGTATGCCCTATGTATTTTATAAAAGCTATCATACCTCACAAAATAAAATAAATACTGTACACGTCCTTTAAGCAAAACGTTCCCCGTCCTTCCCATTCACAGTGTGTATAGAATGGACTAAATGATGCAATACAGTTTTCTAACATTAGGCAGCAGTATTGTACAAGTGGTGAGTCTGGTAGGCCTTAGTTTTTTTTTCAGATATGTGAAAAAAAACTGGTGTATGGCATCAGGAAATGTGTTGTACCTCAGAGCAGCTACAGATCAGGATTGGAAATGTTTTATTCTCTTGTAACAGTGTCCCTCTCTGAGGCTGCTGTCAAGAACAATTTACTAAAGCATCAATAATCCAGGATGCATTTGGGAGTTATCCAATATAAATCTTTTTCAGGCTGCATATTATTACACTGGGATATTTAATATTGTTCAGGATGATGATACATTAGTTGAAGTGTCCTGGTGTTATTCAATAAACGACACAGAAACTATCACTTTAGCACTGCTGCACAAAGCACTTCCTGTAATTCTATTTTTCTTTTAAAAAAAACACAATAAAAAACAGTTTGAACCCCAACATGAAGTCTTTCACAATGAATTTCAGTCCCACTCAAAGCTGTATCATTACCTTCCATATACCTCACTTGAGTGGCCGCTTTTAATTATTAAACCATTCAGAGCGAGGAAAATGATAGCTCATTACTTTTTACTACTTCTGTGTGCTGTGCAGCATCTCCGCTGGGTGTATATCAGGAGGCAGCAGAACAGAAAGTGGAGAAATGTCAGAGAAACTGTGAGAAATCTCTCATTGTAACCCTCCATATAATATTATGGCCCCTATAGGGGGCTGGCCTTTACACAGCATGTATGGTGATATTTTTATTAGTCCATCATCATTTATAGTCCACTGTCCTTTATTGGGATCATTTAAATTCAACATTTTTGAAGGCCATACTCACTAAAAAGGGAAAAGGTATAGCTCAGTTTCCTAATTATTTTAGTTTTTACTGCATCCAAACTGTCTACAGAGCTTATAGTCTTTTTTAGGTGTACACGTATGCATGACTGACTATGTGTATGAGATTCTGACTGGAGTGTTTTTCCATTTCTGACTGTCTTTCTTTATGTTTGTCGGTGTATCTTTCCAATTGACTTTACTCATGAATATTTATCCGGACTTTTAAGGAGCGTAGTTTTTGGGCCGTATCATCATCTTGACCGTTTTGAAGGCCTGCCTGTAGTTGGTGGGGTAGTACTCCGTTGACATGTTGTGCCATGTTCCCCAAAAGATCCCGTTCCTGACCCCCTTGTACCTCTTGTGATAGTACTTCCCATTGAGGTTGGCGGACATGCAGGCGTCAAACCACCAGCCGGAGCTGTAATAGGCGCCACAGTTTCCGGAGGGGTACATGTCGTTGTCGCGGTCGGGCGTGGAGAAGAACTTCTGGTCGTGGTTGAAATGCTTGTTGAAACTGATGGCGTTCCCAGCTGAGCCACTAGAATGACAAGTCAATTATATAAGATTAAGCCCTCCTTTTTGGTAATATGATCTCATATGCATGCACTCAAAGAATCAGATATTGTACCTGTATCCACTGATAGACAGCCGGTAGCGCAGAAACTCATTAGCCACGTAGAACTGGTCATATTTAGCATACTCTCGAACCCCCTCAAAGTCTTCCAGCTCGATACGCAGGATCATGTCTTTGGCTTTGGTCATCAAGTGGATATGATCATTGCCCAGCCAGAACTCACCTCTACAGCAGAGGGAAAAGTAGAGAAAGGAGGGAGAAAAACAATGAGCACTGAAAGATGGATTGTGAACGGGCTTCTACACTTGATTAGAAAATGCACACAGTCGCTTCAACTGAATGTATTCCTCCGAGCAGGTGAGAAGAGAGGAGACGGTGATGTGACAGTAAAAGAAATATAAGAGGAGACATTACTCTTTCAGTGGGAGGTTATACTAGATCTGTAGGCATGGTTATCAAGAGGTGTCTAGGGTTATTTCCCTCGTAAAATTCTGCCAGGAGGGGAGAGGTAGATAACAAAAATGAATCATGTGATAGTAGAGTGCTGCAATAACGGAATATAGTCAGTGTTGAAATTTAGCTTTCCTTATATTTTCATTGGGTCCTGCTTCCAAAATATAACTATTTGTAATTTTCCTTTTGAGCTGAAATCAAAACTTTTTTTGCTCTAAATTAAAATCTTTTAGTTCTATTTCAGTGGTGAACTTTGTTGTTCTTTGCATGTGACAATCAGCGACAGTGGGAACAGGTGTGACTAATCAGTCAAAGTGACAGCAGGTGTGCTTCGTTAAGTCTACTCAGCGCTGAGGGACTGGGCACTCTCAAGTGGTGGGGGCAAGTGTGAAGCTGTTTTTTAACAAATGCCTTCTGTTAAAGTTTCAGCACGGTTGGGTCTCTTTTGGTGCTAATAGATACAATGTGCTTGTCATAAATAACATTAGAATCCTTAATTAGTGTTGTATCCTAGATGATTTATTTTAAAAAGGTTTGAGTCAATTAAGCTCGCTCCTTTTGTTAACTGAGCAGATGGTAGGTGCCAGTAAAGTGTGTCTGAGAAGATAGTAAAAAGCCAGTTTCTGGTCCATGGATGTGGGAGAGTATATGATAACTTTCTCAGTGGATGTTTTGTTTGTAGCAGTTGAGTTTGACTTTTGAATGGTTTTGTTAAATGGTTACTCAGGTGTTTTAGAATACCATCCCCAAAGGCATAGTGATTTATAATATCAAAAGGTGCTCCAGTGCCAAAAAACATCAACTGTCCTGTCAATTGGGTTGGTAGCACTACAGTCATCCAAAAAAGTCCATATAAAAACTCCTCTCTTTTCTACCTTTGTCCTGTTTGAATATTTAATCATGCAAACAAAAAATCAAGTAAACACATTTCTCAAGTACTGTATGTGCACTATTTAACAATGATGTACATTTTTTCAAAGAAAACAAAAGAATAAAATTTCAGTTTTGCTGGAGGCTTTTATAGACAGCCTCTTCTATCTAAGACTTGACAGGCTCTAGCCTGAGTCTACAGTTTTCCCAAATCTTTTGACATCTCAAGATAGGTGATCCTAAATTATACCCGAGCTGGTTACCTGAGGTTCCCGAAGCCTTTCTTATACTCTGTCCATGTGCGATTGAAGCTGACAGACCCATCAAGCCGTTGTTGTATCACGGTCCATCCCCCTCCATAAGACTCCATGTCACAGAAGACCTCAAATGTCCCGTTGCGGGGATCAGGGGTCACGCGGTACACACCATTCTTCCTCGCCTCCAGCACATTGTAGTCAGAACAGTCCCGAGGGGCCAGGATGACTGTTGGAAGGCAAAGAGAATAAGGATAAAAAGAAGAGAGGGCAGTATTTAAGGGCCATTTGGTGTATCATTTTCAATCTTTTATATGGCACCTCTCTGCCTCAACCATGAGGCATTAATAGAAAAAGCCCCTGAAGCTAGGGATAGGAAAAGAGAATGCGATAAGTTAGCGCAAAATCCGGCTTTAACCATTTTGGATGTTCTCATTCCTGCATTAATTTCCGGGGCAGTTTATTCCATCACAAAGTAGTTCAGCGTGTTCTTTAGCCAATCTGTTACCAGAATATTCCCCGGTTCCTCGAGGGATCAAGCTCAAGTTCAGAAGGCATCAAGGCATTAATCGCAATCCAAGCATTTTAGACAAACTTTAGCCTATCTCCCGGTTCTCAACATAATGTCCCCTTCAAAAAATCACACTTTGTATCCGACATGAAAGCAAATAAAGGACAAAAGCTACTTTTGGAGGATAAAAGTAATTGACCTTCCCCTGTGCTGCTCCACAGGCCCATTTCATCAAGCCTCGCTACTTTTCCAAGATCTTTTCCCTAATTTCTTTTTATACCTGCTCACTTACTTTGCAAACTCCTGCTCCTGTCCCCTGTGTCGCGCTGCAGGCCACTGACCCTAACCAGTAACTGAGGTCCAAAGGCCCCTGTCAGTTAGCATTTGGGAATTGAAAGGAACAGACTTGTCAAAACGTGGGAAAGTGTAAAAGTGGATTAGAGAGGCGTACCCCCTCCCTGCATGTTCGGCACCTGGGGCTAAAATCATCCTGACATTGGGCAGGCTGCATGCAGAGTTTGTTTGGCGCACTCCGCTGCTGATACAGTTTTGTCACGCTGTTAAATCTGTTTAGGCGTTTGGTAGATTATAAAAAGAGCAAGGAAAAGGGGGGGGGGCACTGATTACAGAAGCCCAGACGTCAGGTTTCTTTGAGTACAAGGAGGGAAGTCTTGACTGAAAAGTGTTTCCTTGAGTGCCATCATGGTGCCTTCGAGCCTTTAGTGCAAGGTTAGACATTTGTTTTCCTTTTAAAGATTAAATTAGAAGGCAATTGTAACTACTGTAGAAGAAACGTCAAAACTAAAAAGCACCTTAAATGTCTTAAATTCCTTTGACTCTTCAGCAATCGACATTCTTTATATTTACCCATTCTTTACAAGGTACAGAATGGCAGCAGATTTAGAAGGCAGTCTTGAAGTTAAGTGTGAGGTCAAAAATATTTAACCCTTGTCTGCCTTGCATTCAAAATATGAATAATTTCATCAATTCCTTCCTTTTAAGTATCTGAAAGTCGTTCCTCCTTCGCATCTTGCTCTACTAATTTGTCCCCATCTGTCCAACCGGACCTTCAGTATGTCAGGACAGACGGGAGCCGTCTCATCTAACTACATCTGGCACTTTGCCTGACCTAAATAACTGTGATATCAGCCTCTTACTGATGACTTGCTGCCTGATTTGCTTTCAGACTGTTGAGGCGGCTGTTGAGACAAATGAATGGTTAATTGGGTGGCTGATTACTCTGCCTGCTTTCTTGCCTGCTAACTAACTTCCATGAGAGATTAAAGGCTGATTACTGGCCTGCTTTAATAGACAACCCACTGTTTTAAAACCACATTGCTTGCTTGACTGACTGCACACAGATACATGATTGGCATAAAAGGAAGAAGACTCTTATCGGGAAAACATTCCCTGTTGTTAACTTAGATTAGCAGCTGTACTGGAAGGAAACACCTATCCAAAGTGATAGTATAATCTTTCCCCACAAACACGACTTGTATTGAATACCGCTGTCTGTTTTGACAGAAACTCTCATGAAAAAGCAACACCCTTCCTCAAGGAAGTTGTGCGCAGTCGAGCAGTTCCTGACAATGTGTCGGACCAGGCATCCATTCTCTTTGTTTATAATTGAGTTAATGTAGCTGAACAGCAACAAGAATTGCTATCCATTCACCTCAAGGCCCTCGTATGTCTTGCAGGAGTGAAAGTGAAGAGTAGTGTTTAGGGCAGGGTCGGGAAATTGGCAAAGAGGTTGGAATAAATGCTTACAAGGCTGTGAGTGATAAAAGCATCTTGACAAACGTACTTGACGGTGAAATTGCATTCCTACATTACTGAAATGTCCAGCTAATGTATGCCAGTGTTGCACTAGCTTATGCCCTGTTGTGTTTTTAAGCTTGGTGCAGAATCGTTTGAGTAAAGGAAGGGAAAAAGTGTGTCCTTAAATGCCTTTTTGTTACCCCACTGAGTGTAAATGTAGTTTGAACTGCCTGAGTACTGTAGCCTAATGAGCTGTACTAGTGCAGCTACTTTCTAAATCCCTGTACAGTGTTTGCAAGTGGTTTACATTTGTTCTTGAATGACCCCTCGCCATGGATCCTATCCACACAAAGAAATCTGCCTAAGACCACTCCTAATAACATTATCTAGTTTAATATTCATTAGAGTTAAATACTTTTAAGACATGCCTGCATTTCCTGCTTTCAATGAAAACAGCATTTAATTTGGTTTGTGCAAATCTCTATTTAACAAGTAATTAGATTAATGATTCAGCGTCAATTTGGCAGCTGGATGGTTTCAGTATTCAGGAGTCAGGAGAGCCATTACGCCATGAATTGCTCCACTAAGCACTTTTCACATTGTAATAAATAACTGGAAAGTATTTTTCACTATAAGTCCTTTTGCACTGTGTACAAGAGTGGAGGGTGGGGCATAAATTTAGAATAGTTTTAAAGTTTAAATTGGAAATATATCGTTTTTGAATGACTCATGTTATTTTTCTTTATATGTAATGGATCAAACATTTCTTAATCTTTTTCCTTATGCCTTTTCAAGCATGTTAGAGTTACTTGAGTAAAACAGCAATCACATAATTTATACCCATGTTGCAAAACTGCAGATCTCTTATCAGTATTTTGGTGAGTTTCCATGAAAACAACAGCTGTCTCCTGTCTTAATCCACTTAATAACAAACCGGCACAATTTTTCTGACTTGCAACAGAATGATCTGCATCTTCTCGAGTTAAACATGAAGGATTGATGTACAAACACAAACGTTTCCGACCCTGTGTGCCATCCGTGACTAATGTCGGGAAATTGGCCCACATTACTCCTTGTGTCATCGTCGAGAGATAATGAGAGCGAGTTGTTTTATGCAGGAATGAGCACTCAAGAGCATGACCTCCAGAGGAAGAGAGAGGCAGGGGGTAGAGGCAGAAGTAAGGCACTCGGAAAGGGGATTAAAAAGAGAGGGAGATTGAGAACGTAACAGCAAGTGAAGTGAAAAAAGAGTTAAGATACGATAGGAATGATGGAGAACAGAGGATAAATGTAAAAGGGAAAGAGGACAAGATCTTAGGGAGAAGGAGAGGCAAGTTTAGGAGAGAAGAAAACACAGTGGAAGATGAAGAAAGCCGGGATTCCCTTCACACCACTGTCCCAGCTAATCTACTTAGAAATAAGCTTGCATGTTTTCAACATAAAAGCCCCAATATAGTGTCACATTCACTCATGCAATACCAGGATATAATTCAGTTTCAGACTGAAAAGAAGCCTGCCTTTCAACTGCGCCCTCATCCAAATAAGCTTTTACATCAATGTAAAGTAGATTGTTTGTGATGCTCGGCTAGTTTGAGATACAGTTTTTGAAAAGTCTCCATCATTAGTCTCCACTAGTAATCTTTCCACTCCCTCTTGACAGAGTGAAGAAACCCTTTAAACATGTTCTCACCATGAAGTCAAGGAGTCTCTGTTTCTTTCTTTTTTATCTCTCCCCTCTTTTTGAGTTTGTCCATATGGAGAGTATAAGAATGTGAGAGCACTTGAATTTGTTATATAAGGGGTAATTTGAATTCTCACTTTGACCCTAGTTGTCATACTGCTTCACTCGTGCAAAGCATGACCTCAACCTAAAGTTATTTTGCTGTTGTGATTTTTGCTATGGCTGCACTTAGCCGTATGAGGCACTACTAAGAAAAATGTAAAGGACATATAGATGGTGCTGTACCCACACTAGCATAAAAAAATTAGTATTTTTTTCATATACTTGATTGAGAAGGCATGTCGAAACAAAAACAGAAAAGACTCTGTGTACTTTAGTGTAATTGTCACCCAATGATTTCACATCCCTTTTCCCAGAAAGAGAGGCCACATCGGGTGAAGGTGAGCACCCAGAGCTGGGCCATTTGGACTGATTACTGAAGTCACCATGTTCACTTAGGAATGATTGGATTGATTCATGCCAGAAAAATCTCCTAGCAACTACCCAAGATGACAGACTTACCTGTTATGTGCTGAAGGATTTTACATCCAACATATGTGGTGAATAGGGATGGGCATCACAGTGTAACTCACGATACGATGCTTAACAATACATTATGATACACTATGCAATATGTTGCCCATTATAACGATTACATCACGATACAGTGATTATACAATGATTACTGTTTTCCAAGAAGTTCATACAATGATGCATGAAGATATTTGATCAGCTGAATAATATAAAATTACCCTAAAAAGATTAAGGGCAGGATTAATGTATTTATTTACTGCAATTTGGTGTCAGTTTCACTTCTTATCATGCTTCATCATGTAACTTATTTTCTTTAATGTCTGAAATTATACCTCTGTCATCTCCTTTGATCCCCTTGCCAATTGCGTCTTTGGCCAAATAACTTCCGTTCACATTACCCTTAATTATGTCGGAGGCGACGTTGTGAGGAATCATGAAGAAGTGACGCCAAAGTGAGCCAAATTGGCAGTGAAGTTTGTTTAGAGTGCCATATTCTTTTTCAATTAAAAAAAAAATCCATCCTTGGCAACAGTGATTCGATGATTGTATCACACAAGTCAGGACGACCATATTTTGCCGTATTGATATTTTGTTCCACCCCTAGTTTGAAATTTAAAGGGAATGGAAAGCAGCAAAGAGAAAATAAGCAAATAGAGGAAGGGTGTCATGAAAATAAGAAACATGAAAAGGAGAGAGGGGAGGCATCTTTTTGAAATAGGAAAGATGGAACAGAAATAACACAACAGAAACACAAAGAAATTGGGGTGGGGGTTCAGTCAAAGAGAATACATGTATACTGAAATGCTGAAATGAAAAATTGTTGTTAAAGACAAACTAATTATATTGAAAGCAGCCTTACACTGAGGTGTGTTCTGCACTGCACACTGGCTGGTGCAGGTGGAACTGAGCTTGTTCACCACTCCAGTGATGTTCTCCACCCTCCTGTCCACCATGTCCTGCACATTGTCCATGTTGAGCAGGTTGATCCCCTCCAGACGGCCCTGCAGAGCCGAGATCTGGCTCCTGGCATTGCGCAGGCTGGCTGACATCCTATTCAGCTTCACCTGGGAAAGGCCGGAGCGATGAGAGAGAATGACTTGTGTGCACAGAATACAAAGCAGGTGGATTACTGAAGTCACCAGCCTCCTTCATTGTTTTTTACCAGCCAATTAGAATGGTAGAATACAAAACGAGTCTGCGTGATGGTTGGCCGTCTGCCAAAGTGGCTGTGAGAGTCAACAAACTAAGCAGACAGAGCTAAAATTTACCGCCGTTTGGCTGGTGTCTGACGCTGATTATCCACCCTGTTTATAATATCAGGAATTTTCCCTGGTGGATGGGTGCCAGGTAGGACTTTACAGGTCCTTTTAACATCTCACCTGTTTACATTACAGCTGGGTACATTTGGCTAAACAGAATCAGGTGACATAATTCCTTCAGTGTTTCTAAAGCACATTCTTTGTTTAATTTGTTTAAATCAGAGTTATAAAACTGTTAATGATGCTGGGTTACTGAGTTACATGGTTTTCTCTGAAATACAGAACCTGGTGCAGCGCCACAGGACTGTTCGACTATATCTTTTTGTGGGACAGTTTAAACATTTTCTATTTCCTGTCCTGATTTAGGATTGGATGACTAAGCACACTGATAACTTTTATCAACATTTGTCATAAGAAATTCTTAGAATAAAGAATAATGATTTTATAAAATACATGCACATTGCATTAAACCAGAATGTTTGAGAAAACTGATCTTATCCCTTTGTAAAATCCTGCTTATTTCAATCAGGTGTTTATTATTAATGTCTTTACTTTATTCTGTATTTAAGACTTAACCGTACTTCATACCTGCATCTCTTGCATAGTGCTCGGGCTCGGTGTAATCCTCCCAAAATTAGAGCCATGTCCTGGTCCAGCAACATCCACAGTAGCTCCAGGGACCATCCCATCTCCCCTCTCTTCCTGACTGGACCCACCTAGCCCTTCCTGTCCCGTCAGGTCCAGCCTCACTTCTCCCCCAGTGTCCCTCTGAATGTGGAACTGTCCCTGGTCCGCTTGCTGATTTCCAAAAGCTCCATTGCCTCGTGCTGTGCCGCGACACTCCTGGCACCCGCTCTTCAGCTTGTTCACCACCTCCTTCAAGCTCTGCAGCTCCTTCATTGTCTTCTCCAGCAGCCTGAACTGCTTGGGCAGCTGGATAGTGAGGGGAGGCAGGGTGAGCTGGTAAGGGCAGTCCTCCCCGTCCTCTGCCCCGACCCCAGAGGTCCCGCACTGGCCGGATGGTCTCAGCTTCATGTGACAGGAGGAGGGGGTACCAGATTCAGATCCCAAAGGAAGAGTTCCTCTAACATCCCATCTCTGGTGTGAGTTGACGGCAAAGTCCGCTGCCCAGCTGGCTGTCAGCAGGAGACCGGCAAAAACGCAAATCCCAATTGTCCTCATTTTCTGAGTGAGATTTCAGATGGAGAAATAACTGTTTTTAAAGTCAGCTGCTTCTGATATAACCTCAAAACTCTCTAAATGCAGATCGCAGTGTGAGTGTATATCAGTGCCTGCAGCTGTAGATTAAAAGTATAGGAGTATGTGAGTGTGTGTCCAGTATCCTATTGGTTTGCGGTGTGTGTGTGTGTGTGAGAGTATGTGAATGAGCACAGCCTGCAGGAGAGAGAGCGCGCAGGGGAACTGCCGCTGCCTCAGATAGCTGTGTCATTAATATCAGGACGCGTTAGGGAGGGAGAGAGAGATAGGAGAGAGAGATGGGAGGGGCAGCACTATTGCGTAATTCTAAGCACCATATCAGCAGCATTGTGGAAAAACCACAGAGATGCAGGCAAAAGTGTTTGGAGGAGAGGGGGAGAAAAAGGGGCAGGAAGAAAGGGGGGGGGGGGGTGCTTTGCCTGCAGTCAGTGGACGGTCCCAACTTCTGTCCTGCCAACTTTGGAGTCAGTACATTTCCCTGAAGAGCAAAATGAGTCAGTACACAGGAACTATCCACATTTAAGGATGTCTTTGTTGATTTTCATGTGTTTTTAGAAGGCTGCATGCAAGACACAATTTTGTGAGTTGTCATCATCTGACCTGGTTTAGATTCAACTGAAAAAGCTGTTTCAACCCTACCAGTAACTGTCCTGTTGTGAATTATGCTCAGGTGGACACAATCACTGTGAAATCAATGGTTAGCCAGCAGCAACAATAGAGAGGGTTTGTTTCAATAAGTATAACATATTGTTTTCTGGAATTACTCAGGATGTTTAAATTAAGAACAAGAGACTCCTGATAGATACCTTGTTGATTATAAATATTCCTATGCACCACCAGATAAACAATTAACTATCAATTCGCATTCAGATTTCCCTTCTGGATATTTTGCAGATGCTTAGTCGGCTAAATTATGTTAAAAGTAATATGCATCTTCGAAGGTTTTCTTTTATCTGACACTATACTGTTCTGTGTTGTGTCAGAGAACATGGACAGAAATGGCACAGCTGCTCTTCATTTCAAGCGTGAACAAAATATGGAAATTATAAAACCATTTTAGCGAAACGCCTGCATCTTGTTCCTAAAATAAATGCAAAACATCCTCTATCTAGTGTGTGTATACAGTATATATATTATTTTCAACTAAATGGCTCTGCTGGCTTAAACCACCTTGCCGGCTGTCGGTGTGGATGGCATTAATCAAAGCTGTATGCCGCTTGTACTCATTTGTTTCTTTTAAATTATTTTCTAGCATTTAGCTGTCTCTCTGAGATACACAGCAGCTCTGTGTTGTTTGTAACCTTGGCATTTGACAATGACATTTGTAATTATAAATGTTTCAGAAAAGTTTTTTTTTACGACCCTAAAAAAGAAATAATACGAATCAGAGTGTATCCTGATCTACAATACTTTCACAAGTCTATCCAAAAATGCCATGGTTAGTTTTTAATCTTTCTCCATAGAAAACTTAATTAAATAGTTATCAAAAACCATGTCAATTTGAGTTTGAGTAGTTTGAGATATGCAACAAAACAAAGAGACAATAACAACGTCATGAATAAACAATACACTTGTTTTTGACTGTAATGATGTGGCAATGTTGTGGCTTTTTGGTCGCCATTGCACCAAGAGTATCCCACAAATATTATACATACTTGTGGCAGTTTTTTACGAGGCGTCGTCTTAATAAATCCAATTGTTTGTTCAGCAAAGTGAGCATCTCTTCGATTCACATCCTCACACAGTGACTGTAGATTCTGGATGTTGGCCCACTTGGAGTCTTGTTGTAAACTTGATTATTTGTTTGTAGGACATGGCTTTTTGTTTCTGTGTATTATGTGATTTATAGCAACAGGTCATGATTCGTGTTTTGTTTGGATAACAATGTCTCATGCACATGTCATATTTCCAGAGAAGTGACACAGTTTTCCGATAATGGGTTTCATCTTCAGAAGTGGCTCTCAGCTCCAGAAAGGAAAATAACACTGCACAAAAAAAAAACTTGTAACAAAGTGATTCTATCAAGCTGTAGGCTCGACTCCAATTCAAACTCTCAATATCGGGACATATAGGAGAGAGAAATAGTTTTTCCATCACACAGTGGAATTCAATGCTGTGCTTCTCTGGTCATTATTTTTTCTCCCTGAGGGTGAAGAATCCTAAAGCCTACAGGTTCTTTTTGTTACCCAATCCACCACACACACACACACACACACATACAGTACTGCTGCTATGCTGTACAGATCACATGCTCCCTTATGTGTGCGTGTGTGTTTAGTAAAAGCACAGGTATCATGTGTGCGTGTCCATGTGCCTGCATTAATATCTTCCAGTCATTGTCTGTCTCACTTCAAAGATGGTCTGCCACGTGTGAGCCCTTTGCAGCAATCCCATACGGAAAAAAAAAAAAAGGACTCCAATACTCTATACTGCTGAAGATAAGTGTTGGCAGCAGAATTAGAGAGGCTGCCCGAGACCGCTTCAGGCTGTTTCTTCTCCGATAAATGCCCGGTGTACGGCCAGGAAGTCTGTTGCAGCCCTGGAATGTCATCCACACTGCTGAAAGCATGACAGCGGCCATATTTGATGTGTCAGGCAGCCTCGACATCTGATTTAAATTCTTCTTTTTGGTTCCCTAAAGAGTCCATATAAGATGATATGACTAAGGTTGCAATTAAAGACACAAGTTAAGACCAGATGATTCTCTTTACATTTCTAGATGTAGAGTCTGAGAATTAAAAGTGTTTTAAATGCAGATCATGTAATATTGTGCAGCTGTTTCCTCTTGTAGTGACCTGACCTTGTCGAACACAAACAGACTAAAAAACATCTGAACAAATCATATTAACCACAGCGCTTATCTGCAGCATTCACAACAATAATATCTCTGTCCTTTTGAGCCCTTGAAACGTGGTCGAGCACATTTTGACAACAGTGCGGTAAACACTGTAATGGAATGAATCTATGAACGTAATCGGCTATAGCTAATGTTTGAAGTAGGGGTGAGTTATCAGTCCGCGCTTGTGTGTATAATCAGAGCGTATGTGTGTGTTCATCGCCGTTACTCAGTCCGACCTGCGATATCCTCTGTTCTGCAGCGCTGTGATACAGAACTGGCTATCCCTCATCACTCCCCCCACCCCCCACTCCTCCAACCTGGTGGTGAAGATAAGAGGAGAAAAACACCTGTCTTCTGTTTCCATCATTGCTGCACACACACAACCGCACACAGAATCTTGCCTCGGAGAGAAATTAACAACACTACGTGATAGTTTGGTCTTTTGGCAATGCTGTTGACCTGATCTTTTCTTTGATTGTGTTTTTCTTCAGAGCGTTATATCTTTTTTTTTTAATCAACTTTTTTTCCAAATTACATCAAGGCTAATGGTCCCTATTACCTCAAGAATTCTATCTACCTGTCATTAGGCAGCCAATTTAAAAGATTCTTCTTCCCCTTTTGAGATTTCTGCAGATGGTTTTTGTTCATTCTGTGGTAAGGTGCTCTGATACTGTGATACCTGCTGTGCTGATAAAAGTGTGTTCAGCTCAGCTTAGGGTAAATCTTTACAGACATCAGGGAGTTGGGCTTCCTTTGTTGGCTAGTCCAGACACACATAAAAGGGCTTTTTCATACACCAGTATAAGCGCAACTAAAATGAATCATTTTTTTCATCATAGAAGTTTCAACTTTCATGAGATTTCAGACTCTTGCAGTCTCTAGTGATTTACATTTCTTTGTCTTACTCCTGACGTTTAATTTTAGTCTCAGAAAAATGTTAACAAAACTGCTTAGTGGTTAGAATCTTTTGTGGCTCTTTGCAATATTGCCGTATTGAATATTTTCTCCTGGAGGAACAGCACATTCTAGAGAATATGCTTTCATTCATATTTCCCCCTGTGTACAGAAAACTCTGAGGGAAGACTGAGAGTCCAAAACGTATGGCTTAACCAACATCTATTTAAAATTAAAGTCTAAAACAAAGATTTCTGTCCAGTTTTTTTGACCCGGAATTATTTTGTAGCACTTATCAGTTTGTCCATATCTGCAAAAATGAATGAAAGACTGTCTCAGTGTAGTGCTTGAACTCTAAAGATCTGCACTAATATGCAATTAGTTGCTAACTTATCTCAATAAAGTTAAAGACTGTAGATGTTGATGTTGGACAGGAGGAGTTTATAAATTCCAGCCACCAATGTTATGCTGACAGAGTGTTCAAAAATGTTGTTTACAATCTTAAAATATACCTTAGAGTGGATACAAAGTCATTTATTTATGGTACTTCATGCAAATTATTCTTTAAAAAGTCTTCTGTGTGTCCATGTGGTTGATAATATTTTATATTTTTGTGCTTCTCAGTTGTTGTCGTCTGGCCAAATCAGTCAGACCAAAGTGGCCAAACTGAAATCCAGCTACAGACTTCTCCATGATGATCTAAAGAGGTACGTTTTCCTGTTAGAACAAAATTCCACTGTTTCATATTGAAGGTGCATTATGCCTGCTAAGATGCTGGGAATACAGCACAGTAGGGACGTTCAATTATTGTGACAGCCAGAATCCATCCACCTCAAGTGTCCTTGAAAAGTACTTTAACTTCTTATCAGATGTAGTTGTGCACCTCTCCTATGTGGCTCGAAAAGAAATAGCATCTCTTCCCATCAGCTATTGGCTTCTTAAGATGCAGTTTGAAACCTTCATTGGATGTCAGTCCTGACTCACTGGAATCCTTAGAAAAAGAAGCAGAAGAGCAAAAATTACTGTTGTAGTCGGTTCCAAAATACATTTCTTTTTAAGCTCCATGAAATTCTTAATGAAACGCTGACTCCGAAAATTGCAACCAAGGCACATAATTGAGGAAGTGAAATTAACTTTTCAAGCCCCAATTTGCATGTGGAAACAAGACGGATCTTTGTTTAATTTCTTGTGAAAACAAGAGAAGAAAACCATTCATGTTTAATTGTATTGGCACAGTTCTACAAAGTCCAATCTTAAAAATCAGGAAAAAAAATTTTTTTTACATGCATATTGTACAGATATATGTTTTTATCTTATAGTAATTCGTTTTTTTCCCCCTCATAGCTGCTTTTCAGCTTCCTGAATTTCCATTTTATCTTGTTGTATAAATAAATAAAAAATTATTTGCCAATATTAATATTTTGAATTGGTTGATGAAAGTAGTTTTTTTTCTTATTCAACTTATCACATAACTTTGAAGGAATGGAATAACAGTGGAGTCCCAGCACTGTTTCACATTACTTTTGGAATCTCTGAATGCATATGAATGTATAAAGACAAGGCTTCAAAAGCGTCTGCATACCACATACTTGTTTCATTGTTTGATCCGACAGTAGCCAGGACTCTGAGCTCAAGCTTTTGGGGGAGGCGAAGAGGTGTCGTGCTGAGCTAGAGAGGCTGCAGGCCGAGCTGGAGCGAGCAGAGGAGCAGAGCACCTCTGAGCAGCCTGAAAGTGAGGTCAATGAACTGAGGCGGCAGCTCCTCCAGGCATACAATGAACTGAGAGCTGCCGAGGACAGAGAGTACAAGACGGAGCACAAACTGAAATGGTGAGCTGTGTATATAAACACGCACACACCAACACACACACGCACCCATTATTATTGTTATTAGTCATGCTACGTGTTCATTCTCAATCTGATACTGATCGAGCATCAGCTGAAAGAAATGAAAATGACATTTGATCCAAGAAAATACAAACTCAGATTTGTCTGTAGCTTTGTCAATCTTACAAACGAATACACACACACACACACACACACACACACACACACACACACACACACACACACACACACACACACACACACACACACACACGCACATGCCAAAACACACAGAGATGAAGTTCACACACTAACAGGAAACCAAGAGACCGAGGAGAGTGAGGGCAGAACACAGAAGTGAAACTGGGGTGTTAGAGGGAGAAGTAGGTGTGTACTGTGTACAGTAGGGGAGTATATGCATGCGTGGACACACACACGTACTCACATACCCACACACACAACAGTTAAACAACTAGGGACCAAACACTGAGGGGAGCTATGTGAGGAAGCCTTCTTGCATTGACTTTAAAGGAAGGTGAAGGTGAAATAGTATCAACTAAAACACAAATAGGAAATACACACACACACACACACACACACACACACACACACACACACACACACACACACACACACACACACACATACATCCAGGTACATAGTAAAGAGAACGCTGCAGATGAATGTGTGTGTCTGTGTACATTCTGGTCACAGCTTTGGTTTCCCTGTTTTTGTTTCAGTAGCCACATGTATGTGAAGGTTTTTGTCATAGTGAAATAAGTGATGCACAGAATTCACGATACAATAAGCAGGTTAAAGAGTATTTCATGTTACGTGTTTACTTTTCTAGGAGATCTCTTTGTTCGTTGACGTCAGTCCTGCAGTCATTTCTGTTCCTCTACCCTAATCCTGTCTTTTCTCTTCCCACGAGTCTCTTTTCTCATTGCAGCCAATCTTCCTCTTTCGGCTACAGGTTTCTCCTTTTCCTACCAAAAACTCACTCAACGACCATGTTAGTGTGTCCAAAGGGTCAAACACACATACACACACACGGACACACAAGTGGAAAATAACACACCCACCTCTACTATCTCCTTTTTTGTACATAAACTGAACTTTTCAAGGGCTAAAGGGATGTTACTGGAACATTGCTAAGCAACAAGAGAACATACAGCAGGGTTTCCCAAACATTTTAGCTCATGACCCCTAAAAAATATGCAATGACTCATTGTGACCTCTTTTTACAGGTTGCAAATGCTTTAAGGTTATGGTGAGATAAAGAATTCAGCTATTTTCTTACTTAGTGGATGGATTCTCTTTTTAAGAAAGTCAAACTAAACAGCAAAATATGTATGAAATATGTATAAAAGTGTGTTTTCTCTTTAGTTCCTTTCTTTTCAACAGTTGAAAATAACTGTCACAGTAAAAGCACCAGAGATAAGACACTTATTATCTGACAACTGACAATGACAACTGCTGATATCATTTGAACTATCTGAGTGAGTGGAAGTATAGAAATTTGTTATGCCAAATATGTGTAGGTGCTGAAAGCGAGAGAGAAACTGTTTTCTTTTTGTGATTAACTTTGCTTCCTATACAGACTGTTTTTCCTCCATACAAAGCCTGCTGATGTGTGATTGGTCTATACAACTCAGACTACAAACCTACTACAAACAGAAACCGTAACACTTCCAATGCTAACATTTGGGTCATTTGAGTACAGATTCTAAATGTTTAGCAGTGAAGGCAGTTGAAGTGTCAGTAAGTTCAAGAGGTGAAGACACACGCAGCACATAAACTCACTTCTGTATTGAGTGGGTATGATCGGTAGGATACAGTGATTTTTGATTGCAGAGCACACACACTGAGGCTCAGAGCTGTAGGCACAGCAGTAATTGAACTATTAAATGAAAAGCACTTCAAGAGTGATCTCTGAGGATGCAGTTATAGACAATATTAAACACTGAGTTTGCACATTACTTGTGACAGCTTTGAGGTCGTGAGCGCTCCTGCCCTCCCATCATCTCTTTCTTTGGACACATTTGGTCTTATATCTTCCTGACTCTTCTTCACATCTTCTCCCTTCTTCTCTCTTCTGTCCAAATAGCCAGCGGCCTGCATATGACAGACAGATGCTCGCCATGCAAATATGCCTTTAAACATTTTTGAGTCCTTTATCTTAAGCCAAACCGGTTCACAGGAATTCAGCACTTTTTCCCAGTTTTCTCTGTGTGTCTGTTAATATCCAAATACATCAACTTGTCAGGAAGATAAATATCATTTACGTTGTGAAATGTGTAGCTGTGCATGTTGTGCCACTCTTAGGTTTTTCACAATGACGGAGCTGACTGGAAATTGTTTCAAACTGACTTTAATTAACTGCTCAAGAAGCATCTAGGCAGCAAGATGAAGAATTCATAGAATAATGTTTTGCACATTAAAATAAACTTTTTGGAGTTTTTAGCACGAGTTTAGTTCGGCTGGAAACTGCACATTAATGTATTTTTTTAAGGCCTTTTCTCCCCTTATTGCATTCCCTTTTCTGCTGACCCAGAACCTGTACCATGTTGTTTACTTCCCTTGATAACACATTCATTTTGTTTTCTCTTTAAAAAATGTTCTCCTCTCTTCTCCTCCACTCACCTTACCTCACCCCTCTGCAGTCTCTGGGAAGAGAAGCAATATCTGGAGAGGGAGAATGAGATTCAGCCCAAACCTGCTGTAAGTTCATCATTGCACCATCCAGGTGTAGTTTCAGAGTCTCTGGATTACCACTGAGACAGCAGGTCTTCAGAGGGGATAAATATGACTTCTGCTTTAAGCCTCCATTCATGCTTAATCCCTCTATATGATGACTTGCCAATGGCTCTTTTTGGAGCTATTTGTTGAAATGTAAAACATTTTTCATATTTCTGTCTCCCATTCAGGCTTTAAGATGAGCTGAAAAATATTTCGTCCTTGCATTTTTTTACAGGGGAATTGACAACAAGCTTTACTCACACAACAGCCCTAGGCTAGTCCTTGGACGTTAGCTGATAGCATACCGACTAATTTTTACTCTTTAAAATCTATATGAATATCAGTCATTCATCAGCACTGAAAAATCAGTTATTGTGTTAAGAAAAAAGATAATCTGATCAGAGGACACAGAATAAAAACATGAGACCCTTAGGTTGATCTGAAGGAGAATGCATTCACAATTCACACTCACGTCATCAAAATTTCACTCAATGTTCTTTTCGCCTGTGTGGCTGCTGGCAAAAGAAGCTTACAGTTTGAGCTGTGTGGAACTTGTTGAATAAATTCAACAGCTTTAATTATATTTTGGATTTTCGACCCTTTTGGGCTCCAATTATGCAACCACTGTTTAATTACTGATTACAAAAAACAAACATTCCAAATGTAATACAATTCTGCTTTCGTTTCCTCGGGCTCGTGTAATTTCCAAAGTCTATAAAAAAAACAAAACCCCCGTCAATTCCTATAAGTCAAGGTGGCATTTAATTTTACGATTGATTCAAAGAAATGAAACTAAATAACAACTTACAGCAGGAACCTAACCAATTTATCCTACAAATACCTGTCTTTGTGCTGAGTTGATCGAATCAAATATTCAAGTTATTGTAGGAAAAACTGCTCACTGGAACAGTTCAAGCAATTTATTGTGCAAATGTAAAAGAGAGTACGTGTGATAGGGCCATTTATGAGACGTTTTCCCATTGGACCTACAGAATCAAGCGTGGGATTAAATCTAATAAAACACTCAAGGTTTCGAGGGGGAGTTTGCATTCTTCTCTCTTTCACACATACACCCACACACACACACACACACACACACACACACACACACACACACACACACACACACACACAACAAATGTGGCAAAATGTAAAGCTTATTAATCCTCACACATTACATTTCTCACTGTTTCTACAGCAGATGGATAAAGCCACAAACTAGCATCAAAGTTGAATTAATAACAGCGGGTTAAAGTAGCTGTTGTTTATGTTAATAATAGAAATAGTTACATTACCAAAACATTGTTTATTACCACAGATAGTTTCAAATTCCGACATCTAGCCTCTTGGTCTGAAGAAGTCCCTTTATAACTGCATTCTTTCTACTGGCCAGCAGGGGGGTCAGTCATCTGGTTGCAAAGTCTAGTTGTGAAGAAGTCTGTGAGGAAAAAAAGACCCTACTTCTAACTTGTTTTATACCCAAGTTAACATTTTCTTGTGAGTTTGTAGGTTTGATCTTTAGGTTCTAAGCCCATCACCCATAGGTCCTATCTCACCCTCAGACATATTTAGTACAGTAACTTCAGGGTCAAAAAATAACAAAATAGTGATGACCACAAAGTCAAACCACCAAACCATGTAATATATATGATTGTATTTTCTTAAAAAGGCTGAAAAATTAAGCATTTAAGGACAAAAGTAATTTCATCAGCCTTAGAAAAAAAGCATGTAAGCGTTAGGATGAGACAAAAAGTGCTTTTGAAACCTTGACTCACCCTAATTACCGATGTGATAGTCTACCACTTGATCTAAAGTTCTTACTGTTTGGTTGTCCTCAAGGAGCTGGAGAGCCGAACAAAGGCCCTGCAGGACAAAGGTGAAGATCTGAGGAAAGAAGTTGCCCAGAAACAACTGGAACTCAGGTATTTTATCTTATGTATATATGTTCAGTGAGCCACATGCAGTTTTCCCACATTGCCCTGCCTGCAGGCGTCCATATTCAACCTTCACTGCATTGCTTTTTCTGAGCCTCTCTTTACCTTGATAATTGTAAGATGTACAGCTTTTTGTCAAAATGATTCAAATAATGAATCTTTATGTGTCCGTCTTGCCTTCAATCCCTGCACAGAAGTCTGAAGGAAGACGTGGAAGCCCATGAAACGCAGATATTGAAAGAACAGAAGGAGCTGGAAGACAAGATGGAGATCACAGAGCTCAAAGAGGTGTGTGTGTGTATATGTGTGAGTCAGTTGACATAGCTCACAGCAAAACATCAATAGCAAAACAAATCTGCTGTCTTACATTTCTTTTTTGTGTTTGTAGGCTGAGAGAGTGCGGCTCATTAGCGTACCTGACCAGATTTTAAAGGAGGTCGAGAGGAAAAACTCTAAAAGGGAGTAAGTACATTTTAACACCTTCATATTTTTTATTTGGAAAGAAGAACAAAGTTGATATTTGTAACACTAGGAATAAAAATGAGCTGGTTGTGATGCTTAAGGGACACAACACTGAGAAAGAAATATCTTTAGAAAATGACTCCCTGATTCATACAATCCCTCTGTTTTCACAAATCCCTCTATAATCTATCTCCTTCCCTTTTTTTTGATCTCCTGTACACAAAAGAACTGGATTAAACCGGATGAGATCTGAGCTTTCATAATGGAGAGCAGAATTTGCAGCTAATTGTTTTTTTTGCTCATTGTAAACTTTTGATCCCGCGTAATGTAGGACAGAAAAACAAACACAATCAGTGCAAAACTGGAGCTACAGATTTGCTTAATTTTCCTGCAAGAAGCAGCAGATCCCAGGTTTGTTCTTGCTGTTTGGTTTCCACTTGGAATTGTTTCTTTACAGCCAAAGTTCTTTTGATGTTCTATGGATAGTACAACTTCTGATATGCATATTTGAGTCAAAATGAGGGACTCAAAAAATAAAGGAAAATTTGTTGCAATGACCAAACTCTTAATAATTTAAAGATGCAAGTCCTCCTCCTTTTTTAAAGGCCAACATATGCAACATACATCATTATTTTTTTATTGCTGCTGAAGCTGGAGTGCAGCTGAAGTCCAAAAGCTTCCTCACCAGAGAATGGCTCCACTTGAAGCTTCTCTGCAGTCTCTTTTATGTTTATTTCAAATTAATATTAGCCTTGCAAGTGGTGCACTGGAACTGTCTCTACGAGCCGTGTGAGCAATGACTTGTAATTTGAAATTCACAAAGCTGAGGGGCACTGGGGGGAAGTGTGTAAAATATGGATACACATGCTGTTATTTCATAAGATGTGCACTCTTCTATTGCAAGAGAAGAGTCACAGTGGATACCCTGCTCTTGGTCTTCTGTTGTACAACTTGAAATGTTTTATTATTCTCCTAAACACATTAGAGCTGCAATGAAGAAAATGGAAGCGCTAAATATAGAGATGTCCGAAAAGGAACTGCACGTGAAGCAGGTGGAGCTGTGTAACCAATCTCTTAGGAGGAGGAAGAAGGAGCTGAATGAGGAGCTGGAGGGTCTCCGGGTCAAAGTAGAGGCCACTCAGAGGGAGGGCAGACAGCTGGTAAAAGAACAAGAGGTCAAACAGGAGGAAGAGGCTGAATTAACTGGGAACAGGTATGAGTCCCAGGGCGTTAAAAAAAAAGAATGGATACCTAGAAATTACAAGAAAAATATGTGATTTAATCACACATTTGTCACATGTTGTGTGTTTTTCTTCACCAGAGGAATCCTGGAAATGAAGATGCAGAATGTGTTGTGTGACAGAAAGTACCTGTATGAGAGCCAAGCTGTGCAGCTCAGGGAGAAAAACAGGTACAGGATGATGTCAAAGCAAGCTCTGTTGCAAATGTAAATGACTCCTCACATATTAATACATCTCAGTAAGTACACACTGTATAATAAAGTCAGAATATTAAGAAATATGTGCTCCTTGCAGTTAAGTGTTTCTATAAATCTTTTCAGTCTGTGCATCATTTTTCCATCTACTGAAGACTGTTTAGATACATTTCAAAAAGCCAATAGCAACATCTGAAGTAGTTGTTGCCAGTGTTGTGAGACCTGAGTCCTGATTTTCCGGACTTTTGACTCAACTTGTACTCGAACACCGATGACTCAGATTTAGACTCGGACTCGAGAATTTACTGCATTCAGACTTGGAAGATGTAGAGGAGGACTCTGACTTATTGACGAATAAGATTGAGTTATTGTTTTTTCTTCATTCTTTGAATAAAGTCCTGATGATTTATTCCGTTTTTGAGCAAAAAGCTTGCACGTGTGTTCACCTACATGCTTGTTAACATGCTGTGTTGTCCAGCAGCAGTTTGTGTGTCGTCGTGAGTCGTGCTTTGTAGTTTTATCACCGTGCATTGGGAATACATGCAGGTTATTTTGGAGTTTATTACACACCTGCAGTGATCCCACAGCAGCTGAAATGATCAGTGTGTCTCCCCATTAAGAGAGGCTGTGGGGCTTGTTTATGCATGACCCACTGGTTGTAACTTCATTGATAATTTAAATCTCAGACACGGCGACAGGTTCAGTCAGTATAATGTTAATAAATTAAATGTGTTTCCTGCACATCCAAAAGGTCCATCATTATAAGTCGAGGTTGATACAGTGAAATAGTCTCGAGTGAAAAATGAGTGCTGTTTTAAATTCTGAGCTTCATCAGAGCTGTATTTCTTTTATATCAAAATATAATATTGATGATATAGCAAAGTCAACCCTTATTAAAAGCCCATTATAAATGTTTTTTCTTTATATGTGTTTGTAAATGCAAGGGAGGTTATTATGATCAATATTTAAAAGGTGTGTTTTTTCCTCAGGCAGATGCAAGCCCTAAAGAGGATGGAGCAGGCGTTGACTTTTGCCACTGAGCAGCTAGAACACACACAGTCCATCTCCAATGAACTACACGCACAGGTAACCTGTAGATTACCACTTTTAATAAGCGTATAGAAGAAGCATTTGCTTAATTTTTACCAGTAAACTTCTGATGTTGGAGCACAGTTGGCAAAGTTATGTTTTTGACTGGTATTGACCGCTGGTTAGAAAATGTTCCCCGGCTTTGGCACAAGTGTGGGAACATTTCGAGGGTGAAAGTGTCGCGGTGACAGTAAATCTCCACATTAAATCAGCGAGGCTGTTTTGATTATTCTGAAGCTTCCTTTAATTTTACAGATGTTCAGTTTTCATAGGGTAATCAGCGAGAAGGAAAGGAAAAGGGACAGTCATGGGAAATGTGTCAGCACATCTCACAGACGCGTAATATGAAAGGAAATCTCGATGACACGCTTGGGAATTCCACATGTATTGAAAAACAAAAGCAGCGGTGTAGTGTCATTCATGCGTTTCGGCTAATTTGCCAATCAATAACGACTCTCACATGAGCAGTAAATCATTATAAATAAAAAGACTGTAACGGCTCAGACGTGGAGTCTGCGGGATAACCACATAAATGCGTCATTAATCTCCAGAAGAAGGATGTGATTGATGGCTTTGATATTTAAGAATATTGTCTTGTAAACTTAACCCAGCATGACTGCATATACTGATTTAAACTGCTGAGCGTATTCTTTGCTTTTGGAATGCAAATGATGGTACCGCATTGTCCTTTTAGAAAGTCTTAACCCTACTGAGCCTGTCTTATTGGTCTACCAGGGACTCATATTCTTTGAATATGGAGCGTTATATGTTACGCACACAAAGGCCTGAAACCCTGCAGAGAGGGGCCATCGCGACCCCTAAAGGCATTTATTATTTATCAGTTTCAGAGTTTCAGTGTCACTTGATCCAACAACTATCTGAAAACTCAGGGAAACATTGATGTATAGTATTAATTATTCTCCATCAATGATTAATATCAGTACGAGACTAGATTTGATTTGTATTTCATAATTTTTTACTGGATATCCATGATTCATTTTTCTTCAATAAGTAGAAAAAGAAACCACAGAAACAGATCATATTACACATGTGCAGCTTTTTCTTAACAAGACCCAAAGCTGACAGTCGGTAAAGTTTGTGTATGTGCATCATCAATTTCAACAGACTGGTTTTTTAATTGATATTCCAACTTGGGTTTCCAGTTGGAGGCTGTTCCTAAAAGAGAGACCAGCATTCAGCAGCGGATGGAGCTTCAGAAAGAAGTGGATGCTCTCAGAGTCAGCTTTGAAACACAGGTAGGAATAACATGTGTGGGTGGAAACATCATCATTAGCGACTGTGGAATGTAAAGTAGCACTAATTCTAACAGATCTTTCTTTGTTGAGTCTGTATTTTTTACTCTGAAGATGTACTCTTGTACATGTTGATTAAACATCTATAAAACTGAGTTTATAAAACTCCTGTGAGTAGGTTGTAGCTCCTTATGAAACAGACTGAAATGAATACTGAGTACTCGATATGTATGTGAGTTACAATAGTAATAAAGACCATCAGCAACAACATTGATGATTTCTATATAATGTAGTTCTTTTTTGCAACAAACCCCTGCTGAGGGGGTTAGGGGTCAGGCAAAAAGATTTCCAGGTCGCTGAAGAAGCATTTTTTTTTTTTACAGCTATCATTCACAATGAGTGATACTTTTGATGGTAAATGGACTTGAGCTTGTTTAGCCCATTGCACACCTACCAATTCACACACTGATGGCAGAAGCTGCTATGTTAAGGGACCATCAGAAGTAACTAATACCATCCGTATACATTCATATGCCGCCAACAAAGCAGTGGGAGCAACTTGGGGTTAAGTGTCTTTCCAAAGGTGACATTGGACATGTAGCTGCAGGAAGTGGGGATTGAACCCCCGACCTTCCGGTTAGATGGAGACAACAAACTCTACCATGTGAGCCACAGCCGCCCCTTGATTTATAAAAGGAAATATGATGAGATTTCTTGTAAGAAACTCTCTCTGTACTGACAAAATCAGAAAAGCAATGAAAAAAAGGTACAGCTTTGTCCACAAGGGGCGCCAAAAACAACACAAACAGACAGTTCCTCACAGGAGCTTTAAATGAGTTAAATTTAAATTCTGAACTTTTTTAAAAATGTTTTCAGTCTTACCCTTTTCTACATGATCACTATGGGGAAAGTTCTTCATTTGCACAGGAAAGTTTCAACAACTATCCTCTATCCAGCTCCCTATAATTAAGTCACACTTAGTCCACTTTGCTCTGCCGATCTGCCGTTAGGCAAAATGCAGTTGTGACATTTTTCAACTCAAAACGATGCTTAATATGTTCCAACCCAGCTATCAGTAGCAGAGGAGGAGAGCAGAAAGAAGCAGCAGTACGGGATGATTCAGGAGCTGCTGAAGGAGTCAAACTGCCTCCGAGAAGAACTCCATAACCTCCGATGTTTGACACAGATCAAAGCCGAGGAGAGGGGCCAGAAGCACCGTGAACGGCTTAGGGCTGAGGTTTAATACAAACATACAGACACACACAACACATATTGACACACAAAATGTGCAATTAAAATAGGTTCTGATGTTTTTATTTGTACATTGAATCACTTATGCAAACACATTCATGCATATTATATGCATGAATGTGTCAGAAACATCAAAGAGGAGCTAAAGTAGGTTTTTTTTATTTTAGGCACTCTTTATGTGACATGAGAGCAACCAAAAATGATGAGTGAAAATGTCTGAGCTTTACTTCCCTATCAATATCTCTGTCACCATAATGTATCAAATTCAGTATGATTCGCAAAATGTGTAGACACCAGACAATTTGAGTCAAAAATGAAACTAAAGTCCAAGGGGTTCTTTTTTCATCTGGAATTACTTTCAAAAATTGGACTCTTTCCAACCAAAATCCAAAGTAACTTCTTTTTTCCTTTCAAAATAATGTTTTACAGCTACACTTGCATTAACAGATACCTGATTAGTAAATGATAAAACCCAAATCAATAACAGGCTCCAAAGAAATGTTGGTTATTTCAGAAAAATCTGTACACTAAGTCAGGACTGCTAAGCTTCCCTTTTTTATGCATTAAAACTGTCAGAGGAAAAGCTGCTACATCACTGAAAATTGCTAACCCACAAATACAATTGAAGGTTGATGTTTTATGAGCACACACAAACACACACACACACACACACACACACGCCCACATGGAAGTGATGATACTGTAATTTTACCTGTGTAACTCCATCCACAGCAGCTGAACCAGCACATCCAGCAGGAGCTGCAAGAAAAAGCCTTAATCATCATGGACCACAACAAACTGAGTACTATGCTGCAGCGCAGGTGTCACTGTTGTTTCCTCTTCTTATTTCCTTGTCAGCCACCTTTCATTAAAAACAAAGGCCTGTGTCATGATGAAGAAGTTACAAAGACACTACTAATCTGTTAATAGGCAGTAGTAAGTAAGAATAATCACCTGCCTGTCTCCATGTTTCCTGCCTTTGGCATTAAGTCCCTCCTTGTTAGTTTTTTTCTTTTTTATAGAGATAAACCTTCAGATGTCACTTTAATATAAAAGATATTTTCATAAATGCCTAAATGATTGCTTTTCACATCACATGCAGCAGCAGAAATGGCGCGGATTGAATTCCTGTACTCGGTGTATTGATGGGACTCGTTTCTCAAATGATAACTGATTCCCTTGTTATTTGTTTGCGTGCTCTGATCTGTGTAACAGCTGGGCTCACAATTAATTCAGACATCTGCACATGTTGCCTGGGCAGGAAACCAGAACTTTCTAATTGGTCATACTTCAGTGTACAGACACAGACTAATGTGACTGGTACCACCCAGTTTAACAGTAGACACTTGCACAGCATTCAATTAGGGTGTGCATCACCACAGACGGCTTCTGATGTGGATGCACTTGACATGGAATCTGCTCCGATAGCTGCATCATGTCGAGCAAAAACCAGGGCAGGATGATAATTAAATGTTGTGTACGCTCTGTCTATAATCATAATGAGAAAACTGTTCTCCTGTTTAGCAGGCATTGTTCACAACTCACATGTTTTGCACAAACTGTGAACTGAAATGAATGAAATGTCACAATGCATTTAAACTTTGCTCTGTCATAACAACTTTTTGATAAACTTATCATTTTATGAGCACGGATAGAGTTGTTTCACTATGTTTATCTTAGTAAACCTCATATTTTTAACTATTTAAATAATGTGGTCTGGTCATTTTATATCACCTAAGTCAGAAGTTGAAAATACTCATTGGCTGTAGATATGCATTATTCAGTACATAAATTCTATCAAGCAACATGTAACCATTAATGATTTTTTTTTTTCAAAGGTCCCTTGATTGGCGTTAAATCACGTAATCCAGATCCACAATGGCCTCTCCACTAATCAGTGCTTCTCCCCTCAGGGTATTGCAGTATTGTAAGCTGTGCCAAATGATTATGGAGGAGAAGAATAAGTATGTAAAGCTGAAGCAGATTGCCTCCCAGGCAATCACAGAGCTGATGGAGCAGGTCAAGGTGCTGGAAAATGAGACGGAGATCCAACGCACCATCGCCATCAACAAGGACAGGTGAGTGTGTGGGCGTGTGTTTTTACAGAGAAGCACTGAAGGTCTGTGAAAAAGATTTTCTCAACACCTTTTCACCTGATGCAGATTCTCCACATTTTCTACCTTTTTTTTAATGTAGATTTACTCTCAGTGATGCTACAGGGTCTATTTGTAGGACTAAGATGAACAGTAAAATAATACATACTTTTGCAAAAATGAAGAAATATACATCATTTGAACCTTAATAGTGTTTCCAGAAATGCTGCATTAGTTGAAAAAATGAATAGATCTTTACAGCTCTTTATTGTTATCTTTTTACAAGTACATTTCTCATTAACCAATCATTGAAGCTATATCTGCATCCATGTTATTGTCAATCATTTGAGATTCATTTTTTCTGTGTTTTTTTTTTGTGTTCATCTTTTTTAAGATCACTCACAAAGGCTCGTATGAAGATCGCAAATATCTCCAAAATGAGGGACAAACTGCACAATGACATCTCCAAGGTCAAGACACACACCCACTAAAACACACAGACACATCGGCATGAGAGAAGTCCAAACACGCTGTCCAGGATCCGTTGTTGATTATCAGTTTAAATAGATTGATTACACAAGTTTTATGGAGTATTGTGATTCAGGGGGCCACAGAGTTGAACAGAGACGCAGAGTAAAAACGGCTGTTGAGACGTTTGGAGAGCACTGAAGATTTCTGGCCGGACACTTAAACCCTGTTTTTGAGTTAGGAGCCCAACTCAAAGTTCCCCTTTGTTAATCTTTGTGTGTTACATAAAACATGTTCAGAAAGCAACGCCCAGTATTCAGTTTATAAGAGTTAGTGAACTTGTCTACTGCAGCGGTTGTTTATCAACCCTTAAGTGTAAGTTCATTCCATAGCCCGTAAAAGACGACGACATTAGCCAAGACAAGTGCTTTTTCCTAATTAAGAATGACAAATGTGTGTTTAAAGTGTTTTGTTTTGTGTGTGTTGTTTGTGGTTATTTTGTGCTAAAGGCTGCCTGGAAGCACCATCAGATCAGTCAAGAGTTTGAGGACAACAAACTGGAGTCAATGAGACTCACACAGATGATCAACCTCCAGGAGCAAACACTTCTGGAAATAAATCGCAATCAAGAAACAGCCATACAGCGCCGCAATTCCCTGTATGTTAATAATAATGCATTGCTAACTAGATGCTGCATGAAAGCTGTTGTAAGACTAAGAAATGTAAAATATGATCTGTACCCTGTGTGTGTCGTCTGCAGTGGCATCCAGCTGCTGGAGCACGAGGAGGTTTTATTCAGCTACTATGAAAAGGTGAACATCCAGGAGGCGGCCGTTACCAAGGGCAACATGGCACTGGAGAGCCTGGAGAAGGACATGAGAGACCTACAGTTGGCGATAAACGAGGAGAAGAGACGGACGGAGCTGAAGAAGAAGGAGGTGCCTTTAAAGAAAAAGTTGGAGGACGAGATCACCATGCTGCAGATTGAGGTGGGAGAATTGACCAGAAAGTAAACATCCTTACACAGATACAAGTGAAAAGTGCTTCTTTTGGGGCCATTCAGCATATTAAATTCATCATAATATGCAAGTTATGATTTATTTTTTCATCCACAGTCGTACACTGAAAGAACATAGAAAACAAGCATGATTGAAAATAAGTTCTTTGTGTAAACTTTAAGAGCTGCAAACTAATTACTTGCAACAGATGTAGGCGGAAAGATGTGCAATCTTTGAAACTGTTGAGGATGGATAAAAGACAAATTTCATGGCAATCCTTCATTCCTCTTTTGTTGAACACTGATGACAGTTTCTCGGTGGCAGTTTCTATACGCCCACTTCTTCTTCTTCTTTCTGTGAATCTTTGCATATTTCTTGTCGAATAAGAGGTTAAAAAACTTGAGGATTTAAAGTTCCCAGAAGCTACATTGACATAACCATGCACTGCACATATGCAGTACATGTGCAACAATATATCCAGTACTTATTGAATTCATATTCCTATCTGGAAGCAGTTTTTTCTTGTTATTTAGTTCCTCTCTGGTGTGATCAGATGATGAATGCTGCACAGTGTGTGTGTGTGTGTGTGTGTTTGTGTGTGTAAATGAGCAAGATTTCCTTGGACTTTCTGGCAAATTCTGTATATTTGTATCCATATTAGTGTCCAAAAGTGCAAAATGTCCTAAATGTTTTCCAGCTATGTGTTTGTGTGTCCCTGCAGCTGGTTAAAAAAAAGCACTCACATGTGATTTATGTGAAATCAGGGAAAAGTCCTCATTGTACATGATGGTTTATACATGTGAGTGTCTCAGGTTATTGTTCAGCTTTATGTGTGTGTGTTTGTAAAGTTAGGGGAACTCCAGAAAGACTGGTTAAGTACAAGTTCAAGATGACAATCATTTATTCTTCTTAGCGTGCAGTAAAATCAGCCAAAGTGTTTTGCTTGGACGGCAATCCACATGAAAAGTTTGACATGTGCAGATTTGATGTTAAACTGGTGCAAGCAAGCACAGAGTCTGAATCACTTGTACAACAAAGGCTTAAAGAATGTCACTGATGTTGTAGCCTTCGGGGGGCTGACCCTCTCAAAAATAGTTTCTTAGGTGACCTGTCTGTGGTCGAGTGCTCTCAGACGTACGATCAATGACGGAACCAAAACTTATGCTAACTTAACTCTTCAGACAAACACGTAGAAAGAGGAAGAAGAAGCAAGCCAATCGAGACACCCCTAAGCAACCACACAGCAAAAGTTCCACGTAGAAAAACAGACGCAAACACAAACACACTCAAGCATCTTTGCATTACTTAGAGAGTGACAGACATATTGAAGGAGAGAGATTTGAGAAAGGCAAACACACACACACACACACACACACACACACACGCTGCGTTTCCCTGCCAGTGGCTGCGTCATGGGAATGGGTGTGTTGCTGCTCTGGATCAGAGGGAGTGTTTTTTTGACTTTCTGTTGGACCAGACTTCTCTCATCTGAGTCTTTTGCCTTTTTGGATGAACGCAGTGTTGGAACAGGCTTCACCATGTGTTGCTTTTCAAAAAAAACAAAAACAAAAACAAAACGCCCCTTTCCCTTTTCTCCATCTGTTTACTCCTTCTGCTGTTTATCATTTGCTACAACACGCCTTTTGTTGGTGCCATATTTTCTCTTTCACTGTTGTATTCCATTGTGTCTCATATGATTTGTTTCTTTCCTCTTTCCCTCCTCACCTTATCAGACTACACTCTCTTTTTATTCTTCCCCTTGAGGCATTCTTGAATTATTTTATTGTGGTATATATATATTATTTTTTTTACTAGAAAGTCCCGCCCAACATCCCTTCCCTTTTCACATTCTTCTCTTCTCCCTTTTTTGTTTTCTGCTTGACCTTGCATTTGGCCAAAGATCCGGTACATTCCAACCTTCTCTCCTTTTTTAGCCAACAAGCAGCTTGCTCTATGAATGGCAATGAGTGCCTGCTGGTTAGTCAGTCAACAACTTGAGTCCAGACTGAAATATATTAAAAGCTATCAGAGGGAGTGACATGACATGACTAAGATGATGAACCTGCTTTAAAAAATTGTACCTGATGAACATTTGCATATTAGCCTGTTCATTGTGTGTATTTTAGCATCCCGACACTAATTAGCATTGCCTCTGGTGCAACACTGTGATGCAATGTAAAATCCCACCTGCAATATTACACCACCACAGATTCAATGTAAAAGTACAAAGGTAGCTTTGGTAGAGCTTTGTCATGGCACTGTTGCAGAATCGCATTATAAAAAAGTTAGCATCCTGATTAGTTAATCAATTCATCTGTTCAGTGATGCATTCATCCATGCACTCATTCCACGTCTCTCTCCGTCCTGTGAGTAAATAGCAAATCATTTTCTAAATCGCAGCCGTCTACCTCCCTTGGGTGCAAAAAAAATGTAGATCACATGGGTCGCTCCTCTTTTCAAAAAAGCCTGCCTCCTCAATTCATCCTCCCTGTGAATTCATTCTCTACGCGAATTCAATTTCCATGCAGCTGCTTTGCTGTCGATTTATTGTATATTTTTGTATTTGTATTCATCTGTGACCGGTTTATCTGTTCATTGCAGACGGAGAGCCCCCCCCCCCCCCTCCTCTTGATGGGAAATTTTGACAAAGATAAATCGGGCCATCTGTGAGACTATTGAAGTTCAATATACTCTGAGGCTTTCATTTGCTCAGAGGAATTTTAATTGCCGCAAAATAAACAGAGCTTGGTGTCAGATTTTGAATTTACTACTTGTTTATGAGTTGGTGGTGCGTTGACAGCTCAAACACACATACAGGTGAGCGCACGCATCAGTGCACACGCTCAGATCAGTGCCGTGTTGGGGAAGTTGTCATAATTGCCTCGCGGCAACATTTGAGTACCTACCGCTCTACAGTCCTCTAATGACGAGCTGTACTTCTATTATATGAAGCCACATAATATCACAAACACCAGGAGTTAGACTCAGAATGCACATACGCACTCAAGTCAGTAATGGAGGATTTACATCAGGGAGGAGCTGACGTACTGCAGCGTCCCTAAGGTGGTGAGTCATATCGTTTGTCTGTCCCTCTTAAATCTTGGCCCAACCTGTCTGGAGCTGATTACCACAGGGAAACCTGCCGTGAGTGGTGTCTTGTGCAAAGTCAATGTGTTTCCCCTCATACTATATAGTCATAGCATTGTTGCACTTTTCCAGTGTTAGCATCTTATATAGTCGGACCACCAGGGAGTCAGCAGCTGCTCAAGACTCCCCGCAGCAGATTTTTAATATGATTTATACACTGGCTTTACAGATGGAAAGAACATGCACACCTTGGCTGCTCGTATTCACTTTCGGGACGACGTCTCTCTAAATCATATTCAATCATTTATTACTTTTAAGGTGATGCACGGTCTGGCACTCGGTTTGCTGTCATTTTACAGCCTCAATTTAACCTTTAACTTTGTCTGCGCCCCAGTTAGAGACTGAAATTGACTCTTTTTTTTTTGTTGTTGGTGTGACTCGCCTCAGGAATTCAGACTGTCAGGGCTGCTTTTATCCTTTAAACCCACAGTGTATGTAATACCTGTTAACTTTTCATACTTGTTCACATCAGTTCCCTCAACTGACACTGTAAATGTATTCATCTTTTTAAAGATATTATGATCAGAATGATCACTTCTATAAAATCAGCCCCTCTGCAGGTTGAACCCTTATAAGCAAAGCAAACAGCTGACTTGGTCATAACTTCAGTTTGTCATTACCTGTGTAAATACTTTCAGAAGGAATTTGTGTCTTATATTAAGTGACATGCTGTCAAATTTGTATTATAGAAACAAAGATAAAAGGCATAATTTAATATCCAATTATAATTTATTCCTCATTTGAGGCTTATAAAGGTTCTGTTCAGCTCCTCTGCTCACATGTTCTGCTAATTAACCTTACATAACCTTATTATGATTCTGATTTTACTGCTGTTTTACTTTACTGACCTTCTCTGCTTCACCGATCTGTCCCTTTGTCTTTTACGCTCTCTAACTGTGAAGCACTTTGTAACCTCCTTTTCAGAAACAGTATATAAATAAGTTCATTAATTCTTTCTAATCTTATGCTGTTAAGCGCGCACTCTGTCATTGATTATGCAGCTGTTTTAACCATCACGCTAGCTAACTAACTAACTGAGCAAAATTATGGAGATCATATGCTAATTTATTCTGCGTCGTTGCTGCCACGTGCGCAACAGTTTACAGCATTCATGAGCCAAGAAGGCAGCGAATGCTTTTGAGTGTCAGATGAAGAAAACAGAGAGGCAGGCAGGCAGAACACAGACACTGACACAGAGATAGATGAATACAAAGAGAAAGACAAACATCAGTGTATACAAACAGAGGGCGGGAGGGTGGCAATGAAAATGTTAAGAACGAGGACACAACAGAGGGTGGAAAAAAGATTTATTGGATAGAGGAGAAGGAGAGTGACAGAGACGGGCCACGTCCATCCATCACGCACTGTTTAAATGGCTTAAGGTTGTCACGTATGAGGGTGGTACACAGATCAATCAAACTCAAAAGTCAGGAGTGGGCACACACTTGGAAATTTGCACACTCTCCCACAGTTTGAAAAAGTCATTCTTCATTTAAAGCTCCGACATAAATAACGTCTCTAATGCAGTGAGGTTTCTTTACCCTGAATATTTATTCTTCAATAGCAACATAGCATTAAGCTAGCTGACCAAATCAATACACCACTCAAAACAAACAGCAAAAAATGTATTCATTGATTTTTCAGAGCTATAATTACTCCACTGAAGTGAAGTTTGATCTATTTTTCAGCTGTGATAGGCCCCCCTACATACACATTCTCCAGAGAGTCTTGTATTATTGGCAGCTTACTGACTGACAATGTTAGCACCGGTATTGCATTAAATCAGTATCTCATGGAAAGGCACCGATGTACATACATTCACAAATCCAACAGCCCCTCTTGAAATCACAGCTGAGGTTGCATTGTTTTGGGATATTGATCTTTTGTCTTTATTTTTAGTGTCAAATGAAAATATTTAGAACCAAAATTCTTGTTTTTATAAAGGTGTTTAAAAAAAAATCAGTGTAATGACAACAATTTGACTTTTAGTGTTTTTTTGTTGTGGACTAGGTCTTTGCAGTTTCTGCTTGTCTAAGCTGGCCCACTAATGGTTCATGGTTGGGGCTTGTATTTACTCTCAGATAAGAGATTGACACATTGAAAAACAGTTTCTAACAATGTCAGTTCTTTCTATACCCTTACTTAGAACCATCAAATATGTTTTTAGGCCATTACCACAACTATGCTAATGAAGGCAGGGGCGTGTCCAGACTTTTTGGACTTGGGTGGCCCAACTAGGGCACTGACTTGTGCAGGGGGGGCCTTAAGTTTGTGTGCACACATATGAATGAAGAGCATTAATTTACCCCTTCTGTCTGCACTAATCACATCCGCTTTCAAGTAACACAAGATAATGGCAACGTGTACATCTTCTTTTCTCAAGACTCAAAACAACATGTATGTCCAAAGTCACAATTTAAAACAAAAATCTGCAACTGAATACTACGAGCTGCCAGTTGCAACACAGCCTGAATAGTGGATTTCAACATAAGTCCCATTTCAGCAAGGTAAATAGCCAATAATAGGATTTTGGGGTGGCACCTGGGGACACGCCCCTGCAAGAAGGAGAGATAGCTAATGCTAGCCACTCCCCTCTTTCTTTACATACTGTGGGAGAACTTCAAACTGACTGTGAAGGAGCTTGACTCATCAAGTGCTGAATAACTCAACGAAGCTTACTGGTGGGGCCGTGTATATAGCACATCTTAATCGTAACCCCGATATGAGCATTTGCAACAAACACTTTGCAAAAGTCAAAATGAAAAAGTCCAAAGAAAAATGTTTTTTTTTAAACAAACAATGCTTTCTTACTCAACATGTACATTATATCTAATGGGAGGAGGCCTGAGTACAAAGGCCATTCTTAATGCCATTTTTCTGCAGTCAGATGATCACATGTTACAAACACAGATATTGTGTGTAAAACATGAACAATATGTAAACTGTGTGTTATAACTACTTTAAACTCTTAATATTTGTTCATTTATTACACTTCATATTTAAAATGACATTTCGAACAATGTTATCACATGTTTTTCTCATGTAGTGCAGACCTACTAGCTGGCTTCCACCCTGTAGCTCCCAAGCATCCATCAACTTAGCTTTATGAGTGTGACAATATTTTAAAAAGCATATAATCGAGCTGTCTTTGACTTCTGAGTGGATTATGACTTCTCCAACACAACTGGTGTGATTTTTTGAATGTTGTTAAAGTGCCATGTAAAAGGATATTGTGATACTTATATGCTATGTGGGCTTGTTAAAATAAAGACATTCCTTTAATGTCAATTAAGCCTTATCCTGGGGAAGTCTTGCCCATTATTTTTGAATACAGTATGTCCTCAAAACAGTGTTTTCTTTGTTTAACAATATGAGGATTTGAAAAATATAAGAATAAAAAGTGTGGCTATAGTTGGATTTTAAACAACTCTAACACCCTATATTTGCAATACGAGCAGGAAGTAGGATCACTTTGCCCATTTGTGTTGCCTTATCTGACTTTTACTAAACGTACTTAGCATGCACCTTATTCCTCACATCATGAACAAGGAGCTGTCACCAAAGTCATGCTCTCAGTGAAAACTGCAGATAACCCTGGTCCCTGTTGCTCGACCCTAGTTCCTGTTCCTTCACATCTCTATACCACCTCTCTCTCTCTTTTCCAACCTTTCGCTCCCTCTCTTTTCCAACCTTTCTCTCCCTCTTATTTCCTCACTGTGGGCTTTATGCTGCCTCTCCTTTGCTCTTGTTCACTTTATCTTCTTCTGCATGTCAACCTTTTATCAGTCTCTCCGTGTACATCTGCTCCCCTTGCATCTCCATCTCTGCGTTTGTCTGCCTCTCATCTCTTTTTTTTCTTGAACATCTGTAACTTAAGCCTTACAAAACACTCTATTTAATCACATGACAGTCATACTTTAAAGTTAAGATGGGGGTCATGTGACTTCAAGGTAGGAAGCATCCTCTAAAGGGGATGTCGGCGGTTAATCTTCATTAATCTCTTCCGTGAAAGGAGGGGAAATGGGAATCATCACTTTGTTCCACGCTGTCTTTCAAGCCTGCCGCATAAACTCTCGCATTAGATACAGGCGCGTAAACACACACAGGTTGTGTACGGTCGAGTGGAGAGAAGCTGCTGTTTCATAAGCCGGGTCACGTCAGGTCAGACCGCCTGTGTACAACATTTTTCAACACCCTGTTTTCCTCCTCTGCTCCTCCCTGCTCCTCTCTTTCTTCACTGCTATGCAGCCAATCAATGCTTTCACATATCTTTATCCTCTTCTCCAATCTCTCCAGGCATCTTTTTTTTGTGCATCACTTCTTTCTTTTTTTAGGTTTTTTCCTCCTTCTATCTTCTGCTTACGTCCCTTTTATGGCCTTCTGTCATGGTTCCTTGATCATTCCAGCTTCTTATATCTGTATGTAAACGCTACATTCATTCCGCTGCAATGAGGCCATTGGGCTTTTTCATTAACTTCCCTGTTGAGATACGGCGGCTACTTTAATTGCTGATTTCCATCTTTAGTCTTAGCACAGGTTAAAAGACCACGTTTCTTTTTTATTTGTCTCTATAATCTGCATTAAATATGCTTCATTGTGTTTGAACCTACTGATTGACCAGGTGAATCCAGGAGCTGCAATGGCTCACAATCCTCTTTCAGATTTATGGGTTTTTAGAGCTGCAATCACAGATCACTTTCTGTTCTTAAATGAGTTCAATATGTTTTCATAGGGCTGATGAATTATTTAGTTTATGAAATGGCATCAAATGCACCAGAGATGAGTTTCTGAAGTGCTTGCTTTCACAAACTCCTATTTACCGCGTAGCGTCAAGTTTCTTTTTTATGTCCTCTTACATTACCTTTCAAAGTCCCGGAAATATATCATTCCCTGTGTACCATGAGTATGAATTCTGTATCATCAAGTTTATTTACGGCACCGTTCCATCAAATCAAAAGAGTCTCGAGGTCTCATGCAAAATGTATGCCCCTTTTACCCCAAAGTCCAGCCTGACATATTGGCTATCTTTTGAAGCTCTGGGAGTTTAAAGTTCTGCACTATGAATGAAAGAAAACCAGAAAGAGTTGAGTGCTTCAATCACTCTATGTTTGACATTTTTGCTTGATAGATTAATTTAAAGATGCAGTGTAGAGCTTTCTTATAAACAAACAAATGTTTAACCATCAAGACTATTTTTTGCGGAAACCCTCGGCGCTAAGCTAAGCTAATCAGCAGCTGGAGGCTGGCGGAGGCTTAGCGTTTACCGGGCTGATACGAGAGTGCTACTACATTCCTTACCATTTTAATCCACTCACTCAGCCATTGTGGCGGTTTCAAGATAATAGTGTCAGCTCAAGGCCTGAATCCAACATTTCCTACACTGTCCCCTTTACTTCACTTTAATTTCTCTTGTCCTCCTGCTGGCCTTTTTGCCTCCTTTTTCTTGTGTATCCTTTTCTACTCTTCTATTTCTGCCGTCTTCGGGGATGTCTGAATATTTTTTTTTAAAGTGACCCCTTAGAGGGATCCTCTGGTATTTTAATTTGTGGTTTCTTTCATCACATTTTGCCTGTAGCTCGTCACCTATTTTGAAATAGCTTCCATGTCGGAGACTCATTTCGCTGAGAAATGTCTTAAGCCTTTTTTTTCCCACTGTGCAATAACAAGAAGGTGCTCGAGACACAGACGGAAGCTGACTTATAGACGTCTTACTTTTATACTTTTATGTTGTTTACTTATTTATTTATGTGTAGGGGGTTGTCCTTTTTGCAGCTGTTGAATTATTTTCATTGCTCGACTACAATCACAGTGACCTGAAAGCTCCATTTTGTATGACGCCTGTTTGTATTTATATCTTATGAGTACACTATTCACTTACAACTTGTTTTCTTTCTATCTCTAATTCTTTGTCTTTTAGTTGTCAGAAGCCAGAGATAAGACGATTGAGCGTCTGAATGGAACAGTAGAGTACAAAGAGCTAAAAGGCAAAGACCCCTCCCCTGTTGAACTCGTCAAGAAGATCGAGCAGGTACGCAACCTTGTGTGTGTGAGTGTGTGAGTGTGTGTGTGTGTGTGTGTGTGTGTGTGAGAGTGTGTGTGTGTGTGTGTGTGTGTGTGTGTGTGTGTGTGTGTGTGTGCAAACTTCGTATATACTGTAAGGTAGTTTTTGCTATCCAGCCCTGCACCTTATACCTATTTATAAACGTAGGTCATCATTCTTTAATTTTTACCGTTTTGTTCATGAATAAAAGGAACATAATCATTGTGTCTCTGCTCACGTATAGCTGGAGGTGAATCTAGCAGAGCGGGAGAGGCAGGTGCTGGAAAAAGAACTCCTCGTGGACCAGTTGACCCGGCTCTCGAAGCCGCTCAGCGAGCAGGCGGAGAGCTGCCAGCAGGACAAACTCTCACTGGCAAAGAAGGTAGACAAGATCCACTTGCACTCAGAGAGAAGGATCAGTTGGAGCAGACACAACTATACAATAAACACAAACACTTCTCATCATGCAATAGTTAGTCCGCAGACGGTGCAGGCTTCATCTCTACACATTGTTGAAGGAGCATGTGCAGTCCATGTGAGGAGCACACAGAGGGCATTAAGGAGTTCACCAAGCATTAGGATTTCCTCGTACTTGCTCTTCCTGTCTCTCTGCCTGATTGTCCATATGCCTCTTACATACTTGCCAATTATAAAGAGCCTCAACACAAGCTTCTGGAACAAGACTTATTGACTCTAACATGTATTTTATACACCTACATCTACAAAAGGAGGACTATAGTTTAACCAAACAGGCCTAGATAAGACTATAATGACTAGCCTCATAATTTGTATTTAATGTCAGTCTAAACAAGAATTCTGTATCTAAGCATATGTTGAGTGTGAAATCCCTCCATATCTCCGTGTGTGTTTTTTTGCCTCCAGCTGAATGAGCTCCGAGCTCACATAATCGACACCAACCACCGCATGATGGCCGCCACCGCAGAACTTTCCATGAAGCAAGCTGTCACTCTGGCTCTGCAGCAGGAGATCAAAGAGAAAGAGCTGCAGGTTGGAGGAGGTCCCAGTCACTCATAACACTAACGACAATGTCGTGGGTCTGGAGTCCAAAAAAACTGTGATCGAGCTCAGTCTCCCGCTGTCTTTCCCATTTATCCTGTTACTCTCCGCTGAACTCAATCAAACAAAACAAGAAAAGTTGTTGTTGATTTTGAAATGTCCCATGATTTACCTCCAACCCTTTAATTTGCTTGTTTGCAAAGAAAGACAGATGAAGAGGCGAACACTGGGGGACAAAATAAAAATCCAATAACAATTTCCATAACAAATGAGACATTGACAAAAGAAATAATTGAAATACCACTAACACAGTAAATCGAAGCACCGGGGAATCACGCTTCATATTTAGCAACATTACTAAAAGTCACAGAGAGCAGCTGTTTTTAACTCAGAATCTGAGAATCGATCAAACACTCCAGAAGAGCTACTATGATGTCAAACTGCTGCACAAGCTCATTATAGAATCTTTCACAAGTTCTTTTTTTTTTTTTTTTAAATGGAGCTTACATTGTCACCAGGAGCCTGTTAGCAACCTCTGTATCCAAAGCAACCAAGTCAAGTTCTGTTGTTGTTTACATTTAAGCAAGGTGTTAGCATTTAGCCTTCAATCGAACTGAGCTGTTTACTCCTAGCAATGTTCAAAAGACTCAACGCTATATTAACAGTAAGTGAACCTTATATAGTGGCTCTGAGTTGTAAAAATAACATTAAACAGGGGACATTTTTCAGTTGTTAGCTAAGTTAATAATCTGTATTTGTGGTGTATACTACACATTAACACTGTCGTAACACTTACCTGAATAGTAAGTTAAGTTAAGATAATCCTTTATTGATCCCCAGTGGAGAGAGTCCCTCTATTATAAGGAATTTACCTGAAAAGAACTTAGCTGGTCATTTTTAAATCCTGTCCTCTTACTAGTCAAGCTGTAAAGCAGCATGTGGTTCATTATTACACGTCCAGTTTTCACTATATCGTCTGTTTGCTTCTTCACCAAGTCCTGTGGGAAGCATGTGGCTCTCCAGCTGCTAAATACAATACACTTGTTTGTTCATGTCTAATTTATAGATGTACTCTAAATTGTAGCATATTTTGCTTGTTTATTTGTTTTGTTTTTTTGCTACGTTTTGCTGGAAACAGGACGGGTAAACTCAGACATGAATTAGCACTCAGTAAAACCGAAATTTGATCTGAAAGACTCTCCATTGAACTTCTTTGGAGTTTCACTCCGGCATATTTGCTTCAGTTAAATCAAACATAAGGGTGAGCTAACGCTTAAGACACGCTTTAAAAATTACCAGCCATCGTGTGTTTTTAATTTAGGCTAAGCAAAAAAACTGCAGCCCAAGCTGAATCACTTTAGCAAAATGTTTTGAAATTCTGACTCTAACAGAGAGTCTCCCAGCTTCTTGTCTTAATGTAAAATTAAACTACTTAAAGAGAAGATATCCCACATGCCTTGTAAATGTTTCAGGCAAAGAGTGTTAATAACCTGAGGAACCCCTGCAGCTGATGTATGCCTGCAGTGATACATTGACACAAACCCCAAGTAGAAAATGCAGAGGTATAACTTTGCCCAAAATCTGACACTAATGCAACCGTCTGTTTTTTTGGGAATGGTTACAATCCAATTGAGCTGGGGCAGTGCGGAGTGGACGACAGGAGTGACAGGAATACAAAGTGAATGTTGTTATGTTTCCAGATGGACAGGTGCCAGCAGCAGCTGGAGCAGGGCCTGCCACCGTGCCCCGAGATGGAGGAGGAGTGGAAGAGGATGCTTAGAGAGAAGAAGAGGAGACAGAGGAACAAAGAGGAGAGAGAGAGGGTAAAAAAAAAACAACAACACACACTCACAATGATCACTGGTCAGGAATTGATGAAAGCACTGAGGGGCAAGAAAAGAAGATAGAGTGACAAAGGAAAACGAAGCGGAGTGGGGACATAATTCAGGGCAGGAATCGATTGAGATTCTGGGGGACAGAGGGCTGCGGCCTACCTGAGCACGCACAGACCCAGACAGAGAAGTGGGTTGAAACTCTCACACAGATTAGAGGGAGTACAAGCACAAGCACAGGACAAGGAGGGCAGACTGGCAGACAAACACAAGAAGAGGCTGTCTACACAAAGAAAGACACACATGCTGTACAGGGATCAGCTGTGTCTGATGCCCGTGAAGCTGCCTGCAGCCCGTCTGAGAAAACACTGATCAGTCCAAACAGACTACATTTTGGTACTTCCTATTTTTATGAGTGTCTGAGCTTACAATTAAGCTGTCTCCTTCCTTCTCACCCACTGATAATCCTGCGTTATAAGCTCCTTCCTAAAATGTAAAATTGTTTCCTCAGCTGGATAGCACAAATGCTTTTCCTGTTTATGTATTGGCAGCCCCCCACCCCCCCTTTCTTTTTGCATTTAAAGCTATTATTCCTTGTTTTTCTATGAAGCTCCTCAGATCACATGCCAGCGGATAAACTGTTCCTATGCATGAGAAAAATCGCCACCTCTTTGAAGTCTCACTGAGCTGTAGGAACAGTTCATTTGTATGCCGTCGTGGGGCGAAAGTCAAAGGGGAGAGGACTCTCATGCACATTGGAAGATATTTCTTTCTCAGCGGGGGGCGCGCTTCGGTTAGAAATTGATCCATCATCCGTATTGGGTTTGAATCAATTTTGTCCGCCAATCTCAGAATTCTAAAAGACTTATTTTTAGTCTTATAAAGGAGGAAAGACATTTTTCACCCACAGATAGAAACTGCATATGAGGGAGTTCAGATGTTACCAGTTTTTTTGGGGGGATCACAAGTGCTAAAAGACTTCTGGTCTAACTACAAGTCTTTTACTTTTCACTTTGTAGTGGTTACAATCTGAGTCGTGTTGGGGAGTAAGACTGCATTTAGGGATATTTATGACCTTATTTGTTCGTACTTCACTAAAGAAACTGTAGGTGTGCCATATCAGCACACTTTGTCTGGACACTATTTCATCCCAGAAACACAAAACCCTGTGTGCCAATCCAAATAATCTATAATCTTTAATCTCTCTAATGAATCTTTTTAAAATCATAGATCCAACTTTAATCAGCCTTTTGAGCCTGCGCTCCTGCACTCTTGGTTTACTGCTGCCCTTGCACTCGTCTTCATCTTTAAAAATGCTCAATTATTCCATTTCCAAGATTAAAATTCAGGGAAATTACATTTAGAATAGTCCAAGGTCATTCAGTCTTGCATTAAATATTAAATCTGCCTCTGGTCTGTTTGTGTGTGTGTGTGTGTGTGTGTGTGTGGGTGGGTGTGTGTGTGTGTGTGTGTGTGTGTGTGTGTGTGTCTAGCTGGCTGAAGAAGTCGAGTGGACCCAGTTGCCTAATGGAGAGTACACCACAGCCGAAATTCGCCCCAACGCCTACATCCCTGAGACCGACACTCTCCCGCTGCCGAAACCCTACGGGGCCCAAGCCCCCTTCAAACCCTCCCAACCAAGTGCCAACATGAGACACATCCGCAAACCAACGCTTAAATCCTTAGAGACCTAGAATACAACACAAATATGTTCATAAAGTTTAAAGTCTTGTTTTGGTTTGTCCTTTAAATACATTTTATTTACACTTGACAAATCAAACTCAATTATTTCCCAGTGTATTGCAGTAATTTAGCTTTTTTTATATCCCTTTTTTAAACTCACTTTCCTGCATACTGCTGCTTTTTGTGTCATTAGGGAGCAACTCTTGCAGACTGCATCTGTTTGTAATTTGGTTTCCCTTTTCAAACTTACTGGCAAGAGCTTGTTTACACTCTTGCTTGCTGTAACACCAAATACTGTAGATGAGTACAAGGCAAAACAGAGTACAGTGGGGAGATAAAATGTTTGAGTATTTTGCTACATCATGTCCATGTGATGTGTTGTGGATTTATTTCGGCCCTTAGCAACATGCAGGTTTCTTCTTGGTTCATTAGGTACTATAAATTTGTTCTTTAGAGACACTGCAATATTTCAACATCTCTGTCAGTCTTGTTGCCGTTTCATCCCCCGCACTTGTAATCTTGCAGTAGGTTTAAGCTCTAAGCTAGGCTAAGAGTGCCAGAATAACGCCTGAAATGATGAATGTAAATAGAGAAAGAAGATTGGGCAATGAAAGCGCATAGAGGATGAGAAGAGAGAGGAGAATGTCAATGAGGAGGAACAGGCGATGGCAATCTAAAAAGGGACTAAAACAGATAAAGAGTGCAGCTGTAAATGGGGTGGAAAGTTTAGAGTCGGTTACTCATGATCATGTTTTGCGAGATTTGTGAGCTCTGTTTTTGTTGGGAACCCAGTTTATTTAAGGGGGAACTCTTCTGTGGTTGCCATAGGCTACAAACTACTTCTGAGTGCAGCTGTGGATGCTGAAGGTTTTGTTTTCTCATAATAAACAATAAGCTCTCAGCTGTAATAGGCTAAATGCTGTAATGCTATTAGTTAGCTTATAGTAATCAATGAAAACTCAGAAAAGTGAGATAAAAAAAGGATACACAGTTGAGTAACCTAGCTGTATGTGGCAAAGAAACCGCTTCAAATTAGCAGTTAGCTGTGCAGAAGAAAATAAACTTGAGCACCTCTTTAGTTTAATAACAACACATCCTGAGTCAAATGTGTTAAAAGCTTTAAGAAGGCAGCAGGTTAGTGACGTGTGCGTGTGATTATCCACTGCAGGCCGATGGTCAGCTCTGTCAGACGAACGTTCCCCTGACTGTTTGTGCGTATTCTCCAGCTACATAACACTGACTGCATGACAGAGGCGTCACGGAGGAAATCATGTGAGGGATGTCTTCACGTTTTACAAGAAAAATTCCACAGAAGATTGAGGACATCTGTAGTAATATAGACAACGCCTCAGTAAAAAACAATAATGGTGTAATTTGGCAATAATGTGACTCAGCGTGTATGACTGATGCCGAGATCATTTCCTGACTTAAGTGGAACTCCGCTGAGTCTGTCCAAAACACTCAGGTGCTGTCAGAGAGCTCACCTCCTCTGCAGAGATTCTCAACCTAAAAAAAAACGATTTCACTGCGAGTGGAAATCATTTTTTATTTTTTATTTCAAGGCTCAACAGTAAAACATACTCTTTTTTTTCAGCATTCAAAGAAAATTCAATAGAAACAAAGATGGCCCAGGCTCAACCGTTTCCTTTAAGCTCCTGCGTACGAGCTCTCCAATAGTACATCAGTTAAAGAGAAACAAGCGGTGCACTTGTTGCAAAAATCTCTTTATTTACAATCCATTTTACAAAACTATTAACGTGTAAACATATGTGATTATAAAATCCCTTTTTTTTTGCAGAGGAATGCTTTGCAATAGTTTGAACATGAGATGTAAATAATCTCTGGTATTTAGTCTCGCAGGGTGCCAACACTCTCGGACATTGCGTAAAGAATTCTGAACAAATGACACACACACACACACACACACACACACACACACACACACACACACACACACAAACATCGCCACCAACTTTATTCACACCAGATGTTTCATTGTGTGTGAGAGCGTGCAGGCCGAGTAATGGCCGAGTTGTTTCTATTTTCTTATTTATTCAGTTTGTTTCGTCTTTTCTGTATCTGGTGTTTTATAAACTCCTTTGAGGACTGTTTTTTGCTCTCTGCTATATAAAGAAAGTCACTTTAAAGATATTAAAGTCTGCTTGCCCATGTTGTACCAACTTACATGTAATAAACTGGGTATTATATTTTTCTGTTGTAACAAATTCAGCCCAGGGTATGGGCTAACGTTAGCTAACATTAGCCGTCATAGGCTAAAGGTCTTTATCCTCCGGCAGTCGGAGTCAAACCCAGAGTGTATGAAATGTAGCAAAACACTTTCATTTTTTTACAGATTAAACATGTGATTTGTATAAGTAATGTGTTATTTTGTCTTTTGTGAGTTGAACACTGTCAGTGTAATGAAAATGTAGTAAAGTCAGCCAAACGTTTGTGTTTGCTTGCTGTTGTACATATGACGCTAATGAGAAGAGTTTAGAGAAGGGTTTTGTGATACAGTCAGACAGCGATACATTTGTACTGAAACATAAGTGTCTAACCAGCAGCAGCAGCAGCAGCAATATCTTCAAATGAGCCCGTCTTGTCCTCTCAACAAGAGGCAACAATAAGTGTTTCTCTTACATATCCTAAGCCTGGCTCACACTGCAGGATAATCGGGCCAATTTGACCTCCGATTCTTCCTTCCTGAAAATCGCAGGGTTGCTCCCGACTCAAGGCTGCTCGGAACCGATTATCTGCTCAGATTATCTTGTAGTGCGAGCGGTACAAAGATCCAATCTTAACGTCCCCGATCTGCCCGGCGATCGTCGGGCGATTTATTTCAAACATGTTTGATATTTAGAATTTAAAATCTTGACAATTACGTCATGAAAAGGGTCCGGCTGAAGTTGTGTGACCACAATATAATCACGAGAGACAAGGGAGGAATGTAGTCATGGCGACCAGCAGCAGCCCGCTACCCGGCTTCTTTTTTTTTTTTTTTTTTTGAGTTTTCGGTACAGATCATCAGTGCAGCACTTTTCGGAAACTTGTATCCATATATCTACGATTGTATCTACTTTCATCTATCCTGCAACAACTTCCACTTCCTTTTCTTTCACCAACCGCCGTCTGTTGAAGTTTTCAAATGAAACTTTATGAAGAATTGCCAACGCTCCGTCTCGATTTCACTCGTACAGTGTGAGCTCTCCGGCAGTGCTCCACAATCGGGTCGTACAGTGTGAGCTGACATGCCACGCCAACTTTTATACAATCGGGGGGGAAATGGCACAGTGTGAGCCAGGCTTTAGACACATCCCTGATATTGAGTTTCTAAATCTCAGTCGTCTTAAAAGCTTTACATAAATTTGACAATTAGTTTTGGGAAGAAAAAAAAAAAGTTAAAGACAGGTTGTATTTCAAATCAAGAGTAATGAGTCTATTCAAGTCTGTGCTTTATCTTTCTTATATCTCCTTGGGGTTTTAATTTTGAGTCCTTCAAGTGCCACTGAGTTATAGAGCCGCAATGATTCTGCGTAACTCAGTGTTGAAATCCGATTTAATGCACAGCAGCCGGCGACCGACCAAATCAAGCTGCCGTGTGTTTGTGAAGCTTTTGTCAGCATGTAATCAAGTTGATGGGGTGCAGCCGCATGAGGAGGATAAACAAGTGCGTATGATTTATAAAGTGTGTTTGCAGTTTTTGACATTCGTGTTCATAAATTGTATGAGAGAAAGTTGCAGAGGAACGGGACGCGATTGTTGCATCCCCAGATTTATGAGTTCATATGAAAAGCTGCCTGCGGTTATAGATTTTCAACAGGAATTTGAAAGAGTATGTCCCTCTAAATGTAATTAAATTGCGTTTTAACTGGCCCCTATTGTCCTCGAAGTTTTGGTTCCTTTTGTACATTATTGTTTGTGTGGGAAAAAACGGTTCTTCTCATGTCCCAGCATCCTCAGTGTTAAAAAATAGAAGTGGGGGGAAAAAAAGCTCTTCATCCTCTCCTCCATCTTTCCTTCCAGGGCGTCTCCATCCATCTCCCCCTCTGCCCCACCCTAATTTGTCAGCCAGTGAGAGCTTGTTTATAAGCGCTCTGCCTCTCAATCTCTCCACGCATCTCTCATTTCTCGCCCTCCATCCCTCCATCATCCACCCATCCGTTACTTGTCCTCAAGGCCCAGTCAGTCGATGATGACTGTTCTCTGAAACACATTTTCCCCCTCATCTGTTTCCCCTTCAATCCATCCATCCGCTGCCGTCTCGCTCTGCCCTTCCACTCACTCCTCCCCCCCCCCCCCCCCCCGCATCCTTTATTTTTCCTCATAGCCCAGCAGTATTAATGTTTGCTTCAGAGCCGTCTCCTCCACGAACCGAGCATCAATGTTCTCCTGCTCCTCAAAAGGGTTCAGAGCTGAAAACAGGAAGAGGAAGAAACAGAGAAAGAAACAGTTTGGTAAGAATATCATCGCATGCTGCCTAACTTTCTCCTGCCGCATTCTGACCAAACTTGCACAGAAAACATACACATTCTGTCTTAATCCTCCAAAGACGTCTGTGTCTAAACTGGGCAGCATATACACACGCACGCACACACGCGCACACACATACACACAGTCTTACCTTGATCTTCTATATCAGAGAGTACCTTTGTCAGGTAGGTAAGAGGCAGAAACTCGGGTGTGAAGCCCGGCTTGTCTCTGCTGGTGAATGCAAATCCCTGTGGAGGAAAGAAAAACAAACACATGACTGGATTCTTCAGGTTTCTCTCCAGGACACACACAGTCGAGTCAAATCTGAAGCAAATCCAGAAACTCACTTGTTTCCTATTTTGGATAAAGTTGAAATGTCCTGTAACTTACTGGATCTGTCATTGCTAGAAATGCTAGTAGCTCTCTGTGCCAGTCTGCCAGCCAATTAGTTGACTGGAACTAGCCAACAGCATGCTTAAGTACATTCAGTGTAGTATCTCTATTTTAGCTGTATAGCTTTGGTCACTGTTTTAAGACATATAATAAAGAAGCAGAAGTGGGATATTGTTTTGTAACATTGCAGGAAGAGACAAAAAATATATTACAACTGCTTTGTAAGCTTAGCTGTAATTTGTGTTTGTTATTTTTTTATGTTTTTTTCATAAGCAAATGTTAGCATGATGTAGGCTCAAAACACACAAAGAGCTGCTAGCATTACTTTAACCTGTTTTTCCAGAGTCCAAATGTATAAGATAAGATAAGATATACTTTATTCATCCCAGCAGGAATTTAGGTGTCATGTCTTATTTTGTCATAGCAACAGTCAGACCACAAATCATACTGATATCAAATAAGTTTGATGAGGGAATCATCCCAGTGCAGAGTCAGGTGTGTGTGTCTAATTGTCACTGATTAAGGACCAGGTGTGTGGAGTCTATATAAAGCCTGAGGTTTGAGCTGTGTGTACTGACTCATCTCCTCATCAGAGGTTCATTCAGTGGTTGCGCTTGTTGTAAAGTGGGGTTTGTAGATCTGCAGAAGCATCACAAGAACCTGCCTGTGTGATTTACTCACCATTTGTAGTTTCTCTCAGAGTGTAGTTTGTTGGTGCTGCTGAGCCTTCTGTCTTTTTTTAAATCATGTCTGTCAGCTGTTGTACTTTATTTTGAGGAGTGTTTACTTGGTCTCTGTAAAAGTTTACTTTCTAGTAAGCTAGGTAGCAGTGCTGCATTTCCCCTTTTCAAAGTGTATTTAGTCAAGGGAGCTAGTTTGTTCCACTCTGGGATGGATAGATAGATGGATAGATACTTTATTAATCCCGAGGGAAATTCAAAATGGATGATAACCCCCGGTCCACACTTGAACCCCACTCCCTATTATGCTGACAGTATGACCAAAGAAAAGCACTTTACCCTTACAAGTCTCAACTGTACTTTATCTGCTGTTAATTAGGCTAATTAGCAGCAAACTAGCTAATGTTAGCAATCTAAACTAGCTAACATGCTAAATATCAAGCCAGCTAAATGTGAGCTTGTTTGCAGTCATTAGTTCCTTATGTTGTGTTTTAAACTTGACAAGCATTTTGGTCAACTGAGGTTGTTTTAAATGTCTTCCACTGTCATTTATAGAAGGTATAGTATCTAAGCTAACACTGCTGTGGCTAAGTAAATCCTTCTAGAGATGTTAGCATGGCTTTAGCTAGGTCAAAGCACAGCTCTGGCTTATTATGGCCGAACATATTTGATACTGTAGACTGTTAGCACTGCTGTTAAATACACGACTGATATAATATTTCAATCATAAACTGATTGACTTACCTACCAACTGTTTCACCACTAGACATTATACTGTATATCCTCTGTTTTTTTCTTTACATCTTATTATGATTTCCCCATTGTGTGTACATGACCACCGTGCTTTAAGAGACACAAGGTATGAACAAGGCTGTTACCTTGTTTTTGTTGTGCTTCTCCAGCAGAGTCCTGACATAATTTCTGGAGATTGAAGCTGAACTGACAGGATGGTCCCACATATGGTAGATCCTCTGCTCCACAGGCTAAAACAAACACACACAAACATACACAACATATAGTTTTCATTTTTAGGCATGTAGACAATCATCCCCCAAAAATACGAACATCTGTCCCTTTCTATTTTGTTAACTGGAGCCCAAAATAACTGCAGAGGACTTGACTGTTAATGAGTTATTCCAGAGAAATCTCACTTTGCAGTGTTAGGAAATGCAACCTACAGGTGTGACTGACAATAAGAAAGAAAGCAGCTTTTCCTCAAGGCGGCTTTCTGTCTAGCTTCAAACACGCTGCCAAGTGGAGCTGCTGAATCACTTGAAGGGTTGGTGGTATTATCAGAGGTGAGAGGAAGCAAGTACAGACAAACACATCTGCCAAGTTCCTCTGCTGATTAATGCTTTCACATTGTATCACCAGTGTTCAAACTTTTTTTTTTTTTAGCAGTATTCATGCTGTTGTTGAACTCATTATGAGCTGACATATGGGACAAGTAAAGAATAACTGTTTTAATGAGCTGAAAGTTTAAGAAAAAAAAGAATTATGTTCAAAATTTTAAAACTTTGCGAGGTGTTTATTTGTACTGTTCATCACCATTGATGCAAAAGTAACCATGTGAAAGAAGAAACTTCCAATCCTTACAAACTGTAGGTTGTTATCCTTAATACAGGCTTTGAACATGGGGTGCCTGCTCTACCAACCGATCTAAACCAGGGCCCAATCCTTAGTACATTTAAACATGAAAAATAGCCTAGTGGTTATGTCGCACGTGCCTCATGCACAGAGGCTGTAGTCGTCGTCGCAGCGGCCGGGGATTAGAATCCAACTACAGTACGGCCCTTTACTGCATGCCATCCCTCACTCTCTCCTCTTTAGCTGTCCTATCTGATAAAGGCGATAAGGCCCAAAACATAACTGATGCTGTTTGGTCGAAATCAAGCAGCAAACTTCAGGTTTTGAAGTCAAATCAGTAGTGCAAAAATCTGCAGTTTTTCAAGTGTCTCTACTTGATAATGTGACAAGTGTCCTTTAATGAAGCCAGGGAATCCCCAAGGTTATTTGTCCATGTATGGTCACTCACTTAATCATGTAAATATTGTAATCCTCCTCATCTGACATCAATCTATGCACACTGCCTTAATGTAAATACTAGGAAGATCAGATCACGACAAACGGGTTCCCACTTTCCTGGGCTCTAGTTTAAAGACACACAGGGACATTGGAAAAATTGCTTCTTTTTTTTTTTTTACAACTGTTTTGGTGTACCAGGTGCGTTTAAAAAAGCAGCAGAAATGCGTGTCGTGCGTTCTAGAGCTGCACTTCCTAGACGAGCCTTAACTCCGCCAAATCCTCCAGGGCCCTGAGAATTTTATGAACCCACACCCTCTTCTTCTTCTTTGCTACTCGTCTAGTCCTCTTCCTCAGCAGAATAAAAAGGCCAGGGCTTTCTCCTTTTTAGTAGGACATAAACATTGTGCCTCCAAAAAGAAGCCTAGCTATTTCCCCAACTATCGTTTCAGTCACCTCGCAACTTGCTCCCCTGCTCTGTCTGCACCCTAGCCCATGGCGAGCGTATCAATGCAACCAAATAATTTCCAATAACAACTTTTTGTCAAATTGCGTTTATTTCTTGTAAGCTGCTGTATTACTAGCAGAATGATGCACCGCAGAAAGTCGTTATAGCCAAAACAAACCCTGACAGTGTGATGCAGGACCCTGACGCAAAGCATCCTGTATCTTACATAATGGGAATTATCAGGATGCTGGGTTGAGCCAAGGTATGATTTTCCTACAGGGGGCCAACATCTCCTGTTCTGGCTCTGTGTGTGTGTGTGTGTGTGTGTGTGTGTGTGTGTGTGTGTGTGTGTGTGTGTGTGTGTGTGTGTGTGTGTGTGTGTGTGTGTGTGTGTGTGTGTGTGTGTGTGTGTGTGTGTGTGTGTGTGTGTGTGTGTGTGTGTGTGTGTGTGTGTGTGTGTGTTTTGTACCTGCTAAATCTATCCTGCCTGCCAAACTCACCGAACAAAAGTCTGATGTGCAGGAAACAGAGCGCAGAAGCTAAACACTGAACATTCCTCTGATCACAATGTGAACTACACACACACACACACAATATATTGTACCCACACGGGAACACGTGAAAGTTACAAAAGAGATAGGGACACACATAAAACAGCCTCAGACTCAGCAGAAAAACTACCTTCAGAACACACACTAAAGCCTCCCCAATGCACACACATAGCCAGTTACACAAGTGCTCTGTGACTGGCTTGAGGGGGACTTGAAGGAGATAAGACCCAAAATAACTTCAAACTCTTAATTGGACCAGAATGGGACGTTTTGGAACAGAAAGCCATTCGGAAAAAAAAAAAAAAAAAAGATCAAAACTCTCCCCTCACTAATAGATAGGACTATAATAGCCTCTTGAATTGTTTCACATGAAGGCTGAGAAATTGACTCCAACGTGGACTCCAGCCCTGTCACACACAGCATGTCAGAATGTGGATGGCTGTTCATCTGCCAAGTGTTTCTTTTCTGTGTCATTAAACCAGACAGAGAGGGTTTGTACGAGCTCCTTTAATCTACCAATGTGAGACAAACTACTCCTTGCCCTGCATTAAATAAATATTTTTGGCTGCACACGCTCGAGAGACATAAACACAGAAGTACCTCAGGGAGCCTTTTAAGTACGCTGAACTTCAGTCTCTCGTTGGCATCGCTGTTGTCCAAATCTAAACAAAAAGAGAGAAGACATGATGCTAATTACTTGTCTGAAGAAAATTCTCATGTGGCATCTCAAAATCCTTAAAAGGAGACATTTTTTCTCTTCTTTATGAAGACACTGCTGGTAAAGAAATCAACAAATCCCAGATGTAGTAACTTCAACTATTCTTCCCATATGCTAATTTCAATGTGTTAAACACATATTAGAGGGATAAATTAAAGTTTATAGATCACAAGTGATCTCCTAAATTGGCTTGACGACTTTTTTAAAAATATTTCACAGATGGCTTTAGATGCAGTTAGATCAATCCATTCAAACCATTCGGGGAGATGTAGTACATGTAAGATTTTCTGTGCATCCCACCTGTTGTAGTGTTGACTGACAACACATGGGCACATAAATCCTATAATTTGAGTCCTTCCCAGATAATTAAACTCCTTTTCTCATAAGTACAGCTGCTGCACCTGAGTAATGTTTCACACTAAAAGTACCTTCATTTCTCCACTAGCAGAGGTCATTAGCAATGCTAACAGCTATCTATGAAGTATTTTTACGACATTTGGTATGATTTGAAAAAATATTTAAACACCAATCAGGTAGATTATCTTGTAGTATTGTTATATAATTCCTGTTTTAGAGGTTGCATTGTGCAGATTCTTCCTCGATCCTCTTAGCAAGTTTACGTTTGCGTCTCTTGGCAACGTCTCAACAACTAATGGATGGTTTACAAAGACATTGTCAAAGTCAAGATATTTATTTTTCCACTCCTCAATACATGACACTTGAATGTAGGCTAACACAAGTAACTAAGGTACCAAACATTGTAAAATATTTTACCTGCAAAACATTAGCAGGTTAGCATTAAAGTGGTGAGCATTTCAACATTCAGTTATTTTGACTTCTAGATTTGCCAGCACATCCAAGAGATGTGGTGATTTTTGGGAAAGTAAATCTGATTAATAGGTTGAAATGTCAAATGTTTGTTTCACTTGATGATTTATGCGACTATAGCATTTTAGAAATCTGGAACGTGGCTCAGCAAAACTGGTTACTTTGAAATATTCCCAAAGAGAGCATACATTTGTGTGTGTTTGTGATGAGGCAGAAAATGAACACCTGCCCAGCAAAATTATTACCGAGGATATTTATTGTATTAATCCCAAAGGACGCATCAAAGTCCTGAACCATCATCTTCTCCCACTTTGAAGTTTGAAACCATGTGGACACTGTCCTTTAAATAATCTTTTTTATCGTTGTGGATCTTTGTTCTCTTCATGGGAGAGAATCTTGTGAAGTACAACAAGATCAAGAGTAACACAGGAGGCAAGATATTTTGGTTCTTGATGTCAGTGCCAAGTCTCAGTGTTTGTCCTTTGAACAGTGTTTCCTGTCATCGTATGACACCCACCCTAAAACATACTAAATATGCTTTTGAAACCGCCTACTACATACTACTATTGAACCCAGTGTGTAGTATGTACTGCATACTGAGTTCAACAGTCGTCTGTAGTATGACTGGTCTTAGAATGTGAAAGTTAACAACCGCCCAGCTAATGGGAAATGCAGCTACATTGTAGCATCTAAAAACGATCTAAAAAAAAGATCTATTCATTTTTTTATTTACATTTTTTGAGCATCTCAAAAGATGATTGGTGGTATCTGTGTGTGGTTTGGTCTGATTGTGATTATTTCCTCTGTTACAATATCCGTTGCTGTCCATCATGTCTTCTCCTTCTTCTTCCTTCTGTTGGTTTTTATTTCGGTTGGCCTCACAAATGTTGCATTAATGCCATCTGCTGGATGTCCCTCATTTGATCTCTGACCTGGTGCTTTGAATTCTGATGCATGTTGTACATTTCAATACAACATCCGGGTATTCTGCTTCTCTCGCCCTCGTTGCAGCAGGTGATTGATCTCACCTGTGTCCACTTCCTAATTAAGGACAGAACATAAGAGCAGGAGAGAAGAGGCAACTCACAGCTATAAGTGTGTTGTTTAGCTTCACTAGTGCTGCACCTTTGTAATGGAGGGAGTCTTTTTCCTCTACTTTAGTGGGGGTTTTTTTCATGGGAAATTTGGATCAGCATTTATTTTGTACAAAGAAGCTTGTTTTGTATTTGTGAAGTTCTGTTTACCTGCCATAGTTTGCCTTATTGAGTGAAACTCAGTTAACTTCCTTTTCCCCTCGGTTGAATTACATTTCAAACTCCCCTTTCCCCGAGCCAATCTTGGGAAATGTAACATTTTATTTTTTTCTTATGAGATTATCGTTCTGAAAATTAAAGAAATCCCAGTTCAAGAAAACTTTACAGCAGACGTGACAGGCTGATACAACTCTATATTTCAGCTGCAGTTAAAGCTAACCAGACATGACGACAATGATGATGCATACAATGTTAAGAAGCTTCCTATCTTAGATGAGCATGATAACCTATATTTGTATTGACCCCTAATATGTACAGCAAAGGCTTGTGGGAATGCTGATAGCTTTGTCGTTGTTTTGTCAGAAACATGAGTAGTTGGAAATTAAATCTTGAGCAGATGGTGGCACGTAATGAAAAGTTATGGGTCACTAAAGTTGTTACAATTAATCCTCAAGGGAAACATGAGTGAGCTTCAAAATTCCACAGCAATCTATTAAATTGTTGGTTGAAGAACTTCAGATTTGGCCAAAAAGTGTTAGACATGCTCACAGACGCTGACATTCAAAGTAAATTGAACAGTTTAATCCCTGCAAATAATTATATTTGGAAATGTTAAGCCAAACACAAAGGCAAGGAAAGATTTAGCACTGTGTGTGTGTGTGTACCTGTCATGAGCCGAGACAGAAAGGTTTCAGTGAGCTGCAGCACACCGTGGTCAATGTACTGTAGGAAGGTGTGATGAGGAAGCACACGGACCGCAAACACTGATAACAGGGTGTGATAGCCTGGAGGGGAGGACAGAAAGTTAGAACAGGTCCAGAAAAGGAAGAGACTCTAGCTTTTGATGTTCAGTAAAAGTACAAAGAAGTAGAAACAAGACAGCCGTCGACACTAACAATGCTGATGTTCATCATGTTCATCTTCAGAGCTTATGCTAACTTACTAGCTTAGCTCAGTGAGTTAGCATAGTGACATTTTTAGATTGACATTATTAATGTTTATCACGTTTACAGTCTAAGCTAAGTGAGCTAACATGCTCATATTGACAAGACCGATGCTGATGTTCAGCGTGTATTACAGTATGTTCACCCATCTCTGTCTTTGCTCAGCAAGTCGGTATGCTAATATACTGAGGCTAAAAATGCTAACGTAGGCTACATCACTGTGCTAGCTTAGCAAGTTAATGTTGATCTTCAGCATGTATTATGTTTACCTATACAGTCTGTGTCTCTACCACATTCACTGTCTTAGAGCGTATGAAAGTGTGAGCATGCTAATATGCTCATTTGCATTAAACAAATTGAGGCTGATGGTAAAACTAAATAGAAATGGTGAATGGACTTGAGTTTGTATAGAGCTTTTCTTTTCTTCTGACTACTTTGTTCTTTTCACAGAACATGTCACACCTATCCATTCACACCACATCCACCATCCTCCATGTAAAGTTACTAATCCTATTCATACACGTTCATACACCACAGACGAAGCAGCGGGAGCAATTTAGGGTTAAGTGTCTTGCCCGAGGACACGTTCACATGTGGCTGCAGGAGCTGGGGATCGAGCGCCTGAAACTTCTGGTTTAGAGACGACAAACTCTATCACTGAGCCACAGCGGCTCCTAAACTATATGAGATAGACATGGACAAAAGTATTGGAAAAGATAGCAACCTGCAGGCTTAACAAAAAACATTAAAAAAAAAAAGGCAAGATAGTTTCTATTTTACTTTTTTCATCTAATTGTTTTTGGTTTTACATTTTTTGACCAAGGGGAAGTTAACTCAGAATACCTTTACAAACATTTACACACACTTAGACTTGCAGCACTTGTTTACGGTCCTGGTTCGTGTCCTTTCCCGATTCCAACCAACTTTTACTCATTTTAAAACCATGAGATTCGCTAACGGGGGGGGGGGGGGGATCATGCGACAAAATTTTGAAAATAAATTCAAATGATTGAAAATGTATTCACACTCTTCTTTACCCATGTCTGCACTATGCTAATGTTAAACATATTTTTGGTTACATTAGTAGTGAAGGGGGCGGGTTTGTTGTCCCTGACTGCAAACACACATTGTTATTCTGGGTGAGGCAGAGACAGGCTGGTTTATAACAACTGAAAGTGGACGAGTAAGTGTGTGTGTGTGTGTGTGTGTGTGTGTGTGTGTGTGTGTTTGGTGTGTGGACGGTACCAGGTGGGAGGGGCAGGCAGAGACCCCTCGTGGCTTCCAAGATCCGAAACATGAAGTGAAACACAGACCACTCAGCCGGACTACCCTGCTGCGTGCTGGAACTCAAACAGAAGAATTTTGGACAGGAATGTTATATAAGCGCACATGAAGAGGGGTCACCGACAATTTGCACATGTGGACACACACACACAACGGGGAGTTTTTGGGGGCGGGGGGTGCACACATGCGTGAAGGTGCACACATTCTGTCATCGCTTCATACAACACATTAGTTAGAAATAAAGACTTAAAAGGACGAGAAAGGGGTACTCACAGGCACAAAACACACGGGCCAAGTTTACACTTGAGCCAGACTGACTCCAGCATGTGTCTGATGAGCTCCAGCTAAACACACACACACACACACACACACACACACACACACACAGACATGCACATGTTAGTGCTCAGGGAAGGAGATGAGAAACATTTGTCCTCCACATGCAGTCACATTTACAGGAAACTTTGCACAACGATGATATATTCTGTGAAACATGCAATTTAGACATTTCTATTGCTATGATGATGTTTCCTGAAACGCACATTCGGTCCAGTCACTTCTCTTTTGCCTCCCCACAACTTCCCAATTTCATTTCCACCGAACAAGACGACGAAGATGAACAGGATGTGAATTCAGGTTTCAGCATGCAAACGCTCACGCTCAGCCGCGTCATTTCTCAATCCTCCTGTCAGCTTCCAGGATCATTTCAGATGCACTTGACTGTCCGAAACATGCCTTCTGCCTGCTCAGACACTCAGACACACACACACACACTCATCGCTCTATCATCTCCTGTGCGATAACAGGAAGAATCTGCCTCGTTCACATCCTGCACACCAGTGGGAAACACTCCACAAGCCCCTCCAAATGTCCTCCTGTGACCTCAGGGTGGGAAATTTAATTAGCTTCACTTATGAAATTGACTTCACCAAAATTAAAGAGGTGTGGGGACAAATGTAATAATAAGCTCCTCGGGGGGGGGGGGGGTTGTACCATTTTCTCTTACTGCACATCCCTAATAAAAATGTATTACAATGGAAAATCCCACAAAATGAATTTGCATATTTGCTTTGCAAAATGTTGCATGTCCACAACAATAGTTAGCACTAATGTTATATGACCTCTGAATTCATCTCAATCACAACATTTCATCCAAAGCATTTCTGGCATTTGAGCATCAAGTGTGCAGGCCTTCTTTCTTCCTCCTCTGCTGTACACCTACATGATGTGCGTATAACTACTTCCTTTTTTCCTAGCTTCATATGAAATAAACAGAGATTATATTTAATTGTTTCTGTTTGCTGTCCTTTTGTTAAAATGTCATATTCTCCTCTAATTCTTTGTTGGAATGATTTCCAATTTAAATGTCCTCCCTTCCTTTGTAGTCCTGTTCCTCTTTCTTTATGATTTTATTCCCATAATATTTATAATAAGTATTGCTGTTATTATAGGAATGATTCCTTATTCACTAGTTTATTTGAATTAGCAGCTAATCTGAATTTCCCTGAGGGAACCTTCCCCAGGGATTAATAAAGGTCCCATCTATCTATCTAGCTATCTATCTATCTATATTATTTTTGTATGATTATTTTTCTCTTTTTACTTTCAATGACTTCTATGTGTATCCATTTATTTCCATTTACTTCTTTCTCTTTTTCATTTTTTATTCCCTATGTTTCTGTGTTGTCATGTTGTTGTTGTTGTTTACCTCTTTTAATAAATCTAGGATTCACAATTTTTATTAATTATTAATTGTTTCACAAAAAGCCACATGTAAACGTATCTCAAATTAAATTACTGTATTTTTCATTTGTTTTTTCATTCTGTGTCTTTTTTTAATTGAGATGGTTTCTTTTATATATTTTTCAATTTATTTCACTTTTAATGTCTATGTCCCTGTTATTTTCTCCTTACTTGTGAGTTATCTTGTTTATGTTCTGCTTCACAACAATCCAGATGTAATAATAACCACTTGTGTTTTTTTGTGTTATTTTTTCCATTGGATAAGTCACAGAGATTTATTCTTTTAGGGATTCATTTAACGTTTAAGTCAACACAGATGGAAAAGAAAATCCCCTTAAAGTAACACAGCAAACTATTCATCCAGCAGTCTGAAAAAACTACAAATAATGTGAATGTTTGATGCATTGAACCACTTCTTCTCCAACTTCAAATATTCATTTTGGGGAAAACAATGAGGCAACTTTTCAAGCAAAATGCATTATTTAGTTTCGTGATTACTCCAGCTAATATATCATGTGCTTGCTGCTGCTGTAATCCAAGCCCCTAAAGTTCCTTAAAAAAAAAAAAAAAAAAAAAGGACAGAGTGATATAGGCAAGATGTTTTCAAGCTGAAATGAAAGTCGAACAAAAGGGGTACAAGTGATTTAAAGCCACTGACTCAGGCTTTCTATTCCCTGTGTGACTTTCTATTTGAATAAAATCTGGAATCAGCGATTCGTCTTAATGAGCGTCGGCTCGACAAAGACACTGGATTTACTCGCTCGCCGTTGCTCCCCTGCTGAGGAAGAGTTTAATGACCTATAGGATCACCCTCATGCATAATTAAAAAAAATGCTTTAGATCATTCAGCGGTAAGCAGGTTGTTCTTTACATGCTTTGAGGTAGAGAAAGAGCTAGATGTGGGTTGTGTGTAGCAACAGGGACAGAAGATGAGTAAGTCTGACAATAATGTGCAGTGGCGCTGTAATGTATCATAAGAGAAGTTCCCTCGCTCTTAAAAGCTCTAATCTGTTTCACCCCCAACTTCTCCCGTGTGTCAACGCAGCCATTAGTCTCAATAAGCAGCGACAAGTAGGGGGAGATGTTCCTTTATTTGTGGAGGAGAGGTCGGCACTCTTTAAAACACAACCAGCCGGAGTTTTGAAAGCATGACTCAGCGTAATGTCCTCGCACATCATCCTGGCTGGTGAGGTAGTCGACGTTCTTGAAGAGAGACGTCTCAGAAAGCTTTTTTTTTTTTTAATGGCTCCTCGACTAACACACTTTTTCACTTTTACTCAGCTGAATAAATTCAATGATCACCTCGTTTTTTAATCGCAGGGCAATGAAAAAATGATTACAGACACGCCTATTTCCATTACTTTCATTTTGATTCTGAAGACACAGGTTAAGACTCATGAACCTGTCGTCCCCCGAGCCGAGCCATCGACCGATCCAGGGAGGATTTCTCTGCTCTTCTGTCATTTGCAATTCCATAAAGTCCCAAAAACGTGGTGCATCCTGATTTCTATTCAATTCCAGCCTTACCCTTGGCCTGATTTAATACCGTTCTGTTGATATATGCTGTATGTCTGCTTTCAGCGGCTCCTAGCTGTGAAGGGATTTACCTCTCAGGAATACTAAAGACCGACTTTACAGAACCTCTTTCTCTTTCTCTATAGGGTACCGAGACGCGGAGTGGTTACGTCTGCTCCACTTGGTCATGCAGGTCCCACCTGATGCTCTTTGGTCGGTTACAAAACATGGAGGTGTGGCTTTCAAAGCCTCGAAGAGGTAAAGAGAAGTTGTACTTTTATATACATTTAAATCTAGAAATGATGTTTAAATTGTCTTTGTGCTTTTAAAAAAATACTTACCAGGTTCTGTAACCCATGGAAAACAACTTATATTGTTAAAGTATAATTTGGTATTTTGGAAAACGTGAGAAAGGGAAGATCAATGATGAGTTTCTTTCCACTTAATTAAAGGCTACAACAGTCAGTTAGCTTAGCTTAGCTTGGGATATGAGAAACAGTGGTATCAACTAGCACAGCTCCATCTGAAGTTAAGAAGATCCTGCCAAAGAGCAACTTGAAGGCTGATTAATCATCCAACTTTATTTTTAAAAATGTTGAACTATTCCTTTAACGCATCAATTCTAGGGATTCATGTCACCTTAAAAGAACCCTAAAGTACTAAAGCTCTCAGCAGCCATACATTCTATTACTCCATTAGTGTGATAAAGAGTTAATTTGAGTTCTTGTCTCCTGTAACTAACTCCTCTTAAGAGTTTTGAATGATTTGAAAAGTTTAATGTCTGTGAGTAAGAGAGGTTGAATACACTCTGTTTTTGAATCTTGAAGACATGCTGACTTGTGTGTTCCTCCACTGTGAGCAACATAAAATCTTCTTTTTTTTTTTTTTTAACTCCGTAAATTAAACCTTGGGAGGGAGAAAAACCCAGGGAGAAATGAGTCTTCCAGTCTGTTACATGAAGCATTACTGACAACGCTTTACGGCTCAATCGTTTTTTTTTTCTTTTTTAAAGGCTCACCAACAAACATCCAATCTCCCCAGACACAAACACATCCCGGGATGAAATCACATGAATTGGAGCTGGTTAAGGACACATCTTTCAACCGGAGAGCGGCTGTGTGTTTGAAAGGAGTGACACCTGATGGCTTCCAGCAGCCTCTCTACACTGAAGAGCACACATCCATCTGAGAGCTCTGTCAAAGTGTTCGGTTAAGGTGGAAAACTCACTGCCTTTTCCACTGAGCCATCCGCGCTGAGTGTCACTTAACCTTCACCGAAAAAGGCTAAGGGCGGACATTAAGTAAACATAACTTGTAGAAGGATGTGCCTTTTGAAAAAAAAGAAAAAAAAAAGAAGACAACCCTCCGTCTCAATTTTTTCTCTCCCTCCAACACACACAAACACACACTGCCCACACGGTGTACCAACCAGTTTGGCGACGTAGTTGACAACGAGCGAGTCAATCTTCTTCTTCCCCAGTCGAGGCAGGTGTCTGTTCAGATGCTCGCGGAGCTTGTCAACCGTCTGAAAATTCAAGACACAAAACGCAGATTATTTTTCTCTGCGAGTGTGTGTGTGTGAAGATGTGTTTAGGTAAGAGTTTGTGTGTGTGTGTGTGTTTAAGCATACTTTGCTGTGCACTCAGCAGGGTCAAATCGAGTTCACCTCGACTTTTCCCTCGACTACAGTGTCCTTAAATTGATTTAACCATAGAGAGGGAAAAAGAAGAGAGGAAGAAGAGGTAGAGAATAAAGGAATAGGGGATGTGAGGAGTAAAAAAAACGTGAAAGTGAAGGTCTAGAACTAGTTTAAAGAAAAAGGGCAAGAGGAAAAAGAGGGATAGATGTGAAAGGGAAAGAAGACGTATAGAGAAAAAACAGAGACAGGAGGGCTGGGTCGCTCTAAGAATAGCTGAGCGACTGCTAGCATCTAGCCTGAACTCCATTAAATTGAAGCTATCTGCTCTTTAGAAACTGTGCTGAGTAAAGGGGAAAACCGGAGGATATGAAATTGTCCATCAAACAGCGTTCAGGAGGAGAAAAAATTGCAGACGGGGACCTTAAAACGCCCTCTTTTTTTTTTTTTTTTTAAAGTGTCGACTCATCTGAAGCGTAACAGCAGTTTCACCTTAAAAGATGACTACGGAGGGAAAGCACCAGCTGTCAGCACTTCACTATGGATCTTTAGAGGTCTATATATCATCAGCCCATGTGAGAGGAACAATCCACCTACAGCAGCTGTTGAACTGCTGGATATCAACAATCTGAATCCTTCTTCAGAGGAATGTTTCAACATGCACCTATTCTTTCATTGTTCATCATCTACTTCTACTACAGTAAAGAGAAGAAGAAGAAAAAAAAACACAGTTCAACAAAGGGACGTCACAGAAGGCGCTATATCTCAAAAGCAGCATCCCAGGCTGTTTCATTATTTCCTATTCTCATCCTGCTCTTTGAGTTTGACTGGCAGGGTTGGAGCTACTGCCGTTTGAGATAGTTGAAGGACTTCCTGCTTTTCAAATACCCCCATGTTTTGTCATGAATGAATGATTGGCTGATCCTTTGCCTGAATGATTCATTTTAAAATCCTTTAAGTCTTTCAAGATGCATTTGACGATCTGCCCAAAAAATGAAGTATAAGACACCCAAACAGTCCAACACAAAACGCACATCAAGCTCCAGTGAGCAGTTTTTTTAGCTGGTTTTGAAACAGACTGAAATTAGTACTGATGCTTCTTAATGAGCAAAAATATCATCAGCATAAAGATTGATGATTGCAAATGAGGTTTTTATTTATGAGTTGACAGTACAACTCAAGTGGCTGCAGCTATTGGTTAGCGTTTAGCCATGATAGCATGAGCGAGCATTGTGCATTCCAAGTTTCTTTTTAAAGGTTTATTTTGGGGGAATTTTTATAACTTTATTTGGCGATAGGACCGTGGATAGAGTCAAAAAATGGGGGAAAGAGAGAGAGAGTGTGGAGAATGACATGCAGAGTTCCAAACATAAAAAAAAAAAAAAACATAATTTTAGCAGTGTTAGTGTGTGCATATGATGCAGCCATTGACTGTTTTCAGCATCTGTCTCTCTCACCAGGCCTATGAGCGCCCTCTGTTGTTGGTCCTCCTCCTGGAAGAGTGGCACCAGCTTCTTATCTAAAAGAAACCAGGCAGTAGTGAGAGTGTGCACACAACAGAACTGTTTGAAGACACGTTTGATGCTGCATCTACACTCCAATGAACACCACAGGTAGCCTCAGGTATGTCGGTTGCAGTAACATCTTTAAACAGGCCATCAGTAGGAGTCGAAGAAACCCAAGCTCTGACTTGTTTATGGCTTTAATAAAAAAAAAAAAAGGACTGAATCGAGGATATTAATGGTTTCTTGAGGAGTGTGCATTGGCTTTAAAAAAATACACCACAAAGCTCTGGGGTTATGAGGCTGCAATCCCTCTGGGCGTGTGTGAGTGTGTGTGTGTGTGTATTTGTGTGTTAAGAGTGTGAATGCATACTGCAGCTTTTCTTATGTCAGCCACAAGAAAAAAGTGGACCAAGCTCCAGCTCGGTTACTGTAGATAAATTATTGCACACACCATCTTTTTGATCCCTTTTGCACAGCCGCAGAAGCAGGCTTCTTGATGTTAGTGTTCTATGTTACAGATAAATATAGCAGAGCCCAGCTTACTGACAGGCTGCACCGCCACATTCGCTGGATGCCTGTCAGCAGTTTCAATTGATCACCCACTTCAAATTTACATATGTAAGAGAATTGTTTCGTCCTATACTCAGAATATATTTGGACTCATTTAAATTTGAAATTGGTAACGCTTATTGTTCCATCAATTTCATCTAGTTATAAACAGTTCAGCACTAGATGGTGTTTTTTTTAGCATTAAAGTCACCATGGTGGTAAATAACGGATCAATAGCTTTACAAAAACACTCTTACAGTTATCCAAGAAACACACAGGATACCAAAATAAATGAGGAGGTGTAACCAGCCAGGGTTAGTTCAATAAAATCTAAAGAAATAAGACAAAATAAATGGTCATATTACAACATTATTTACATTATTTTATGAATGAATTAACTTATTAGATGGATAACAAGTAATAAAGTGATGTAATGGATGTACAATGGTAAATGGACGAGCTGGTATAGCTTTTCAAGTCTTCTGACTACTCGAAGGGAAGGAACTACTGTAAGAAGCAAATGTTATCATGCAAAATTCTACATAAGACTTTTAAGCATTTTACTTCCTATATCTGACAGACTAAACAATTGGAATTGCAAAAATATTGACATATCACTTAATCACAAAAGTTATTTTTTGCTGGCACTAAATCACTTAAGAAAACGCTCACGGTGTATCCTCACTCCGTGCACACTGGATTCCTTCTACTGTTAAATTGCAAGAGCATCCTTGTTAGTCTGCTATTTTTAAATGATAGAATTGGTAATGGATGTTTTTTTTGTGCACCAGTCCTGGACCTGCCTGCCTGATCACACCTGCCTGTAAGTCAGCTATGCAGATCAACACAGCACACCTTCCTACAGTATCTGCACTACACATTGTGACAGTTTCTTAGACTTTATAGTATTAACAAAGATGTCTGTTTCAACCTAAATGTATGCATCCAGTGAATTTATGAGAACATCATTGGGGCAGCAACATGCATGTTATCATGTGATCAAATTACAGCCTGCAAGTAACACGATATACCGCTTGAGTCTTGGGTTGTAAATAACTATTTCAGCAAGGGATGCAACATGTATTGGAAAACCAGGGGTAAACGTCTTGTCAGTGATAAGATATGTGATTGAATTGGCAGAGACTGTTTGTTTCATAAGTAATTGGAGGCAGTCTGTGGATATATGAGCTCATCCATGTGTATTTGAACTGAGGTTAGGGAAGGTCCCGTGTTGTCTTTGATTCATAACGGCTTCACTGTAATCATGAGAGCGAGCGTGATGAACAAGGAGAGAATGAAAACGAAGGAGACAAGGGGAGGAAGTACCCATCTCAACACTGTTATATAATTGTAGCAACCCTCCCTCCTTCTCTTCTTCCTTTCTTCTCTTCCTCCCTTTCTCTCGCTCCAAGATAAATTAACGTGGTGGTTCTGTTTAGTTGAATTCTCCAGTGGCCGTGAAGTATGTGACCTCAGTGGAGCACACGAGCCAGAACCTCTTTTTTGTGATTTATGACACTCACTCTCTTTGTGTTGTGTGTATGTGTGAGTGGGGCATCTATGGATTTACGTCTGAGTGTTTGTGTGTGTTTGGTGCCGTCTCTTACCCAGACACCAGGTGTCCACCGTTGATAGAACTCTACAGAAAAAAAAGAAAGAAGAAAGCTGTGAGTGAAAAAAACAAATCCCTCCAGCCAGCATTATAATAAGAGTCTTACTTTTTATGCTGGAAGCAGAGGCAGTATAATTCTCGTCTGCTGCGGTCGGCAGCAAAAATATATCTAAACTTTGAGAGAACCTTTTTATTATTATTTTTCTTTTTATTTGCAGGTGCTGGAGTTTGGCCTAGGGGAGGCTAATTATGAACAAAAAAAGCTGTTGGTTTGATCATGAGTACAAACAGGGGAGAGGTATGAGTAATTCAGAGCAGGTTTACATCTGTGGTGCGTTCAGGTACGTGCCCATCATCGAGAAATTTCATCATAAACTACTCAGTGTCGCCTTATCATGTATTTTTCAATGTAAGTATTGAGGGTTTAATAGCATAACCTGTTACTGTATACTAGTGAGGACTTGGATTTTGTGCTCTTTTTTTCTGTGTTGTTTGACTTTGGTAATGGAAACTTAACTTATGCCATCCACAATCCTGATGCACATTATTATTCACAACGCGTTGGTGGAGAGTGAGTGGAGGCATACTTATCAGGGCTCCCAACAGGTCATGAAAATTAAGGTATGAGCTCAATTAAGGTTCCAGACAGGACATATCAAATTATCTGGGGGGCGGGGAGGGGGAGCAGATCTGAGAGTTTTACTAATGTGTCGTTTTACACTGAAAAGTACTTGGGTAGCATTTCTTAGACTCTGTTTAATTCTTCAATCATACTTTCAACATATCTGAGCTAAGAAGCAACTTAATCACTCAAACATCTATATAGGGTGTTAATGCACTCCAGCATAGTTAGAGAATAAGGCTTTTGTTTTGTTTTTTAAAGATGACTAATGACTCAATCCAACTAATAAGAGATTCCTATGTTTCCAAGTCAATACAGTGTATTCTAAGTTCATGCTGCTAACACCATCTGCTGCTATTAATACTCGACGTGGGCTCCGAAATGTGTAATAATCCACAGCTGACAATAGTTCTCAAGAAGTAGACATTTTTCTTTGTAGAAAAATCAAAAAGCAATTTCATATTTTTATCATCTAAAAGTTACACCATCGGTAGCAACCAGTGGATTTAGAGCTGAGTAAAATCAGTCTCTTGTAACACCTCCTCTTATGGGAAATCGATGTAATCAGAAATGACCGCTGAGCTTGTTTAGCAGTAACGTGGCTGTGGTTGATTTAAAAAAAGTACAGATTCAGAAATGTTTCTAAACCCCAAGCATTTTTCAATATTCATTTTAGGTCTTGGGAAAATGAAACTATTTGCACCAAAGAGACACTGAAAACACTGAGACATAGACGCAGTCGTCTTTCCACTTTCAGGTCTGTGTGTCTACTTTTCTTAGCAAAAGCTCCGCTGGGAGGCAGACCTACTTTTTTGTGTTCTCCTGCATGTGAGTCATGTGGCTGGATGGTTTCCTCTCCGACCTCTGACACACAAAAAAACAAAAAAACAAGCAACTTTGTTAGCTTAATACAAAACAGTTACACAATGTGTTCTTCATTTGTTTGTGATTCTTATTGGGAGCACACACACACACACACACTCACCAGTTCGTCCCAGTCGCCTCGTATGTGAGACGTTCTGTATCTGGGGTTAGGCCCAGCATCCAGACATTTTGTCCTCTCTGTGTTCCACTGCAGCTCTAACCAGAAACCCTGGAGACTTCTGGCCTGCGCACACACACACACACACACACACAATCCCAAAGTGGCACAGCAAGGACATTGCAACAAATAACTGAGGATGTTGCATCTTAATGAAGTTCAATCACACACAGTTAGTTTAAAAATCACACGTTTCATTATTACTGTTTTTTTCATTTCATCTTGACCCCACCACACTAGTCTTGGTTTAGTTTGAGGCACTGGTTCAGGAAACCGTAAAAGTAGCTCAATAACTCTGTATGCTTACAACAAATACAACAGACATATTATATAAAGCAGTTTGATTGTGATAATAAAATGTGTTTCAAGTATTTAAAGAATACAGTTACCTTCCCTTTGAACACAGATTCAGTATGTAAATTGATGGTACATGACACACCAGGGACCTCTGATAGACACACTGGTATCTCCTAGAATACAAAGAGACACGTACTAAGTGTGTGTGTGTGTGTGTGTGTGTGTGTGTGTGTGTGTGTGTGTGTGTGTGTGTGTGTGTGTGTGTGTGTGTGTGTGTGTGTTTAACATAAAAGAATTAGAGCTTCAAACATATGCTCTATGCATGTGTGTATGTTGTACCTTCTTGTCGCACACAGAGGAGTAAGGCAGGACTTTATCCAGGCTGAGAGACTTCTCATAGCTTATCCTGTACAAAGAGGCTGTGTGTGTGTGTGTGTGTGGGAGAGAGAGAGAGAGAGAGAGAGAGATAGAGACATAACAGTCAGGCTTTTGTTCCATACATCGGTTGCAACATTTCAATCATCAAATGACTACGAGACAAACAAGGCACTCAACATTAACAAGACAAACATTGACGACAGTTGTTTTGCCAAACAGCAGGTTTAGAGGTAAAGAATGTTTTTATGTGTGTACCCGTGTTGTTGCACTGTGGGGTTCCTAATGTGCCTCTTTAAGGCAAAACAAAACACAACAAGCATCAATCTAAAAACAAAAGCTCAATTATGATTTGAGAATTTGAATTTGAGGAAGCTGTTTTAGTTGCAGAATTTGGGATAGTTAAGGTGAATGTGTGTCCTTTTCTGAATAAGAGCAAGTGAGATACTGTGCTGCAGTCTTTAAAGGCTAAGCTGCTGAGAAATAAAAAGAAATCCTCAAATCTAGTTCACAGATGAATCCAAACAGGGATCTTTGTTGTCGTTTGTCCGTCTACTGTTTCTCAGTCACCATCAGGTTGTTTATACAGTATGAAACAGAGGGATGAACGTTTACATGTGTTGGGTTTGTTTGTTTCCAAGTGACAGTAATTCAGTATCACGGTTTTTACCTGGCATCTCAATGTTTCGTGTGTCAGTGTTTGTGATTCCCTGCTTGTTGGAGGAAGGGGAACAGAGAAGCTATAGTTTGGCATGCTGGATTAGTAGCTGAAAAACAGTCCTGCCAATTTTCGGATAAGGGATAAGCCGGGAATACAGCTGTGCAGCTTTATTCCTGCTGTTGTGAAGTTGTTAACAGCACAGTGGGAGGATTTTTGTCTTGTTTATTGATGCATTACGATGCAAAGGGCGTGCTCTCAGTTTGTACTCTAGTGTCTTAATTGTTATTTTACTTCTTGCTTTGTACTTTTTGTTTTTCTTTGATAAACTAATAGAAAAGGCGAAAGCAACTGTGACTGCCAGAACAACCTGTTTTTTTTTTTTTTTTTGTCTTATCAAATCCCTTTTCCAGTCCAGAGTCTCTGGAGAGGCTGTGGACAGGACAAATCGACTACCAGTCAGTCATTAATAAAATATAATGTGAATATCGTACAAATATCAAAGTCACTGAGGAGAAGTTAAAATATTATAAATGATATGTCAGAATGTGTTAGCTTCTAGCTTATGTTCATCTCTTTGAAACTCACTTAATTTAAGCTTCTAAATTCTATTAAGAGACATTATGGAGGTCTATATTCACAACATCCAAGGCTAAAACGATACCTTGTGGTCTTCAGGGGGCATACCTGCAATTTGTAAATCATGTTTATGAACAATATTTCATGGTGTGAAGAGGGGCCTCAGAAGAAGTCCTGTCACATTGTCACCAGTGATACAGAACAAGTCGGTTACTTGTGTTGTATTTAGGATGCCAACATAAAAGTCCCGGGGGTTGACAAAATTATGGAAGTTGCTGAAGAGGTGCCAGTACACTTCTTGAGTTCCGCCGAGGCGCCCTTGAGCAAGGCACCGAACCCCCGACACCTCTGGCGCGCTTCCTGCCCACTCGGACATCTTTCCACTGATGCATGTTCGCACGTTTTTGTGCATACGTGTATTTCGGGGGCCTACTGTATGTGTGTGAGAAAGCATGTCTCTCAATTACAACGTGTAAACTATTCAAATAATAAAAAAAAGAATTCTCTGCTACAGAAGGCGCTCCATTACCTAATCACCTCGCTGACAACTGTTTTCTTGTAAATATGGAATCAAAATGTTGTCGCATTTGTCAGTGATTTCCTTCTCTCTCATAGACATACAGCTGTGTTGTGCTGGCTAAAAATAACTAAATTCATCCTCTAATCTATCTCTCCAGACCCTGCATCTCTCCGCCTGGCATAAGTCAGCGAGAAGCGATGTGAAAGCCAAACAGACTTGATGAAAGAATTCTGTTTTGTGTAGACAAGATGTAAGCACTCTGGTAACCACACACACACACACACACAGAGGGAGACATAAAAAGGCAAGAGTGCAGCTAGACTCTAAAAGGAGAAAAAGAAGAAGAAGAAGATGTGATACTTTTTGTCGCCCATGCTGCAGCTGATACTGACCCAGAATGAACTCCTGGATCTGATCAAAGGACTCGAACGGGTTCACATTGTCACAGAGCCATTCGATGATCTGGAGGCAGAGCAGAAACACGGGGGGGGGGGGGGGGGGTCAGAGGTGATGGGACAGCAGCTGTACAACATGTTCCTCTTTCAGTTTCCTTACTAACTAGATTGACAAGTGGACACATCTTCTTGTTTCATTTTAGAGCAAAGTGACATTATGTGACATATTCACTTTTCTAATGGGAAAGACTACAAGCAGGGGACAACAGTTAGCTTGGCTGTGCACTTATAACCTTACTGTAACTTATCGAAACAACTTCTTCCCCCCCCCCTCTTTTTTTTAAAGACTGAATCAAGTCAACAAAACCCGGGTTTTACACATGGACTGTAAATATCAATAGAAAGCCTGAGTGACGTCACTAAACTGTTACCACAGTGGGGTCAGAGGCTTGATTTTAAATCAAAACCACCGCACAGAGGCTATTTTTTCCACGTCATTATTGTGATTAAAAGAAAAATGCCTCTTTCTAAAAGAACAAATAACTTCAATTGATTCATAATTAGATTTTCATCCCCTAGCTACGGCCACAACCTTCCAAACCTCCACCAAACAAGATGATGATCAATGATATTTATGGTCTCGGTCTTGCCCTGCCTTGGTCTTGGCCTAGACCCGGTCTCGATCCCTAAATGTCTTGGTCTTGTCACGGTCTCGGAGCACTCTGGTCTCAGTTATGTCTTGGTTGGTGTCACATGACTTTTTACCTTACACTACAAGGAGGTCTATGAACGTGATTCATTTAGCATAGCAGCATACCTAGCATACCTGCACACTAAGTGAAGATGGACAACAGCATATTAAAGACTGAAAAAGAGTCTTAAGCCATGCTGCGAGCTAACATTAGCATGCTAACAAACTGTGGATGTTCAGTTTGATATTGAAAAGAATTCTTGGATCGTTGTAGCTTCGATGATGTCCTCTAAGATATTCTCAAAGCCTAAAACCTCTCTTTTTTTTTTTTCCTCTTGACATTATCTCATCTGTTTGAACATAAGATTCAAACTAACATTGACAAAAAGATATTTCTTCAAACACTGTGTAACCATTGTGAGAGGAGGAAGAAAAGGAAGACAGATAAGGAACAAGGGACCCAATTTGCACAGTATTCTCTTCAAGTTACAAACTGCCTCGAACAAAGCAAAGTATATTCACGAGCAATCACCTTTGATAAAGTGTCCGCTTTTTGTGTCGCTGGCCCCATTTAATGGAGGCGACAAAGAATACAAAAAGTTCTGTGTGGTGTCCAATTTCCCAGTGCACGCTGCACTAATGAAGCTGGTGACTCATTTAACCTCTAAAGAGAGAATTTATTACAATCTATCAGAGCAGCTGGAACATCTTAATCTAAGAACACCACTAATAAAGGCTGAGTCATAGTGAGCACTGTGCCCAAACAACATATCTGTCCCTTTTTCTTTTTGTTAGTGTTCAAGTCTCTTTTGATCTCTGTCCCCTTGTCTTCTCTTGTCTTCAGAGTCAGTGCATCTTCCTGCCTCCTCTCTCTCCTCTCCCTCCGGTCGGCTCACTTCCAACTCAAGGTTGACACCTACTGAATTCCCATGGAAGTGCAGAAAATTGCATTTGTTTCAAATATATCGCCTTCACCCTCGGAGATACATTTGGAATAAATGTTTGAAAAAAGAAAGATACAAAATCTAATATTTAGTACAACTACTTCAAGCTCTACAAATAAGTAATGGCACTGTGTTGTGTGAAAAAGACTGTTCTAGGTGTGTGTTCTGTGGGCCCTGTTGTTGTGTTGTGTCTCTGGGGTAAAAATGCAACCTGATGTTAATTTAAACATTACATAATTGTAAGTGTGCTTTGTGTGACAATAATTTTGTCCTCCTGAAACTTTTTTTTTTTTGGCTTCATTTGTACCTTCAGCTCCAGGTTTGGGTTGTTTCCCATGTAAACCAGCAGGCAGTGGAGGGCGGCCAGGCGCTGTGGTTCGCTCTCGCTGCTGGGACACCTTGGACGGAGGTGACGTACAGCAAATTTACTTTTACACAACACAAGCATACGCAAACAGGGAGAACATGAACGCAGACGCACGGGCAGCCAATCAACAGACAGATGCTGTACTGTGATGCATGTGCTGTTTACAAAGTGGATCTTTAAAAATGCACACATGAAAAGTACAAAAACAGAGCAAAGGGGAACTAATGCATCATTTTCTGCAGGCGAGGATTCAAATTCAAGCACATTCTTATTCTAGAAAGAGTCTTCAGGTGCATGGAAGGAGAAATCTATTTCCTTTCTGCTCCCTTTTATGCATCTAAACCCCCAAATATACATAAATCCTTTATTTCTGAATGGAGTTATAATAACGAATAATAATAAATCAGATTTATACAGCGCTTTTCTAAATACTCGCTTTGCATCATACTCACCTAGAAGGAGGGTCTGCTCGCAGTATCTGCAGCAGGTATGCAGGGCAAAGCTCAGCAGAGTGAATCCTCCCAGTAGCCAGGTCCAAAAGACTACCGTTAGACTCTTCCTCTGCATGCAACACTGTGATGTTAGCTGACTGACACTGCAGGCCCAAATCAACATCAGGACCTTGAGGCGAGTGAAGCAGACAGAGATGACGTTAAACACAGGACAAATTGGCTTCATATGAGGGTAAAAAGCTCTAATTTTGTTAAACATACATAGGGGGGGAAAAAGTTCTACAGTTGGTAAACAAGCTGCTGCACAGGCATCGCTCAGCGTACCCATGATGTGGGCGAAAAGCCTCCGTCTTACCTGAGAGAAAGAGGGAGTGACAGAGCATCTCCTGCTGCCTGGTGTTGATACAATGGAGGAAATAACCCTGCAGGTACACCAGGATGAAGTAACCTACATACAGGAATAACACAGCCGTCACTGTCAGTGTGCATGTTGGTATTCAGTCTGCACACCAGACATTTATCGAGCTGCACGAGGACACACACTCTTGTTTGTATTTGTGCATCTGTCTTGAATGCACAAGTAGGGAATGCATTTGGGCAGACAAACTCTAAGAATTTATGAAGATTCTTATGCATGTGTGTGTGTGTGTGTGTGTGTGTGTTATACAGTAGCTGTGCAATGACCTATAGGAATGAAGAGTGGATGGAACTGTGTGGCTTTCTGCTGTGTCTGGTCACTGCCCAGAGATACTCTGAAGGCTCTGCTGCAGTCTGCAAAAAAGGAGGGAAATGTCAGTACAAAAAACAGGATGTAAAGAGATTCAGATAAGGGAGAAATGGATTCTTTGTACTGTATTTGAATATAAAACGGTGTATAAAATACACACCTTTGTGCACCAAAAGCACAGTGTAGATCACCTCCTGTTTGTCTTTGACTGGTTGGCTGTAGCATACACACATGCTTCCTAAAAGCAGACCACAGGACAATGCAATATTAGATCACACACATCCAAGTCACATCTATTTATGACGATCAATGAGAAATGAAATCATTTCTGATACGTATCTACATATCAATACCTAAAATCTATCAGTTCATTAGGGTGTTAAAATCAGTAACGGATTGAAAAAGGAGTAAGTTAAGATTTTCTGGAAGTTAGAAATCAAAGATGTAATCTACAATTTCATGAAGGAATCAAAAATAATAAAATGACTCCTCCCCTTTTTGAGAGTGGACCTTCAGTAGTATGAGAATACTATCAAGGGATGTGTGATCAATTCTAAACCTTTTAAAAACACTTCCTGATATTGATTGGCAGATTTTCTGAATTAAACTCTTCCAGCAATCTCTTCCAGCAATCTTACAATTTCATTGTCCCATAGATTGATTTTCTGATTTATGGTGCTCGAGAACAAAATTCACTTATTTCATAGTTTGTGTCCATGAATGATACATATTAGTGTATAGTAGACAAAACAAAGGTTGTTTCTGTGTTTCGACTTACTTTCTTGTTTTTTGCAAAGAGAAATTAAAGAAAAACAACAACAAATGGAATTAGTCCTGAAGAACAAGTGCATGTAATATAAGAGAAATACCGTGGTTAAATGAGTGTGTGAATGTGTTACCTATTCTATTTGTGAACACTTCCATCCTAACAGGCTCCTGCTCTGCTTTCTCCATGTGATAATGGTCAAAACCCAGATTCACAAACCTGTCGGGGATGCACAGCAAACATAGTTATGAAGGAGCACAGCAAACTGTTTCATAGCACATGAGGTGCACAGTGACTCGTTTTAGTTGCGGAGGCATGTCAGAAGCATTGCAGAAACGCAGAATACCAAAAACAAATACGTGCTGAGAAAACGTATTTTTTTCTGTACTCGTAGTTGTCTCCTTACTTGACTGTGCAGAAAGGATTAGCAGGCAGGTCTAATGGGAGTTCCAACTGTGGGGCAGCAATAAAAGGCAAGATGATTTAAAGTTATTGTTCGGTCATTATGCTTCAGAGAGAGACTGGCCATTTCTTAAATTACTAGACGTGGAAATGACTCACCACAGTCTCACAGTTATGGTTGGGGTAAAACTGAACACATCGCATGAGGAACTTGACCTGTAAAATATATACTTTTTTTTAAAATATCTAAAGCTGTTTTTCCATATTTATAGATTAATGTAAGGTGTGTTTGTGTGTGTGTGTGTGTGTGTGTGTGTGTGTGTGTGTGTGTGTGTGTGTGTGTGTGTGTGTGTCTTACATTATGAGTAAGATAGTAGAGTCTCTGTGTGTGTCCGTCCCACTGGACCCAGTTAAAATCCTCCACAATCCGCTCTGCTGTTTTGATCAAACGATCTGGATTGGCCATCACCTGGGTCACACGGACGCATTCATTTAATGCAAAGTTCAACAAGAGGACGCGAGACAGTTTGTTTTACGGCCTGAGACTGAGGCCAAAACTGAATACTACAGCATTGCGTTAGTATTTATATATGTACTTGTACCTTTACCTAAACATTTTTGCTTACTAATAATAAAATATGTGCATAATGTATACCGCTAGAAATCAGCAGAGAACCCACCACCACAAATCCTGAATGCACTACACAATTTATGTGCTTAGCAGGAATCCACTGACACCTTCCTCAAAAGAGCAGGTGTTCAAAATGAAACCTGTTGTGAATGCACAGTCCAACATACCACCCTGTATCCCTCCTGTTTTGTCAGCAGAACATGGTAGAGGTCCACATCTGGAACGCACAGATGAGCGTGGATGAATTTCTAACACTTTCTGGAATGTTCTCACCGGAGAATGCAAATGTTTTCTGTAAGAAGGAGCATAAGGGCAGACGCAGACCGACTCACATCCGTCCTCAGTCAGCAGCAGCAGGTGGCTCTCCAGCACTGATCTCCGGTCAGTTTCTGAATTGAGGAACTACAGAGGCAAGGAAAACACGAGTCAGCGTGTGAGTGTGGGGTTTATAACGAGTTACCAGATGACGGCTTGCTGATCTCCATATTTAAATGTGAGCGTCAAACATTTCTTTTACGGTTGTGATTCAAGCAAAGCCTCTGGAATATCCACAGTGGCTGGGAGACATAATTAATGTGTTTCTCTGATGATAAAAATAGATATAACTGAGAAAGAAAAAATGCACTTTCAGCTAGCTTGTAAAATAAATGAGCTGTGACACTTGTACACAGTAAGCTCCAATGGTCCCGAGCTGCAGCATCAGCTTGTTGCTGCAGTATAAAAAAAAAAACCCTGCATGAAAGTGGCTCGAGACAGCACACATAAATTCTACCTGCACTTTGACCCTGCAGTCTACAGCCTTGAGGACTTTAGTGTTGTTGATGGGATGGATCTCAATCAGAAGAGTCAGACACTTGGACACTACAAAGACAGACAGAGTGAGAAGAGATTAGATTTAAGCTTTCATCGCGTTGAATATTTCAGTAGGCTATATTCGAATGTGAATGAAAAAGAGGGAAGGAGATCTGAGGTGTTACTTGGTTTGAGGCGCTCCTCTCCTCTGGTGTTTTGTGCCAAACTGACAGCTGAGAGGAAAAAGAAGCACAGGGAAAATATCACAGCACTTAATTTAAATATATTTTCCAAGCACCGTGGTTAAATCACTGTTTTAGTTAGCTATGATTTTGCCCAGCTGCAGTGAAAGCTGTGTTTGTAGCCTTATTCCTGTTGGTACCACCTTTGTTATAGGTGGTGTTATAAGTCCTGCAGGTGGTTCCTGAATTTAGCAGGTCAGACGTCTGTTTTAAAAATCAGGTTTGGTGGAAACACTGAGTCTGTCAACACTGAAATGAGGGAAACTCTGGGGTTTCTGTTTCAGAAAGGGAGATCACTCAAACCCGAGAAAGAGGGGTAACTCGAGCTTGTTCCAGAAAGAGAGGGAGCTGAATCACTTATCATGTGTAACTGAGTCTGTGAAGCTAAAATCTGAGCTGTTGGGGCTTTGGTGCCTTACTCAGGGCAACCTCAGCATTGATCAGGAAGTGAACCGGCACCTCCCCAGCTACCAGGCCAATTTCCAGACCTAGCCTGCACGGGGACTTAAACCGGTGGCCCTTTGGTTCAAAACCCAAGACCCTACAAACTGAGCTACAGCCGCCCCAGAATAGACCACATTCATATGCATTGACTTTGAGCAGAAATGTTCTCCCAAACCACTTCTCTGGCCTTTGCCGCTGCAGCTGTGTTACCTCTTTTTGTCACCTGTTGCCATGGTGAATTGTCGTATCAGGGCTCAATTAATGTTGCCTTTTTATAGTCGTGGTGCACGTGCTGAACTCAGAGTGAAACCACTCAGATTTGATTGAATGAACTCAAATCAGCTGTGCTGGAATTGGAAACTCCCTAATTTCCCATCGGAGAGTGAATCCACTCAGAGGTCAGGGTCAGACTCAGAGTTTGTTCAATGTGAACCTCTCACTCCATGGACTGATTTGGTGTCAGGATGAAATACAGTATTGTATTTCAGTACATACAATGTCTGCTGATTTGGATTTGTTATCTGTAACATTGCAGAGACTCACCTAACAGCGTCTCCTCCTTGTTCAGGGAACAGCTGCTGACACTCACTTGCTTGTCAAATGTGTACAGGAGCTAATGGAGAGAAAAGAAATCCACATTGGAACTATTGTGCACATACATAAAATAAAATAAAACAGGTGAGACACACACAAACAATACCTTGTTCTGTTTAGTGTTGGAGTCAAATTTCCCGATCCTTGTTGTCCCCGTTGCCCCCTGAAGAATAGAATCCAAGAGTTAGGCCATGTGTCTTTAAATCAATCAAACCGCAGAGTTCAATAATCCTAATCTGTCCTGACGAAGCGGACATACTTTCCCACTAGTGACTTTATCACATTGATACCTGTGGAACGTCACGCTTGACCTCTTCCTACCCTGCTGATTATCCCAACTGAACCTGCTGCACTTCAAACCAGAATCCATCTTTTTTTTTTTTTTTGCCTCTAAATTAAAACGACATCTATGCTGACACTAAAGGCACAGCAAGGCGTGCATAATACTGTGAACCTTGCACTTTCAGAGAGATTATTTCCTCTTTGCAGGCTGCATGCTGTCTTTAACCTGCTAAACCCGCAGACTCTTGTTGTGCCTATCAGTGAAAATGTACGTTAAATTCTAGCAAGGATCACAGTTTTCCAAATGAGCAAATACGTCAATCATGAACGTAGAGAAATCTGCCCAACAAAATAAGGTGGGTTTTTTTTTTCATTTGATGAAAAATGACTGCTGTTTAAAAAAAATGGTGTCTTGGATCACTCACTTCAACTTCAATGGGGAATGAGGGCAAGCAGATAACTAAAGATGTTTGATAAAACATCACACAAGCGATGTTTGCCAAACGGTTTCATCTACTTAGAATAGTATGAGCATTGAGTTTATTAGAGATGTCAAGTTGAGCCAGATGTCACACTGAAGGAAACACAGTTTTAAGGTGTTTTTCTGTTAATATTACAGATAAGGTTACTACAATGTGTGCTTTTAATTAGCACTTTGAATTTTACTCTCTTTCCTAATTTCCACATATAAGAGTTAAATCTGGGATTACAAAAAATATCACTGTGTATAAAAAAAACCCTCCTGACTCTGTAAATAAGATGGATTTTAAAGTCCTTCACTATAAACTCACCTTCCAGGAGTAAAGGATGCCCCCGTCTCTCTCAATGTTCAGGATACGAATGTCCAACGCTCCAGAGTATTCTGCAAGCACAGCAGAGCAACAATAACCAATATTATGCCAACAATAATTTAAGAAATGACAACATGCCCTGACAATTAAAAAACATATCTTTCTCAATGTTGTTATTACTTGTGTAAGTGTCCAAATGTGTAGGCAGGATTTGTATTGTGTCCCATTCACCAGCTTTATATTTTCAATTAAAGCACTGGATGTTATGTACTAAAGTCAACAACAGATATTTAATGTAGGTCTACTTTAAGAGCTGTAGTCTATCTTCATTTAAAATTAAACTCCCTTTTAGTAGGTTAAGTCTACTAATTTTAAGGATTGATTTAATCATATTATTTACATGGTAATTAGAGATGAAATATGAAGAGTAACTACCGCCATCTACTGGCCAAAACGTGCCATTTTTAAAATAGGGGATTTGATTTATTTATTTAGTTTCATTTTTAGAAGCTAAAGCTGATTGTCAAAGAAAGTCCTCTACATTTTAACTTTACAAGAGACTCATTTCAAACTAATAACACACACTATACCGTATAGACTTCACTCAGGTTAGCTCAACCTCATTGTTAAAGAGGCCAAACACTTTAAGGCTTTTAGCTACCTATTTTTCCAAGCAATTAGATAAGCATTAGTATGTCAACAACAGAGCAGGACAATAAAGAAGCAAAGTTAGTCGTGGGTACCTGAACACCTCACCTTTCACCCTGCAGACCGACGCCTCCTTCCTGAGGATGTCACTCTCCACTTCTCTGTGCAGGTCGAACTTTTGCTTGAACTTCAGCATGTTTAAAGTTTTCAGGATCCTTTCTCTTTCAGATAAGAACCCCTTCTTTAAAATGCGTTTTGTTTGCTTGCGAAGAGGCAGCACCTGGCAGCTGGTGACTGTTCAGGCTGGGCATCATGTGACCGAAAGTCTACAAAGTAACTTTGAGTAGGCTAAATGTAAAAGCGGTACAGCACCTATTCACATGATCGACAAACCTCTTCTTGACTGGAGAAATGTATTTTTTATTGACATGCGGAAATGTCACGCTGTCCCACAGTTAGCTCCTCCCTCCTCCCCGGAGCCAAGGAGCGAGGAGATTCGTTACCATAGGCCGAGGACAGTATCAGTCCAGCGGGTTGGAATGTCACACCACCCCGCTGAATGAGCGACACATACAGGCTTTACCGAGCTCTTCGCTCTGACATATCTATGACAGCCAAACCTATAATACACTCATGCAGACAACCTTTCCTTTGGTGAGCATTCAGTGTTTGACTATCAATTGTTAATAAAGTAACTCTAAAGTTGAGCTTCTGCAAAGTGTGTGTGGTACCTATGCGGGTTAACTTGTCGTCATATCGTAAACAATGGCTGCGTCTATGTGCGTTGATATGTAGGCTAGACTAGTCATTATGCACCTTAACACGAGAAGAGAAGGTAGAAATCCGGTGGCTCACCAAAAACCTCAGCAACACATAAAAGAAAGGAGAAAAACGTCTGAAGAAAATGTGTTAAAATGTCAACTAAAACAGGCAAAATTGCATAGAAGGAATATCTGTGCATATGGCACTTTCTTTTTTTCCTAAGATATTTTATGAAAGGGACTCATTCATAAAATGTCCTGAGTCTAGGTAAATACTAGTGAAAATAAACAAACTGCAGCCCTATTGAATATTTAAATTGTTGCATTTTCAGTCATGTCAATGCTTTTGATAATATTTTGAGTCCCTTTAGAAATGACATATCTAACTGCAACATAGTCTCATGCAGGCTAAGGCTATGTTGATTACATGAACTCTGGTTTGTTGATGTTGGGAAAATAAAAGTATAGGGACACATTTTTATATATTATTGTGTTAAGCTATAACAGAAAGCACTGCACACTAAATCACCTGTTATTGTGTATGGCCTTTAATGAGGCTGAACATGAGTTTGAACAAATGCGGCTAAATTCTGGGAACATGAAATCTGCTTAACAACGCCAAAAATATCTATGAATGTAAACAAATGAACACCCAGTGAGCTAAGTTTCAGTTCTCAAATTGTAAAAGCTCTATACTTCACATAAGGGAAGCAGATGTATGTTATACTATGTTCCTGCAGCAGAGGGAGCTGCAGTTTCAGTCAGTGCAACACAACTGAAAGAACATTTAAGGTAAAGAGGTCCCAACATTAGTACCATGGTCATAACCAGTAGGCCTAACTACTAAGGTTTGGACCTTGGTAATTTTTTTTTCTAAAACAGTAAGACAGCAAAAATTGTTACCAATCAATGTTTGAAGTGCCAGATCGCTTTTACTTTGAAATACTCATACAGAAGAGCAGGAGGGGAATAGAAGATAATGAAACGGTCTGGGGTGCGGCTTTTGAGATACAGAGCCTTATATGTTTTTGGTTGAACTGTGTTTTTTTTTTCTTAACTGTGTGAGTGTTCATTTTTTTTTTAAATCCTGGTTTTTTTAAAACGTTGGGATTGTTTGTACATGTAGGCCTATGTGGTTTTTTTTCTACACTAGTGGGGACCGTGTGTGTGCGTGTGTGAGATTGTTTTTCTGTCCTGGTTGGGACTGTGTGTGTGTTCATTGAAAAACAAACATGCGTCTGATGAACACTAAAGGAGATTTGAAAAATACACAAAAAGGATAGCAAGAATAGATCTTAATCATAAAGTTGTCTGGAAATGCACAAAGTTGTGCATACAAAATATATCATAACGCAGAAAACATTATGTATAGTGCTTAAAATGTTCTGGTGGAGACCCTCAGACCCTGCCAACTATAAAACAGCAAATAGGGCCTATTTTTTTTTTGGGGGGGGGGGGGGGGGGGGGGGGGGGCATGAGCGAAAAACTTTGAAAACCACAGCATTACGAGCTCCAACAGCAGCTCAGAGTTTTTGTCGGTCGGATGTATAGCTTGGGTTGCATTAGAGGGTATCATTGGGCATGAATTTTGCATGCCCTGAAACTCCTTGAATACGACATCAAAAGAAACATTCTGGACATCACTATTTTCTAAACCCTGGTTACGGCCCTGATTATTCCTAATGCAACTGGGAATGTAATTTAGCAATGCTATAAAACATTTTTAAGGACTTCAAAGCTTTAACTCTGTCTATTAGTCACCTGTCCTTTCTTTCTTCCACAAAACTTCATACTGTGGCAATTAAGTTATAAATTGTCCACAATAAATCATGTTCCAAAATGAATGTACTCATGACTTTGGATCATTTATACAAGTTAATTTGCTAGGGTGAATAATATCTTAATTAACAAGTTTACAAAGTATATAGTTGAAAATAGTTAAACTGGGACACAACATCTCCTTTGACTAACACAAAATAGTGTTATAAGTTCCGTGCAAAAATTAGAAAAATCTTTAACATCCTTTAAAAATTTATATATTTTGGGGAAACATCATAAGTCAAGCCAAAGCAGGGTTCTGGTCCAGCCTTGCTAATTAAGAAAGAGATAAAAATAATGTTAAGAGTGAATTTTCTTTATGAAAAGCAGAAATGCATTTACCCCATAGACTGTTAATAGAGTCAATAGATTTGGTGTAAGTGTCTCGCATTAATTTTTGTGTGGTACATCTTCGTTAGTATAGACAAGCTTTGGTTGAATCGGATTTGCGTGCCGAATAGAGTCGAATACAGCCGAAGGAGGGAGTCCGTACATTTTTTTTGTGACGTCAGTCCCCCCGCCCCTTATCCCGCCCGGTTCTCCCCGCACGTCCTTCCCCCCTGCCCAGCTACACTACAGGCTGGAGCCCCGGCAGCACGGCGCGCAACACAACACTCTGACAGCTGCCTGCGACTGACTCAAAACCCAAGAGGGAAAGATGGAGCACAGAGAAGCCGACTGCAACATAATGTTAATGACCGACTCGTACAAGGTACCGTACTCTTGGTGGTTTCATGTAGAGAGAGGGAGGCCGGGTGGAGGGAGCGGCTGATGGGTGAAAAATTGATAAAGTCAAGGTGGTTTCATCATCAGTCCCAAGGCCATCACTGTGCTCTCTGTGGCCGGTTTCCGTCGCTTCAAGGCGGGCCGAATGGGCAGGAGGAAGGGGAGGAGAGGGGCTGGTGCAGCAGTGATGGGGTAACAAAATGAGAAGCATCCTTCTTTCTTAGCTTTGTCTAAAACCGCTGGTTCTTAGGGAGCCAGTTCCCCACCGGCTTTGCGAGTCACAGTGGTATCAAGCTAGCTGTGTAAGCTAACATGCTAGCTCACTTGGAGCGCAGAAGGAAGACAGTAGGGATTGATCACTGATACATAATAAAAGCTAATATTAGCCGCTAGCTAGCAGGTGCTGTGTGGATTGGACCGGTAACCTGCACATGGGCAAGTCTCATTGAAAAGCCCAGCAGGTCATAATGTTAGCCAGCATGGAGTTAGCCACAGTCTGTGCAATGCGTCACTTTCGGGAAATCAAAAGTGAAAGTTAAAAAGAGACACTTAATATGACTAATTTGAGTATGTCATTTAAATTACATTTTAATTTTTCGGTTGTTAATGTTATTGCAAATATGCTACATTTAAAGACTGATCGATAACAATGTAAACAGAGAACAAATGTACCTTTTTAACAAAGCCTTCTGCATGTGCTTTTAGTTTCGTTAGTTGCTTAGTTGATTAAATTTGTTTTTATTTCTATTTTTTTCTTCCTGTAGCACTTTGAGATTTTTTTTTGCAAAAATGTAAAGTGCGTTACAACTTAAATGAATTATTATTATTATTATTATTATTATTATGTAGGAAGAAATGCATGAGTGAATGCACGTTGAAAATGGTTGCCATGCTTGTTGCCATGTACAGCAGTCATGTGAAAACATTGAACATACAGTCTGCAGGACAGGAGAGAGAGAGAGATGATCCAGGGGAGGGAGTGAGAGGCATCAGCAGAGTTTAGTTTAGTCTTTTTAAAATGTAAAATTGGACTTGTGCAACAAAAATGTATGCCTGCCTATATGTGCAAAGTAATAGTCTAAATGAATATGTATCTCTAAAACATAATAACAGGAACCAATCAAAACATGTTTTTACAGTGTGTTGATACCATTATAATACCTGTGTGAACTACTGGTATGTCTCTGATATTTTTTCTAGGTTTTGTTTATTCACCATGTTTATTAGAGTAGATGTAATAATTCAAACAGTCTAAATGTTTTCCAGAAGGTGTAGAGTACCGCTTTATTCCTCTGATATGCCTCATACCGCACAAGTAGCCTATCAGTTTTGTGTCTATTTCTTATCTCTCTTCAGTTCTCAGCCAGGCTGTGAGAACGGCTGAGATTATGATGAAAGGTCGTTTGACGTCAGGTGTATCAGACTGTAAAACAGATGTTTTGTGATGTAAAGCAGCAACTAAGGCTCAGAAAATTGTTGTAGCTTTTGCCTCGAATCTCCTTACAGTTATATAGCATAAACGTCTTAATTCAGTTTCGTGAACCGGTTCTTACTCCCCTGATTGGTCGTTTCTGTAGTTTAAAAAAAAACGGTTTTCATTTTTGACTTGATGTTTTGGTTTCATTTTGATGCCACGTATTTCTAGTTTCTTTGAGAAGTTGAAGGTCAGATTGGAAGAGTTCAGACTCAGAGTGTATTTGTTTAAGGTTCTGCACACTGTGTTGATCTGAAACAGTCAATATTGTGTGTGTCATTGTTTTCATGCACCACTGCTTAGTCCTGAGCCGTTGTGTAGAGAAGTGATTAAGGAAAACAGACGTAACTGCTAGCTAAGGTGTCATGGACTGAAATAAAACCTCTCAGTAAGAGGTGCCTGATTTATTACATAAGTGTCATTGCTGTTGTAGCAGAAGTCATAGCCTTGGTTTTGTTAGTTTTTCCTGGCTCAAAATGAGGAGATGATGCTACTTTTACAACCTCGTACATTTAGAGGTGTGCTGTGCAGACTGGCTCAACACTTTATAAGTAACATGAGGAATTACAATAATTGTAAAGGCTAATTGAAAAACAATTCAGAACTAACGTGTTATACAAATAAATGTGCCCAGATCAAAATGAAAATCAGTACAACATAAAAGCTAATTTGTTGATATCTACAGTTAAAGGTGAAAGACGTTGAATATTAAACCTGGGGGGTCTTTCTTGGGTTCCTCAACATGGACATTTTCAGCATCACTGGACAACACTGCCATTCTTGTATTCTGGTTTATTTTTATGCACCAAATTTCATTTGTCAAAAATGTTGACGTATTCTCCCTTTATTTTTGTAAAGGCAAATTCTTTCATGTAAATAAGAAATATCTGGTTCTTCCTGCATGGACGTCACTTTTCACACTCAAGCAGATTTAACATGTTATCATTCACATTGAGTCTGATGATGAACACGGGAGACACAGATGTTTTTACTGCACTTACTGTACATTCTTTGCATCTCCACTTTAGACATATTGCTGTCTGTTTATTATCAACGTTTTTTGTTTTTTTTATGGTACTTCTACAATACGTCAGCATGTAGAAGCTTTTTAATCACACACCACAAAGCTGTAATCAAGACAGGATGGCGCTGAATTTAACATAAATATTATTTATAAGAATTATAGTGTGACGGTGCCACAGACAGAGAGCGTATGCACAAAGTGTCATTTTTAGGCTTTGCCAGAGAGGTAAAGCATGTTCTGCATTCCTAAATCTATTGTCATTTCCATTTGAATCAGCCAGTTAAATTACCATAAAGAAACTAAACATGAAGAAATCAGACATTCATCTAGAAAAGTTGAGCTTTCAAAATGTTCAGATGTTAAAAAATGCCAATTAGCCTAGTGGTTAGTGGTTAGTGCACATACGAAGGCTGAAGTTCTCCAAGCGTGCGGCCCGGGTTCAAATCCTTTCCCGCATGTCATTCCCCACTCTCTCTCTCTCTCTCTCTCTCTCCCTGATTTCCTGCTTTCCACTGTCCTGTCTCTAAAATGAAGACATAAAAAGCCCGGTAATAAATCTTAAAAAAAAAAAAAAAAGAGCTGTATCTGTGTTTACATTGTGTCTCAGTACGCCTGAAACTAGGCAACCGTGCATTAGTCTTGTCTGTTCAGGCCAGTGTGATAATCAAGAGAAAAGCAAGCAGTGTGCCTGTCTGATCTACTTCGTTGGTAGGACACAAAACTACGCTGCACCTGAAGGCCTTTTCGTCTGTTTAACTGAAAAGAGAAGTGTAGCCAAGCTTGCCTATTATCTGGAAACACACACACACACACACACACACACACACACACACACACACACACACACACACACACACACACACACACACACACACACACACACATGCTTGGGTGTAGTGCTGGCCCTAGGGGTCAGTAAGATTTGACTATATTAAAGGGTGGAGGTGCACATTGTATCCTTGTTTATTTGCATTTTAACCAAAACAATGATTTCAAGGATGCAACAACACTCAGTTGAGCTTCAGCGTGTAGTTTGTGTTCTCTGTCAGTTTGTCGATACGACTCAGTCCTTTCATATCACTGTTATTTTTTAGAAGTGGTCTTTACTTTGAATTTAATATATGTTTATAATTGGTTTAAAGTGTAATAATATTATTATAGATAATCAGTGATAATTATTATCCTCAGATGATATTAAAATAGGTCTCACTTGTGTGCCGTGACATCTGATACAGGTTTTGTGATTATTGTTTTTTTTTTTTTAAACTTTGTTTGTGTATACATCGATGTGTTTGTTTGCCAGCGAGTGTTTGCACACACGTGGTCAGGCCTAGTGTCATGTTGTGTGTCTTGACTCTATTTTGAGTCCCAGAAAGCTCATGGGAAAGGACAGAGACAGGGGGTCAAAGACACTGAGTAGTTCATTGACATTTATCTCCTCTCTGAAGTGAATGGCGGTGAGGAAGCCGGAGTGTTTACACCTGTGACTCTAATGTAACCTCAATGTGTTTATATTACGTAGGTGAGAAATCATATGTGTTACAAGGTTTGTTGACTCCTAAACCAACCCTTGACTTACTTTCTTCCTCTTTTTATGGGAAAGTCCCACCTTTATTTCTCACAGATTGGATATTGAAAGTACGGTGAATTAGAAAATGATTGAGTGAAACGTAGATGCTCCCATCATGTTGTCAACCTTATTTTTGAAAAAATAGACCTTCGATGCCCCAGTGTACTCGGCTGAGAACCCTCGACTCATTTGGGATTTAATTGACGGCCAGATGTCTTCAGATGACTCTGAATCTTTCCCTTGGTGCATGTTTGTGCAGTCCTTCTAAAAACGGTTTATCCTTCCTGTGTGAGACATGCCTGGACAAGTCTCAAACTTGTCTTGTCTTTTATTCAAACTGTCATTATTTCTCTTATCATGCAGTTGACAGTAAAGGTGAAGATTAGCCAAAGCACACACATTCAAGATAGAAAAATAAATTAAAGAATGTGCATGGGTGGGAAAACTCTGACATTTTCAGACTTTCTTATTTCTCTTGTTCAACTGGACTGTTCGCTATCATCACAGAGTAATGGCAGAGCTCCTTAAACGTTTAGCTGTGTGACCCTGAATCTGAACTTTGTCGCTTCAAAAGACAGCCACTGAATTCCTCCACAGTACAGAGTATGAAAATTTGATTTGCTGCCCTGTTAAATGTTTTCTTCATCTCAGAAACTGCCTCGACAACATCCCACAAATGAAATATTTGATCTGACGTTTTGGGGGCTTCATTTTGAGTTGGCATTTCTCAGTGTTACAACATACTGTATATATTCAAGGTTTTATCAGGATTGTTAGTCAAGTATTTCACATTGTGAAATGTTAAAAAGCTACTATCTGTTTTATAATATATATGTCAAGATTGGCATGTCTCGTGCATCCTCAGTGAAACAACTTGTACTTGTACCTTATGAGTGAAACATGCATTTTATAATCTGCCTGATCAGGCAATTGAATGTGGCTCATTTGGACAGAGAGAGCTTGTTTCCTTTAATACCCTGAGGTAAAGAACAGTCCAGAGAGAGCAAACGATGAGCATGAATTTTCTCATTAATCATGCTGCTTAAAGTTGTGTGTGTGTGTGTGTGTGTGTGTGTGTGTTTGTTTTTTGGGTCCGGGGCCATAAAAGCATGGGCGCACTGCCAGCACTATCACTCTTGGCCCGAGGTTAAAACATATAAAAGATACTATCACAGATTATGTTCAGATTTTAGGAGGTATACATTCAGGCATCCCCAAAGGGAGTCTGGTAATGAGTCGGCCTTTATTGTGAATATTTCCAATTTAATGACATGTACTTTTACTTTGAGGGTCGTACGCTGATTTCAAACCCATATGACGACTGGAAGATACCCAGAAGGCAGCTTTCTCAACCACTTTATAATAAAATGTGCAACATCGTCCACCAGTGTCAGATCATTTTAGCACAGGTCATTGTTTGCTAAACTGTGATGCTGCAGACTGTTTAAAGGTCACATATTATAATCCTTTTAAACAAGTTTAAAACAAGTCTCAGAGCTCCCCAAAACATGTCTTGGAAGTTTTTTGTTATAAATCTACTCTCATCCTGTATTGTATCATGCCTACAGACCCTTCCATTTCAGCCCTGCTCAGAACAGGCTGTTTCTGTGTGTGTGTGTAGCTTTAAATGTAAGCTGGGTCTGACCATGCCCTTTCTTGGACGGCTTGGTTTTTTTTTGCTTTGTGCCCAAGTGTTTACAGTGGAAAGGTGCACTCAGAGGGCAGAACAAACACCTAGCTGTGCGGGTGTCACCCACCTGGGGGAGGGGTTACTTCCCTTTATGATGTCACAAACGGCCTATTTGAGCGCACATTTTCTTAAGGGAGGCAGGCAAAAGAAGGAGAGGATGGATTTTTGTCATAGTTTTGGGGGTTTGTAGACAGATTAGGACACATATTATTGTCGTAAAAACATGGTAGTGTATTTTGCATAATATGTGACCTTTAAAGAGTCATCAAAGGTTTTAAAATCACACCAAGAATAGTTCAAAAAAATTGGCTGATACAATTAATCTGTGTTTAGTCCTATATTGGCCACTTAATAAAGCCTAAAAAAATATTGGTTGTCCTGTGGGAACTATAATGTTTGTGCTTTATTTCAAATTGTACCTCAGTTTTCTTGCTGTAAATGGCCATTCTGATTTGCCCTGCTCTGTCTCTGCAGGTAACACATTACAAACAGTACCCCCCCAACACGAGTAAAGTGTACTCCTACTTTGAGTGCCGTGAGACGAGGACAGACCCGAGCAAAAACAGAAAGGTCAAATATGACAAAACCGTCTTCTACGGCCTGCAGTACATCCTCCAGAAATACCTTAAAGGTAAGTGTGTACTCAGATTTCACCTCCGCTGCACTAAAAGGCCGCTTTGTTGTGTGTTGTCAATTCAAATAAAAGCGCCCTCGAGCACAACCCGGCTTTTCAGTCACAAACACTGCCCGATTCAACGACTCTGCAGCTTTCCAGGTTTGCGGCCTTCTAAAGCCACCTTTATTAATGATTCTCCAGAGTGTTTGTGTAAAGACAAATGTGTTTCCAGTCAATTTAACACATTAGATAAGGGTAACATTCCAATATTAGGATTACATAACCCAAGCATGGATTTACAATATTCTACTGTTGTCCAGTTTGCAATCAGGGCACATACCAAAAGCCTTTTGTGATGCATTATGGGTCCCTCTTGGAGCATTTTAGCGTTTTACTCCCTCCAGCACAAGGTGTGATTGGTGCTGGGTCGGCTGCAGAAAAGCGTGCCTCTAGCTACTCTAGATTCAGTGCATTGCTCAAGGGCACTTCAAGCAGGGCAGGTGCTCGCTGTCGTTGTCTGCAGCAACAGCCTGGTTACAATGTGCCTCACAGTGATTAGACTGTACAGAGCGTAACAAAAAGCCAGCAAAGTTTCATCTATACAATACATTCTTTGCTCTCATTAACTTCAGTTTTGTAAAAGTGGATGTTAAAGCTAGTTATGGTGATCCTGAGGGGCATGAGAGAGTGCAAGAGAGACCGAAAAAAGAAGGGAGTGGAAAGAAAGAAACAGAAAGCATCTCCCTCCTGTCTCTTAAAAGGATTTCATGGTGCGGTAGCAGAGGTGCGGGGGAGAACACAGAGAGAGAGAGAGAGAGAAGACAAAAGCACAGCTGCTCTTTCACCGTGTGCGTGAGAAAGGCCAGCTGCCTGCATAGAGCGCCCCTCGGAGCCCAGTGATTAGGCCGAGCATTAGAGATGCATCCCTGATCCTTCAACTTGTGAAACCAAAAGTGTGCAACATGATTCTTCTGGACCGAGTCACGATTCATTTGAATTGGATTCCTGCTGCAGGCAGCAACAAACATATTCAAAAAGTCTCCCAACAAAGTGTTGTGAAGAAAACACATTCAGTCGGCTGGATTGTGATACATTTGGGGAAATTACTTCTCTAGGAAAAACTTTGATGAGAAAGTTGGTAGTACCTTAGTGTCTCGCTTAGCTCAGCACAAAGACTAGAAACAGGTAAAATCCAACTTGGCTTTTACTAACATCTGCAAAGCTCAAAACTTTACCTTTAATGTCTTATTTGATTTAAGCATAATGATAGCGTTAAAGCAATTTCAATTCCCAAGTTTAGTGTCATTGGGGGTAGTTGAGGTGGCAAGAAAGTCACTGCGCCACACAATTAATAGTCAGGCACTCATCTACTTCAGTAAATCAATCTTTATCTGTATAGCGACAATTCAAAACAAATGTTATCTCAAGGCACGTTACAAAAAGAGCAGGTGTGGACCTTACTCTTGGTTATATTATTTACACAGAGACCCAACATTAATCCATCATGAGCACAGCACTAAGCAACATGCAGCAAAGTAACAGATGCTTAAGAAACGTCCTTCAAACGGGCAGAGACCTCGAGCAGAGCCAGACTCATGTTGGACAGCCATCTGCCACCACTCTTAGGGTCTTAAGAAGTGGAATGGAGGGAGATTTAAAGCAACAATGCCTGTGATAACGGTCAAAGTCAGTGTAGTATTAGCAGTAACAACAATGTATGATCACAGATTGACCAGTCTAATGTTGACATAAGCAACTGTAATGTCAATACAGCGTCAGGGAGGACTCAGGACTGGTGGTGTTAGTGACAGCAGCAGCTTTTAAATTCACATTAACATTTATAATAATGATAAGAGACGTAAGACTTGTATTAATAATTGTAGCAGTTGGAGTTAGGCGGGTCCACAGCAGCAGCAAAAATCCAGAGGAAGCTATGAGACAAGGGAGCTCAGGAACTCCAGGGAAAATATATGGTTAGTGACTTAAATGGGACATGAAGAGAGGGAGAGAGAGAGAGAGAGGGAGAGAGAGAGAGAGAGAGAGAGAGGGAGAGAGGGAGAGAGAGAGAGGGAGAGAGGGAGAGGGAGAGAGGGAGAGGGAGAGAGAGAGAGGGAGGGAGAGAGAGAGAGAGAGAGAGAGAGAGAGAGAGAGAGAAGGAAGTTTAAGTGGGCCAGGTTCAATGACAGTGTAAGCCGGTCCATCCCTAACTACAGTATATGCTTGTATATCTATGCTTTACACATGCTTTTCCCCCATTCCTAGTCTATGTGCTAAGCTAACTGGCTACTCATAGAAGTTTCATATTTACTGTACAGCTATGACAGTGGTATTTCCACCTATGACGGTGGCCCATTTCTGAGAAAGTGCAACTCTTTCTTTGGTCTATGAACTTGAATGTGACGAAAACAAAATATGTTGCTGTGTGATTGTTAGAACAAAGACTCCTTGTCAGTGTGCATGGTTTGCTTCTGATTCAGTTACACGATATGCACTGTAACATTTCCTGCACATTACCTTTACTGGTTTGTTTCCTTCTCTAGCATCTGTCTTTGGACCTTGTTGTGCATCTGCTCTGCCATTACCCTCTTTGATCCCTCATTTCTTTACCTCTCCAGGAAAGGTGGTGACTCCAGAGAAGATCCAGGAGGCGAAGGAGGTATACAGAGAACACTTCCAGGATGACGTTTTCAACGAGAAGGGATGGAATTATATCTTGGAGGTAATGTTTTAAGAAAATTGAAAGTTAAACTGTTGTTTATATTCAATGAGGGCGTCTTTAGAGGTAATGCTTTATTGAGAAAGAAGCTGGAATGTAGAAGCAGTGATACAGGTGTACACACACACACAGGTGCCAGAACACTTAAATGTTTGCACATGAAACATTCTGAAGGCGTTTTCTCTCTAATCGGAGAGGCTCTGAATCAGACGTGCACACACACACACACACACTGAGGACATACAGTGAGTTCCTGAAGAACACAAAAGGTTTTTGTAACAATTTTTGATCATTAAAACGGAAAGGCCTTTGGGCAACATTCTGCAGTTGCAAAGTAGGGCCAAAAATAACCCAAAATCAAGGTTTGTGATGGTGTGTTGCTCTCTAAAAGCTGTGAAGGGGTGTAACAATAAGATATAGTCCCGATATTTCTTGTCAAGATGAAAACTGCCTCGTGATATCAGTGCGTAGACGCAGAGCAGCAGCCATCATGAAAGAGTCTGATGTTGAACTGGAAATGACTATAGAAGATTCCGCCACCACTTTTAAGTCATTTGTGTGGCAGGCAGCATTTTGGGTACCCGCTGGAAACAGAGTAATAGAAAAGACACAAACAAGATATAAGCAGTGACGGTCATTACAAGACGATTAATAATCAAAACGTTTCAAAATGGACCTGCTTTGTTTTGTATTTTGTGACTTTCAGTCGTATCAATGAATATTTTTCTAGTTGAAGTTTTTGTCATGGCAGTTAAAAATAGTGATGAGGGGCGCCCGTAGCTTAGTGGTTAGTGCACACCCTATGTACAGAGGCTGAAGCCCTCAATGGCGGGCAGCCCGGGTTCAAATCCGACCTGTGGCTCCTTTTCAAAAACTCTCTGACTCTATCCACTGTTCTGTCTCTAAATAAAGGTTTAATAAGTCAAAATGAACCCAATATCGTTACTCGCCTCATCAGAGGAGTGTATCGTCACACCCCTGTTGATGTGTTATGAAAGCCTGAACAGCAAAAAAAAGATAATTGGCAGTTTATTTGTTTGTGTTATTCTCCATGAAATGAGTGAAAGGCGATCCGAGTAAAACTGTCAAATGGAACATCTAGAAGTCATTTTATCTTTCATAGAAAATGTCTGTATAATGTTCCTTGTTATTACTGTAGGAGGGACATTTTTCAGCACCTTGGAGAGAGCACAGCGCTGTTTTTCCCTTCATCATTTTTAACCTCATTCCTTCATCAGCTCTTACTAGCCTTGTTTTCTGCAAAGCACACTATATTTTTAAGCTGATCATCTATAAGCCGGTACGCACAAGCTTACAAATGTTGCTCACCTTAAGCAGTGGTACTGTATCAAACACAAAATAATGGAGAATGTACTTAAGACCTGATTTGAAAGATGAGATTTCTCTGGTCTCACTGCCTCTCTCGGTTGCACGTGTTAAGCACAAACCTGAAGGTCGAATCTCATCCGAAGCTGTATTGCTTCCAAATATGTGTCCTATGTCTGCATTCTAAGGTCATCTCTTTCAAGTTAAAAAAAAAATGCTACCCCTCTATAAAAGCACTGTGTAAATCTGGATCTGGGTTGGTGTAACTGTGCATGCACTTTTGCTTTTTGTGTTTACAGAAATACAACGGACACCTGCCTATTGAAATCAAGGCGGTGCCGGAGGGGAGTGTCATCCCTCGAGGCAATGTTTTGTTCACAGTGGAGAGCACGGACCCTGAATGCTATTGGCTCACCAACTGGGTGGAGGTAAATTTTTGTTTTTTTTGTCCTCTGGGTCCAGCGTGGACAGGGGTGGTGGGGGGGGGCAGGGAGGGACAATTCCTGCTGGTGGATACATGACACAAGTGTATTGTTCAGTTAGACTGTGTCGGACAGGGAGTGGTCTAAAAGATGTGGTTGTGTGCATCGTGGTCGTGTAGGGTTTTGGAGCTGAAACAGTCCTTTTGATCTTAATTTCATGAACACATTTTAAATCCCTTTAACAGCACTCGTCTTCAGCTCTAGATAAGGTTCACCAAAAGTCGACCCTTTTGAACAGTTAGCTTTAATGGATTATTGATTACAAGACTAAATATATCATTAACATTTATTCTCTTTTTAATTGGCCACTTGGCAGCCGTCCTGCTCACACCTCTTATACCTCTCCTTAAATCGTACTGAATTACATTCTTGTCATGGCTTATTACTCGATGGCTGCTCAGCGAGGAGCTGTAACTGCAGCACAGTCATTCATACAGCTTGAATGAAAAGTAGAAATGGAGAGTAAGGTGCTGGGGGGAGAAAAAAAAGACAGTGTTGAGTGTTTTTTAGTTGACAGGATAAATGAAGCCCTAAATCAAGTGCTTGCCCTGAGCAATGTTCAGTTCCCCAAGAGCACCACATCTTTGTAATGGCTCTGAAAACTGAGAAGAATGTATGTCAAGTGTATTTACTTTTTTAATTTCATTGACTCTAAGGCTGTGTCAGACAGTCATGGACAGCAGGTTCACTTGTAATGAATTCAGTCTTTTTTTTACAGTAGCTGGTGTTGTAGCTGTTGTAGGTACGGTAGTTAATACTATGCTGCTGTTTATATTCCTGATGAATAGCTTTCAGTGTTAGGTTGACATATTGCCCAGGGAGCTCAGATATAAATTAGCTTTTATAGCAAACTCTAGCTAAACACATCTGTTGTCCATGACTCCTGTCAAATAAACCAATAAACTAGACTAAGCTGTCCATGGATAACACATCTGTTTCCATACACTGTATAGAGCTTAGCTTAGCTTAGCACAAAGGGAAATGTCTAGCCTGGCTCTGTTCTATTTAGATCTCCGTTTCCTAGCCATCTTGCTTCTTCTCTGCTTGTTAGCATCTAGCAGCAGTCTTTAATGATAGACATAGACATAGACATAGGCCTCTTGTTTGACAAAAATACAAAGCTGCCTCATACCTGAACTACAGTATGTTAACCATCAGCAGGGAGCGGCTGCACTGGTTGGAAACAAAATAATTTAATTTTTTTTTGGAATATTAAACGAAATGACTGTACTGCTCCCATGATTTCCAAACTGAGTTTAAAGGTTTGTATAGCTAGTTTTTAAAAATCTTCTTCATGAAGCATGATGTTCATTTTGAAACGAAAGAGAGGATAAAGCAGGATTTTTGTTGGGATGTGGCCTTCCTTTTGATTGACGAGTCACAGATCAAGGCAACCTGTCAAGCAGGATTGAAGGGCGTAGCACTGCATCCCCCCCCCCCCCGGTCAGAATATGGTCAGCTCTGACATAAAACTAGATGAAGACAGAATGCTTGAACAGTGCTCTCCGCAAACCAATGAATGACAACATGATGGCTACACCCATATTTCATAAAGAGCCTTTCACAACCAGCACAATAACTTTGAGAGGCTTTTCACCTGATCCTCAACATGAAAGCACTGTGTGTGTGTGTGTGTGTGTGTGTGTGTGTGTGTCCGTGTCCCCCTCCGAGATAAGGAACATGTAATATACTTAATGCCCCGTGAACAGACTGTCCGCTATGACTCGGCAGAACTAAATTCATTTACCGCGAGCATTACCTCCGCTCTGTGTGTCTTCCTTTCTCCAAAGTGCTCTCGGTTGACTCATCCTCTCTCAGCCTCTCTTTCTCCACGTCGGCTCGCTCCATGAATATCATGATTTGTTAGGAAGTTGTTTTTTTAATTTTTTTTTTATACCTCAAGTGTTCAAGCAGGTTTGGCAAATAAGAGTGTTTTCTGAACAAATCTCTGCCAATTAGGTCTCTACAACTCTCTCTCTATACTCCACTATGATGCTAAATATGCTGAGAAAGAGGGTTTGGACACAGCCAAGAGCCGAGTTATTACTCTCACACACACTGTCCTGATAAATTTAGATACACAACACTTACACACACACACGCATACACACGCTTGGTCAGTCTCTACCACTGATAAAAATACACACACACACACACACACACACACACACACACACACACACACAGAGTCACTCTTCATGGGTGATGTAAAATTAGCCTGCTGTCCTTGGGCTTGTTTCCGTCTTCCCAAATGCTCTTGTTCTTCGTTTTCTTGCTTCCACTGTTCAGCTTTTTTTTTCCTCACCCAGTCTTAACATCCTTTCCTTTTTTTTTTTTTATCACGTTATATCTTTCTTCCTCTTTCTTTCTCCACCTTCATTGTCATCCCCGCTCTCCTTCCATGACCTCCCTCCATTTTGTTCTGGAACGCTGACCGGGAAGATATGTTGGCACGCGTGTGCATGAGAGTGTGTGCAAACATTCCTTGCTGAGTGTTTTTTTTTTTTTTTTTACCGTACTGTTGCCCCAATAGACCATAATTAATCACAGACCTTATTTGCTGTATATGTTACTTCTATAAATGTCTGAATAAATTAAACATGGGGGATTTTATTTTTTGATAAAGACAAATAGTGTTCTTCAGATATAATAATTCCTCCTATGGAGAAATCCCACTCAGCCTACAACTTAAAGCATGTTAATCTTAATCAAATCTTATCGCAGTGTTATATTTCTCATTCCATTAGAGATACTTAATGAAAAGGTCGACATGCAGATAAGGCAGAGGGCACATGGCTCGTGAGTGGCTGTGTCTGTCAGGACAGGAGCCGCGCTCTGGCAGTCACATGAGACCATATTATGCTTTAGATTATGATTAGTCTGAGGAGGCATGTGACTCTGCTCAGGGTCATAAGTGAAGAGGCACGCTGCATAGTATTAGCAGACAAAGTCAAAAGAGGAAACCTTAACAGGAAGTTAACAAAGATGTGTTTCTTTTCCCCCTCCTTTCAAGAAAAGAAAAAAGAACACAGTGGGGGGGAGGGGGGAAATAAAAAAAATACATCCTGTTGTTTTGAATATTTGTCGTTCTTGTGTTCTTTATCTGCTGCTGATGAAGTTTGACATACAAGTGTACCTGACTTTCATTCTTCTTTTTCACATCTCTTTGTGTGTGTTGTGAAATGTTTCAAATCTTCTCGCTGGCTGCAGAACAAGTCCAGCAGCTACGCGTACAAATAAAGTAACCTGAACTACACCTGACCCTGAACACAGCATGTAGTTACAACAAATCACCCGTAGATAACATAGTCGTTGGCACATTTGATTTGAACTTGCATTAAATGGGGATAAAAGGCAGGATTGATTATGTAATCCATCGTGATTATTATTGAATTTGACAGACACTTCTATCAGTGTTTTCCTACGTACGGTATGGATTAATGTACAGAGGCATTAGCTTACGGAGCTTCACACACACGTCTGAAATACTAGTCCTGGTCAAATGTGTGTATTCAAAAGGTGATTGTGAGCACGGATAAGCCACTTGTTTTCATTTTGAAATGTGTGACTCTAGTCCAGAGTTGACATGAGGCATGGAGGAATGTATTTTTCCCAGAGTTTGTCTTGTGTGAATAAGCAGTCCTCTTTTATCCCCTGAGCCTGTTAGTTTGGGCTCCTTGTACCAGTCGAATTCTGGGACAACAAGGTTGTGTGTTCAGTGCTGAAAAACAATTTTGCTGCAAGAAAATGATTTTAAACAGACTTAAATTGCTGTTACAACTGGATTTTATTCATTGGTGCATGTGTGAAACGGCACAAATATCTAGGGAACTGGACTGATGTGAACTGTCCTTCCTTCCTTCCTCCGTCAGACCATCCTGGTTCAGATCTGGTACCCCATCACTGTGGCGACCAACTCCAGAGAACAGAAGAAGATCCTCGCTAAGTACCTGCAGGAGACCTCTGGGAACCTCGAGGGCCTGGAGTATAAACTACATGACTTTGGCTACAGAGGCGTCTCCTCACAGGAGGTATTCTAATCATACTCAACCACGCCTTACTGTATGCAATGAGGTGGTAAATGTGATGAATACATGAAGGTACAGTCTAGCCTTTTGCTGAACTTTCAACACTTTAAAATAGTCTTCATTGGGAAATGACGTTTTAAAAGCTCAGTAAGATTTTTATCCATCATGCTTTAAGGACTGGTACAATTAGTTTGAACAACATAGTTTGGGTGCTGATGGCCTAACGGTTAGGTCACACCCCAAGTACAGAGGCTATAGTCCTCAAAGCGGGCAGCCCAGGTTCAGGTCTGACCTACAGCAACTTTCCCACAGGTTATATAGGACAATATCCACTGTCTTATATAAATAAAAACCCAAAACAACATAGTCCCAGCTCAAGGTCCACACTGGTGTGCTCTGTAGCTTTTCACCCTATCTCCCAGTGTATTACGGGACTGTGAAAGCTTTTTCTAGAGCTTTAATATTTAAGATAGGATGGGCTAATAATTTAAAATGCCAATAATAAAAGGTACGGTAAATAAAAAGAAAATGGAATTAAAAATAAACTTATAATAGAATGCCTTGCCCTGCAACTGTTTTTGGGATGAGCTTATTGTTCATTCATGATACAATAATAAAATATAAATCAACCAATCATTGTCCACTGTTTGCAGACTGCGGGCATCGGGGCCTCTGCCCATCTGGTCAACTTCAAGGGCACAGACACAGTCGCTGGCATCGGTGTCATTAAGAAGTACTACGGCACCAAGGACCCCGTTCCAGGCTTCTCAGTGCCCGCTGCAGAGCACAGGTAATCTACACCCACGCTCTTTTTTCTATCCATAGAAATATGTATAAATGTATCCTTTATTTAAGCAGGAGAAAAAGATCATTGAGATTTAAAAAAAGCACCATTACGGCAGCAACAGGTATAACCACGACAGTGCTTTTTTAAAAATCCTGTGCAATACGACTTTGCTACAGAATACATAACGACAGACTGAGCGCTTACATAATGTAAAAACGGGCTCAACTGGCCCACAACTCAGTGAGGTCCATGCAGGGTATCCGCGCGCTCGCTCGTTCTCTCTCTCTCTCGTCATGTTATGTGTTCTGTATCCAAATCGTACTGTACAGGTTTTTGAAAACCTTGTTCTTTTTTTGGAGTCAAAAGGCCTAAGAGGAGGTGATTCTGTTAATACCTGTTCCTGCTGTGACAGTGCTTCACTTCAGCACCAGGCGCTGTCTGCTGTCTGCTGTCTTCTGTCTGCTCTCTGTTCCGTGTGTTTGTCTCTTGTCACTTATTGTTCCAGCGTTGTTGTTAAGAAACTGATCAAATAAGTAAAAGTCACAGGCAGGCAAGTTTTTGACTGCTGATTCACAAACAAATTTGCTTTATAAATTATAAAAGGGGGGGTGATAATAATGAGCCACCTTGCTTCTCTGCAGTGGAAATTCATTCACCACAACAGTCCTATTCCTGAATTCTTCTGACTGATGTAGGTCAGAAGGTAGGAAGGAAGTCGACCTAAAATAGATTTGTAAATAAAAATACACCTGTGTTTAAGTCTACACATGGACAAAGAAGATATACATATATACTGTATTTATGGCTCTGCATATATTTATATTGATATATATATATTTGGGCTTTCAGAATTAACTACTTAAATGTCACTAATTAAGTTCTTAAATTAATGCATTGATCTGTTTGAATCACATGCTGTTTTATGACTTTGTTTTAGGATAGAATCAGCAGTTTCTCTTTAGGCACAGTGATGGAAAAGAACAACACTTCTGCATCTTTGAATGTCTCATTTCACTTAAAAAAAGAGACGGCTCATTCAAAAGTAAATATTCACCTCATGACATCAAACATTTCCCTTCTTTATCGTTCCTTTGAGCTGTTTTCATTTTGTTTTTGATCCGTGATGAGTTTCTTCTTCCGTGGTCAAGTTAATGTCGTAACCTTCAATCTACCAGAAGGTCTTAACTTTATTTCAAAATAAAAGCACACGGCAAGTAAACTAATCTCAGCTTAAGACGGTACAAACTTTCAAAACAAAAGCCCAACAATTATTATTCTCAGATAAAAAAATGTAATCGTTTGACAGCCTGAGAGTACATATATGAAGCCTTTATCTGTCAGCTGTAGAGGCTTTCCCCTCTTTTCCAGAGGCCTGATTGTCACTGTGATGTAGGGCAGTAGTTCACCATCCACTTTAATAATGACCGCAGCAATTAAGTATGAGTGGGGTCTGCCAACATGTTCAACACTTCTTTTAACACACATGCAAGGTGAAGAGAAACCTTTGAGGATAACATTTTGCCTCTGGAGGTCGCTGAATTCCTGTGTAAATTGTTAATTATCAGCATGCGATCGTAATCCACAGGGGCCCACTGCTCGTCAGTGTATTAACTAAGACACTTACTTTTTTTATTCACAAGCAACAACGAAAAAGTTCATTTTTAAAAAGTTGGTTATCTGCCAAATATGTCAATGGAGAGAATTTATCGGCCAGAGAGAGAATGAACTCATCATTTGGCTGAGGTTGGTGTTAATTTGCTCCCCCCCGCCGTTTGAAGTGTGGTCTCCCTCAAACTAATTATGTCTGTGTCATCTTTTTGAACAGGGGTGTGATTGGCTGTAGGTAAAGGCTGTGATAGCCAGCTGCCCTGACACACATGTGCCTCACATGTCTCTGCTGTTGTTTTATGGCCCTGATCCATGTAGCCTACACACACATTTCCCCTCCCTCTCTTGTTGCTCTCCTGCACACACAGGCACTTCTTCCTAGCCACCAGGGCAGTTACTGCTGCTCCAGCGCACCCTTCTTCCCTGCACCAGTGCATTGTGGGATGGTGGCAGTAGTTGTCATGGTAACCGTTACGCAATACATCCAGCAATACACCCCCCACCCCCCCTGTTAAAAAATTGGTTTCTACCTCAGAGGGAGGAGCCACAGTGAAATTCCACTTTGGTTTTAATGTAGAGGGAAAGGGGTGGGTGGTAGAGCAAAGTTGTGTCACCTTCAGAGCTCTTAAGTGTAAAACTTGGAGTGCCCTCTAGTGTGTAATGAAAACGTTGAATATTAAAGGGAATGCAAAACAATGGAGACAAGTGTGCTATTCAAATATTTCTTTCAAGGACTAGTTTGTAACTAAGCGCCAGGAAGCTGAGGTTCAGTCTGTATCCTGTTTACGGGTTTCACTTTTTTTTGTATCCGAGAGGCAAAGAAAGCAAAAAGAAAAATGGCTCAGATTTGACTTGATAAAATTGGTTAAATTGTTTCCTTTTTTTTTTGCAGTTGGTTTGAACGTTGTTTTGAACTCCTCTTATACAGTAGAAACAAATAATGTCTGTTAACTACCAAATAAATCTAAGATGCACCTCTACATCCTGGTTAGCACTGCCCTCTTCTGGTTCATCTGTTGCATTGTAATAAGATGAATGTCTCGTCACAGTCCTTCCTCTCCATATTTCTCACCTATTATTAAACGTCCGTCATGTTTAATGTTTCTTCTACTCCCATTTTTTGTTCTCAACGTTTCCCCCACAGCTCCACAGTTTCTTGCTGTTAAAAACTCATTTTCCTTTTTTTGGGGTTTTGAGTAAATGTTGGGAAGTGGTCTGCATACCTTTTTTATTGGGTTCATTTGTGTTGTAAAGTCACAAATCAACCAACCATGGGAGTTAATCTCAATATGCTGATGTTTTTTGGTCAACCTTATCAAATGTTTGTAGGGTAACAAAATACTGATTTCGCTGCCATTCTCTCTGAAGTACCATCACAGCGTGGGGGAAGGACCATGAAAAAGACGCCTTTGAGCACATCATCAAGCAGTTCCCCAGCGTGCCTGTGTCCATAGTCAGCGACAGCTACGACATCTACAACGCCTGTGAGAAGATCTGGGGAGAGGACCTGCGGGGGCTGATAGAGAAACGCAGTGCAGACGCCCCGCTGGTTGTTCGACCAGACTCTGGGAACCCGCTCGATACAGTTTTGAAGGTATGCGGCATAGTTTTCTTTTATCAATCTTGGTCTTAAAAAACAATCCAAAGCACTAACTTTTCCTTTTTTCTTGCTTCAGGTTTTGGAGATCTTGGGTAAGAAATTTATTCCAAAGGAGAACTCAAAAGGATTCAAGGTCCTCCCTCCTTACATCAGAGTCATTCAAGGAGACGGAGTAGATATCAACACACTGCAAGAGGTATGCAAGGACGCTATTTGTTACGGCGCTGCACCAAGAGAGAGAACTCTGCCATGACAACTGATGGGAACAAGTTCTGTTGCAAAGTTTTTGACTCAGTGTGGTTTACTTCTCAGATTGTGGAAGGCATGAAGGAACACAAGTGGTCCATTGAGAACATTGCCTTTGGGTCCGGAGGGGCTCTGCTGCAGAAACTGACCAGAGACCTGCTCAACTGCTCCTTCAAATGCAGTTACGTGGTGACTAACGGCCTTGGGGTGAGTACCAGCACATGTGAATGTAGTAACTCTTGACTGTCTACTCGAGTTTCCTTCTCTTTTTTTTCCTGATCTGATTGACTCTGAGGGTGTGAGCGTTGAACGTGTCCATGTGATCATGTTTTTTTCTGTGTGGTGGAAAAAGGTAAATGTCTTCAAGGACCCAGTGGCGGACCCCAACAAGAGGTCAAAGAAAGGTCGCCTGTCTCTGCACCGGACACAGGGCGGAGACTTTGTCACCCTAGAAGAAGGGAAGGGTGACCTGGAGGAGTATGGCGTGGTGAGTCCAATGCCCACATATAACCCACAGACACTTTTGTGCACATAAAAGAACTAGGTTGATGACAACAGAAATGCCCTTTTTCTCACTTTTGCATTTTCTCACTTCTTCTTTCTGTCTTCCTCCTGGTTATTTGTCCTCCCTCCTACAACTGCAGGACCTGTTGCACACAGTCTTTCAGAACGGGAAGATGGTGAAGATGTACACATTCGATGATGTCAGAGACAATGCCAAGCTCAAGGAGAGTGAGCTTGATGAGCTGCAGCACTGAACGCAGCACTACTGAACCCCCCAACTTTTCACCCTAACCCCCCCCAAATACCCCCCCTCCACCTTCTTCATTTCACCTTTTGGCCTCTGACGTCACCTCCGGAAAACGGTGGTAATGTGCACTGCTAATACAACCCACTCCCAAAGCCTGAGAGCCCCACTACCCCCCACAAAAAAAAAAAATGTTCCCTAAGAAAACCTAAGATCTACCTTAATATTCACAGAACTTACCTTCACAATTTAAAAAAAAAGAAAAACCTGCTCTGGGTCTCTAACAGAGTCGGGAATTTGGAATCAACACACACCTGAGGAGGGGAAAAAAAGCGTAAGTCAGGAAATTACAGATGAGTTAGAGGGAGAGAAGAAACCATTATGATGACTTCTTCAACCTCCGCCCCAAAAACAAACAAAAAAGAAAATCAGCATGTTGCACTGATCGGCCTAGACATGTTGAAAAGTGAGACTGCGATTGGCTATCGGGGGCGATGTGTTAGCAGACTTTTTCATGCTGACACAGAAGCAAATCAGAAGATTGTAGATTTTTCTTCTCCTTTTTCTTTTTTTTTAAATAAGCTCCGAGCGCAACGAGCCCACAGTAAGTCCGAGTGAGGACGATCATGGCTGAGAGAGATATCCAATTATGAAGCCACGCCCACACCAGTGACCGTGCCCCGTGTATTGTGTACAGAACTGTTTAGAAAAGAATTACATGTCTGAATCTACTTAGCTTTGTCTTTTATGTGAAGGATGATGATAATGGTAGTATATAATGATGCACCAATAACATTGACCCAAAAACTGTTAATGTGTTGCTTCATAAACATGTAAACTATATTTCTGGGTGATTATGGAGTTCACCCCCTTTGCTTGCTCTTTAGCCGAAGTTATTCATCATGTACTACCTGAATATTTTCTACTCTTACTCTGCCAAATCGATTGTTATTGGTGCATCTCTTAAGGTTTATTAATGATCTACTTGCCATTATGTTGCCCAAAGAGTATCCCCATAATGACAGCCCAATCCAGCCCAGTCATTACATAAAGATATACCTTCTTTTTTTTTTTTACACGTGTAAATTATAATTATGATGATAGGTTAATTATAAGGAGATAATTTCCTATTAACAATTTGATATTCTAAATAATCCCAACATGTTAACAAGATGACATGTTTAAATTCCAGTGAAAAGTTTTGGATTAAGCCCTCATGGTGGTGAATGCTCTGAAAACCAATCTTTGGGTTAAAAAAAAAAAAAAAAAACCTACATTGAAATTGTCTTCACAGGACTGAAGATGATCTAACTATGTGTTTATGAAAGATTAAATATGTGGCTCCCAGGCAGACATGAATTTGTTAAATGTTGGTTCTGATGTGCAGGAATGATTGAAAGTGTGTGTGGTTGTGTAGCGTGTGTGTGTGTGTGCGTGTGTACTGATAATTTCTTCCTCTGAAGGATCGTCTCGTATCCCTTTATGCAAATGAACTTGTTGATCGAGGGAATAATCAACAACACTCTTCCATTTACTTTGCCGGCGTTTTATTTTGAAAGGAGACGCAGCGTTGTGACATACAAGTGAGTGAAAGTATCCAAGAGGCAGAAAAGTGAGACTCTGTCGCCCTCGATATCACTGCCCTAAAGAGGGAAAAGCCGGGTGTGTTGTTTGGATTTGTTGCCGAGATATAAGTGAAGTCTTGCTTCAGAGTGCCACTCCCCTTTTGCATTTGTGTTTAGTCACATGGTTGAGTAGTCTATGGGTTGAGTTGGCCCTTTTCAGAGTGAAGGGGTTTGATTGGAGCAAGGGGCTAGTGACATCACAGGTTAAAAAAAAAAGTTTGTTTATACTGAAAAGCAAAATATGTGTGTTCCTCCTACTTAGGGTTTTGGCACATAATAGACACACTGCCAGTGTAGAACCACATACAACTCAAAAAGATTCCAACATGTTATTTCTGTCTACACTAGTAGCTACACTGTTGGATTGATTTTTATAAACCTATATAATAAATCTAAAAGTAGTTTGAGACCAAATGCCTGAAAAACTGATGACATTCCTATCAGGCTCAATTGCAATTTTGTGGGTTTCTATCATGCCACATTTTGCTCACATTAGCACATAGCTCCAGGTGTAGCATCAAAAGGCTGCTAGCATAGCAGTAGACTGCCTTTAAAATCTTTGTTACATGCTTTTTTTTGGCCCCCTGGTGCTTTTAAATTCATGGCTTCACACATTTTCAACAGGGAGCTCACTAACGATAACAAAACCTGCTAACTGTTAGCAGCCTCAGTGGATCTGTTAGAGCTTCCGTGACCTTTCCATTTGACCCTGCTAGATTTCTGCGATTTTTAGGGAAGACCTTGAAGAAACCTGTGATGTCACTTACTCCAGTTTCCCTTCTCTGGCTCCGACTTAGCTGCTCCTACACAGACAAAGCTGGTAAACGACACATGCAAAAAGAAAACAACACTTCTTTAGTTTTCCGTCTGTCTGCACTCCTCTCTGTTATGACCTGTCACATTACTTGTTGTCCAGCTTTTCTGGAGCAACAACACAGTTCAGTGTTCGTTTTGTTTTATTGCTCAAATTCAGAGGTGCATTCATTTCACTATTTCGATACTGTCTCAGTTCTTACCTCAAACTTCATTTTGTATGACCAAGGGTGGGGAAAAAAATGCCCGAATTATTGCAGTAAATATCCTTATTTACAATGTGGCCATACTGCCTTCTCACTTGTACATACAACAACTAGTTTGACTGAAAGCAGAGCGGGCAGGTTAGGGAGACCACCACAAAAGATGATATTATTATTTTTGTCGGAACAACGGTTTTTTTTCTACCAACAGAAGAATATCCAAAACAGCTCGTGTGAATTGGACGTGTGTGACTGTTTTTGTGACTGTCAAGCTTTTAGCTTCTGTTTGCGCATGAGTGTGAATGTGTGTGTGTGTGACCGCCTTGTGTATAATGGATGAAAAAGTGTTTGTGGATACTTTATTTTCTTTATGTTGTTGTTGTTTTACTTGTATGTATATGTTGGTTGTCCCAAATCCTCTCCCAACACAACTGATATTTTAACAAACATAACTTGCTATATTGTCAACAATACATTGATTAAAGATGCCACCCTGTCAATTTGAAATTGTTGATTTTTTTATTAATATATATTTATTTAATTTTGTCTGGCCTCTGTGTGGAGCTGATTTAGACTGTAACTTTACCTGTTAAATATTAACCAACTTAGTTTGATTTCCTATAGCAGTGGTTGCAAAAAAAATGTTCTCACACTGGGCAATCTGTACTGTGCCTAAGCACGCTTTAACCCCCTAAAGTCCAGTTTGTTTGACTAGTGTGAGTGCTCTGTTCTGTGCTCAATGGGGTACACTTCCATGGCCCTGGCACGGATGGAAGAGGTGAGCTTCAGCACGGTGCAGTTTCTCATGCACGAGCGGGTAAAAACGGGTACACAAAGTGGGCATGAAGTATCATCGATCCCTGCATCCACATCGACAAATCCTGGAGTGTTTTGGCTGTTAGCTGACTAAAATAAATCAAAAATGATCCACAAAGTCAGATACACTGAGCCCCCCTGAAGAGTCTCACAAGATTTTGAAGTGATACATTGCTGTGAAAAATGTACATCAATTTGAATTGTTTTCACTGATAAAATCCAAACAAAATACACTTTCCATTGGTGTTCCAGTCACACAACTTCTGGAAATCTGCCAGTTTGATCTTTACTAAAGACATGTTTAAGAGCTCCAAAGTATGGGGCGCTGGTGGTGCAGTGGTTAGTGTGCGCGCCCCATGTACGGAGGCTATAGTCCTCCAAGTGGGCGGCCCAGGTTTCAAATCCGAATCTCCGCTCTCTCTCTCTCTCTCTCCCTGATTTCCAGCTCTATCCACTCCAATAAAGGCACAACAAAGCCCAAAAATACATCTTAAAAACAAGAACTGCAAAGTAAAACTCTAAGGGGGGTAAGGTAACATGTTATTTCATCAGCCTGTGATTTCATGTTCCATGGGAAGAGGTAGATGAATTGGTCAAGAGTTATGCAAACAAAAAGCATTTTCCTGAAAGGATCTGTCTAATCAGGGCCTCATCATGATCCTTTTCTGAAAACATCTTGGTAATTTCTCAGAAATATTTAAACCATAAAAATAAATGTAGCCTATGTTATAATTACCAGAATGAAATATCCAGGTTATTGAATTGAATGAAAAATTTCTATGCATGCTAAAAACAAAATTTCTGTAAAACATAAGATAGGACTGCTTTCAAACAACAATGCATTTGCAGTCTTTTTCTATTTGATAACAATTCTTTGAACTCCTAAATATTGATGACTGGTCAGACATCTGATGGATTTACTTAATGTACAGAGCAATTCTGACTGATCTCTAAAACAAGAGAGTGTTCCTCAACGTAGATAACAACTTCTACTTAATTGAAAGTCCACCAGTTGCATTTGGTCCCTGAGAGGTTGCCCCGGTCTTGGTTGAAATACTTTCAAGAGTCTGTGGTTTGATCTGAGAGTCATATGACCCAGTCAGCACCGAAGAGGCGTAACGCAGGATCTGCAAACTCAGCAAGGAGGAGGCTGGACGCCCGCGTCCTCTGGCGGATGGATCCAATGAAAACGCAGCTGGACCCTTTTGATGCTTCTCGGTTCTCGGAATATTACTTTGTCTTGGAAGTTTCCTGGAGTTACTCTGCATACGTGTTCATATGGTAAATGATTGAGCTGCATATATTTGAATTTGTTTTCGATTGATTTGATCGCATTTATCGTTCGATAGTTGAGGGTTTTTTTTCGTGGTTCCATCCATTACAAGGGAACCAAAGTTATCTTTCGACATTTTGGGAGCTGTCGGATGCGCCTTTTCACCTCTAATCCCTCTACGCATGACGCTTTTTTTTTTTTTTTTTTTAGCAAATTGTGCGCGTAATCTGGCACCCTTTACGCTTTTTATTCTCCATATCTGTTGCGTATTTTGCGCATCACTGAGCGGAGCGCTAGGTACTCGTTTTTCAAGCTACACTGCAAAAGATATCAACCTCAACTAATTGTTTTTTTTTTCCATGACTTTCTTAAACGTTCCTTAAATGCTTAATTGTGGAACAGCAGTAACTTGAATTGTATCATTTAGATTTGTGTACTTTGGTTAATTTGCTTTAGCGCAAACTTGTGACGTGAAACTGACTTTGGATCACATTTGCTGGTCATTTTTTGCAGCGCCGGCAGCAAAACCACGTCATTCAGTGAAAGAACTCTCCCCTTTTTCTCCCTGTTGGTCCAACATCCACATTTAAGAAACAACTGGATCAAGATTTTGGGTCAGAAGCACAGCCATTATGACCGGATTTCGGCTGAACTTCTCACCGCTGAAGGAGCCCCTCGGCTTCGTCAAACTAGTGGAGTGGGTAAGTTGGATGCAGATATACTTCATTTGTGTGTTAGTGCTTGTGTTAGTACGTGTGGGAGAGAGACAGGGAAAGAGAGAGATACCCAGAGGACAGGGAGGTTCAATCCTTGGGTTTTCCCTTTTCCCTGCACTCTTGAGAAAAATCCCTGAAGTACTCATTTTCATTTAGTTTGATAAGAATGTATATGACATTAATATTTATAAACCACGCAAACATGACCTTAGAATGCAAATACCAACTTTTCTCTCTACATGCAGCTTTGATGTTTTGCACTTTAGTAGAAGACTGAATAAGATTTATACAGTAATGTAATTTGGTTAATAAACCTTAAGATCTAAACTCTGGAAGGGTTTATCAAGCATGAATAATCCAGCTAGGATCCAAATATATGGCCTAAATGTTAATAAATTATCTTTTTCTTTGAAATATTCAATATTGACTCGTTAAAAAGTTTGAATGAACCTTGTTTGGCTAAGGAAACTTAGGAAAGGAAACTCACTGCATTTGGATCATTTTGCTCTTTGCATGCCCTTCAGAGGCAAACAGTTGGGGATTAAGTCACCGCTCTGTAATAATTTAACTCTGGATAACTGTGCAGCCAGGAGGTTAAAAGACTGGGAATACTCAGAGACTTTCTTAAGGAAGGTCCAGTAATGAGTTTTTCTCTACATAACTGGGTCAGAAGGAATCTGGCTCAACTACAGTTTCTCTCAGCTGTTCTATTTTCTCAACAAAAAAAAACACGCACGCACACAGAGTTAGGAAGCAGCAGTAACACCCAGTCATCTGACTCCATGTGAGTGTGTGTATGGTTCATTGTGTTCACCTAATTCAACCTGGCGTATTTTGTTATTTACAGGGGTCTGCATGATACATTTGGCAATATTTTATATATAACATGTAATGCTTCTAATGTCCTATGCCCAGCCCAACCAGCAGTTTGCTGAGACAGCATTATATGATACCATTAAGCAGGCTCAGAAGTTTTAAGCATCAGAAAACTAAGGTGATAGCAGAACAAACCTAGTTTTCTTCTTATGTTATAACATACATCTACTTTAGCAGCTTTCCCACCATATTGAAGATGTACCTGCTCTTATACAGAAGAAATATATACATAAATATAAACATATACATATATATGTATATAAATCCATAATGGAAATAGTTGTACGTTGCAGCCCCTTCATTTAAATTTTTGCATGCATGCTCCTTAAACTTTCTACTTTTAATTAACATAACAGTTCAAATATACTGAACGTTTAGACTTTCAGGTCACAGAAGTTAATAGGTTTTTAGGCCCACTACTCCTGCTGTCATGAATTGAATGGCATCGAGTCTGTCATCTTGTTTAAAACCAATGCAACAGTTTTTTTCCGTCTTCCAAAACCAGTTTACATGTTTTTCCTCTACGCTCATACCTCCATAGATATTATCATCCATGGAGTAGTAAACAGGAAGTCGGTTACGGAATAACAAATGCTCCAAGGCTGCCACACACTCACTCGACATATTGAATAATGATGATAAAATTGTTCATCTCTTCCTGGAGTGTGAGTGTAAGAGGCAGTGGAAGCAACATTTTCTTTTCTATGAGAACCTGTAAATGAACTTTAAATGCACGTTTTGGGTGGTTTAATGTGTTTGCAAAATCTATTATGCTATCTCACAGCTTGGCTGGAATGCAGATGTCTTGGATGCCACATAAAAATAAATGAAGGACTGGTAAGATACTGCTTTGTGTTCAGAGTAGTTTGTATTGGCACCAGGTTTGGAGAAAGGCATCACCTGTTGTGTCAAATAAGGATTAAGCGACGAAATTGGAAACGAGACAAACTACCCGGCAGAATTTATGCTTTGATTAAAAATGTGAACAGAAATACAATAATAAAAATGATTGGTTCCCGCTGGCTGTTACAAAAGTCAATTCAGTGGCTCCTTGACCTCCGTGTGGGAGAGTTACACGGTCAGTGAAACAAAAATATGAGAAAAGTAGCTGACATTGGTGTGTGCAGCCAGAAAAACAGGAAGTGGCAGTCAGTGACATCTGGAGACACATCTGGAGAGAGGCCTCGAGGTGTGTGTGGGAGTGTAACTAGATGCAAAGTACATTACGTGTGTGGGTCTTGTGGTGTGAAGCTAAAGGATAAAAAAAAATTGAGTTGGCCTGTTGTAAGCATTTTTTTAGGATGTGATATAGTTTTGCAAGTTAAGCAGGATTTTAGTTCAACTTTTGTCTTTTAAATATTCTGTTTCTTCAATTTGTTTTCCAGAAAATCTACGTTTTATATATTTTCTGTCAATGATGATGCCCCGTCTGCTGTATGCAATAATTTGAATGAACTGAGGATGAAATGGCTATGTGTCAAACTCATACTGATGTAATCCAATGCACTCGTTTCCCTCAGCTCTTTTGATCATTTTAGTGCCTTTTGGCTAAATGCTTTGGTTGTCAAGCCCACAACACAACAGTTTTAGTTTAATCTCACAGTTCTCATTTGTGATACAGGCAAAAAAAAGGTTTTCAGTACTGAGCTCTCAAAACAACACTGGAAACTACCTGCTTATTGCCAATAAACTGGCAGGACATGTTAGCAGCCTGCATGTGACTCTCTTGTAGCACTTAGCTGCTAAAGCATTACCGATGATTTCTCTCAAGAGTTGGTTAAGCACAAAATAGAGCTAAAGTGACAATACATATTGTGCTAATGTAAGTGCTAATGTTTGCTAGCATGTTTACCAAATCAACTTATTTTGCAAAATTAGCTCAGTGTTGTGTGAAGAGGTTAAACACCGTAACAAATGAAGGACAAGATACATTTGTTTTTCAAATTCCTTCATACCAAGACAGCCAACTGCTGAGCTAAAGACCAGTTAGCTCTACAGTTTCCAACCCACAAAGATAAAAAGTTGAAAGATGTCTGACTTGTGAATGAAGGCCCTTGCTCTTTGATAAGATTTATACTCAGATGTTAAATCTGTTTAATACCATTACAGGGATTGGAACTGTAAATTAGTTACGGCTATAAATGCGGCGGTATGTAGCATTGGTTTACTTGTAAAATACTTGCCCCTGTAGCCAATATAAACATAGAAAGATCTTTGAATTCATGTTGAACACTGCTGTCTGTTGTACTGAGAGCTTCAGTAAAGATGTGTGATGACAGACTGTGCCATAAAGTTAATGCATGTTAAGCGCATAAATGTGTGGAAAACTGATACGTAAAATGTCAAGTAGAACAAAACCCTCCTCTGCAGTGTCGTCCACAGTGCACATGGCAATGCCAGTTCATCATAACCCATGAAGTTAAGCATTAAAGTCTAAATGACCTCAATACCTACAAATTATATGATCATTGTTTGGCCTGCTGCAGTTCGAGGGTTAAGCCTAGTGCCAGCCACCCTGGCTAAAAGAATTCAGTATGTGTTGGTTTTAAGGAGAGTATTAGTGTCACATGGCCTACACACTGAATCAGATGCTTTCTGCCTCTGCAAGAAAGAATTCAAGAGCTGAATAGCAGCATTAGTGCGGCCATGTAAGCCACATTTCATTGTATTGTATCAGATAGCCATTTTATCAGTGGAAAGGATACCAAATCGTTTCCTAAAAAAGAAATTTCTTGCTTTTCTTTGTATTCTGGTAACTAGATGGCTTGTTTAGATCAGCTATTTCTACGAGAAAAGCAAAGAATAAAGAAAATAGTTGAGTAGTGAGTCTCATTTTGGCTGTCTGTTGCTGTAGAAATGCTGGCCATCTGTTGTTCTCTCTTTGGGGCAGATTAGACATTGCATATAAGTGTTAAAATCACTTTCTTTTTAAATGGTGAAATGCTTTAATTGGGTGTCACAATTGCCAAACACTCAGACAGAGCAACTCAAGCTTTCAACAGCTTTCATCTTAAAGAGGACATATTATCCCCCCTTTCCACCTTTTCAAACAGTCCCCTGTGGTCTAAATGAAACATCTGTGCTGTGCTTTGGTCAAAATATAACATGAATCAAGCCCCAGAGGGGGTTTGTGACCCTGTATGAACCAGCTCTCTCAGAACGCTCCCTTTTGGTGTGTGTGTCTCTTTAAATGTAATGAGCCTGCCCTGAGTTTTCCCAGTAGACATCAATCCTCTGTAGCAAGAATAAAAATGACAGACCTGCGCAAAAGTTTTGTTCTAGGCTGGGGATAAAGTCCATGGGTGGAGATACCAGGGGAGGGGAGGGGATTTTTTTTTACCAGAATCCAGCTCGTGACATCACAAATTGAGCAAATTTGAAACGGAGCACTTTTCTCTGTGTTGTAAGACTACAAACAAAGGACTGGATGGGTTTATTTCACATTTTGTGGGTTGGTAGACACTCAGGTTACCCAAATATATATGTTCAAAAACACTGTCAAAGTGGATTTTTCATAATATGTCCCCTTTAAAGGTATTTTCATTATGCATACAGAATTTCTGTAGACTGTATGAAGACCCTAGGAGGAGTTAGTTTGGATATTGATTTTTGTAAGTAGCAAAAACCACAGAGATGATGTCACCCTCGTCTTGAACAAATACCCAGTCCCTTTAACTTTCTTGATTTGCTAACGTCATTCTCAACCATCTTGCTTCTCTCTCTTGTGTCCGTATGAACAGCTCACTGCGGTGTTTGCATTTGGAAGCTGCGGTGGATTCTCAGGGAAGAACATCCTAACAGTCTTATGTGGTGACGGCAGAAATGAAACTCTCAACGCAAATTTCCACTACCCATTCAGGTAAGAATAAGAATACATGGTAGGGATTTTTCATCGTCTTGCAAAGATGTTTAATGTCACCGAAAGTTGTGTAATATGTTGCAAAAAGATCACCAGAAAAGATGGATAATGCTTGGAATAGAAAAATCATATTGCATGAATAGTCATCTAAACACAGTCATAGTGATTTTAATCTCTTTTAATGTCGCACAGGTTGAGCCAAGTCCCGCTCATTGAGGGCAACACCACTGTCTGTAACCACTCTGTCACGTTGACACACATGGTTGGAGACTCGGCGTCCTCGGCGGAATTCTTTGTGGCCATCGGCATCATCTGCTTCCTGCACAGCATGGTGGCTCTGTTGGTGTATCTAGGCTACATGCATGTTTACAAGAACTCTGAATTTGGACCCATTTTTGTGAGTATTCACCTTTCTGCTCAGCTTTCAGTCAGACAACTCAAGCTGTGGAAATGATGAGATTATACACAAGGACTTGTTGTTAGCTGAAAATTAGACATTTGTAGCGTCTGTCCTGCTGAGCTGATGTGTCCCTCATTGCTTCCAGGATTTTGTTGTCACAGCAATTCTGGTCTTCCTGTGGCTTGTGAGCTCGTCTGCCTGGGCGAAAGGATTGCAGAATGTAAAGTATGCTACGGACACTGAAGGCCTCAGTGCCACACTGGATCTCTGCAAGGAAAGCAGCATCACCTGTGAGGTCACGGAGTACGCCAACATGCGGACGCTCAACATTTCTGTGGTGAGAAGAAAGAACAGACAATTGAAAAGATTTTGATCTCAATTACAGCGATGTCAGCCTATTCATGCCCAAGGGACAACGCTCCTTCAGCTTATTGGGACATTTTGATTAGTTTTATGCTTTTAAATCACATGAAGTAGCCTGACTCATAGTCATGAGCCTCTCAGCAATAACTCTTTGATGTTCAGACACTTGTGTGCTCAGTGTCATCTGGGTCCCGATCCCAAGCAAATTTATTGTAATGAACAAAAGTGTGACCGGAAAGGGCTTGTGACCGGTCTTCCAGATCTTACAAATCTTACAGCAAGATGTTGTTTAGTTTGAATGTGTCACTATAAAAAACTTTGACTTCAAGAGCCAAGATGACCCCAGGCAAGGACACACAGCGGCTTTGAGCTCGCCCATGCAGCACAGACTCCCCCCCCCCCCCCCCCCTTGCTCTATAGCTGCCTTCTCTCAAGACAATAAGCTAGATCCACTACAGACTCCTGTCTCCGGTCATAAGTTACAGATTTATTTACAAATCCCTGTGTCTAATTTGTTTAACTTATTACACTATGTAACTCCGAGAGATGCTTCGCTGATTTGTTATTTTGCACAAAGACAATCAAGACTTGAATCCTTTATCACTAGTGTTTCCAGAACTTGTTAATCCATATTTTTTTCTGCTCTTTGTATCTTTTCAGGTATTCGGCTACCTAAACATGTTTGTGTGGGCATTCAACGCCTGGTTTGTCTACAAGGAGACTCGTTGGCACTCCCAGAAATTCTCCTCTCCTCCCGGACCTGGAAGGCAACATGTCCCTGTGACCATCTAACATAAAAAAAAACAAGAACACAAACACACAGTCACATGCTAATGATCAAACTGCAGATATCAACTTGTGCACTCCACACAAAGCACAGGGACCAACAATTTGAGCACATGCACATACACTTACAATGTGACAACATGTGAGTAATAATCCAAATGAAGGATAAATTGATATATGGTCAGTTTAAAAAAACGGACCTCAAAATGTTGCATCATTCCTTACACCTGTATGGCGTACATGAACTAAGAATAGTTCTAAAAGCAAGTTAAATTTCCCAAAAGATTTCCTTCATAAGGCTGAAGGAGCCCTGCAGTAATAAGAAGCCCATAGAGGAGTAAGTGTCTTAACGATTGTTTTTGTTTTTTTACATTTTTTAATTTCTTATAGCAACATCAGTGTAAAAATGAGTATATGAACTCATTTTAAAGTGCCTTCTGAAGTGGCTTCTTGTCCTTAATTAAGCAGAAACTTGCACAGAAAATTACCAAATATTTATAAAATTTCTAAATCTGAGCAAAATTGTGAATTGTAGGTGAATGAGAAAAAAGAATCCTTAATACTCTATAGTTCAATTTAAGGTAACTGGCTGGGTTTATTTTTGATTTACAACATGGCCCTTCTGTTGAATGTAAGGTACGTTAAACTCTCTGTCTATGACAAACCAACCAAAAGGTTTAAATCTGCAGCATTACTATGTATGATGCTGACATGGTACCATTGACTGTTTGTCTGTAGTGCAATATGAAATGGAATACTCTATGCCATACTACTACATCAGGAAATGTAATGTGTTATAAATGAGTTACCACTAAGATATTCATACGTTTGAGTGAGGGATTCATTCGATCCCTCGCTTGCGGTTAGCCCACTTGCCAACTAGTGGTTTCTGGCAGGTACTGCAATGTCTACACAAAAGTGTTCACTCTTTTTATGAAGTACACTGATCTGATCAATCCGTTTGAAAGTCTTTATCCTGCACAGATTGCCCTTCACAAGGTCCATCCATATGCAGGGAGATGGATGTAATATGGTCTGCAACCAAAATATCATGAAGACAGTTTGCACATGTATTGTAGGAAGTTCTTATAGTGACATGCACGCTGCACTTGTTCGTTGCTTAGTATGCTTTATTTGGCTTTAAGAGTGTACATTTTTGAAGAGGACTTGAGTGAGAAGTATTTCAGGAAAATCTTGCTCTGTCTGCATCCAAAGTGATTATTTAGTCTCTACATGTACCAGTTGAAGTTTTTTTTGTTTTTTTTTACAGATTGCTCTAGTCATCATTTGGGATTAGAGGCGACTCCCTCTAAATTCCTTTATTTCTAGTTTTTAACTGTTAAACTGACATACTTTTTTGTTTTTACATTTTCTGATGATGTCATATATCTCTATTATTTGTTGTGGTCAAAACAGTCCATCTTGTTTTTTGATTTTCTAATGTGTTTATCAGACCTTCCTGAGACAGATGGCTGGTGCTGCGTTCTTAAACTCCTTTTTTTTTTTTATCTTCAGTGTGTGTTGATGATTGTTTGCAGGAATTTCTGATTTAAATTGTTATTTTTTGTCCACTGCCTTTTGATATATATACAAATGCACGTTGGATGAAACCATTTGAAACGACTATACTGGTTATGCCTTTTCACTCTTGTAATCTTCATCCAACTTTAGCTATAGCTTTGTCAATGATCTCTATGCATTAAACCTGCCAGAGTGACATATATTCTCTCTGTGACAAGCACAAGTTCCATGTACAGTACCTTTGTTTTTGTCTGTTTTTTCAATAAAATGAAGGATTTTTTTCAAGAACCTCTCAAGTGACCATACATGTGTTTGAATTGTCTGGAACAGTTTTACAGAATTATACGTTTGTTTGCAGCTCAGACACAATGGGTCCAGGGTGTTCGATATAAAGGTGTAAGCATTTGAAGAGGTTGAAGCTACTGTGACCTGAAACTGTTATCATGACCCTTGAAGATACAGAAAATTACCACTCTCACTGATATGTGCTGTTCCTTTCTGTCCTGTGACGTCGGATCATTCTGTGGTAATGCTTTGTATGTGAGAGTTTGAAAGACATGGAAAAAGCAGAAGTGTGCTCGAGAATCTGATGGAAAGACAAAAGGGAATTAATTCAACTACATGTTATTATTTTGTTTGAACTGTTTGCACAGATTATGCCTAATTTGATGAAAACTTACATTTTTTGCCCTCATTTAAGAATACAACTCCTCCAGTGTCCCCATATAATTCAGCTGAAACAGGAGACTTTACAGGACATCCTGTGATCTCCTCTGTTAGAATACACCAAGGGGTAGTAATAGATGCAGAGAGATTTTAAGTGTTAAAGTTTAAAAATGCAGTTTCTGTTTTCAGCCACAAGAGGTCAATGTAGTGCCATTAGCCTGACCTACTGGGCCACTTAAAAAACAAATATCTTGGGACAACTTCTTTCAATTCAGACAGATTGCCTTAGGTAGGGTACATTTCAAATGCATCGTTAAAAAGAAACATTATCTGTTACTCTTGAAGTTTAAAACTAAGTAGCCTTACTAAGTCTTTCTATGGATGTATTTGCTGTTTAGTCTTCCATTGGACCTGACTTGCACAAAGCAAAGGATTTAGACACCTTTAGGCCCTCAGTGAAGTCAAACAATACAAAATAAATTGTTAGGTACAATTTTAAACAAGCCATAGTTATGACGCAGCTGTATGCTGACAATCTAACCAGATAAACCAATAAAGGATCTCAGTGATATGAACTCACATGGCACATAAGTAAGGTCTTGTGTCTGAAATCTCTACCCTTAATCCTTACAATAAATATATTTACAAAATACCCAGTTGACAACATGTTTTAATAAAGTCAATAAATATGAAGGTTATCCTTTGAAATTATGTTGTGCTTTTGCCAGACCCCTATCATTCTATTTTCTCTTTTGAACCCTAAATGTCTATTAAAGATAATATTCTAGTTGTATTTTCTCTACTTGGAGACAACAACAGTAACCTTAAACTTCAAAACCCCCTCCCCTCTTTTTGATGGAATCTAAATGTGGCCTATATGAAGCCTAATAGTCAAAGCACGTATTGGCAATGTTATGTGTTTTACTCCTCTCCAACTAGATGTAATATCTTACAAATACAAATTAATGTTAGCATCCAACAGTGAGAATCCTGTTGGAGAATCCATCCAACACCTGCAAAATGTAAGTAAATGTGTATGTCCAAAGGCTTCGTCCTATAAACATTGAACTTTTGAACTCGACAGTAGCTCCCTCTCTATCGCTCATGCTCTCAAAGCCTCCGGCAGATGCCGAACCGAGCCGAAGCCACCCGAGAACGACGTCACCATATCTCGTTCTTTCGTTTTTCGCCTGCTGCGTGCGAAGGAGAGAGAGGAAAAAACGGCTCTCAGCAAAGCAACAAGAAGGAAGAGCAATGGCGACACTGGATCGCCAAATACCAAGTGTGGATACCTTCCTTTGCGAGCCTTGGTCTTCCTTCGTCAGTGCCACTAAATTACGTTTTGTTGACAGTAAGTTCGCACGTCGGTAGCGGTGTTGTTTTTGCTGGCAAAGTGTCGGGAAGTGCGTGGTCCAACAACTGTCTGTGATTGAGTTGAGTAAGCCCCTCCACCATGCAGGGTCTGTCAAAGCGCAGCAAAGTAACTGTCAAATATATTACTACGAAATGCAAAATTAATGTGTTGGTTTAATGGCGAGAAAAGCTAAGCGTTACGGTGCAGAGTTTGTCCATTTGACGCGTGTCGTCATGTTACCCTCAACTGTCCAGCTGTAAGTTTGTTAGCTTTGACAGCTTGACTCGCTTGAGGCAGCTCAGGCGCTAACAAGCTAAATGCTAAAGTGATAGCCAGCCCTCGGACCAGCATGGCTCCACGCATGGCCCCAAAGTTTGTTGTGAATGCTCCTGCGTGTTTGTAAGTGGCTTGTTGTGTTTGTTCAGACGCAGACTCGCCTTTGGATAACAGCGACGAAGAGCTTTACTGCCTCGGCGAAGCTGTGAAGCTCAGCAAGGAAGGTAAGGAAGTTTCACTGTTGTCACGTACACATTTATGATTTGTTATGGTTTTATTGAACAGTTTCTACTGTATCGTCGAGGAGATTATGTTTCCCAATCCAACCTCTTAAAAATTATGTTTTTGTTTTTAAGTAAAACAAAAAACATTAAAAAAAAAAAAAAAAAAAAAATTAAATTTCAACTTTAATGGGAAACAGCAGTAGGCCTACCTGATGTGTGTAGTTTATATCTGCATTACAAATGTGTATTACAGTAAGTATCAATGACTAATCATTAATTAATCCTTTAATAGATTGTTTGGCATTCAAACACTTTTTTATTTTATTTTTTTAATGCAACATCATTCATATATATGTTAAAGAAAAAGTAATTTTTGATTATGCCCAGGCTTATCAATAATTTCACCTCTACTTGTATCATATAGTGTTATGAAATGTTACATTAGTCTCTGCTGTTTGTAATTAATGCATGTAGCTAGTAAACAAAGACTCAAATGTGTTTTAGGATAAGTACAAGACTAACTGTACTTTCATAAATTATGGATATGTTACTTACAAATGAACTTGAACTGTAAAAGCCTACATTAATCAGCAGAAATCCATAAGAGTTGTCTGTCGTGTTGTGTGTTTTGGTTAAGAGTGTATCATCAATTTAGCTAGACATGGTCACAACTTAAAGGTATTTCCGGGGCTGCGATTGTTATAGTAGAAATACTGTCTTTGGCATTTGCTCTTTTGTACAACACAGCCAACCTGATGTGTATGTGTCAGGAGTTAGGGGGTGCCCCCAAGCAGTGAGTGGGTACCTTCCCCACTCTGTCCCCAGGAGAAAGAAATGGAGGAGTTCCTCCACACCTCACCACGTATATACTGTATATACCCACAGGAGCACGCGCTGCACGCTAACATTCTTGAGTCATCCCTGAAAGTTTTAGCATACTGCAGCCCTCGTAGGAATACACTGACGCACGCAAGCAGCCGGGGAAACTCTTCTCACTCTCCCTGGTCAAATACCACCCCCACCTCCTACACATACACACACTTACTCACTCACATGCCTTATCTTCCTCTCTCGGAGCCAAACCTGAGCGGTGTTCCCAGAATTGCTGATCTGTTGGCAACTTGACACTAAGGCCTGCTGAGAGTGATATGCAAGCTCACTCACAAGAGCCTCATGAACACACAGGGAAACACGTCTTTTATGCTTTTGGTTTGTTTCGGCATAGCAGAAGGTGTTGTGATCTACAGTAGATTTTTATGTTACATGTTTCAAACACTCACATATTTGTAGATGTTGAGGTCAGGTTAACGCTTTGTGGTGTGTGGTGCAACATGTGATTGGTATCTATGTCTCTTTCTCACTCTCTCATATTTAGACACACAAAAAAAAAACATACACACACGATGTAGCACTGCTAGACTGTCATAAGCCCTGTTAAGACTGCCAGACCGTCCCTTTGACGTCTCACCTTTACTGTGAATGTCACAGAGGCGTAATAGGGGGATGACAAGATCCCCCCTCTGTACTGTCTTCTGACGTAGTAACAGGCATTAATAGGGCGAGACAGGATCGGCGGTGCCAGCGGGGGAGAGCAGAACTGTGTGTGTGTGTGTGTGCATGTTGGAGTGTGTGTATGTGTAGCTCCTGCTGTTTCTCCACACGTCGTGCTTCTGTAACGCCGTAACGCAATGGGAATTCACGAGTCACCAGTATTAACTCATCGTGGAATCAATATGAATGTACAAAGATGTAATGACAGCCGAGCTTCTGAATCTGAAGAGGGCTATCTCCTCACTAGAAATAGGCAGTGCTGTGATGCTACTGTTTGTGTGTTTACCACTGACTTAAGACAGGATGGTGATCATCAGGAACATCATCGTTTCTGCAAGCATGCTTTGAATGTTTTTCCATGCCAAATGTGCATCCAACACAAAGGAGCAAACCACATGATTTTGCAGGCATTGGCACAGTTCTGTTTGGAGTTCATTAGCTCTTCCGTCTGGTTTTTGAAACCAGAGAAGTCTCTCGGATATCTAGCAGACTACTTAAAATTAGTCATTCAGGAAAAGTGGTACTTTTTTCTGCATTTAAATGAGTTGAGCTGAAATTACTCACGACATTACGCTGTCATCATTTGAATAAGGTTAAAGAAAATGGTGCACTTACGCTGACAGATACATGACATATTGACTTTTGAAAGGTTGACTGTGTAAAAAAGAGGCATTAAAGAGGAACAATGTAAAGTGTATGTCAAAAAAGCAACAGCTGAGTAATGACTTATAAATAATACACGATAAATGAATAAATAATGATTCTTCCACTACTTTGATTTAAAAAAAAAAAAATCTATTTTCATGCAAAGCTGCCAAACATTCACCTTATCAAACATTTAGACAGTTAGGATTCACAGATTTTCTTCTTCTTCATCTATATACAACTGAATATCTTTGTTTTTAAGTGTTCAATTGTGATAGTGGAGGGGCAATTTAAAAGACAGAAAATGAATCTATTCATCAAAACAAATCTGCTGATAAAGTGATAATAAGATAAAACCATGCAGGTTCTCCTAACTAAAGCATAGCATTAAACAAAGATAATTTGTGACTATAACAGTAATAAATCAATTACTATTTTGTTCCTTCTTTATTTATACAAGAATGGAATGAGATTGTTATAACTTATCAACTTAAGACCACTCTGTGAAATTATTCACATACTTTGTTTCAAAAACAGCTTTCATTTGTCTGTTAAGTTTCTCCTTGTCACATCCTGCTAACACAGCTTCGACTCTTGTGTAAGGGCTAACTGGCATGAAAAAGGTCTGCCACCCACTTTTGGCTGTGACATGAAAGGGTGAAGATATCTTATTACAATGTTAGTTATAAGTGTTATACAGATAAATATCTGGGATATTTTAGTATTTTGTAGAAAATGTTGTAGTGTGGCGTCTGCAACATTAGCTGCCAGCTATCCACTGTGAAGGCTGGTATGCACCACCAGACATTTTGGTGCTGTACATATCATTATCTGGTGTGCCAGATCAAAACAAACAACTTCAGTTGAAGCGGTTGCTGTGGCCTGTGCCCTTGTCTGAAACTGTTGTAGCACAGCGATTACTCAAACATGGCTTCTACCGGGCCAGATTTCCGCTAAGTTGGTTCATTTATGCTCTCAGTGAAACTTGTTCCTTGGCACAGTGCGGTTATTACTTTGCTGTACAGCCTGCCAAACCTCAGTTTTGTAGAGTAGGGCTGAGTAACTGTGTGTTCTCTTCTTCTGATGTTTATAGTTACTGCTTGTTCACCAGGAAGGTCACAACTCCAACGAGTTGATTTACATGCTCAGTGTCCGGTGATGTATTGGTTTAGTATCTCCAAACTTGCTTATTCACTAGTGAGTGATGTTTTTGTAGTTCTTTTTTTTTGGCCTGTCAGTCATTTGTCAGCCTGTGAAACTTGGCTTGAGAGACACGCACAATCCAGGCTGGAATAGGTTACGCACTTAGCTTGCATTTGACTTGGCAGATTCAGAGGAAATTGCATTCCTTCCTCTTTTTTTTTTCACTACTCCCACTAAACTCCTTTTCTGTTACTGTAAACACTGGGATTATCTCTTTGCCAGAAAACACATTGTTCCCATGATATTTTATTTTGCCTAGCTTTGTTAATAGTTTATGGATGACAAAATGAAAAAAAGACAGGCACAAACTGTAGTGTAGTTTGATCCAGTCTTCTCAACTGCTCACACTTTGAAGTTATTAATAAAAACACAATACTTGTTTGGTTTTTAATGTAGCTCGGATCTTGCCATTTTGTGGCGCACCAAAACACCAAACACTACAGTTGATTTGCTACGGAGGAAAAGCAGTTTTTCAGGAAACATGGGAATCTGAGCGTTTGTATCGTGGCTTTAAAACAAGGAGCATTAGTGAGAAATAATCTCGTCCTCTGTATCGACAAGGTGAACTTGTGTAAAGCATCTTACTGCAAACTGCTTCAGTGCATCTGCTTAGCATCTTACAGTAGGTCTGACATAAAACCTTTCCATCTGTGGCTGATATCAGTTTATTTTAAATCTCTAAAATATTCCTGTAAATGAAAATGACAGCCTTAGAGTGTGTGAGCATGAGTGTTCAAACCATCTCTGTGTGAGCCTTTTACAGTGTGACACACAAGCACAGATCACGTTCTATATAAAATGTCTGTGACCTTGTGTGAACTGGCACACGCAGACCTCATCGGTGCTATGCATGACAGAGGGTCTCTTTGGATTCCCACATGACCCAGCAAGGTCATGATGCTTTGCGCCCATCCATACACTCCGAGACATCCACACATTCCCTAATCTCTCCCCCCCCCCCCCCCCCCTCCCTTGTTAGCTGTCAAGAAAAAAAAACAACATCCACACACCACCACCCCTCAGTGATTCTGGCTAAGCCCCATGCTAATAAGTACTGTGATTTCTGTCAGCAGAGCTTGTTTGGGTACAGGAAGATTAGGTTCTCAAAGCTTAGCCAGAGGAGATAATTGCCATTTTCCATTGGACATATTTGTTTTTCCTCTGTATTTTTAATAATCCTCAATTTTTGTTGAGTGGGTGGGGTGTCTCTTGTAAATCCATGCACAATGTTGCTGTATGCTGGCTGGAACATGCTATTTTGCGTGTATTTGGAAGGATTGTACGTCCGTCTGTTTGTTTCTTTATGCCTGTCTGTTAAGTGAACACTTATCTGAATCTGTTTCTTTGTTGTGTATTATTAGCTATGATGTGTTGCTGATCATTTTGGCAACAGGGTCCCGGCATTATTCAACAGGTCTGCAATTTTGGAACTTTGAGAAGCTCCAAAGCTAAATGCTAATGTCGAGAACAACGTATCAAAGTCTGGTCATTTGTTACTTTGTTTTTGCTTTCATTATCTTGCTTTACTTGCTTTTTTAGTCTTAATTCAAACTTTAAACCTAAATATGTCATAAGGTGAAGGGTATCAACAGTTTGTTGATAAATTAAACTTTCATAGAATGAAAATACATTTTTATTTTTGAATTTGTTTCTGTTTTGATTTTAACTTGGAAATAAATAAGCATTATAATAATTGTATCACATTTTCTCCTCATGTCTTTCCAGGGATGCTCGTCTACAGCCAGTTTTCTGCACTGGAGGATTTTTGTCTTGTTGTCTGCCATGTCTGCAATCAGGTGGTCACTCCTCAGGGCATCCTCACACACTATGGTAAGACACACACAAATGCAAACAAAATTTCAAGGGAACAGTCCCGCTCAAAAAACCTCAGGGCATAGTCACACACTTCACAGAGGTATTCATACTCACACACACACCCCTCAGGGTATATCTCCTGTTGTCACACAGAAGCCCAGAACAAACAGGCTCATACACACGCATAAGCATAGATGGTAACAGAGCCATTCAGAGAAAGTAATTCAACAATAATAATAACAAAACAACTTGTCCCTGCAGGGCTCTTTTAAACAATAGTCTAACTGCAACGTATCCTCCATAAACAAACTCCACTTGGTTATGTCTGCAAATGCTCACCAGGCAGATTATAAACTAAAAACCACTAAATAATTCACAGATATTGGACCACATGTTAATGGTCTTGAGCTTGTGTAGTGCTTTTCTAGTCTTCGACAACTCAAAGTGCTTTTACATCACAGGTCACACCTACCCATTCACACCCGTTCATACACTGATGGTAGAGGATACAATGAAAAGTGACCATCAGAAGTAACTAATCCCATTCATACACATTCATACGCTGCTGACAAAGCAGTGGGAGCAATTTGAGGTTAAGTGTCTTGCTCAAGGACATATCAGACATGTTGCTGCAGGAGCTGGGGATCGAACCCTCAACCTTCCGGTTGAAAGAGGATCGACTCTACCAACTGAGCCACAGCTGCACATCAACCTTTTCTTTAATTCAAGGACTAAACAAACAAAGCCAATTATGAGTATAAGATTACCTTTCTCGATTTAATACCTGAAGAATAGGCTGATATTCTTACTAGCAAAAGGCAGATATAAGGGGATGATTGTTTAATTGAAAAATAAATATATACATTTTTATTTTTTATTGTAAACCTCAATTGTTCCACATTTTTCATCCTTCGCCTTCCCTTTTCTTGTTTTTGTATGGAAACTGCATTTGCAAAAGGAAAGTTGCTAAGCTGTTTATGATTTTTATACCTATATGCCTAACATCACTAAAATCCATTATCTGTTGCTATGGAGTCCTATGGAATTTAAAATCAAAAGAAGCAGCCGTAGCTTTATTCAAATAATCAAAAGGAAACATTTTGTGTTTTGTTGGTGAAGTGTTGATCCCATCTCTCATTGGCTCTCCAACCTGTCCGTCTACCTCTTGTTTGCGTTTGATTGAGGCCCTACTGAGCGTGCTCGCATCTGCCCGCGAGCTGCTACTTCCTTCTGTTGGCGGCACGTGCACCAGCCTGAGCCGTCTGTTTGAGCGGGGAGGGGGAGACACATGGTCACGCTTAATGAGCACGCACGCACACATGCACACAAACGCAGACATTATTCTCCCTGAGAGGAGAGAGAGAGAGGCCGGTGGAGTTGCATGCACACACATTCTCACTTTCTGGTTCTCAGCAGAAAGAGGTCAGTGGTATTGTGAGGCGCACACACACACATACACACACACTCATAGACTCCTGGCAGGCGCTGTTGTTTTGTCCCCACTCCTGCCCCCTGCAGGTCCCCGCCACCCCCCTCCCCTCATTTTGGCAGAGGTTCTGCTTGCTGACACGCACACAGAGTCGGGTAACAACAGGTCTAAAATGCACGCACACACTCACACACACACACACACACACACAAATCAAGAGAGGGAATCTCCTGAGAGTTCCCTGATAAAACAAAACGATCCTCGAGCAAAAATGTGATAACAAGCAGGCCAAGTCGATTGCAGACAAGTAAAAAAGTCTTTGGTTTGAATAATTTATGTTGTTTTATTTTATACTTTCATGTCTCTGATTTCAACTGTATTGCAGTGACCTTAAAGTCAAACTGTCAAGCTGCTAAAGGTGATTCATTGACTTCAAAGTTAAATTTGGGGCCTTATGCACACCAATACTCTTTGTCATGACATGAAAAATGCTCCCTCTGACCTCTGCTGAGTGGATTGCCTCTAGGAACTGACCCTGTCAAGATATGCTCGTGATGTTTTATGCATTTCCTCCCATTGTTGCCCATTCACATCATGTCACTGTAGCATCCTCAAAAGCATAGCGCCATTTTTTTCCCTGCTGGTGGTTTCTACCTTAACTATAGCATTTTTATTCATTGCCATGTCCTTGTGTTTGTCTCTGTGTGTGTATCCGACATGGAAGTCTGCTTTCATGCTCGAGAGTGCATCGAATCAGCATTAAGGTCCTGCATATACAGAAATGCATGCATGCACAAACTCACACAGACAGAGAAGGGAGGAGAGGGTTTGCTGCCTCAGGGGTCAGTGGCTCTGATTTATATACGCCTAGTTTGCTGCTCAAGTTTTCCTGTGTGGAGAAGAGAGAGTGTTCACAACTTATGCAAGGGACCTGCACTGGATGCATGCTGGGTATACTCAATGTTTGTGTATAAGAAGGTGAGCATATACTGCATTTGATATATCAGAACCTTGCTCCATTTAGTGAATTTGTTTATTTAAATCTCCTTAGGGTAAAGCATGCATGTATAATCTTAGCATAAGTGGCCCCAGTGGGATATCAAATAAATCCCTCACGCTTGCAGCGGCCGTACCATACAGTCTCCAAGAAATAATTTAATTTTTATTATGGAGAGGCCATGATGTTGTACAGATATGTTTCCTGTGAAGGTATGCTTTAACCATGTTGATCAAGTTGGCCTGGTTAGGCCTTAAACACCTTGAGTTGAAGAGTCATGACTTGATGATATCATTTTAGTTTTTGTTTGCCTTTGAAGCTTTGTAAAGATTTTTAGTGTATTCCTTCCAATTCTCCCATCAACTACATGTTCATCTATGCACTCTTTGTTTCCTCTTCCCTGTTGGTGGCCTGCTCTGTGAGCAAGTCAAGTGCAAGATGAAAGTGTCATGTTTTTGCTCTCTCGACGAACCTTGCAACTTTCTCTGTAGTTGTGGATTAATTGAGCTCTGAGGCAGGTTAAAAAGAAGAACAATTCTCTGTTTTCAGTTGGTCTCATCTCACTGTTGACTTCTGTATTTCTGCTTCTCAGTTTGTTGTTGTGTTTAAGTGTGTGTGTGTGTGTGTGTGCGCGCCTTGGCGGTGGTGTCATCATACATTTCACATTCCCTTAACCGCAGAGACTCTGCTTAGTTTAGTTTATTGGGGATGTTGCTCGTCTTGTGTTATTGTTATTGCAGCCTGGCTGTGTGTCAGACATTAACTGAGGCTCTGACCAATTAAATTGCCAGCTGCTCATGTAGATGAGAGGGATTTTCTTTGCTTCTTTACACGTGTGCTGTTGAGATTAGCCAAGTGTATATCATCAGAGGAAGACCTCACCTTTTATGTACTTAAACACATCATCGGGCTGCTCGATTCTGGATCACATGCATTTATTCAACTTTAACAGGAATAACACTGACGTTCTGAACACTTTATTGAAAATAAATAAGTGAAAAAATAATTATTTGACAAAACCAATGGACAAAACGTGCATAACCTTGCAATCGCCTGGCACGGTCCTGTCAATCAAGCATCCAGGCCAGCGGGCCTATTATAATGTCGAGCCCTGGACATACTAAGGAAAATACAAACAAGGAGGCCTGAATACTCTTTTTGGTATTTCTGAGTTAAGTTCTCATTTATTGCTTTGTTTTCTGGACTTTCTTCATCACAGCTTCTATATAAGGGAGCCAAATAAAATAAGAACCTACTTGCTTCTAGGGGAATCTCTTTCTGACATTATCGTCTCCAATATCAAGCATCTCTCAGAGCCCTACTCAAAGCACCAAATCTAGTAGATGTAGATGTTTAAGTCTTATTGTATGTTTGATAACCTGATATAAAAAAAGTGAATGTAAATACCTTTTTGACCTTTTTGTGAGAAAATATTCTAAAAAATGTAAGGTGTCATGTTTCTTAAGGTGTCCTTAAATAATCTCTTTGGTAAAACTCCCCATTGCTTTGTTAACTACATTTGCAAATCTAGTCTTTAATCTCTCTGTTTTATCTTTGCATGTTGGAAGCTTGTTTTGCAGTATAAGCCGAGTGAAATCATAGTTAAATACATTTTTGTACATAACCTGAATGGCTGGAAGTGTTTCTCTTTATTTCTCACCAACTATTTCTCCGTCACTCTCTCCTCTGCTCGCCTCTCAATGTAAACAAACCCAGCTGAGCTCTTCAAGCCACTGCTTCCTCATCATGCAACAGCTCCACCCACATAATGAGTCAGCAACCAATCAGCTACCAGCTGGGCTCTCAGTATTGCCATAACGACAGACAGGCAGGAGATCGTAGTAGAGAGGGTGCCCTTGTGGTCGGAGCGCCTTGGTGACCTTGCACGGGCAGCCATCCCTGCATTGTAAATCAGTGGGATTAACTCCCAGCAGGCTCTGTACTCACAGAATGAGCTGTGTTACAGAGCATAATCATTCTGAGTTTGTACAGTTGTCAGAAATCATGCATATGCCCACCTGTGCCTACAGGCAGAATAACTGTAAAATATGCAATCATTTTAAAAAGCCAGATAACATTGATTTTTTTTTTTAATGTTTCAAATCTCTTTCTCTCCTCACACCTGGACTGTTTTATTATATTTGCATATAATCCTTCTGCTTTGCCATTTGTAATTTTTCTATCTAAGTCACAATTTTAATAATAATAATAATAATAATAATGATAATAATAATAGTAATACATTTTATTGATATTTTCCATTTTGGAACATAAAGCATTTCAATTAAAAACTTGTTTTTATGTAATAAAAATAAACAATTAAAAAGGAACAGGAAGTCTAATCAAAGGGTGAAAAAACAAGTGTTGAGTTGAACCCACCAAATTATTAAACTTGGCTGAATATCCAAAGGTATGGTTTCTTTATTGTTAAGATTTATTATTATACTATTTTTGTCTGGAAATATAAGATATTGCAGTAATACCAGAACACTCCAATGCACATATTTAAATCAAAAACACACACACACACACACACAGTTTTCCTAGTTATAATGTACAATACTGCTTCATTGAACTGTACCATTGAATGGACTGAGAGTTGAATGTGTGAAGCCTTACCAAATGATGTGTGATTCAATGTGTGAAGTTATTGCTGTTGTAGCTGCATACCTGCAAATGTGCCTCTGGACTTTGATCCTTCTACTCTGAATACAGCTGCCTGTGCTGCCACTGGCCTATTTACACACCTGCCACAAACACACACACACACACACACACACACACACACCGTATTCTCACTTTTACGCTCATATACGTATTCTCTTACATATCGCACACAGATTTGTACACACTCTGCCCTGCGGACAATCTACTTACAGCCTTTACCATGGAGAGAAACACACACCTGCAGCACGAGGACAGTATCTTACCCCCACACAGACCTATTTTACTTGCACATGTGCGGCTAATCTCTTTCATACACACACTAACAATGCACACTCACACACATTGTACACACACTGTCCCCTGATCACCTGCAGCAGCACTCGTGCATTCTGAGTAAACACACAGGGTTGGTCAGTAGTCCGTCCACTCTGCCGTTTGTCTCCCTCGGCTGCTGTTGGTAGATTACTACTACACTCATTAACCTGCTTGTACAACATTGTTACACACTGGTAAGCACACAGACAAACACACATAATCACTCTCTTGCTCACTGAGTAAGGAAAATCATACCTGCTACTTGAACAGGAGTTTGTTTAACACAAGGGCGACCACTAAGTTATCGCAGCTCAGGTTGCTGCTGGATGCTCCGTTCGTAAACCCCCAGCCAGTGCACAGATACACACACACACACACACACACACACACACACACACACACACACACACACACACACACACACACACACACACACACACACACACACACACACACACACACAACTGCAAAATGAACAGCGTGTGTAAGTTACATGTTCAACATTGTCAAAGCTTAATTTTCAGGCACCTGACATTTTACACATCATTACCTTAACACTCTGTTGTCGTTTTTTCATTCTAAAGTCGATAAAATACTTTAAAAACATGGGGACAAAATATGAACCCTACTGCAGTTGAAATAAACGATGGAATTAGATAAAACTTTGAAATATATTTCACTTTTCATTGATATCATATGAATCTAGAGATTGCATTCATTTTGTTGATATCCACGCTACGCTAGCTCACTGGGAAAAGAGCTAACTACTACTCCAAAGAGGACTGTCTTTACTGCAATAATAAGTTATTATGAAACTGTAACTTTAAATGTGATTAATGTGATACATTTATACAAAAAACAATTCTATCATATTGCGTTAAGTAACTAACTTTTTTTTAGGGACCTTAGAAGCATCCTAACTTTTATGCCCTGGCCAGAAAGGATGCCATAGGTGTTAGTTCATTGGTTGGTGTGAGGACAGGGCCAGCCCCCCTCCCGTTGTCTCCAGCAGGATGTGTTGCATCTCTGCAGGTCTAGAAGGAGATATTTTAAGCAGAGGCCAATACCCATTTTTGGAAATTTACTGTGTGTGCAGTCTGTTTTTCCCACATACTTCTCTGCTTTTCTGACATTCTGACCCCTCTTGTTTTCCTTCAGGTAGCTGGGGTGTAGTTTCCCTGTGAGCCAGTCAGAGAGAGACATACAGTCCCGGACCACATCCCCCTCATTCCCTCCCCACCCTTCTCCCACAAAGACATGCATAGCAAAAACCGTAAGTGTAAACATCACTCCTACCCTACTTTTTTCCCCCCCACAGCCTTGTGATTTATCTCTATCTCTACAATTCTTCCTGTATGTCAGCATCCTTGCACTTCAGTATTCTGATCAGATCTGGGTCAAAAATGTTGTGAAAATTGTTGCTCTTGGAGATGGAGTCATGCAAGGTGCTCATTAGAGAAAATAGCACTTAATTGATTTATAAGTACTTTATTTGGAAAGGTTGTGGCATGGATTTGTACCTCCCGTGTTACATCACAGCCACCTGGCACCTAAGCAGGCTAACAAATACTAAAAAAAAAAAGTTGTTTAAGTACCACACTGCATGTTACCAGGTGCTAATTGGATGCTAATCAGATCCAAGTAGTACCCCCTTGCAATGCTTGATCTTTTTTGTTGGAGTGTTTCATGATTCTGTCATGCATCTTTTTCTCTGCTTCTTTCTTGACTTGATTCAGAAAAGCGCCACGTGTCCCCTGTCTCCTCCCGGAGTGCCCTGGTCCCTATGAAGCCCAAAGCGCCTGCTGTGGCCCCTGCTGTGGCTCCCAGTCCTGGGGACACGCTGGCCTTCAGGGTCCCTAAAGATTACCCTCACTCCCGCTTCAGCAAGGCTCCACTTGCTGTCTACCCACCAAAGGGATCTCGGATCAAGACATGGTTGGCACATGTTTACTTTCCAAATATAATAGTAGCATTTTTTGAAAGGCTTTTTAGCTCCAAAAACAACAGTGTTTTAACCTCCCTCTACTTCTCTCTAGTGTTTCCCTTCCAGTGGTAAGCCTGGAGAAGATGCCGTGCCTCAACCGAGCCAACTCGGCGTCCCATGTGCGCCTCACCTCCTCTTCCACCCCCTCTCCATCCTCTAACAACCCCTCATCCCTCGCACCCCCATCCTCACAACGGTCCACAGAGAAGCTTGTGAACGGTCGCGGCACCAGCGGACCGTCCACGCCGCGCTCAACCACATCGCCATCTTCTCTGGACAGGCGGCCCAGTCCTGCGCGCTCGCCCCTCGACAAGCGGCCGCCGTCTACGCCCTCTTCTTCCCCTCTGGACAGAAAACCCTCCCCATCCCCTTCCCCTGCACACCGATCCGGCGCCCTGCCGTCACCATCGTTGTCACCATTGGAGAAGAAGCAGCAAAATGGGACTAAAGCTTCCTCCAAGTCTCACAGAAGACTCTCAGGTGAGTTGTAAGATGTTTACTTTACTCTGTTTATCCTTAAGCGGCTGAAAAGTTTGTTTCTGGAAACGTTATGTTTCACAAATGACACTCGCGTAATCCTCGAGCTTCCGAGTGCACCCACATTTTTATACTATTGATTAATGGGTTTAGTTAAGAGTCTGAATGTATTTGAAAAAGATTGAGACTATTTTATAAATCAGTCATTTCCCGCCTGCATTTTTTATGGTTTGTTTATGAATGTGATTAATCAATTTGTAGCTCAGAACACAAGTACATTCCTGAGCAGGACAAGACACATATTTCTTTATCTTCTCCTGACATTACTCTTGTAAGCTTTGCACAAGAATTCCCATAAAAACATACACAAAAATGTTCTCTCAACCTCCCGAAAGCGCAATTATTCATTTGTATCATCTGGAAAGCTTCTACCCTGTTGTAAGGTTCCTGACAGGACAGTGTTGTGCTGAGATTGTATGCTTTACACTGGTAGTCACCTTTCTTTTAGTTTTTAATGGTTTTTCTCTCTTGGTTTCTCTGTCCTGCCTCTTATTTCCTGATCTTTATTCCTTTTAAATCCAGTTTCTGTTTCTTTAATTATACTCCACGTCTTGTTATATTAGTTAAACTTTGCCCTGTCAAGTTCAGTTTATGGTCATCCCAAAGGAAGAAAAGTAAAAACATGCACAGCAATAAAGACATTTTTGATTGATGCTTCAGGTTCTTCTTTTTCATGTTGTGCCTCTCTATCCAGTGTTTCCTCTCCCTCCTCTCCTCACTTCTCTCTTCTTTTCTCCCTGTTTGCGCGATGTCTTGCTGTGCGCCGAGTGTCTGATTTACACCCTGTAATTCACGAGCTCCCCGCTGCCAAAAAAGCTGCTTGTCTTCTTGAGAGATTTCCCCCACCTCCTGTGTCTCTATATATTTCAATCCTCTCTCTCGCTCCACCTCCTGCCTCGACCTCTTCGTTAAACTCTCTCTTACACACTCATTCTCTGGCCTATTTTTTTTTTTTCTTTCACACCCCCTGTTCTCTCCTCTTTGTTGCCGTTTTATCGTCATTAATCATGGTCTCGTTTCCATTTGGTCCTGTTCTTTAACTTTGTGTGTTGTTTGGTTTCCCTTTCTCATCTCGTCTGTTCACACTAACCATTCTGCTCTACGTTCACTTCCTCTTAAAGGTCATGCGAGAGAGAGAGCATGTGAGTTTGTTGATGTCTGAGGACATGCTTGTTGCTGTTCATGTGTTTTTCAGTCCTACTGTGTCCATCATAGCTGGCTCATGCTGAAAACACAAATAGATTACAGGGATTATAGGGAGAGCCAGCTCTAGATTACAGCCCTCTGACAGTTAGACAGTTTACGATAACCTGCTGACCAGAGGTTGTTGTTAGCTGGCTAGTTCTCAGCTATGCTTTTACTGTTGGTATCATCACTCAACTTTTATCTACTTATTGTCAGTATCACTATTTGACCCCAAATAATCTGCAATTTGCTGTAAAAAGTGCTTAATTTTGAAGTTATTTTTTTATATTTCATGTCATCATTTGAGGTTGTTGGAATAAAACGTTCAACAGCTTTATTCTTAAAATGAAAAGTGATGGCAACAACTGTACACATGATAAAGTTTTACAACTAAAGCCAGGATTGAAGCAACTACAACAATCAACAAGTTTGAAGTAGAATTTGGGTTTAGCCACTTCTTAAACACTCGTATGAAAGAGAAGATGAGTGAATGTCCCGTAACTTGCCGCTTGATATCATCAATTAGATTTAGCAGAACAAGTTCCTTGATGACCTTTGACCTTATTTGTACAAACCACAGTGCGCAGATTTGAAGTCATTATTTCAGATGATTTATTTTATATTATTTTATTTTATTTTTTTAAAGATTTATTTTTGGGCTTTTTTGCCTTTAATGGAGAGATAGGACAGTGGATAGAGTTGGACATCAGGGAGAGAGAGAGTGGGGAGTGACATGCAGGAAAGGAGCCACAGGCTGGATTCGAACCTGGGCCGTCCGCTTTGAGGACTACAGCCTCCATACATTTCATAAAATGATGCTGTACAAGACTTCATTGTCGTCCTATTTGTACAGTGGATCTCCTACACAAACTACTTGAGCACTGCCTTCTTTTCACTGAGAAGCCGTACAGGGGTTTAGCAGCAGTACATTTATATTACACTATGATGAAACATGTTTCATGGATATGCGGAACACATTCTCCATGGGGCAGGGTGGGGGAGATCTGAATGGATCAAAGATCAACTGTGATCAGTTTTATACTCGTAATGACTAACACAGCCAAAATAAAGATTAGGCAGACAGCTTGCTAACAACTCAATATTAAAGATGACAAAGAACAACAATGTTAATGCGCTAATGCTAAATCACATTTTCTTGGCTGTACCCATATATAAACTACCTGTGATTGAGTCTTAACGTGAATGAAAGAGAGGACTAGAAATGAAGTCTGTCAGGGTAGGGTTTTTCACTGCCTGTTTGGCTGTGAGTGAAGCCATTACAATGGACAAGCCTGTGTCTGACTGTGTTAGTAATGCCCAACATTTAGGAAAATCAATTATGAAAGTAATGTTTTTTTTATAATTGATGTCAGTGATGGTTAAAAACTACAAACAAAAATAAGTCCCAGGGAAGGGATAAATGGATAATTTCAGGTTACACAACATGTGAATATGGTTTGATCAGATTTGATTGACAGAGAATAAAATGACCCACCAATTGTCTTCAGGTGACCCACATGTTGCTAAATCTTGATGGGTGCACAAAACAATTAATCCCTGCACACTTCAAACAAGTGGGACTAAAACAAAAGAAGTGGTTTCTATCAAGTGAAATAACTAAATGATAATGAGCCTGCTACGTTCCCCAAGATGCCTAGAAGGTGAGGGGAGTAACAATACAGTTTACAGTTTCTTTACAGTACACATTTCAGATATTGGCAGCCAAACTCTGAGTTTGGGTTACATTTTGTGCTTCTTCTTTTTTATTTATTTATTTATTTATTTATTTATTTATTTATTTTACATTTCCCCCCTCTGATTCCCCTCTGATTCTATTCAGAGAGAGTTTCTTCGCGCTGTCGGTCACAGTTGACTCTTGTCAGACTGCCAGCATGTCCTGTCAAGAATGATTAGTCACAGCATGCGGGATCTGTCCAGTAGATCTGTTTGAGAGTGGAAGCATTGCTAATAATAATGTCACACTGAATAGTACTAAGAGACTACAGAAAGCTGAGACCGCGAACGAATGATTGAATACACAAAAGACCAATGTCAACGAGTGAGCATCACAAACAAGACAAATTAACAAACTTGTGACAACTCGGAGGCTCCACCAACCAGAAAATGTGATTTGATGCTTGAAGGAAGGGTGGAGACATTGCTAGATGGTTGCTGTTTAGTAGCTGTCTAATGTGTGTGTTTGTGTGTTTACAGGGAGAGTGTTTGATCCAAACAAGCACTGTGGAGTCCAGGATCCTGAGACCAAACGACCTTGCACGAGGTCTCTCACCTGCAAGGTAACTGAAACACACACGCAAGTACTCCATCAAACACACGCAGAAGCTCTTTGTAATTTCTGACGTGCTCATCCTGCCTTCTATTTTTTTCTGACTAGGTAAGCAGCTTTGTTTGTTTACGAGAGTCGTAATATTAAAGGGCACACCACTGTTGTCGGACTCTGAACCAAAGCTTTGACCCTGTCTGCCGCCATTGTCTGTCTCTGGGATACGTCTACACTTCCCTCTTCTTAGTTAAAGCAGGGTGGTAGTGCTGGAGCGTTACAGCTCCCTGCACTTCCCTTGATGTGGTAATTATAGATGTTGGATGAGGCGACATCTTTCAGCTGTAAAACTCCATTTAACTGCCCTTTAATTACTCCTATCAAGCTTTCCTAATCACTTCAAACTGGTTGTTAAGTAAATAAGATGAATGAGGCTAACAGATGGACTGTTTTAGTGGTTGGTTAGAATAAGCACGCCTATATCTCTTTTTTGTTAAGCTTAAAATATTTATCCCAGATACATTGCAGCTCAAATGCTAGAAAATGATTTTAATATTAATAATACAGATTTATTTGTATCCCACCCTTCATACAAAAATGCAGCTTAGAATGTTCCAGAAAAGTTGTTATTCATCATTCAAGATATGTTTTAGTATGTTGAAGGTTCTGCTTTCAGGATGGTCTCAAAGTGAATACAAAGAATATTTTTCTTTAGAAGCAAAGGCAACCTGTTCAAACCAGAACTTCACCAGCCCCCCCTCTCTCACACAGACACACATTTATTTATTGGAAAATCAAATGTTTGATGCCCGGCTATACTCCAAAGTAGTTGGAAGGGTAACAAGCTCACCATCCACTGGCAATATGATGATGGCAGCAGCATGGAGCAGCGATTATGGAGACTTTCCTGAAACAGAGGAGCCATGACTCAAGCTGATGTGGGTCCAAAAATCTGCCCTGCCAAAGAATGTTTAATTTCTTGTCAGATCCATTCTTTCATCAGCACGGTCTCTGTAGAAGTAACATTATATTGCTAAACACTTGTTAATTATAAGCTCTTAGAATGAAAAAGTGATTACTGTTAAGGTTTTTTTCTGTTTTCTTGGCTGCCACAGACTCACTCCTTAACTCACCGGCGAGCCGTTCCTGGCCGAAGGAAAACTTTCGACATCCTACTGGCCGAACACAAGGGGCGAGCGAAGGAGAAGGATGTAGTGAAGGAGAAGGAAAAAGACAAGGATGCATCGCAGGGAGGAAAGGAAGGCAGCAGCCAGAGTGTTCTGTCACAGGAGACGGTGTCTCCCATCAAGCCTCACTGCCCTAATGGACGACCCTTGTCCACGCTGAAGCTTCGACTGGCTAACGCACACATACCAAGGTAGGAGAGTGGACCCCCACACACAATTATAGCAATGCAGGTTTACATAGAAGCAAAAGCATAGCTCATCTTTACTTTTATAAGTCCTGAATACTTCAGGTATATGACTACCTATAAACCACTATCTGGCTGTCTATTCCATCATGTAATTTCCAGACGGAGACCCTCAAAAACATTTTATAGTCAGCTTATATCTTCTAGAGATTAGTAAGGTCTAAGTTGCATGGAGAATGAAAAAGGCTTGAGGAGGTCAAAAAGCTCAAAAGCAACACTTAAAAGTTTAAAGAGCAACTTCATGAGACTGACTTGTTTCGGCTTGTGGCCGCCATCAGGGTCAGTCTCTCATGGCTTCTAGAGTTTACAAAGTAAGGCTGAATTGTACATTTCAAAACTACCATTTGACACTGAGTCTCAAAATGAGGATACCTAAATTAGATTTGCTTAACTCAAAACAGAGAACTTGAAACTAATAATGCAGGCAATAAGGGTTGATTAGATCTCTGTTCAGTCAGGGTATGTAATGTCCGTCACATGATCCAAGTGTCTAATATTCCTTAAGAGAGTACAAGGGGGAGGCATATCTGTTGTTTGCAAAACTTAAAATCATTTGAAAAGTAAAGCATTTTCTATATTTATTTATGTCATCATTTGCCTGAACTTTTTCAATACATTTGCTCACACTATAAACAAAACTATTCTAAACTTTTACTATTGAAGTCATCTTTTCAGTGATTTATAGTTTGCTTTTTCACATCATGCCTGTGTTACTGTGCTGGTCCCAGACAAATGCTTGTGGGGATTCCCTGTCAGTTCCTATTGTTCCCACCAGGGGGTGCTGTAAACAAGAGTGTTGAATGAGGAAATGAAAGGAAAGGCAGAGTCTGCTTGGTGAAATTGTTTCCAGGAAATGTGTTCCTCTTTCTCCTTTAAAGATGACTCTCTGAAGTTGTTCTTTTGCTTTTGTCTCATGTGGAAACATTGAGAATGACATAGAATGCATTTCTTATGACATCAGCTTTAACGCTTATCTAATTTATTTCCTGTGCCTCTCTTCGCCTTTTCTCATCCTCGCCTCCTTTGTTTTCATTTATTTAATCTTCACTCTATTTGTATCCCTTCTCCTCCACTTTTTCTTCCACTCTGTTCATATTTCTCTTCCATCTCTCCTCAAATATCCTTCACATCCTTTCTCTACCTTCTTCCTCTCCTCATTTCTAACCTCTTCTGTGTCTCTCACTTCTCTCTTTTCTTATACCCAAGGGTTCCCGGCGCCACCATCTCCACCTCCAGTCCTCTGCCTACAGCATCAGCCCCCGCCCAGGTCGCGAACCTAGAGCCGTCAGCCCACAGTTGGGTAACGGCAGCGGGAGATGGCAGTCGACTTTCTAGCGACGAGGGAGACACAGAGACTCCGGAGGACTCTGAAAGGCCAGCTTATCACTACTCCAATCACCACCCACAGCCTTTAGGGGTAAATACTACCACTTCTTAAGCTCCACTTACACTGTTTATAATCCAAAACCTTGCATTAAACATTAAACACCCAAGGCAACATTTGCCATCTTTACTCCGCCGGGCCTGCTTCAAATTGTCAAATAGAAGAATAATGTTTGTGCGTTTTCAGGCTCTGTAGTAGCTCACAATGTTTTCAAGGTAAAAGTCATGTGTCATGTCATTATGTTTTTTATGTCACAGTCATTTGTTTAAAATATTGATAGTACACCGCTATGCTTCCTGTGGTTAAATATGCATGTTGAAAACACTTCCTGCCAAACTGAACAGCTTAAAGCATAATCTATCTTGAAACGGAGGATTCGTTAAGGAACAAAATGAAGTGAGAAACAAAATCTGGGTCAAGGCTATACAGGGTCACAGGAAGGAGACATGACGCCTTTTCCTGTCTTTTTGAAACTACATGAGCATACATGAAACTTTTAAAGTTTAAGAGTCAAGTCTCCTGGTAGACGCTACAAACAGGCATCGATCTGGTGATATTGCTTCCTATATACCTTCACAGATGGTTGGGATGACAACAGTTTTAGATGTTTAAACTTGTTCGATTCTTGTGTTGATTTTGGTTTTGCTTGTGAAATGTCGCCAGCCAAATTTAGACTTTGTATGGCCTCCTCTGCACTCTCTCTAGGACTTATGCTATTTCCATCTATGACACCCTTTCTTCTACATCCTGATCTGTCTATCCATCTTGTATTTCCCTCCCTCTTTTTTTAAATCTCAAACTGTATTTTATTCTTCTTTTGTCTCCTCTGCATTCTCTTCTCTCATCTCCCTGTCCCTTTTATTCCATCCGATGTGCTTCTATCTAATATGCCTCCTGTTGTACCATCAACATTTCTCTCTCTATGCCTCACTTTACTTCCCATCTGTTCCAATCCCTTCTACCCTCCTCATCCTGTCTCTCTGCAGTGTTGCGTATTCAGCAGCAGACTCATGGGACGGGGCCACTACGTGTTCGACAGGCGATGGGACAGGATGAGGCTGGCGCTGCAGAACACGGTGGAGAAACACCTTAATGCACAAATGTGGAGGTGAGTATGCTTGAACGGACAGTGTGATATTTATTTTATATCTTGATTTGGTTGAGGTTTGTCAAATGAGACGATGTGTAAACACAAACAGCATATTTCAAAAAAGTATACATTTAAACATTTCTATTTAGAAGGATGTGATTTATTGTGTTGTAAACATGTTAAATGAAGGGATTAAATAAAGTAAATGTATAGACTGGAAAATGTTTTGTAATATCCCTTGTGATGTTCTGTAAAATACACTAATTAATTTAATGATGAAAGTTAGTTAGACGTCCAATCCCATTTGCCTACCTGCCACTGTGACTGGTGGATTCAAAATATACCAGTCATTCTTTTTTTTTTTACCTGCCACTGTATTTTAACCTACAGCATAATGTAATGACGTATATTAGCAGATCAGGGCTTACAGTATTCAATTAGTAGGCTATTTTATGAAGGTAAATGTTTCAACTGTTAGAGAAAATACTGAGATGCTCTTTGCCTCGCTTATAAACAGAAACAAGTACATTTTATTATTTTGAGGCTGGTTAAAGTTTCTATTGCAGCCATGATGTCCTCAAAAGCTAACACATTGCTGATTTAGCTTCAAATGAACCTGGAGAGACAAGATAATCTGTTGTTTTAAAAGCACACCCATATTTGGCGGGTGACGGGGGCTGATTTCCAACTCTGCTGTGAACTACTTGAAAATGTATTCAAATCACACAAAAGACCACTTTTAGATACACACAAACACAAACAAAGCACATAGGAACTCTGTAACATGCAACCCCAATTCCTTAAAGGTTGGGTCATTATGTGAAAAATGAAATGTTTTATCTGAGATGTTGTGTCTTATTACAAGATGAAGTCAGGTTTGCTTGCCCCATTGTCAGATTTTTAAAATGTATAACAAGAAATTCAGGCATTTCTTGCTTGTTTTATCTCAAAATAAGATGTTTCTCTGGACTTCAGGTTAATGTGTCTTAAAAATGGTAAAGAGGGTGGGCGCTCATAGAGTAGTGGTTAGTGCGCCGGAGGCTCTAGTTCTCCAAGCGATGAGCACAGAGCCAGAGAAGACGGGGACTTTTCTGGATCTGGTTTCTATACTGCATAGTAGAGTTTCAGCTAGCATTTATAAATGCAGCTATGAACTGTGTTCACAGGCAATGACTTTTGGTAAAGTTCCTGAGCAAGTGATGTCCACTAAAGAAATGTTTTTAATGCACGGCCGTCTGAGGGACTGAGGATCAAGGCCCCCTGTTTTTTCATTTAATTTCTATAAATTCTCTGAATCTTTTCAAGGTATTATTGACTGTAGATGATGAAATCCCCAGATCTTTATAATTTTATGTTAAAAATAAAACCTTACTCTTAAAGTGTCTCACTATGGCAAGCACAGTCTTTCACAGAGAGGTGAACCCCTCCTCTTTTTATAATGAATCATGTTACTTACATGTTTCCAGTTAATCTCGTTAACGATAAGAAGCTCCATCAGGTGTTCGCTTAACTTCTTTTTACTTTTCCAGACTATTGTTGCCACGATCCCAACTTTTTAAATACTATTTGTCAGCATCAAATTGACATAAACAACGCTATTTCTCTGTCTCAATATGTTTTTGATACGTTGTCTTTGGACTATTTTGTCATATGTATTTGTTTATGAAGATGGGGTTGCAATGTTTTGCAAATCAGAACTCTGTAAAATACACAAAAACACACTAAACAAATACACCAGTAAAGACAAAATGACAGAGAAGGACATGCAGACCACATGCAGATATAAGACAGACCACAAACATTAAAAATGTGATAGGTTTCATCCATGTTTGATTAAAGAATTACTGACATTAAAAAGATTTTTAAAAATATTTTTTAAATCATTTTTACATTGAAAGAAAATCAAGGGGGGAGTAACAGGAGCTCAACATTAAGAAATGGTGTTTAATAAAATCAGACTAAATGTCCCAATATTTGTAGACCAAGAAACCCATTGTCTGGTCAATTACAACTTATTGATTAGGCACTGAAGGTTTAGTGCCAATCTATATGAGTAATTAAGCCACTTTGTTTGTTCAATTCTGACTAAAAGAATCTCTTCCTGTTTCAGGAAGGTGCCTCTGGCTACTGACAGCCTCCTTTCCCTCTCCTCCTCTGGTTCCTCCCCCATCACTTCACAGCGGACTCCGTCTCCCAACTCCGTCACTTCTCCTCTCCTCTCCTCCCCCTCCAACTGCCTCTCCTACACCGCCTCATTTCCTCAGTCTGCATCCACGGCCGGAGTGTTCAGCATTCGAGAGGCAGCGCAGCCTGTCGCCCTAGTTTCTGCGCTGGGTAAAGCGCGAAACAGCACACACAAAGCCAGCCGCCCATCCAAAGGCATGGAGGACTCTGTGGTGGGGTTCAAGAAGAGAAAAAACTCTTCCTACTGCTCCTCCTCCTCCTCATCCTTTTCTTCTTCTTCCTTGTTGACTGTGGATAATCACAAGAGGAACGGCAGCAGCTATCATCCGACGTTGCAAGGTGTAGGAGGAACAGCAGCAACCACAGTAAGGAAAAAGGGACTAGAGCGTGGGGGAAGCGGGCTTTGGAGCAGCGGAGACGATTGGCTATCGAAAGCTGAGGGGTCTCAAAGCATCAACTCACAGAACAGGTAAGAACACTGTCCTTCTTTTTTATCACTGTTTATTTACACAATGGGTTTAAGGAGAAGTACATGTTTAAAGTTCTTTTGAAAAAGTGACCAGTGAGGCTGTTTCACTGAAGCGAGTGTCTTGTTAAGGCCTTTTTTCTGCTGCGACAAAGATCTTTAGGAAGTAGGTGTCATTTTTACTTAGCCCTTCAGGGATCAGTCCAAGGTAGACGAATGTAAATGTTTTCCTTGTATCACATCCTAAGGTTTTTGGACATTATTGTTGCAAAGTCCTTCTAGAAGGTCTAAATGGAGGTTTAAAAACCATTAAAAGTCTCCCTCTCCTCATACAGTCAGATGAAAGTGTTTTTATCTTTAATGGTCTAACAAAGGACATTTTGATTGCAGTCAGGGCTTGAAATAACACAATTTGAGCTCGGCATAACTTGACAGAGTGTATAGGCGAGTGATTTATTAAAAATAGAGCAGTGTGTAAACAGAGGGGACAGTGCCAGTAGTGCAGAGGCTGTGATGACGGGTGTTTGGCTTTCCTCTTAAATATACAGCACGGAAAATCTATCTGACTTTATATTATTAATAGAGGCAATTTTCTTCCTCTTCTGGCTTTCTCTAGTCAAGAACTTGGCACGACCAGTATACCCTACTCACCCAACAGAGAGCCGTCCTGCACCCCCCATCAGCCCCTGACTCCCCCCTCCGGACCCTTGGCGTATGTAGGAGGAGCAGAGGGGAGGAAGAGGAAAAGTCCCAGCTCATACAAGGGGAAGGCCAGCAAGCTGAACAGGCCGGGAGGGTTGGAGAGCCTCTTTGGGAATGGGAGTGAAAGAGGAGGAATACTGGCTTCGGGGCCTGAGTCACCCAGACAGGTCACTGTTACATACAGGCTGTTTCTTTTATATCCACTACTAACTATATTCTAGTCCTGGCTTTATGTATACCACCTTTAAAACTATTACTTACTAGTATAGACTGCTGAGACGGGAATGTCTACATATGTAGCCAGGCTAGCAGCTAACTCCGTGGATTGCATGGTTGCTACACCACTTTGGTCCAGACTATATTATCTAGTCAACCGTCACATGCATTGTTTAGAGATTTGGTTCAGACATCATTACTACGGACTTTATTTCAACAGTCCTGCAAATAACTACCAATCCAATACTTAGATTTTCAAACTAGAACCTGAAATATGTTTAATTTCCCCTAATGCACGATCAATAAAGTTGATCTTATCTTGTACAAATATCATTCCCATCAAGTGTACTTTTAAGTACATTGGTGTATTCACATATGCACAAATCTCCTGTTGCATTTGTGATAGCAAACTGTCTGATTTTCGCTCCAACTCTACCCAGACTTTTTCTGTGAGCGTCCAAGTAAGACTTCTGTGTGAGGAAGTGATGAGAACTATCTGTGCTTGTTGTACACGTAATGAAGCAGTTTCATACAGTGTGTTCCTCTCTGCTCTTTTGTTGATGCTGTGGATACTTCCAGTAACACCCAAAAACTGTCATTATACTTTCAGACTTTGCCGCCACCTTGGATCATTTGTAAACGTTAAGACCGCAGTGTCCTTTTTACATCATATCCTCCCGTTCTTCAGGGAAATCCTCACACTGTGAGGGACGTGTATGACTAACAACTTTGGAACATTTCATGAGTGCACATATGAAAACATATTGTGTCTTCTGTGCTTATCAGCTAATGATAGCATGGTTACAGGCTCTGAGATATGCGCACATATATCTGCTTGAATTTGTTAATTAGTCAGTCTCGTTTCTAACATCAAATGTTGAAATCACAGAGCTGCAAGAGAAAAATCTACAAGCTCTGTCAGTCAAAAACGGCAAAGTAAATCACTAGAATTGATTAAACATCACTGTGATTAAATTCATCCATTCACCCTCTGAAAAATGAAGCAAATAACACATACTAAATGAAAGTAAGTTAACAGCTCTCTGCCCTCCTCTCCCTACAGGCCAAGATGCATCACTGACACAAACCTGTTTCATGGACTGAATGTTGGGCAGCTGTGCAGGCCACCACCGTTTGTGACCTTTGACCTCACCACTCTTCCACTGACGGCACCAATCAGACTGCTTCATCTTGGCGATGTCACCCCCTACTTACCCAATGACAGCGCAGTTCACCCGCTGTGACATCAGGGCTCTCTTTGCCAACAGTCAGCCGGCAGTCACTTTCACTCTTCACCTCTTGCGTTTTACAGGCCTCGCTGCAAAATGTTCCTTTTATAACGAGACAGTGGAGCCCAAAAAACTTGACGCCTGGGAAGGGAAATTGCTTCACAAAGTTTTCAAGACATATAAACAACTCCACCACTGTATACATTCTGGGGAGACATACATTTAAAGCAATTGGAATTAGATTTTCTGCTCGTTCTGACTGTTTTCTTCTGTCCGCTAACAAGAAAAGTGATTGTTTTTGGGAGATAGATGGTTGAAGAACCTACTGACACAATAACTGTAGGACTCCTACTTGCCTTCAGCTATACCACCTTAACCCCCTCCCCCCTTCTTTTTCTATCCTTCTCTCAATTTGAGCTTCTCCTCTTCCCTAAATATGAAATAGCAGCAGCTTTGGTTGGGTTTTATCCAGCTCTCTCATCTTATTTGAATCTTTCTGTACAACTCTACATTTCTCTTCTTTCTTTTTTTTTGTCCTTTCTCCCCATTCCTCCCAGCATGCCTGTGTTCAAAGTGCACTTACTGCCCCCCCCCCCCCCCCCCCCCCCTCCCCCTTTTGCGTCCCTCCTCACTGACTCCACAGCAGTCTCCAGCAGTGCCACACGAGGACACGCTCACACAAGGGATGAAAAAAAAGAAACACTGTTAGTGTTACCAACAACGCCGTGTCAATGCATTGTATTTCAGTATAGGAAGGAATCAGATTTTATTTTCATTTTTTAGAAGATTGTTTGAAATGTTGCAAGAAACACAAACTCCTGTCTGTGTGTCAGGACTTGCATCCAACAAGGAATTACTTCTTCCGTGTTGGATCTCTTTTTTTTTCTTCTTGTTTTTGTATTCTAATTTATCGTTCTTAAATAATGTTTGTTTTTGAACTGACCATCGAGGTTGAGAGACTTTTTGTTGGCAAAAAAAGAAAAAAAAACTTCTGTGCATTTTGAAGAAATGTTGAAAGTATTATGGTAGTTCATATTGTTGAAAATGTGTACATATCTGTTATTATTTTTGTATTTATTAATAATTGTCCCCTTTTTACTTTTTACGAGCTAAAGAGGGGGGGGGGTGTTTTTGCCTTCCTACCTTGATCTGTGTTCGATAATGTCGAAGCAATCTCGCCTGGTTTCTCAAAAAAAAAATCAGAGATTGAGTTTATTGGAATCGTAAAGAATGAGTTCATTCAAAAGTATTTGATTGAATACTACAACAAAGCCAAAAATAAGCTTCGACTGCAGCTGCTGTGTATGTCATTCCCATTTCAAAAACAACCTGTGGTCAATTTGAGAAGCAGACTTTATCAGACCTTTCCTTTCAATTGTTTCCACAGAAACCCAGCCAATTATGTCTCATGACAAACACAATATCTCAGTTAAGACTTTATTATGGAGCTTTCTGGGATCACACATGCTGTGTCCTAATCAAGCAGCAGTCAAGAACACAATGAATCAACAGCTTTATGCGAAAAAGGAAATCTACCAATTATATGCATTTATTTTATTTGATCTTTTGGAATCCATCTATAAAACTTTCTTACAGTTATGACTTTTTAAACATTCATTCTTAAAAAGTATACTGCCTTTTTTTAATCTACTGGATATTGTTTTCCCCCCCAGTTTGTGTGCATGCTCTGAGTATGTGGTGTGTTCAATTAGTTTTATTTTGAAATTTTGGACAGAGCTGTATCTTATTACTTACCTTGTCCAGATTCTCCCCTGCCTTTCAAATTGCATCTTTCTTTTCCTTTTTTACGACGGCACGTTCTGCAGTTGCCCTTGCAAAATACATACTTTGCATACAGTATGCAAACAGTTGGGACGTCTGACATGGTCATGACACAACTTTGATCTCTAATTGGATGCAGTATGAAGCTTACATTTTGTATCATTTCTAATAAAAAAAAAAAAGGTGGAGGGGAAAAAAAGCCATTTGCTGAACTAGCAAGAGAAACACAGGTCAGATAGAAGTGTGTTACAATAGCCAAAAGAAAAACATGCTAGCTATCAACATGCAACTGTATGTAGTAGGACATTTGAGTCATTTTTGTATACTGCCTTTGAAAAACAAGTATTTTGGCTTATTCAACCAAATCACACTAAATGATATGGACGTATGGGCCTTTCCATGATCGAACGTAACAGATGTTGATCCAAAATGTCAGTTTCCAGTCATCCTTCTGCACCAGTATTTCTTAACATTTCTGATATTTCTCTTCCCCCACTGAGTTCTTTGTTGTTTGCTAATTAACAATTCTGAAGATTTTTGTGAAACCATGCCCCAGGTTAGTATTTTCTCTTAAAGGGCCCCCACATTCCTGTTTGCCTGTGGTTCTTCCCTTTCTCATACTTCTTCCGATGTTCAAAAACTACAGCTCTATTTTTCAACTATTTAAATCTTCCAGGGCTGATGAGGTCTGTCCTTTGCTGTGTTTGAAGTCAAAGCCAGGTCAAAATGCCTTCACTTGCTTCTCATTGGCAAACACAACAAGTGGCGATGCAGAACAGCCATTCCTGTAACCTGAAATCTACTTCAATATGATATACAATAGTTAGAAATGAGTTCTAATTGAAGAGAAAACTGCTGAGTGTGAAAGTAAAACTCAAGCTCACAGCTTTACCTGCGGATGACATTGTACCCAGTACAGGAAATGTTTAACTTCAAGAAGTCTGAGAGGATTTCCTTTCTTAAAAGTCAAGTGAGCCCATCATATGTCACAAACAAATAGTCAAAAGTAGCCTATTCATGCAGTGTGGCTGATGAAGTTAAAGTAAGTGAAAGCATTTTTATTTGCTTGATGACAGCATCAGCGATGTTCCGACCTGCTACAATTCTTTCAAAGTGCTTTATGGAAACTGTTTCTTTAAATTTGTTGTATTGATCTAAAGCATCTTAGCACTAACGATGAATGAATTGTACATAACGCAATGTTTTTGTGCTTCCCATGGTGACATTTGATTCATCAGATTGTCGGCCAGCTCTTGGATCAGTTCAGTGATATCGGCTCAGTGGTCTTTTTGTCGCTGTAGATAACAGCATGGTTTGTCAGTTGACTGGTGAACATGCCTACAGTTACATGATAAACATGCCCCCCCCCCCCCCCCCTACAGCTTTCTCTTGTTTTACACAACCTACCAACAAATGTACAAGTATGAAGATGTTTCTAAGGATGGTTAAGATGTGGATTTATGCTCAATAACTTCACATCTGTTTACAGATCAAAGAAAAAAAACAATGTTTTTTGGGAAATACCACGCAGACTTGTTCGCAGTCTTGGAAACAGAAGGTTAAAGTCTGTTGCAGCTAAAGAAAAATTACAATGATGAAGCTCATGGATGTTCAATTTGAGAGCACTTTGTACAGTTAATGATTTGTTGTTGAATTTTTTTTGGAGGTATTAACATTTTTTTGTTGTAAAAATTCCTCCGCTTCCCTTTTTATTTTTCTTTGTTGCACTTTGTCATAATGCCCCCAGATCTTTAATCAACTTCTATTTATATAAATATTTCAAGAAGAAAAAAAAAACGTATCTATATATTTGTAAAAAAGTGTTTTCTTGCAGCTACAGGTGAAGTAGATGAAGAGTTTATGCTTTGAAAAGCCCCCGAAACCAGCGTGCTGTTTTTTTTTTTGTTTGTTTGTTGTATCTGATCCAGACTGAAGTGAAAGGTGATCGTCTGAAAAGTTGCCTTGTAAGAGTCGGGGGGGGGGGGGGGGTTGAATTCAATCTCACTGCGGTAAGGATCAGAAGAAAAGATTTTTCCCCAAACAACTGAACACTTGCTGTAAAAAGAAAACGGTCTTATATTCAAGCTTTTATTAAATGATTGAAAGTGGGTGTTGTGTTATTTGTAAAACAAAACGTGCTGCTGTGGAATAGGGAGGAAAAGTCCCACTGATGATGGATGGCTGTTTTGTGTGATAACTTGTTATTATTGCGAATGTGTGTTGAATGTTTTCTGTCAAAGCAACTCATGATCGTTGGTGTGTCACAGGATATTTTTGTGTTGCCGGAGACAGGAAAACTAGTCCTCTGTGGTTTTCAGCGTTCACAAAGGAGCTTCGATTATATTTTGCTCGGAGTTTTACAACACATATCTGTTGTTGTCATTTTTTATTACACTGAACTGCACTAAGCTCTGTCTACTTCTAAGACAAAATCGAGTGTTGTTGCAGAATGAGACACTTCTGCTTTGTCTTGTTGACAAGACTTTTTTCCCCCTCAGAATCCTGCCTCCAGTGATGGTGATGTTTCAACAATCCATCGATTCCTTTCGTCTAGCCTGAAACAACTCAACTATTAGAAGAAGATGACTAAACCTGCTGATTGTGGTGATCTCCTGACTTTTCCTCTCCCTTGGTCCCATAAACAGGTTGACATTTGAAGCTTTTCATTACATACTTTTAACTAATGCATGTACAGCAAAAGAGATGGTACAGATACATAGCGTAGCCCCCCTGTGGATACTTTGTTTCTGTGATCATTTCTAAATTAATTATTTTAAGATCATTCAAAATTTGTAATTCAGTTGGCTACATTAAATTTAAAAAATCATATTTTTTTTACTTCTGTAAATATTAGTAGAACACACTGTCTCGCTCACCTTCAACAACAGTTTTATACCATTATATCTGGCAGCGTCCTGACGCTTACTCCTCTTCCTCTTTTTTCCTGTTTCTTTTTTCTCTCCTTTGGCCGGATAATTCGTCTTCACTCTTCTTTGTCGACTTTCATTTACAAGCTTTTGTTTTCACATTAATAATGCATGCAACGCTTAGCAGGGCAATAAGAGTGAGTACTGTCAGATGTGAGGGTTTCCTGCTGTCAATTTGGGACACTGCTTTTGTTTGAGTTTGTGAGTCCTCAGGGGCCCCCCTGCTGGTCTGGGGCCCCAAGCAGTTGCCCGTTGACAAGCAGCGCCTCTGCTTCTTACCATGTGATCCTAAATGATTTCCCATTCCCTATTACGATGAGAAAGTAATTTAAAGTGACAGCTGCAGCATTCAAAGCTATCCTGATCTACTAGTTGACGTCAGGCTCTGTTAAATACTGTAAGGCATACAGTATTGAATTAAAACATGACATGCATGTTGCAGTGTAATTGAACAACATCCGTTCTAATCATGTAGTGAAAAAGGATCCTGGATCGTTGCTCTCCTCCTTGTCCCACAGTGTGATGATTAGTAAGGTTAAGGTTCAGCTCTAATGACTGACAACACTCGAGCACCGCTTGTTCTCTTGACAATGTAGCTCAGCAGGCAAATTAAATATGTTAGCAAGGAAGTGAAACCAAAAACACATTTCTGTGGCTCATCTAATTAATGGCATAACGAGTGATCTTTGGGGAATTCCTCTTGGAGTTTGTAATTGGAGCTAAACTAAATCTAAATTAACTCTTCAAACATTAAACAGTGCTTATTAGCTGAATGAAACTCCAAAGATTGAACATTTTTCTTTGAGGATGTTCACCTGATGAAGTGGGGATTTTGCCAGGAGGACACTTTTTTTTTTGTTGTTGCTTTAATCGTGCCACTTCGCTGCCTTTTTTCTCTCTATTGTTTTCAGCTGAAAGTGGACTACTGAGACCGTCTTAGCTCTTTCTGTTCATTCATCAGAATCCCCACTCAGCTTGAGAAAGGACATTGCTGACAGTTTTCCAGCGCAGGCGAACAATTTCTCTCCAGGGCTCTCTTTACTCGACCTTAACTGCGAAGCTTTATGATCAGAGGTCAGGTGAAACGTAAAAATTGTATCACATTCAAAGTAACGGTGAGCAGCAGATTCCTTCCGTTCAACTTAATTTCCAGAGTTAAAGTGGTGCACTCCAAAAAAGGTTTGTTATCTCTCAGCGCATAAAAATATCTTTGATGCAGTTACCGGTAATTGTCTTTTTTATTTATATTTACAGTATTTCTGCATCTTCTCTTTAACAGAAACCCTCCAGATGACAGTGAGTGTACTCTGGTCGAGCTCACAATTCTAAATAATTGACCTCAGGAGATAGCTTATGTTCATTTAACTGTAAAACTGAGGCCGGTTTGAATCATTTTTCTGAAAAAGAAAATGTTGATATGAAGTGTTAATCAAGAATAATAGTTTTGCATGTCGTTACAGAGCAGTAGAGACGGATTCCCCTAGCTTTATTTCCTGACTTTACTTCTAATGATCAGATTAAGTGCTTTGATTCATCTACTTAGCCATTTTAATTGCAAAAAAAAGTAGGCATTTCTAATATTTCATCTGTGTATCATCATCGCTGAAAAGATGGATATTTCTGCAAATTAGACCGTCTAAATGTGCTGTTGATTGTTATTAACTTTTGTAATCTAATGGTATATCTAGGAAAGTATGTAGTATGATATATCCTTTTTCTTATTTCACCCACATTTTCCCTACAGAGATGACAGACTGGTCCTCGGGCCAACCCTTGGAAGTGCCACTGTTGTGGAGAGCAGCTAATTTGTCTTCAAGTGTGAGTCAGATGTGACTAGACCTTGAGAGTGTGGTGGCTACAGACTAAGAGGGAAAAAAAAGAACACAATGGACATACGGAATACTGCAGCTGAACACAAAGTGATGAGGAAAAAACACTCATCTCACATTCCCCTGTTGAAGCTTTTATTTTCTCATAAACTTTATACATGTAGTTCATGTTTGCTGTCCAGTGCCTGCTGCCCCCATCGGAGAAGTTATTGGATAATAATGGAGAGAAACATAGTCAGTGAGTTGACAATTAATACTTTTAAAAGTACTTTACCATCAAAGGTGTATCAGGAAGACTGACACTGTTTTTTTTAAATTGCTAATTATGTCATTATTCTCCATTCTAAGTGGAAGACTGGGGTATTTCTACTTTACTTAAAACTTGTAGACTGACATGTTTACTTTAATCTTAGCTAAATTCATGATTACTTTTACTTTAATATATTCAGTGTACGTCAATATTAAATTAGCTGCAACAATTAGTCGGATCAATTTCTGAGGTTTAGTATAGTAACTCCTGTTTTATGGTCATGAATAATTTGTATTTCTGGGACTGGGGACAGACACAGATAATGCTCAAACACGTAAACACACCTCTTTCCAGGCGTCTCTAAAATCCCACAGCTCATGCTTGACTCATGTTTATTGACTCAGACTCAGCATTGGATACTTTACTCCCTCAGACTCTGTTAGACGAGCTGAAACAGGTGGAGGTGACCCACATATAATCAGGTGGTGCTGTTTATATCTCCCTGACTTAAAGGTGATTGCAGCGCAGTTATAATCAACAGGAAGAGAGTTGAGCAGGTAACTCCGTTCAAAGACTTGAGGCAATTTATTTTATGCTCTCGTACAATTGGCTCATCAAGTGGAGAGTCTTTGTTCACAAATCATTCAGGGTTTCCTGCTGCCACTCGAGGCCCAGGGAGTGGACAGAGGCATTATGCTATTGTTCTAGAGGGCAGCCTTTGTTCCCATTACTCGATGTAACACTTCAACATGGTTTAGTTAGCTTGAGTAAGAGTCATTTAAACTGGGATCACAACTCTAGACCCTGAACACCTGAGACTATATTAATGCCATTCTGCCCCAAACGTGTCTCCAGGAGATATGTGAGGACCCAGTGAGAAAGAAGGGCATACAATCACCAGTTACCCAAACCACAATCTGCATAAGGAGTATTTTAGGCCTTCTGTCTATTATTTTGTGGTAAGGAACTGATGTAATATGTTGATGTGAGCTATCATTGTGATATTTATTGATGCGAGCACCTGTGCAATGTTTTGTTTGATGGCATCAGTGCATTCATTTTGGAGTAGGCCATGTAACCTAGGTGTCAGGTACCTGTGCAACAGGGGAGTGTCCAGACTTTTTGGACTGGGGTGACCTAAAACTTGGGGACTGACTTCTGCAGGGGTGGCCTGAAGTGTGTGCACACCCTTATGTCTGCAGTAATCACATCGACTTTTAAGTTACACCGGACAATGGCAACATATACATCTTCTTAGCTTAATTCTTTAAATCAATATGTACATCTAAAGTCAGAATTTAAAGTATTTTAAAATAGCAAAAAAAAAAACATCTGCACACTGAAAACTATGAACTGCCTTTTGCAACACAGCCTGAATAGTGGATGTCAACATAAGTCCCATCTCTGGCAAGGCAAATAGCCAATAATAGTCAAGGATTTTGGTGTAGCACCTGTGGGGGGCAATAAGATTTCAAGGGGGTCCATGTCACCCCTGGCCACATTCTGGACATGCCCCTGCTGTGCAGTATTTTGGTCAAGGGCAACTGCCTAATTATCAGGTGTAGAGTACCCGTACAATATTTAAGTGTCAAGCACCTGCACAGTTTTCTGGTGTTGGGCATCTGTGCAATACTTTTCAAGAGGGCACCATTTCAATATTTTATGTTGAGCCCCTGTGCACTACATCCATTTAGTATTTTGGTGTTGGATATGCGTGTGATTACGTGGTGTTCTGGTGTTCAAAATCCCTCGTGTGCAGCCATGTAACCTGTAGTGAGGTGGTACAAACTTGGATTTTTTTTTTCCTTAAGACAATATTGTTTTATTTAATCTAATCCATGGGCAAGGTTTTGCTTTAAAAAGTTATGTTTTATGACATATACACTTTCTTGTAACAGGCCCAGTAGATAAACAATCATCCAAAAATTGATGTTTATTTTCTTGTTTCTGAGATTTAAGGTCGGGGACGGTTTGAAAAATGTCAACAATATCGTAAACTATAGGCCATTGGAGTGATATAACAGCAACACGTTCCTCAAGTTATAAAGAGTTCAGACACCATTTTTCCTTCTTGTTCTTAATTGGCCTATCTGAGAAGAGGAGGCGGCATGTGACAAAGGTCAGAAACAGTTCAAAGTGAAATCACACCTGAAGGCAAAGGACACCGGCCAAAGCACACGACACTCAATGGTTTTGTGGTGCCTTAATGTGTAGCCCCACACGTTGTTCCAACATTTCCATCTTAGGCGGAGGTTGCTGAGAGTTTTCCCACAAAAGCACCTACTGCATTATTTTTTCATGATGGTGGTACTGCACTGTGGTGTCCCTCATATGCTTCCCGCTATTTCCAAACATAATTTTTCTTTTAAGAGGAAAGCTTTTACTTAATACATATTCAATATTTTCATCCTTTCCCTGTAATATGGAGCAGTTGTAGATAATGGTAAAGAGTTAATATGTGTCATATAGCAGCACTGTAGCAGCGGCACTAGTTACATGTACAGATGAATCTACTCCGGTCTGTTACTGCTCTCCAGGCAAATCGCTTCTTCCAATTAGATTTATTTGAGCATGACATCTAACCAGCATTTTTCTACTTACTGCTCTCCTCAGTGATTTCAGCATTAATGGACTGAAATTGACACAGAGAGAAAAAAAAAAAAAACACTTTCCCAACAACATTGACACCTTGTGGTCAGTTCCCTCTAACACGACCCCTAAATCTCATCAGCAGCAAATCAGATCAAAAGCACTCAGAAATAAATGAATGCAGAACAAATGATGTTAACCTCAAAGTGGAGAACTGCTCTTATTTATGCTTCGTTTATTCAGATACACCTGCTGGGATGAACAATTACTGCACAGGTCATCTGCTGAATCCATAATCACAATAGCTACTGTGCGACTTCCAGGAATGTCAGAATTGTCACGGCATCCAAGGAAGTGTAACAGATGATTTCAAATCAAATGACTCTTTTTCAACAGATCACAAGAGCACATATCTGATGACAAAATCATGTTCTGGGATTGTCATTTCTAAAACATGATATTCACTCCGATTGAAATGCCAAATAAGAAAAGACTGGGGATTTTATCAGACCAATCTGCTCAACTTGTTTGTGTTTATCCAAGTGGATCTCACTGGAATCAAGTAGTACCCTAATCTGCAGCATCTTCAAACAAGGCCCACTTGTGGCCCCTGCTCTAATTATAAACAGGCTATTTAAATAAGCAGTGTAAACTAATTATTTAGCATGCATAAAAAAAACTGTCCAAACATGTCACTAGGTGGTGTGATAAATGCAGCCTGCATGTAATTGAGAAGATAAAAGCTCTGGGCTCTATTCGGCTACGTCTATGAATGCCGAGGAGTTTCTCCCCCCATTGCAAACAGCATTCTTATGATAATGGAATAATGCTGGTGCTTTAGTTAATTGTGTATAGGCGATAGTGGTGGGCACCCTTTGTTGAGAGCTCTCATGAGCCTAAAGGAAAGAGCTGGTAGGGATTATAACTCTCATAGAACTTCTCAAATTCCCCCAAACGACCACTTTGCATTCACTGAGTTGAGGGTTTTTCTTACTGATATAAGATCTTTTGTAGATTGTATATAGGATAGGTAGCAGACGTTTTGTAATACTTTACTCATTTTAAATATATATATAATTTTTTTTTTAGTTATTTTTTGCCCTTATTGGCCCTTACAGCTGAAGAGAGATAGGTGGGAGGTGACATGCAGCAAAGGGCCGGGGGTGGGATTTGAACCCATGGCCGCTGCAACGAGGACCATAGCCTCTATACACGGTGCGCACAGCTCAACTGCTTGGCTATTTGGCGCCCCCATTTAAAAAATGTATCCTAAATTGCCGAAATAAAATGCTTGTGTGAGTGGCTCGACATGTGACAAGATTAAGAAGGATTTTCAACAACAGGTCACTACAAATTGCTCACACTGTGTCCAAATCAAAATTTCAGCTGAGCCTAAGTCAAACATCCTCTCCACATCTTACCATTCTTGCATACTCTGACTCCATCTCTTACTGCAGGATTCCAGTTACAGTTTAATGAGGGTATCTACTGTGTTTACATTTTGCATCATTAGGCTACTTAGCTGATCCACTTTTCTCATTAAAATGTGTCAACAGGTGGGCTTGCTCATTGGCTGGTTTGACAGCATCTAAACACAGATCCTGTTAATGGTGTTGTAAACAGCTGATGACGCCTTGTTGTCCTGAATCTCTATTGTTAACCCCTCCAAGTTGCAAAACAAATAGGAGCACACACTTTGAAAGTAAAGCTCTAAGGAACTTCAGATATGCTGTAAAAAGTGTGTTTCCTAGAGAATGTCATTGTGATTCTGTTTGGACCTTTAAAACTATTACTGACAAACCTAACCATGTATTAGGCTATAGAGTATACTATGATGGCATTACATGTTCTGCTTGTGTTATACAATGTTTCTGAAGGATACTTTGCACCAGAATGTAAAATAGTGTGTTATACCACCTCCAGAGCAGAAGCATGAATATTTCACAAACTTTTCTGTTACTGCAAAATGACCTAATGTGTGTCCCATATGTTAACAGAGTCACATCATATTTATTCAATTAGAGCATACTGTAGCCTACTGTTGCATACAAACGTTTGCATTACTATTAAATACTTTTGTATGAGTAAAGTTGTGCCTCAAATTCACGTAGGTTAAAGTTCATTAAATGCCATGTGTAATGGCAATTTTCCAATTTTTTCCTTTGCTCCAATTATTGCCATTAATACACAGGTAGGGGTGAAGTCTTACGCAGATGCAAACAATGATTTTCCAGCCGTTATTAAAGTTGAGTTGAAGGTTTATTGAAGTGACTTGATGGAGATATGAGAACAAAACACATACCAGTAGAATGAATGAATTGTAGTTGGTCTGAGTGCTGGTCTGAAACATGAATGCCGGTCTGGTGAGAACTGTCTGTGCTCCCCCCTACCTGAGCCTTCCCTTTCCTGTCACCTGTGCCACTATATATACACGCCCCTGTGCATTCAGTGTCCCTAGTGGAAAATAACATATTCAGATAAATCTAATTATACAACATGCCAACGATAAACTCAAAATGGCTCCTACACCACGATCAACAAAGACGAAAACTACACGATTCTTCTCTAAAATAGTCAGTCAACATGGCATTTCACTGCTGTAGGCCTCATACTGCATTCAGTGTAACACAACCTGTATTATTTTATCCACATTTTCAACTGTCTTCACCAATCAAGTCAATGCAAATTCACTTTTCTCCATGACTTTATGAGAAATAGTCCTCAAACTAGCCACTCATTTCCCAGAACCTTTTCAAATATAATCTACACCTGCATGCCAATTATAACAATATCAACAAAATCACACAGTATTGAACCCAGCCTTGAATGTACTTTTATAACTCCACCTTCATAATGTCAAATTTCTACACCAGCTGTCACTAATTAGCTGAACTGATCATTTCTACTGTTCATTATCAAGTTAACTTAATATCTTCTTTGCTCTGGAGCCGGTTTACTCTTGACGGTAAATTAATATTTAGCTATTTTTATGTTATTTGGTCATATTACCATGTAAATAATTATATGTCCTAAACTACTGTTGTCATTATATTAAGAAATATTGAAATATTAGCCGAATGCCTCAAAACTGTATGAATATTGCTGCTGTTGCATTTAAGCTGGCTAACTTTGTGAAGATATTCAAACTGAATATATCCACACAAATACATATTCAACAGCTGTCATTTTATTGAGCAAAACGTGAGTTTTTCACGACTTGGTTCTCTTTCTTGTCTATGAGCAATGTTATTTATTTTATGGATAGTTAAAAAGTTCTGAACATAACTAACCTAGCTAAAACTTCTGCTACATTCAGTTAGCTTGTAGCTTAATTAAACCGTGTTATAGGAAAGAAACATCACTTCATTACCACTTCCCTTTCAACACTTTTAGATCATATGTATGCTTTTAAACGTGTTTATGTTTGTTTTCGTGGGAGATGTGGACTTAATTTACCCTAAAACAAAATAATTGTGTCTCAAAATGTTGCTCTCAATCAGACATGAGAGTCTGAACCATCAACTATTGATTGACTTTGTGCCTCTTTTATTGGACTTTATTATTTGGTTTGGAGTTTGGTGGCAATGCAGCCAGTGCATAAGCATAGTGACAATATGAATTTATCTTTAAGTTATTGACATAATTTAATAGTAACGAGTTTCTATGGATAGTTCGTTATCAATCATTGTTAACTTTTAATTTGCTCAGTGATGTAAAGAAAGTAATTTACATTTTCTATGATTAAAACTTTAACTTCTCTGAATCTGAGAGACATCTTCCAAAGCTGGAAGATACTTTTTCTTGTGTGTTTTAATCATGTAGTTTTGGGAACATGAAGATCACTTTTTAATAAGTCTTCTTATTGCTAAGAGGCGAGTGACAGATTTTTTTAGGGGTTATGTATTTTTTTTTTTTAATCATTGAGTCTCTACATGTTGGAGTTTGAATCCCCTTGTATTTTGTTTAGTGTTTGCGTCGTGCTCCAGTGAAGAGCTCTGCGCGTTTTGGGGCATATATCAGAGCACCAATGGTAGCATTTGGTTAAAAATGTGACATTATTAAACTTTTCCAATTCAAAAAGGGTCAGGTGCTTTGTATTTTCCCCAATGCTGTCCTGAAGTGCCTGTATTTTCAGCTGAAACTGGACGTAGAGGGTGCACCTTTGCGCAGAGACTGGTTAATGCTGAGAGGCTCCTCTGGGTGCACAAAGACAGCGGCTCGCAGAGGAACTTGTTCAGAGTGAACCGGGGACGCTGGGAGGCGAAATAAACAATCTCCGGACTCCAAGTAGCCACAGCAGCTCAGTTTTTCCCCTCTTCAAGCACACAAATCACCCATCGATTCAACAAATACAAGGTAAGGACTTGTTTTTATTCGTTTCAGCGGGAGAGGAGGCTGCGGAGCGGGTTAAACCTCCTTCGCTTTGGCTTCCCGAGCATGGTTGTTTTTGCAGAAAATGGCGTCATCGCCCTCTTGTTTCTGCCTGGCCGCGATGGGAAGAGGAATAGTTTCAGAGAGTTGTAGCAGCCTTCACACGCGGCGTTCACCTCTTAAACGATGAAATCACCAACTACGACGTGTTATATTCAATATTTAACCGTCAAAAGGGGAGATAGTTGACGATTTCGCTCGGTAGAAGGACGCGCAAAGATGGAAGGGTCACCGGTTCTGTGCGCCAAGCTGCTTCTTGGAAAAGGTGGCACGGAACCGCAAAACGCAGCGTTTTTCACTCACAATAATGCCATCCCAACCGACCCGAAGCCACGCCAAATGACCGCGGATGGTTTAGTGCTATGACCAGGGTGGCGATGGACGCATTTGTGTTAGCACTGCACCTTGTCTTTGTGTGTATTTTATTCGGGTTAGCTCGTTTTTACGCCGCACTCCCCTGCCATGCTGCAATCGTTACGAGGGGGCCTCTCCAACGGCTTAAAAGGTGCATTTCGTACTTGGCTTTTCCTTTGCTCAAGTCAAGCTGCCCCTTTTGTTAGTGAAAATAGTGGCGTTTTTTTCGGCTGACAATATAACCGTGTAAAAGGAGATTTTCGGGGATAATGGGGGCGATGCAAATCGTGCCATGAGAACGGCGACTGCTCCTGCGCTCTGGTTCACTTCTTGCAAGGCGAGGAGAGCCCGAATGAGAGAAATATAAAAAAAGTCTTTTTGACGAATCACATAGTTTGCACGAAACTGGGAAAGTCCGGCGCTGCGCAATGATTGTGCTGCCGCTTTGCGCAGAGCACGGTGGCAGCTGCTGTAACCGCCGCCACCATTTCGCCGCGATATTTTCGTGTGTGTGTTGGCCAACCTTTTGTAAATAGTTGGGGACTCTTGGATAAAAGAGCACAATAGTATTCACGCGGGCCCTTTATGGCCTTTGAATGCGGTCCTAAGTCCCACTCCGGCTGTCCTGTCTCTCCCTGTCAGCTACGTGCATGCGTCCTAGCACTGGCCACCACACATCCACCATAGCGAGGCCACTCGGTTCCCCGTGCAGACGCTCGCTTGGTTCCTCCTGTGGCCAAAACTCGGAACTTATCGTGTGCTGAGTGTTGTGGTATAGGCCATGCTGATCAAATCGAAACAACAACGAAACATCAGCCATGGAGACTGCACATCACTCGCTCCGTACACATTTTTATTAAGTTTCCTGAGTTATGCAACCGCATCCCCGTAGAGCGAACTGCTCATCCGCCTCTATTTACTCGTCACCCACCATCGGATGGGTATTTGTGTGTAAAATCTGGCGAATTGGACCAATCCCCGTGGCGACGACACTGATTGAGGAAGATATGTCATTTGCAAATCACCCAGTGCCATTTGCGTCACAGCCCGCGGCCTCGCACGCCCATGGGGGGCGATGGAGTTGCAAATGGAGACCGTGTGTGTGTGTGCTGACGCTGCCCCAGCTGAAAAGGAACCAATAGACACGGACCCGGGCGGCAACAATCGCCGTGCGCTTTCACTCTCCAGTAGTGCACCGACAGGAGATTGTGTATGAACACGGAAGATCGCGCAGTATATTCGCGATGGTTAGGTTTCCTTCGCCCTGCCTGGGATGCGTAAGTGGATGCGTGCACACACGCTGGTTAAACCAGCTTAAAGGCTCGACAGGCCGGCCGGAGAGGAGTGTATCCGTCCGGTCCCCCCCCTCATGGTGCTCGATGCATGTGGCTGTGGTGGACTCGCTCATGTGTAGATCAATCTTTCGACTGGATCGGGATGATAACACCGTAAAGCCTTTACTGACAGCACTGACTATTAGGTCGGATTGTTATTGGGACACTGGACACTCAACCGAGTCAGTTTCTACATCCACAGCGCGCCATGCGTTCCAGCTATGGAGATGTGCTGGGCGTTTTATATCTAGGAACGTTTATTTGTTGCTCCTGCGCTTTTGGGCACTGCGCATGGTTTCATCCAGCAGGGCTCAGAGAACTTGTTCACGAGGCAGAAAGTCCCGAAAGTGTCAGTAAAAAGTGCATATTCAGTCAGCATGGTAATCCTGTTAAAGGTTATGTTTTGGTGTAAATGTAATTTATATTGAATAGATATTGCAGATGTATTTGGTAACATGCTGGTACAATAACAGCCCGTTTTATTGTCTGATCTTTGAAGCATGTAATGAGAATTTGACGATGAAATAATGTTGAATTGAGTTCTCTATTATGGTACTGTATCAGTTATACTGTTGAAATAGCATTATAATTTCAAACAGATACACTGTCTAATCTTGCCATAACATAATGAGGCAATTTTAAAGTTGTATGTTTACATGATCGTATTTAGTTAAGATGACAAGGTGCACCTTCTGTGCTGTTTTATGAAACCTTCAGAATCAGTCACATAGTGTATCAATTATATTTGTTATAGGTGCTGTAACAAAACACTTGGGGGAAAATGAATTCTTAACCTGCATCCAGAAAAGTTATTCCCTAGGGGACAGATTCACCCCAGAGGTCCTGAGTCAGGCAGCCCTGCTGCTATGGGCTATTTTTATCTTCTATAATTGAATGTTCAATTCAAGGTCCGTTGGGGCAACCAGTATGTGTCTGTTATTCTCATACGATTGTATGACTGGATAAGTTTTGACTGAGAACATGGCTCAGGCTTTGTTCAGATGTAGAGATGTTTTCCACTGAACATGTGTTGTGAAGTTAATTCATCAGTACATTTAGGCCCATCAGCCGCTGTAAAAGCAGTACACGTGTAGCTATACAGACAAAAGAGACAAGGCCAGTCTGTGTTTAACCACTGATGCTGGTGTCTTTTCATTCTTTGGAAATACAAGTATGAAGTGAAAAAGAAATAGATGGCCAGTCTAACCTTGAGAAGGAACATGAATGTGTAACTAGGACATGAGGGCAGATAATAAAGTGGGTTATAAGGAACCAAAATAAAATCAGAAGGAAAGATTGGTATGAAGTTGACATCATTTACAAAATACTTTATATTTGATTTGAAAATATTATTTAAATTTATCCCAAGTTGCATGTTTCCTGGGCGCCTCAGCTGGCCTCCCATTATCTCCTGAGACTTCGGGGTTAAAGCAACCTGAGATGAGTCTTTCCTTATTAGAACAGCAGCCAGATCTGTGCTCATTTAAGTCAGTCAACACACTCATTAACCTGACAGTCATACAACCTGTCAGTAAGCAAACAGAAAATTAAAATACTCATTCAGACATCAATCAGAAAATCAGTGTCAGCCACTCATTGAAAAAAAAACAATCTAATCCTGAACTGTTGTCTGGCCAACACTGTGAGTTTTCCAGTAGAGCACAACCTGAGAGAGCCCCGACTTTCTCGGCTGAAGAAAGCTGCTCCCACAACCTGGCGAAGATCAGTTCAATTGTCTCCTTACAATCTCTTTCAAATTATTTTTGGATATCACTTTTCCACAGATTTTGTGTTCCCATTTCTTTTTGACATCACCATTCTCAAATAGTTTTAGAGGCTTGATTTTAATGATCATAGGCTGTGCTTTCACACCTGCCAATCCATGTCCGTGTTGATTTCCACACTCTGCTGCTGCGTCTCTTTTCCATGTTCGTGTGTGCGGTGTCACCCCTTTCAATCAAGACTGCACAATTCACTGTGCAGAATTTCTTAAACTTTTTTTTTGAAGAGAAGTTGCAAATTGCAAATGTTCTGGCCTGATAGGGTGATGGAAGTTATCACAGTGAAAAAAAACAGTGGAGCTTATGCCAGAACATGCTCAAAACTCCATGTGTGTCTCAGCCTTGTGAACTTTGTTGAGCAATGGAACTTGGTAGGAACTCATTTTGTTATTTGTTGATAAATCTGTCATTTGGAGTAATGTAGGTGTGTCATTTGTGTGTGTAGAAAAAGTTTAGTCATCACAATGTTAAGTTTTTGGGAATGTCCTAAAGTGTTTTTAAAACTTTGACACTGAAGATATGTGAGATTATGTGTTTGTTTCCATTCATTTAATTTACTCCTTATTTGTTGTTATAGGTGTCAAATTGTCAGTCAGTTTTATAGCCACAGATCTGGGATGGTGATGCATTTGTCAAACATTAGATAGTCTGTTGATTAAATACACCTGCTTTTTGGAAACAGCCTCCTGCTTGTTTCTGTATTGTTTACAAAGAAGCTTCCAAGTAGTTTTATTTAATAGACTTAACAGATGTACTGTATGCGGGTTGCTCTTGATGAGATGACTTCTAGATGGAAAATAAACGCAGCATTTTTGTGATACATGCTCTAAATGAGGAGCATGAATCTTTGTGTTGCTTTGTAAGTTAACTTAATTATAGAGCATATGATGTCATTTTCAGAGTGACAGTTCAACAAACCTATGAGGATCATTGTGTTCATAAGGAGAACCATTAGTGAGGCAGAAGAAAGTCAGAGCCACAGAACATGAACACAGTGTAAAAAAGCTGTAGTTCTAAGCACAAGGGAAATCTATAAGTCAGTTATGTTCCCATCCTATCCTGTGGTCAGGTTGTTGTGATTGTTTGTCTGCCAGCCGTCAGCATAGTGTCAGTGAGTGTGGAGTCCCTCCATTAGGAGGAAGTCCTGTCAGATCGCCCCCACACAGCCATCGGATATAATCGAGTATAGGCAATGAAGATTTCAGGCTTCCATTTATTTGCTCGAAAAACACACATGTATATATTACATGGCATACATGCACAATCGTATATAATGAAGCAAGGCAAGCTTAGGCTTACTGACTGAGAGCAGAAAATCTGAGGCTTCACCGGCGACGACAAAGTTCTTTTCTGACATGATTTCATCCCATTAGTTGCCTCTGAAAGGACAAATAAGGATTTGTCTAATAAAATAAAAGATGTTCCCAAAAAGGAATCGCTTTGATAAATTGATTTCGGGCTGGGAACCCACAATGGATTATGGCTGGAGATTGAATTTAAACATATTTGCTCATAAATATGTTACACTGGTGAATAAATTGCAGGTGTATTTGTGAATTATGAAGCAAAGATGTAGCACTTTGGCCGGGTATAGTAAGGGCTTGAAAATACATTCTAAATATGACAGGACAGTTGAAGTTTTACATTCTTAAATTGTAGATTGAGATAAATGTGTGCTGAGTAAGTCATTTGTGTTGCTGGATCACTTTCCAAATAATAGCTGTGTTCACTTTTATAATTGTGCGTAGCTGAAAATAAGAAGCTGCCTTATTTTTAGCTATAAAAATTCTTCGTTCTGAGGACCGAAAGTGTCAGATATTTTTGTGAAATCCAAGGTGCCAGAAGTGTCTCAGGTTTTTCAATAATATCTGAGCCTTTCATTTATAACGGAGAGTTAGGTTATTCATCCTTTTCTGCAGTATAAGCCATTCTTACAGTGTTACTCCTATCCTAAACAGTTCTACGCTGAGGAGAAAGGGAGATATTATCCTTTTCAGATTTGTTTTGTTCTCATATTGATCTTTTGATATTGTACTTTAGGCTTGTGTAGAGCGGGTAAACAATACCAATAAACAATATAGTTTATATAGAAAAGTTTAATTTAAAAGTTGAATATGTCATCCATCAACACTTTAAGTGTCCAGTAGTAAGCAGTGAGCGGAGAGGAGATTAGGAGGCCTAGCCACAGACGTCAACAATCAGTTTGAACACCTTCGCTCTCATTACCTGAGTCAGAACAGGAACAACCACGTCTGTCTGTTGCCAGGGAAACGGAAGAGTCCCTCGTGCTCATGTGAGTGTATCATTGGCACATGCGCTTGTGTGGTTGGAAGTGTTTTATTTTCAACCTTGTAGTACACACAGCCTCTTAAAAAGTGAGTAAAATAAGTGTTTATGTTCTCAGACAGCTGTCCATTCTGGGCTTTGTAATCCTCTGGCTGCACCGGCTGCCTGTCAGCTTTTTATGAAACACTTCTCAACAGAGTAATTAGGCTGCTGTTGGTCTTGGTTTGGGAATTCCAACCTTCCCGGTGCCACAGCAGATTGAAATAAGACACAGATCCCAAGACAAACATAGCTGTTGATTACCAGATAAAATCATATTGTAAATGAATGAAGAGAAAAAATGTTGAGGTGTAACAATTTTAAACCATCTTAGAGCACAGCCTACTATAAAACTTTTTTATATATCCTGTGACTGCCAGTTCAAATACAAAACTATTCCTCTGGTATCTGCTTGGACCCCCAGTCTATACGAATATGGTTAACAAACCTATTTTTTTGGCATAACCTCATGTGGTCGAACAAGTACCTCTTTATATCCATCCCTGTATAGCCATGCACTGATGACATGAGGTTGGCAGCTCTACGAGAAAGAACTTTCTAGTTACACAACATACAAAATATTCTAAACAACAAAGTGTCCCTTCCAGTATAACTGAGTTTGGTATTTTTCATCTGCTTATTTCTAACATCAGGAATTTACAGGGTGGGGGGAGTTTTATTTACTCCATAAAATATTATTTTTAGTATAATTAAGATCAAATCTGAGAGGTAAAGAGCTTCTTATGAAAGGGGCCTTAGATGATTTCTTAGTGTACACCTCACCTGACTTGTTAGTGTAAGCCTCACCTGAAACAGTCTGAGTTTAAGGATTTAGAATACAACATTTTTTTCCATCAATCTTATTCACTTATGTGCTTCATATTACAATGATACTTCCACAGAAGTTTCCGTCTGCAGTTTTCCGTCCTCATGGTCTCCTTTTGTCCCAATTTTGTGATCTACATGTATTCATATATTTCATGCTGATTTCTGACAGGTTGCCAGAGTTTATCCCAGCATGCATCAGGTGAAATGCTCTGAACCAACCTCAACAGGTCATCAGGGGCTACGGGGCCTCACACTTAACAGTCAATAGTGTAGTGTTTTAAAGGAGAGGAGGGTTTGATATGATTTATCACCCCTCAGTATGAAATAACTACATTTTCTTTAAATCATGGAATAAGATTTATTTTTAATGAGGTTGTTTCCTGACTTGAGTGGTTGGTATGGAAGACAATTTTAATTTCCCATTATAGCTAATGCCTAGTTTCAATGTATGAACTCCCTGTGCAGTCTCAGTGAAAAGATGACAGCGTTTATGTAATGCATGCATGCACCGTGTAGAGCCGCTGTACAAATAGGAAGACAATTGAGTCTTTTTAAAAAGATAATTTTGTTAAGTGTGCAGAAAGGGGACCTAAAGCTTTGTTATTTCACTGTCAACGGTCATTTTGTTTCAAATGTTTCTTTGACTTTTCTCATTTCCTCGTGTTGGTTTTTATCAAGCAGGTGTCACTTGGTGGCTGTATCTTTTAACTGAGATGAATAAACTGTTACAGAGCGCTGTATTCAGTCCATAACTGTAGATATAGTTCCTAAACAAATGAGTTTGTTTTGACTGACTCACACAGACAGTGTGCAGACAGTGCACAGACACACACTTTTTTCTGTTGGCCCCCCTTTGGCAGATGAACATTTTTCAAAGCGCCCCCTATCGCTCGTCACCATACACATCAACATACATTAAACACACTGTCAGTCACACTCTTACTTACAAATTCCTATATCATAAGAATTGACCTCAAACATTAGCTGCAAAAAGTACAGAAAAGCAACTTTAGTGTGACAACAAACTGAAAACATCCACAAGCCATTTTTAAAGAGGAAGCAGATGGGGGCGTCGGTAGCCTTAGGGTAAGTGGGTGCACCCCACGTACGGAGGCAAAGTCCTAATCTAAAATCAGAATCTGGTCCTTTTATTGAAGTCAAAAATGTATCAGATATCGGACTGATCACAAAAATGAAGATCAGAGATGCTTTTGCAATGAAGTTGATGGGAGCATTTAATACAATGTGCGGATCATTTTGATTCTTAGACTCAATCTGTGAAATATTACAGGCAAATCACATACTTTGTGTTAGAAAGCTTTTTGTATCCCCCTCTGTGGCCGCTCGTGTGTTAGTTGGAGTTCTGTTTCAAGTCTTTTGAACACATCACCAGACTAAAATACTTTTCAACCTGAAAATGTTTTAAGTACAAGCTCTGTCTCCCTCTGCTGGACTTTTGGTGGAACTACAAATCTACTGGCTTGTGCGTGTAACTCAGGCTGCATAGTGGAAGCATCTGTATGTGTAGGTTTAAGCTTCTTTAAACAGTGAGCGTTTTAAAAAAACATGTCTTTTCTGTCATGTTTCCTAAGTATTCCTGATCGAACTTTTCCCGGACGTTAACTACACAATCAACATTTCTAGCTTTAAGTCCATTCCTGTACTACTTTTTGATAGTTTACCTTAAAACGACATGAAGAACAAGTGTATGCCTCCCTCTTATTCTGCTAAGTTGAATGTACTTGTCATGCTGTTTGCTTGTTGTCTGGGACTCTTTCCTTTATCATGTACAAACTTTAAGCACTTATCACCTGCAGCTAATCTTATTAATACACCATTTTGCTCCTGGGACATTCAAAGCTAATCAACTGACAAAGAAAGAGCCAAATGTTCATTTATCAAAATCTGGAGTTATCAGATGGTTCGCCGTCTTTGGCGGAAACAGATCCTGAACCTTTTCAAATTAATCAATTTATCTAATTAATAATGAGTGAGGCTGTTTAGCATTGCTAGAGTGAAGCTTCCGTTGTCACGTTGTTCCACTTGAATTGAGCATCCTTGTGGAGTCAGGTGCATGTGGCTGAGTTGGAGCAAGCAGTTTTAATTAAGACTGCCACTAGAGGGCAGCAGGAAGTGTTATTTCCCAAAAAGATGCTGTGATACATGAATTGAAGCTCAAATTTCTTAATTGAGGTTGTGAAAACGATTTAGATGGACCCAGTAGATAATAAGACTGTGAATGTATTCCAGGGGTCTTAATTTATCTCCCAGTAGGGGATGCAACATGCAACATGATAGAAACTGGTACAAAATATTGATCTTGACACAGTCTCTTATATGGCAGAAATAAGTTATGAGCCAGAGAAGATATAAGGTGGATAAACATGAATCCACAATTGAAACCCAAATGTAGAGTTTGGGTTTCAATGTGTGGGTGTGAATGTGTCAGTAGTACTTTCTGTACATAAAATGACCTGTTATTAAATGCATTTTCATGCAGAAACTGATTTAAAGTTACAGTGTTCCCATTGCGAGGCCCTCTGGGAAAGGCATCATGTTAGAAAGGCCCGAGTTCTCATTTTGAATGCACACAGTAAGGATATTATGCCTCATGCAGAGTAATGGTGAAGGTAACATGGGTTTAATTTCCCTGACAGTAATATGAGGAGCAGCCAAATTAGCATTGTGGGAAATCATTACTGTGACCTTAAATTATTTAATTCTGTTTATATTTAGATCATGTTTGTGGCCTGGTGGTTTCCAAACACTGCAGCCAGGTAACCCACAAAGCTGTTATGTTGCTTGTGTGATTTCTAATGCAATATAAATGCTTTCACAAGAAGTATCCAAACAGAAATGTGTTGGAGATGTACTGTTTGGAAACAGAATACAAATATACAGAGGTGGTTAATGTTTTTTTTTTTTTAATTGGTTGCTTGTTCTTGTGACTTTAATGTGATCTAATTGGTGAATCTGCTGATGGCAGAATATCATAGAGTGAAAAAGAGTTTCATACTCACCATTTACAAGGACACTCCCTTGTTCAGAGATGTTTGTGGCAGAATTAAATTTGCTAAACTTTCTAATCTTTAAAATTCAGCTTCTCTGCATAACTCCAACTACATAATTCAACCTGAATAAGTGTGAACTTTATAAACACATGTTGTTTCCATTGCTCTTGAAACTTAAGAAGGTGGAGCTTGATTTGCACTTCATTTAAACTTGAATTATACTTGTTTCATTAACACTTTTCAGTGATACTACGGGTAGGATGTGTACAGTGAAGTGAAGCTAGATGTTGTGTAGAGTTCTTAGCAAAAGCTTTGCTGTTGCAGGCATTCTTACTAATAGGTTTGAATCCATACTGAAAAAAAAATGTATAAATAATTATGAGACATGAGGAGCCTTTGCACTTGTATCCTCAGTTTTTCCTTTAGCTCATGTGGAGTGTTGTTGCAGGTTACAGGTGTGCTGGTAGTGAACGTGCAGGAGGCCAGTCTTGGCAACATGGTGAAGGCCCAGAAGTCATCTGGGAGGAAGAGTTCTCTCTGTCAACGCAGACAGGTACTGGAATCAATAATACTGCCTGGATGTTATCATCCAGTGTTTATGTCTTGACTGTGATTGCAGCTGCTGTAACAGTGTATTTTCCTGCAGATGATTAATAAAGCGTCTATCTAGTTATCCTACAGTCTTTATCGTTTTAAGTTAAGGTTCTTAGTGACCACCACTTGTGCAACCGGTTAATCTAACAATTAGCACCAATCGAAAGTACATTTTACACTGACTGATTTTTACTTTGACAGTCAGCTGACGAGTACAGTACACAGAAGAAGAAGAATCAAATCAGAAAAAACTTTGCTAAAAGAGATACTTCTTTCTTATGAATGAGAACAATAAAGATGTTATATAATTAGACTTAATAATCTGGATCATTCCCTTTAATGTAACTATCAGCTATTTATTGTATTTGGGAATAAACATAAATCATTGCTATTACATTTAATGTACTTTTGAGCAAAAAAACAAACATCATATCAATAAGGTACATTTAACTTTTTATGGTATTTTGTTTATGTCTTCTAAATCTCCTGTAGATCAGATCTGGTTGACATGAGACTGTTTGGGCTTAAATCGTTTATACATGTTGTACTGCACAGATGGCTTCACTGAGCATGTGTTACATGCAGTTAAGCTATTTTGTAATCATTTGATGCACGGTGTGTTTGTGTGCATGTGTGTGTAAGAGTGACACAAGTGTCCAAGTGGCCCACTTGTTCTGTGGTGATGTGCTGTAATGTGCCTGAACGCTGGAGTCATTTATCCCTCTTCAAGGGCGACAGGGACACGAGGAGCAGGAGAGACAGACACAGAGAAAATGAGGATAAATTGGTGGGTGGGACAACGAGAAAGATGGGGGATTTAGAGAAAAGGGAGGTCTGGTCAGGAGACGCAGCCCCACACACACACACACACACACGTGTGCGTGCACACAAAACACTAGCACAGATGGATGCATGTGTATCCATTGGGTCAGTGAGGAGTCACTTATCTGCTGAAGGGTGGGTTTGTGCGACAAGGTTAATGTCCCGCCTGCAATGGATGCTCAGGAGACATGACAGAAATACACACATACATATACACACACAAGCACGAACAGACACACACATACACACACACTCTCATTCCCTCTGTCACCTGCTGTGACCCCTCCCTCTGCTGCCCTGCAATATGCAAATTTTCAATAAGCAGTGAAACATTTTTTTGTGAGAGGACGTCATTGATAGTTTGATTGAGTCCAGTTTATTTATGTATGATCAGGTTTCAGCTTTAAGAAATGGTGTGTCTGTGTGTTAGTGTGTGTTTTATGTTAGAGTTTTGTGTCTCTCATGCTCAATACAGTAGGTCACACTTTCCTTTCTGATAAAGAAACACAGTGATGATCTGGATAATTAAGATTTGAAATGCAAAATTGACTCTAGCGATATCTCAAATCAAGATGGAAGATAAAGGTCTTCTAAATGATATACTGGAAGTCTATCTCTCTCGAATGTTAATGTTTTGATTTCTGCATCATCCAGCGGTAGCTTAAGGAAAGTAATCTGTCTGCTGCTTTCCCAACCACTCACAGATCTGACCTGGGACACTCAGAAAATCTGACTTAAAGAAACACACAGCCTGCACCATTGTTCATATGTTTATAACTCATGATTTAAAAATAATGATGCTGATGTTTGCTTATGTTTGTAAACCAAATTAGTTTTGGAATGAATAACTTAATATATGAAAATACAAAGAAAAACAATTGACATTTACAGCTAAAAAAAACATAATTAATAATATAGGAACTGAATTTGTAGCCCTCTTCAAATAAAGCAGTATATATATATATATATATATATATATATTATTATTATTATTTAATCAACTCTAGTCTTCCAGGCTATATATCCTATCCATTCCCCCATATTATTTTAAAATTGTGTATCTCTAATCTTGCAGAGAAAGTAGATTTTTCTGTTGTATATTGTCCATAACAACATGTCAATCCTCAGCATTTGGTATCTCTCTGAACATAATTCTAAACATATATTTGTTTGCACCTTTCAGTCCTATGTTAATTTTTCAGGAGCTCATGTTTTCATGTCTGGTTTTCGTTCCGTGCAGAGTGGTGGTGAGGCGGAGATGGAGGAAGACCAGCTCAACATAGATGCCCAGCAACCATCTCAGGAGCAGCCCAAAGAAGGGGAACAAGCCCATGATGAAACTCAACTGGAGACCTCTGCTTTGATTGAGGCTCCGTCGGAGAACTTGGACCAGAAGGAAACCACGATGGACATCCAGGAAAAGGACGACTCTCCTACCCAGCTCCAGGCAAAACCACTGTGGAAGCCCATTCCTCCTCTGATGCCCGAGCCCCACAGCGGTAACAGCCCCCGGACCAGGGACCAAAGCTGTCAGACTGAGGACAACAGTCATAACACAGGTGGGGAAAGTTCTGTCTTCCATCTGCACTCCCTGCTGCTGTGATTCACACCCCCACAGGCTAAAACTGTCTGTCAGCCTCCTGTGGATCTTTAGCTGCACATTCATGTCTGACATATGAAAGTTTTATCAGGAACTGAGTTTATTACACAAGCTTCAGGATGACAACTACAATGGTTTGAGGAACTTGAAAGTCATGTTTAATCTCACAATGAAAGCTGTGGTAGAAATTAACCAGCTCAGGCCCCTAACTGAGCAGGAAAATACTCCTAAACAAATATTAAGTACCTTTAAAACGGAGTAAAACTCTTCTTCTTCTGTTCAGACCTGATAAATGAATCCTATATCCAAGGACTTGTGAAGTAGGGGTGCTGGGGTTGTTGCAGCACACTCAAATCAGAGACGATTAACACATACATAAACTTTTAAGAAAGTTTAATCTCATGTTAACCAAGATTAGCAGATATTTAGATGAAGTACACCAGAATGTTTGATTGCTTTTTTTGTCCGTTTACTCTCGTAGTCCCTAACTTATTTATCATACTTCCTGCAGAGTGAAACAACTCACAACACGTTGTAGCTTTTCATCTTGGCGCCCGCATCGAGGGGTTTCCGAGAGGTCTAAACATAATCAAAGAAAGTAAAGACTTCTGATCATAATGTTGGAAAGAGCAGAATCATTCAATGTTACCCCAGATTTTGGTTCAATTCAGATGTAAATTTTGCCACTGGGATTACATTTCTAACGGCTGCTAAAAGTCTCTGCACTCACGGTGAAAAAAGAAGCTGTTGACTTCAACTGATGTTCCTGATTGGTTGATCTTTGACCCTCTTGCCGAGGGGGGCGTGGAGGTCAGTCGGTCACTGACCTGGCTTGCTGGGATGATGGTAGCTTGTATGGGAGAGGTGTGGGGGGATGGGTGGGGGGTAAATTCTGTCACACATGCATAACCTCTCTCTCTCTCTCTCTCTCTCTCTCTCTCTCTCTCTCTCTCTCTCCCCTCCCTGCCTCAAATACCACAACTCACCATATTTTCATTTACATTTTAACCCCTTCTTCTGTTTGTGTGTTTCTGGGCATGTCAGTCTTTCTGCTGCTGGCCTTTTAGCCTTCTGTCTGTCTCTCAACCGCCTACAAACACACACACGTTGTCCCACATTGCTCTACTTACCCAGAACTTGGCTTTGTGTCCAGACCAGCATGTGTGGGGCCAGAAAGGGTTTAAACCTGCAACGTCTCAAATACTTGTGTTATTATATGACCAGAATCAACTTAATCTTTTAAAGAGCAAAACAAGTGCAAATAAATGCAAAAATGGTCTTATTACTAAAAACTAAACATTTTCTTTGATTTGCCATTAATTAATGAAAAATAAAGCATTTTGCTAGGGTCGGTGATTGTGCATCTTGACTAAACATTAGTTGCAGTTTGTTAGATGCAGTTGAAGTCTGTGATTGAAAGCCAAACAAACACTGGATATTTGTCACAGCTGGTAACACTGACAATGTTTAATTTGGAGCTATGTCCCAGTCAACACTGTTACAGAACGTTGTTTTGTCGCTGCAAAAAGTATGTTCTCCCTGTCACCATATTCACCTCATAATGTGAGAACTTATATGCAATCGTTTGAAGAGTCTGTGAATCTGTTTGTGAGTGTAGGTGATCTGTTTAAGTCTCTTTTGATTCCTGTCTGCCTAAAAAGTTAAGAGGATAACGAGGGAAAAAGTTTTTCATTGAATGAAATGCATCAATAGAGATAAAATGAGAGTTCTTAACCACCCTGCAATTCATCTCAGAAGCCCCTTGTTGGTCATGGAGTCAGGGTCTGCTGCAACAATCATTAAAGGACCAAAAACTTCACTCCTTTCATTTTTTATTTAATACTTAATAATAATAATTGAATACTTAAAATCAACATTAGATAATTAATTGCAAATGTCACTGGTATCAATAAGCTGAAATAACACCTGTTATTGGTGTCTGTTATATATTTCTTTCTGCTTCAGGCATGAATCTGGATTTTCTACTTTTTTACATTAACTTGATTCATTCTTTTTTTTATCATCAGGGATGTTGAAAAGTACATGATGAATGAGATACATGACAAGAGCAATACTATATGGGAGATGTGACAAATAAGTGTCAACACTTCAGACAGCATAACAAGACAAAGCAGAAGCTAGCAGGGTCATATTGTAACATTGTATGCTGAGGGTGTTGAAGGGCTCTGTGAAGCTCTCAACTTGATTTGTTGGTTATTTGACTAAGTTAACGCACGTGGATTTGTTTCCAGATCAAGAAAGCTTATTAGCAACCTGAAATGTGAGGGAGAAAAGGTGATGATGTGGTACCCTTACTGTAACATTGTGGCAGGCGATTTGTAAAAAGCAATGAAGTGACAATACGGAAAAAGCCGACCAGTAAATCAAACAGACATAAAATCCCTACCAGCACCAGAATGGCTGTTCTCCAGATGACCCTGCACTCTTTGGTGTTTGTGTCGAGTAAAAGCAAATCATTTTTCAATACCCATTAATACTTTTATGTTTGGTCACACTCCTGCTTTGGTTGATATCCATGCTGAGGTATCAGATACTACGCTGGCTCCGAGTTCTGTTGGACTAAGCACATCTTTTTATCATTAGCATGGCTCTGCCCCTCAACTGCATGTTTGCTAAAAGTCCCACATGAGCTGTGTTCCTCTGAACGACACATCACAGTGATTTCATGTGTGAAATCACTGTGATGTGTCGTTCATTTTTTAACGCCTGCAACATGTTTTTCGTTTCTGATCACAAAATAAGCTAATCTCACATTCAGGCTGGAGCGTGTGCGTGTGCGTGTGCGTGTGCGTGTGTGTGTGCGTGTGTGTGTGCGTGTGTGTGTGTGTGTGTGTATGAGTGACATAAACGAGGCCAGAGTGAGTCACTGCCCCATTCAGACTGTACCTTGTGTCTTACAAGATGTTCATAATTCCCAGGTGATGCTGTTACTTTCAAAGACTGTCATACTCAGATGTAATTATTTATTCTACTTTTATAAAGTGCAATCTCTCTCTCGCTCCCTCGCTCTCCTTCTCTCACTGTCTAGGTCTCTGTGTGGAGCCAGGAGACCCTCCTCTGCTCCAGCAGCCACTGCAGACCTCCAAGTCCGGTATTCAGCAGATAATAGAATGCTTCCGTTCAGGTATGTGACATAATGCATTTATTATTCATTCTTTTTCTATTAATGATCATTTAAATTCGGTTACGGCACCGATGTTTTTCCAAATGGCAGAAACAACACGCTGGCTTAGTTACAACTGAACTTTAAACAAGAAGAAAAAGAACAAGAATTTAGTTTATAGTTCTATATTTACTTTTTTAAATATTTTTTGGGGGGGCTTTATGTGTCTGTAGTGGAGAGATAGGACAGTGGATAGAGTAGGAAATCAGGGGGAGAGAGAGAGAGAGTGGGGAATGACATGCAGGAAAGGAGCCACAGGTCGGATTTGAACCTGGGCTGCCTGCTTGGAGGACTATAGCCTCCGTGGAGCGTGCACTAACCACTCTGCCACCAGCGCCACAAACAGACTAGATGTTATCAGAAAAATGTTTTGTTGATGAAAGCACAATGGCCGATACTTTAGTCCTGACACATCCCCCCAAAAGAGTGTAAATGTACCCGGAAGCCCAGTGCATACTGTTTCACACCTTTGCAGGAAAACATATTGTCTAATCTGGAAACTTTGCTTTGTTTTCATAATGACCGGGTCCCTGATTTGTCAATACTGCATGTCTACAAATGACTGTGAGCCAAAACAAGAAAATCTCCCATGTCTTGAGACTTGGCTGTCGTATTGTGGTATCTGTTTATAAGGAATAGATTGGCATTTGCACAACAGCAGACTCTTTCAGCTCCAATTCCTTTGTTAAAGGGGACATATTATGAAAAATCCACTTTTACAGTGTTTTTGAACAGATATTTGGGTAACCTGAGTGTCTACCTACACAACCCACAAAATGTGAAATAAACCCATCCAGTGCTTTTTTGTGGTCTGCATAAGTCTTTCTCAAAGACAACACAGGGAAAAATGCTCCATTTTAAATTTGCTCTCCTTGTGATGTCACAAATGGGCCACCCATGGACTCTATCCCCAGCCGAGAACAAAACTTTTGCGCAGGTCCACCATTTTTATTCTCGCTACAGAGGAGTGATGTCTACTGGGAAAACTCAGGGGGGCTCATTACATTTAAAGAGACACACACACCAAAACAGAGCGTTCTGAGAGAGCTGGTTTATACAGGGTCACAAACCTCCTCTGGTGCTTGATTCATGTTATATTTTGACCAAAGCACATCACAGATGTTTCATTATACCACAGGGGACTGTTTGAAAAGGTGGAAAATGGCTATAATTTGCCCTCTTTAAGTTAGAGCTAAAGAGGTATGTAAAGCAGAGCATAAAACATTTAAATGTGTTTCCTTTACTCATGTTTCCTGCATGGCCACCTACGTATGTTAAGAGCCAGCCTTTTAACACACCCAAGCCACATTTCTACTGAGCCAGTGGGAAAAGAGCATCAAATGCAGAGACCACGCAAATCTGAAAGAGTAAAATAAGTGACATGTGAAAGGACACAACAATGTGTGTGTAAATGTGTGTGACAGTAGGATGTGCAGGTTCTCATGTCAGTGGGAATTAATACAAAAGTGTTTAGGCAGTGATTCTATAAAGTGTGCGTGTGTGTGTCCTTGCACAGTCCAGCAGACAGAGCAGTTGATCTGTTTGTGTGCAAATATGAGTCACAAATCCCAACAAAGCACTGACTGCTTCTTTATGGACAAATTTGGCATTGGACACATGAGTCAGCATGCTGACGACAATGACAGGAAAGTAAAGGTGATGACAGCAGTGACGCAAAAACAGCACTTAATGTTACAAAGGCCAGGACCGTTACAGGCCTCTAAAGAAGGAAGAAACTAAAAGTTGTGTTTTTAGGGAAGAGGAAATCTGACCCGTCAAGCTTTGTTACAGAGTTACGATAATCTGCTTATTTTCTCTGTTCCAAGTCTTGTTTTTCCCACAGGGTTGGTAATTTTCTCCTGATACACTTTTTAAGATTTGGGTTGAAGTTGTCTTTAGGTCCTGACAGACATTGATATCATGTGCTCTGAAAAAAGGAACAAAGAAAATCTGTCATCTGTAGCAGTTTTAAGCCTGTAAAAACTTTGACCAATGTCTGCCACGAGATACCAATCTGATGAACCAATCACATGCCTCCCTGTCTCCCTGCTCGTTCTCTACCCCATGCATGCATGAGCCCACACTCAAAGCATGAGCTGAGGTTCTGGACCAATGGCGCTTGTGCATGTAAGTGAGGGGCGTGGCTTTTGAGGGAGCACAGAGGGGATGCTACTTTCAAATTCATGCTAGTTTTCGAAAATTACCAACTCTGCCTTTAAGTAAATGAAATGGTGCTTATAAAAGATTCCCAAAATACCAATCTTTTATAGTAATATTTGAGCTTTCTAGCAAGATACGTAGCTTCTGGGAAACTGGGCTCATCACTAGTAAACAACCTTGCAGACTTCTGTCTAGCGTCTAAGAGAGTAGACATGATTGAATTTAGATTCACAGTGATATAACAGCTGCTGGCTCCCTGTGACAGTGTTTCTTTGTAACTCTCCCGTGATAAAAGGCTTGATAACAAATGTCCTATATCTCTCCCTTTAGTTGATGTTAGTAATTATCACTTCTTTGTCTTACAGGCACCAGCCAGCTGAGACACATGCTGCTGAGGGAGGTGGACACCATCTTTGAGTGTAAACTGTGTCGCAGTCTGTTCAGAGGTCTGCCCAACCTCATCACACATAAAGAGTACTACTGCCTGTCACGGCTGCCCGAACCCGACGGTTAGTGACACAGCACAGCATGCAGACACACACTCATGTAACATCAGTCAATGAATGCCACATGCTTGTAATCACGGTCTCAACTGTATTTCAACCACATCACTTGAGACATTTCCCCAATAGTCTTCATGGATTGTAAACAGCTTTTTCAAACATGGAATTGATAAAACTCTGGCACGTTTAAAGTTACTTTAAAGTTACTAATTTAGATTTATTTACAGCAAATGAATAGCAGTGTGAAGAGCAGAAAGACTTTGTTCCCATGGAAAATCCTAGAGACAAAGAGGAGGCAAAGCATCATCCCAGCAGTTTACTCTAACGAAAGGTGTCCAGTTAAGGTGTGCAGTAAACTTATTTACAATATCCAGTGGGACATTTTTACAATAGGTCAGCAGATCTTGCATCTTTTTGTTTTGTTTTCCTCCTTTTTTTGTAAAATGTTTAAAATACTGCAGCAGACAAAACAGGTGAAACGATAAATCCAAGGGCCAGACCCAGCGCTTCAGTGTAAGCTGAGGATACATTAATGCAAACTTGTAGGTTTCTACAATTAAAAACAAAACTAGGGATGCAACAATTCTCAATACAATAGTGAACCAGATAAGTAAACTCGAATGCACCACAGTTGGGGGAAGCTGAAAACACATTACGTTCACATGGCAAGCGGTGAAGAGATGCAGCAATATTTGGAAGCACCATCAGTGTTTCCCCTAGGTTGGAGTTGTAGCAGCGGTGGTGAAGTGGAACAATGTTTAAGTTGCGTGCAATTTTTTAAAATTCTTGTCATTAAAATAATTATTAAAATGTATTGGACAAAATAATCAACCAACAACCATCCTATTGTCATAACCCGGCACATATAGGGGAAACATTGACCATCGTCTTTTCAATCAGTGCTGTGGGAACATTTTGGTTTCAGCGTTGAGTTTAATGACAAAGAGACAACGGTAAACAAAACAAAAATACTCTCTGCAAATATTGTTTCACACGTGTCACCTTCTCAAATGGAAACACTAATGGAGTTTGACTTAGTTTAAAGCAACAGACTACAGAACGCTGTTAAGTTACTCACATGAAGCTGCTGATTGTTACACACACAGACACCAGCTTATACCTGTATGATGCAGACGGGGTGAGGGTGGACGGAGAAAAGACGAAGCAGCATTTGAAAGAAAGTTACCGTACACGATGAAACACTTTACTGATTCCGTGTGAAAGTCCACAAAAATCACTGAAATGTCTTCCTATTTGTACAGCAGGTCTACACGGCACTACTTAAACGCTGCTTTCTTTTCACTGAGACTTTAAGCCAGACACAAGGAATGTGTATACATGGAAAAGTTTTTTTGCTTCAAAGTGAAATAAAGAAATAGATTTGGATTAAAATAATTAGCTTTTTATCTTAACTGTAAAGTTCTCTAAAGAATGGAATACCAAAAAAACAAAACAGCGGGGCCTTCAGAACCGAACCGAAAACTGTGACCAAAAAGAAAAGGTATTTATTGAACCGTGGGCAGACTGTATTGTCGCATCCCTATGAGGCATCCATACACAGACCTATGCTCAGAATCAATGATTATTTCATTGTATTTTCTTTCACATTCTGCCACACAACATCTGTCTCCCGCTCATTATTCTCCGTCTGCACACCGCGGTCTTTCATTCCATTACACACGTAATACACAAAAGCTCACATATGCACATCGTAAAGTGTTCAATCCATCAATCATGTCTGGTACCCAAAGTGCAGTCTGTCCTCTCCTCTTCTCTTGAATCACGAAGAAAATTTACTTTGATCTCGCAGCATTGGTGTTTTATCTCATTAGCCACCATATGTGTCTGTCTCTCTTCTTTTTTGATGCTTAGAAGTGGTAGCAGACTGAGGAAAAGGATGAAGCTTAGGAGAGTCTAAAAGTAATTTCTTTGTTACCCAACTCTCCTCTCATCTCCTCCTGAAAGAGAAATCAATCTCAACAGAAATGGTCAATTATAATTTTCTCAGCTTTATTCCCTATAATGATCGCTGTCGTAAGAAAAGAGCCTGGTTTCATCATAATCTTCTTTTCATCTGCCTGTTCTCCTAATGATCTTGTTCCTTTCACCAGCGACTTAATTTTTCTCAATCAAGAGTCAATTACAAGTGGCTGAATATGTATAGTATTGTTATTTTGATAAATGACTTAATTGGTGTCTGTTTTTCATAATTAAGATGCTCAGCATTATTGCATGGATACAAGATAAACAAAACTGTTTTATTTAAAAAGCTTAATCTTTCTCCATCCAGCCCTGACACTGGACTCATTCAGTGTCCAAATGATTTGTGCTCCATTTTTTAAGTGCATAAAATCCAATCCCCCTCTTTCCATCTTCTCTGTATCTCTAGTTATGAAGACTTCTACCAAAGAAACTTGTTCATTTACTAAAAGTGGAGCATTGACTCAAAGAAAGCTCAACAGAGTAGTTTATTGAGTATAGAAAAAAAAGAGTGTGCAAACAGAAAATGTTAGATGGCACTGAAGCTGTATCCTTTCAGCACATAGATGGATAATAACAGATCAATTTTCATGCTGCATTTAGTTTTTTCCCTCTTGAGGGCTTCTTTTTTTTTTGCAACAAAAGATCAGATTCAAGAGTAGGGCCTTTTGACATGTGTGAGATTATCTACTCAGATATTTAGGCTTTCATCTGATGAAGAATAAAAGCAGGCTGGGGTTCAGTGTCTTGCTACAATACATTTTGAAAGCTTTTCTGTGTACAAGACAAACTTTGAATATCTATTTTTCAACTTGAAAGCTTGCTGTGTCCTATATACCAAGAGACCTATATACCAGTGTAAAATTCGGAGACCATCGCACACCCTAAGTGCAGCTGCCACCGTCACCCCCTCGCAAGCGACCTGACGCAATTGAATATTTGCCCCGATTCATTGTGTGGTGCATGCAGCCACCTTGCTGGTATATATAGAAGTAAAGCAGGCTTGTGGTGCCACTTTTTAACTATTTTTCTGCCTCATTATGTCATAAGTATTCCTTTAAAGAGAACAGTTGTACACTGTTAATTAGATAAAACCTTTTGATTGGCTGGTTTGATTGAAACGACTCACCAGCCAATTGGTCGTGGGCTGTGGGTGCTGACCTCACAACTATCAATGTCACTTAACAGGCTAACAGGAGTGCAAACCCAAGATGGCAACAACAGATGGCACTACAGAAACTAAACGCAGCGAAATAGTCACACAAGAAGCTAGATTTCCCTCTGAAAGACCCCCAAAAAACAAGACGTGTCTTATAAACTTTTCTTTATCTACTCTGGTCCATTGTTACTAAGTATTAACTGACTCCAGTGCAAAGCTTAGTTGCTATGTTAAGGCTAAAAATCCCTCCTGATCTGTAAATGAATCAAACAGCCAGTAAAACAGCACCTAATAATAACTTGTATACTGTGGAGAAATCCATCTGGTGGATGTTCAATAATATAAGCAAAAACAAGCAGTAGGTAATGTGTGAATGTCTGAAAGTGCTGCACAGTTGTCCACACAGGATTGTTGATAGACAGTAATTTCAGACAATCACTTCAAAGCACATCAACGCTCAGCAAAGCATTAATAATACGATACAATCAATTTTCTGCAGCTATAAAAGTAAGAAGTCTAATGGTTCTAATGGTTCTAGTCTAGTTTTGGACCTGAAGTAAACAACTCGAACTAAACACCAACTTTATTGTTATGATCATTCAAACATTATTTTATTTATTTTTCTATGTCCTATAGGTGATGACCGACAGAGTGTAGCTATGAAGGACTTACTGGAGGCCATATATCCCAGAGCTGAACGGCCAGACTACGTTGTCCGACTGGAGCCCATTCAGACCACTACCAAGGCTGTGTTCCAGTACCTCACCACCGAGGAGGAGCTGGCTAGATATCCATCACACAACCCCAGGTGCGTGGAATTCTAGCGGATGAAAGTTGTACTCAGTCTACTGTAGCATTTACTTCATGCTTTATCAACACAAGTCCAGAATGTACAGTTTTGTTTCTATAGACTTCTTAGACCCTCATTGTTAGTACAGGATTTAAAGCCACTCTCAGCTTTTTATTCATCTCGGGCTGTTTTGTCTCATCGTCCTTCACAGTGCCAGGGAGAGTCCAGTGGCTTGGGAAGGAGAACAAGTGGAGGGTGTAGACAGCAACAAGCCGAGCCAGCAGGGAGGGCCAGAGAGCCCAGGGCTCAATCATGCACAGAGGAGATGGGAGGCTGAGGAGGAGAATAAAGAGGAGCAGCCGCAGCATGAAGATGAAGAATCCACTAGTGGGGTAGGACGCTGGACATGCTCCTTTAACTGCTGGGGATTTGATGAAGCGCTGCAGGGGATATGATGCATTTTAAATGCCAAATCAGAAGAAAGACAGTCTAGTTCTCCCCAACAAACCCGTTGATCATAGTTGGTCAACCTGTTCTTTGTTCTCTCCTCCCTGTCCAGGTTGAAGATGTGACAATCTCCTGTTGCCTGTGCGGTCAGGACTTTAACTCTCGCCGCAGCATCAGGCGCCACTGTCGAAAGATGCACCAGACCAAACTGGAAGAGCTCCGAAAGTTCACAGAGACACGTACAGTTCCCACAAGCCTACTCTCTATGGTTAAAGGTAAGAGTTTACATAACTAAGGTTATTTCTTAATTGATCCTCGCTTTAAGATGTGGATTAGGAAAAAGTGCCTGACATAAACCTACATTTAAAATCAGCAATGTCAGTTCTTTGTTTTTGCTGCTGTTAAGTACTTGTGTGAGTACAGTGCAGGGTTCGATGTGTCAGGATTTCTTCACATTTGACCAGTTTTTTCAATATCACAAGGGTAAATTGTGCCTGTTAAAGAAATTACATTGAATAATAAATTGAACTATCTGTGTTTATTTTGGAGGTCGACAGAGGACTCTCAGCACACCGACTGGAAAATCCTGCCCGGTGTGTCTCAAAACCTTTGCAACTAAAGCCAACGTGCGTCGTCATTTCGATGAGGTGCATCGCGGCATGAGGAGGGACACCATCTCACCCGGCTTCGCCTCTCGGCCCGGCCAGCCCTTCAATCTGGAGTCCACACCCCCCAGGAAGAGCAACAACTCCTCTCCAACCCGTGGACAAAGCTCAAAGTCCACCCCTGTGAGCTCAAAGACGCCGCCTTCAAACCCGAACCAGTCCAAACCTCAGAGTCCCGCCCCGGCCTCTCCACAGACGACCCCTGCTTCATGCCGCTGCACTCTCTGCAAGAGGAACTACAGCTCCCAGGTTTGTTTGTCATTGAACTGTGAGATATCAATCTTGTCATGTTTGTGATGCTTTGTAATGTTAACCCTGTGGACCCTGGTAGAATCGTGTCATGTTGCTGCAGTTCACTCGGCACGTCACACAAACAAGCAATTATCGATTCAATCCTAACAAACAGCTCTATATACAGAAAGAAATTGAAAACTTAAACCTCTTATCTTTCCATAAAACTCTCTCCTCATATATATGTGTGGCTATTATATCCCAAGTTTTGATTCACTTTGGATTGTATAAAAATGACAGGCCCTTCAGGGCACTTGAAGGGCCCTGAAGAACGGCCTCAGCAGCACTTCAAGTCTAGGGGGTCATCCTAAGTGTATATTACTTTGTTTTTTTCTCAAGAAGGAAAATGTATTATTTTGTGTTATTTTCTTTTCTGTTTCAGCTCATGTTGAAGAGACACATGCGTATCGTCCACAAAATATACAGCATCAAAAGTAACAAGAACGCCACTACGCCAACTCCCTCCACTCCTGCAGCCACTCCCAACAGCAGCAGCACTACCACAGCACCAAGCAACAACGTCCGAGTGAAGGAGGAAGCAGTGGAACCTTCAGAGGGAGACGATGATGATGAAGAGGAGGAAATTGAGAGCAGCCCAGCGCCCTCTCCTAGCGGCAGCACTGGAACAGCTAAAGGTGTTCCTGTGGCACACAAAGCCCTGAAGGTAAAGGAGGAAGAGGCTCCGCCCAGCCCAAAGATGCCGCCGTCCTCATCTTCCTCAACGTCCCGCGGTGCAAACGTGTGCAGCGCTGTGGTGCCCGCCAAAATGACCAAACTTTCGGTGGGCTTTGATTTCAAGCAGCTCTTCTGTAAACTGTGCAAGCGGCAGTTTAGCTCCCGCCAGAATTTAACGAAGCACATTGAGCTGCACACGGACGGCAACGACATCTTCATCAAGTTCTACCGCTGCCCTCTCTGTCGCTATGAGTCGCGCCGCAAACGCGACGTCCTTCGCCATGTAACTGTGGTTCATAAGAAGTCATCCGCATACCTGGCCAAGATCATGCCCAAACTGGAAAGCCGGGCCGTGAAGAGGCTCGCCGAGGTCGTCCTCAACAGCCCGAACCCTAGCAAGAGGACGGGCAGCAGCATCAAAGAAGAAGTGAACGGACGCCATGTTTCTTCTTCATCCTCTTCCTCCTCTCCCTCACCCCCGGTCACTCGCAAGCAGGAGTGCACCACAGCGCCTTCAGCCACCACTTCAACTTCCTCCTCCTCCTCTTCCTCTGCCCCGCCTCCGCCTCCGCCTCCGCCTCCCCCCATCACTCGCAAACAGCAGGACCTTTCATCGCCTGCGTTGACCCCGTCCCCTCCTGTCACCCGCAAGCAGGAGAGACAGCAGACCCACCAGCAGCATCGGCCCATCAGCCCCCCACTGACCCGTCGCAGCGACAAACACACACATCAGCGCAACTCCTCCTCTGGCAATCAAACCCCACACACCCGACGACAGGACACCCAATCAGAGAGCAGCGGTACAGGGTCCACTGAGGTCAGAGTGACCAGGAACTTCTCGCTCCACGCCTGCGATCAGTGTGGACGAGCCTTCGCCAAGAAGGTAATGGACTCTGACCAATCTCTTTCTCTTGTAAAAGTAAAATGATCCACTGTATGAATATCAGTGTGAGGGTCAGTGTGTGCTCAGATAGTTCTCATTAAACTGAGGATCATTTCTGTCGTCTGCTTCTTTGTCTCAAAAAGACTCAATGGAAGGTTTAAGGGACTTTATTTAAATTTGACTCAAAACCCTTTTACTAAATATGACCCTTACTTCATATTGTGGTTGATGAGCTGAATCAAACTCAACATTTAGATGTTTTTTTTTTAATATATTTTTTTAATTCTAAAGTCTCTTTCTGTCAAAAGTGATACAAAACCACTTGTTTAAATCATGAATTAAAGATATAAAAAGAGGAGAATTTACCACTTTGGTGAAACAAAAAACACAAGTAATTTTACACACATTGTTATTATATTATAAAACAGAATAAATCATCATATTTTTATTATTGTTCTGTTCAGAGGTACCTGGAGTCTCACAAGCGTAGTCATCGTAACGCAGCGACAGCAGCAGCAAACAGGAGGAAAGGAGTCAGCACCCGCTCCAAATCTCTGGTCTGGTGAGACACACAACACTGTGAGTATACTGAGGGTTTACCTCCTCTGCAGAGACTCTGTTACTTCACGCCTGTCTGCACCTCCTCTTCTCATCCCCCCTCTTTTTCTGTTCTTCTCTTAGTCACAGTAGATATCTCTACCATCTTGTTCTCTCCTAGTTGCAGCAGTGTTTTTAAAAAACCACAACGAGACGCCGCTATGTGGTGTGCACATGAGCAAATATGTAAAAGTCTGTGTGTGTGAGGTTCCTTTGTGGAAAGATGTGTGTGTTGTTTTTGTTTGTGAAGAAGATCATTCACCAGGACGAGAAATGAGGGGGGAGAAATGAAGTCATTCTGTAGACTTAAATGCACCACTCCGCCGTTTGCCAGCTGTTTCCCATGTTCCTCCTACTCATTTCTGTGTTTCAGTCAGACCCATTGGCTTCTTTTTCTCTGTTTTCTTTTCTTGCAGTTTGTTTATTTATGCTCCCTTTTTTTCCTCACTTGATTCCTCCCTTTCCCCCTCCTTCTTCTGTTTTGCTCTTTTTTCACCTCTTCTTCTTCTTCTCTCTCTACTCACAGTCTGCCGGTGATAATGAAGGGGACAGACACCTATGAAGAAGAAGCCGTATGAAGTTTCGATTTAGAAAAACAATGGTCGAGTGGAACGAGCTCAGAGCAGAGATGAAGGAAACGAACAAGAGGAGTGAAGTACAAAGGATTTCCACCTTTTGCTTTGGAACCAAATATATTGTTGGAATCCGAACCCATTTTTTTTTTGTATAGTTACATTATGAAGCCAGCCAGTTTGCTGGACGGTGGCGCTGCTATCAGAAGAGAGACTGTAGTGACAAGAAGACTCACTGCGGCGGTTTCTATCTGTATTTACTTACAACAGTTTGTAAATAGAGATAATATGCAGAGGACTGACTTGTAGGGCTTTGCTCTCTGTAAAAATCCTTCAGCAAAGGGACAACGTGAGACAATGGAAGGACGAGTGTGTCAGTGAAGAGGGATGGAATCAACTGGATCGTGGCCGCCACAGAAAACTGGAAACTTTCTTTTCCCCCTTTTGAGAAAGAAAAGGATTCAGCTCATGCAGGCTCAGACAGACGCACACACAAACCTACCTGCCTTTTTAGCTCTGAGCATTTCAAATCAGTTGAACAGTACTCACTTCATTATTATTATTTTTCATTTTCTAATTCCACAGTCTGATTTTGTTTGATCAGCTTTGCAGTGACCAACAGCAGCCATTTCTTTTATCACAGGATGAATTGTTTATTGATTGCAAGGTTTGGTCAAAGTAAGGAAAAAAAAACCCAAAGTATATTTTGTTCTTCTTAAAAATGATGTTTGCTTCTTTTTATTTCTTGAAACTCTTCTATCAATTTCCACTCACTTGTGTTTGCTTGTTATGTTAAAAGGAGTTTTTCCATCTTTGACCAACCCCTGTTCACGCTCTAACTCTTCAGCCAACGTGTTAGTCCAAATGATATCTGTGTCTTAAGATGTTCATTAGCCTACGACTCTGAGCTAAGGGAGCAATGCTCTGAAACAAGACAGAATACCAAAAACAAAAGAAATCACTGTGGCACTAATTGTGATGGGCTGAAGGTTATGCAATGATAATACAGATGCTTAATGAATATTAAATCACAACGGCTTTACGTTAATGTTCTGCTAAATGTGGATTCTTTTTTACTTATAACAGCTGCAACCACAGGCCAAACATTCAAAGTATCAAATTAACACTGTTATTATCCCCTTTATTGTAAATCCCTTCTGCTAATGTGCAAGAATCCAATTTACAGTAAGATGGACGAGACGACTGCACATATTATTGCTCCTGTGTGTTTGAATACATTTTTATGTGGAGAGGTTGCCGTCGGTGTCACAATAACAGTCACTCTTATTTAAATCGTAGCAACCATTAACTAGAAGAAGACTTTTTCTTTTTAGTGACTTATTGCTTTAAGTCTTGCGGCTCTCCAGAAATTCGTCCTGATTGGCAAAAATGCACTTTCACAGCAATGTGGCGCCCGGTGATTTTTTTTTTTTTTTACAAGGCAGTCATGTCTTAACTGTTGTTACCGAGCAGCGGGTGTAACAGGCTTTAACTGATACCCGCTGTTTGGGAATCTTTAGTTTGTGGTTCTCATCCTGATACAATGGGGCTAAATTTGACCGCTGTGACGAAAAAGAAAGCTCAAGAGCTCATTCTACAAACTGAAAAATGTACATCACACATCACATGCTGTTTCACAACTCTGTCAACCTGTCTTTACCTTCATCTATGGATTCTCTGCTTTCATTGTTATCTCTGCTTGTATTCAAACTTCGAGCGGCAGCTTTTGTTGGTTTATAGCAACAGTACCCAGATGTAGTCTAGAAACACTGGCACATGGTTCAGGAGGAAGATATTAAGAAAGACCAAATGTAGATACGTCTTAATGTTCAAACAGAAAGCCATGAAGTGGAACAAAACCGGAAGAAAATGAAAGACCAAACTTTATTTTTATAACTGCTGCAACAAGGTCTGAAAACATGTAAATATGGATTCATCCTCAACCGGATGATATAAAGTATAGTTATTATATCAGTGAAAATAGTTACTGAATTGTACTTAACTGTTGGTTGACCATTTCCTTCAAACATGTCTGACTAGTTACAATCTGTCTGTTTTACGTTGTTCCACGATTACTTGTCTTTATCTCATTCCTTTTAAAGAAGGTTTTGTTGGAATGAGTCATGAAGTGAAAAGGCTTCAAACCTTGACATGTTTTCTTTTGTATTAATATCATTTCTTTCATGATCAGTTGTAACATGTTATTAAGCTCACCTTCTACAGAAACCTGAGGAGAGTTCCAGAAGCCTTTCAGATGTGACAAGAATGTTAAAACGAACCACTTAATAAATAAAAATGTACTGCTTCAAACCTCACCGGGGGACTTTGTGTGGCTTTTTTTTTTTTTTTTTTTTTTTGTATATGACTCATAAACTTCCATCAATCATGTTTGTTTGTTACTGTGCTTGCAGAGAGGGGATTTCTTTTGCCTTCTCAGGAATTGCTTCTTTCGACATTTGCATTTTCACTTATTTTTTTTGAAAGATTACTAGTTTCCGTTCCTGCATTATTTCCTGCGCTGCAGTACGTCATTTCTTCTGACGCCTCAAAGAGTGATACAAGGATTTATGCTGTGAATTAAATCTGAGTTTGAGCGCATATGGAACAGCATAAAGTGGAAAGAATCAGTGCAGGGTATCTTACTGCAGTATGAATAAAAAGTTTAAAAGCACACATTAGTACAAACTAATGATCTTACTGCTGCAAGGAAAACGTCATTGAGGTTTGATTTGGAGATCGACTTGATAACGATGTAGGGATGTGGAAAAAGTAATAAAATAAAAGATGCATAAAATGTTTTGCTCCTATATGAAAATGTTCATTTTCCAGGTGAGAAGGGTCTGAAGATGGTTGCATCATGGGAAATGCAGTCCTTTAGGATTGGAAAGTCATGGACTCTTTGTGTTCAAGCTTATCAAATAAATCACTCAAGAAACACTTCAAAATGCTTGTTTTTTTCTCAGCAACCTGATATTGAAGGAAGCATTATTTAAAGAATTGTAGAACCTTTATTTTGGAGGGGGCTCCCTAATAGACCCTGAAGGACCCTTGATGACGTCTGGCCACACAAGCAGTAGACCTGCCATATAGACAACTCTGAATGAATGAAGAAGACAAAAAGTACATTCAGGACAATTCCTGCTCAGGCATTTTAAGATGACTGCACTTACAGACCCCAACCTGCTTCTTTCTTTTTTTTTTTTTTCCCCCACACCGCTGCGATTACACGACTTTGGCCACAAGATGGCGCCATTGCCCCGCGTGCCCTTCAACCTCCTTCTGCAGTGGCAGAGTCGCAAATTGGACATGTTGCGCACATCTTCCACATTGTCACACGAGTGAACACCCGGGTCCGCTTCGATTGCCTGCTTTCTCCCTCCTCACAGCTTATCAAATTGTTATTACACAGCAGATGGGACGCGGTTCATTTATTTAATTCCATTCAGCCCCAAAGAGCCGTGCGTGGCGCTCTGCTTTTACAAGGGGAATCAATGGGCGCTGTAAAAATGGATTGAAGTTGAGGCAATTAAAGAGTGTGTGGCGCAACGCCTGTGTGAGCATATTTCTATGACTTATTAATGTGTTCGAATAACCAAAGCCTTCCACAGTGGAAACTATCGATCCGATTGATTAGTCATAAAGTTGATTGAATGTGCGGACTCTGCCGGACGACAGTCGCGCAATTAGACGATGATTTGGTGCCTGGAATAGGCATATGTTTCATGTAGAGAGAGGGGGGGGGGGGGGGGGGGGTTATTTCATCGGCTGTGGAGTCGTGCGCTGTCCCCTTCAGCACCGACGACCGACTGGAGGAGTGTGCGCGCGTCCGTGGAAGAGCGACACGAGTGGACTTCACGCGCGGACGGGGTCTATGCGCCAAGTGCGTAAAGCTTCGAGACAGAAAAGGAGCACCGTGGATGGAAATCAGGTGGGTTTTACCAACAATATTGATCATGACTGACAGATTCCGTCTATGATGGATTCCCCCCTCTCTCTCTCTCTCTCTCTCTCTCTCTCTATCTCTCCCCCTCTCTCTCTCCTCTCTCTCTCTCTTTCCCTCTCTGTAGCTCACTCACATTCTTTGGTATTGACTTCATTACAGGCAGCCTCCCTCTTTTTGTCACATTAAACAAGTGCAGGCGTAATAATTGCGTTTCACCAGGAAAATCTGCGCTGCTGGTCACGACTGCGCACTTTTAAAAAAAAATTTGAACATTTAACATCGACCACCTAAAGATGCCTTTCTTTGTCATGTCTTCGCCATTGGGATTATCATATTGTCTGTAAATCCGTTTGCTGTTGTGGAAAACATCTCTCTCTCTCTCCAGGAGAACTGATACATTTGGGCGTAAAAACTGCTGAGCTCCGCAAGGAAGTTGCCTGAGGCGGACAGGGACCCCGAGGAGTCCGCGGGGGAGGCTGGAGAGACGGAGCTCCTCACCCTTCACACACTGTCGGATAAATTTGATTTCCTGAGGTACCTCATACAGTCATTCTGTATTTTTTTTTTTTTTTACACCATTACCTCCTGTTTTTCTATGGGTGTTTTCTCTCCAGTGATGGATTTTTGGGTACTCTGTCTTATTTATTGTCTCAATTCCTCTTGCTGCCTATTTCTTATGGGATTTTCTTAATATCCCGACTTATTCTTTTCATTTCACCTGGAATCTGTGCAATGATGGTTAGGTGAGTAAATAGAAAGAGGTATGTTTCATTCATAGGAACTCAATTTTACCTTGTTTTATACACAGAGCCATGAACAAAAGCTCTCCCTGAAGATACCAATGCAATGGTGTACATCTGCTTTTACAGTGGATGGCACTGTCTTAATTAGGGTGCAATCAGAATACCAGCAATGCTGTGCAGAAAGGAAGCCTATATAGCGCTGCATAATGAGCTTCAACCATAGACTTTGATCTCCCATTTTTATTTCTGAACCTGTAGGCTGTGTTTTATCTCCAGACACATGACTTAATCATGTTAGAAGCATGGGGCTTTTAGAAATAAGGGCTGTGCTATAGTCTGTGTGTTTCATAGCAATAAAAGCTGGGACTTCTATAAATGAATACATATGAAAATCAATCCAAATATGACATTGGGTTGAAAGTCTCTCCACTTGGTGATAATGTTGAAGAGATAATGTGTATGATTTGCACACAGTTTTGAATATGAAATTTCCTGCATGGGTGTCTTTTCCATGTATGTGTTTTTAGGAAATGCCTCATTATGAATTTATTCACATTCTGGGTAAGCCAGTGCCTCGCTGAATTAGGGGGGTGTATCCACAGAGGGGGTGTGTGTGTGTGTGTGTGTGTGTGTGGGTGAGGAAAGAAGGATCACCATTCTGCCCACGATCTTGCTTTATTCACACACACAAAAATCAGATCGAAAGTGGTGAAGATGGTTGAGATCAGAGCAAAAGGGATTAAAAAGAATAAGATATCAATGGAAAGAGACGTAGACAGAGATTGTGAGGGAAAACGGACAGAAATGGTTGAATGGGAGCCTCGGAGAAAACCCTTCTAAGACAGAGAGAGAGAGAGAGAAAGAGACAAGCTTTTTTTTTAGAAAGAGCAGCACGCTCCCCAGAGAAATGAGGAGGTGACGGAGAGGAGAAGGTGGCAGAGAGGAATGGAATTTAAAAAAAAAAAAAAAAAAGTGTGAATGAGAAAAGGTAGAAAAAAGGAGAGGGTGACAATTAAAGAATCTAGGGAGGAGAAGGACTTAAAGAGTGGAGGAAAGAAAAAGGGGCAAGGAGGCCAGGTGAGAGGATAAAATAGAAGCAGTGAAACCAAAAAGCAGACCGGATAAAACAAGAGAAGAACAAGAAGTGGGAAACACTCACCTGCACAGCCAGGCAGGGGTTTAAATGAAAACAAGCGTATGAGCCAGCTGTAGCCTCCCAGGGTTTGACCATCTTCATCTTTGAGTCAGGAAACCTCCTTTTTGGTAGATCTGGTGCCTTCCATTAGGCTGCCACATGGGAGAAAAAGGTTGGTTTTTAAGCCTTTGTAAGGCGTCATGAAGGACTCCCATGGGGATAAGGACTAAAAGAGTAATAGCTGAGATCAGGGTGTTGAGATCAGGTGAGAAGTATTGTGTTGATATACCGTATGACCGTGCAGGCAGACAGGAGCATCATCAGCGTAAATGAGACATAAGACATTTAATAACCTCAGGGCCTTAGTCCCTCATGAAACGCATACATCTGATTTATGTTGACACGTCTCCTAACAGCGTTGCATGTAGTTACATCATGAATTAACATTTTCTAAAATCGTGAATATGCTCTCCCCAGATTAAAGACATCCATTAGGTCAATTTAAGTCCATGTGGTAGCTCCCCCTTACTGGAAGATCCCATTTCTGAGAAGCGAGAAGATGAATCGCAAGAGAGATGATCAACAGAAGCTGAGTCTGAGAGCTACAGTGGATCCTATTCGGGCTATATTTAGCCTGAGTCCAAGGAAAAAGTGTTGAATAAACAATACTGTGGCAAGAAGAGTAGTGGCTAACCTATATGTAAAGCAGGGGTTTTAATCATAGAGGGGGCTTGGCTGACTATGAGTGGCTTTGACCTAATTCCATCTAGAGTTGAAAGAAACTGATGAATCAATTGGGACAGAATCAAATTATAGACACATTTGTGGAAGTGTGACTCTAGCTGTGATGAGGCCTCAACCTGAAACATGTTAGGGGCGCCTGTGGATAAAATTAGAAAGTCTAGGTCAATCAAAGCTTCATAGATGATGCCTTGCTATTAGTTTGGCCACCTTTTAGTTGGTGTTCTCTGAGTTAAATGTCCAATATGTAAGATATCTACTGAATTAAATCATAAAATGACCTTACTTTATCGTCAGACATTAAGGAAACATGCTATGTTGAAGTATGACCTTTTCTGTTAACAGTGCAGAAACCAGTATGTCCTCCTTCTTAGTTCCAATTTGGGTGCGAAATGGTTTGTTTTTGTTTTGACCAGAGCAGTATAGGCATCTTTCAGGCACTCCCTCTCGGCCAATTTAGACGCCCCTCACTTGACATTCAGGCGGCAAACCAACAGGTGTTGCAGCAATGGAAGTGGGCAAGCAAACAGGTTCAGATTTAACTGATTCTACCGGACCTAAAAAAGCATCTGCATGTTTCTATTAAGCTCCACGACCAGACACGAGGTAAATCCAGGATAAATATTAGAGATGCTTTTGAAAAATGAAGATAAGTTAGAGCTGGTTAAACACTGAAGCTTTAGTGTCCACGACATGGCAACCTGCACATCGACTCTAGGGAGGAGGCAGCGGGGGGGAGGCAGTTTGCGGCAATGCTTCGAAGCTGGACTGCAGTACCTATTTTACACACTAGGTGTCAGAGTTACTTTGCTCCTTTAAGAAAGCTTTAAGAGTGTAAAAGAGTAGTTTCTGATCCTAAGTCGGTAGAAAAGGTGCTGGTTAAAATAATCATTAGGGCCTCATATGACGTGATGGAGGCAGGGACAGACCCACTGGGGGTCCCTGGGGCAAACCAGAGCTGAAGGCCTACAGATGGTGTCAAAATGAAGGATCTTCTACATTAAGGTTTATAATGTGCTTTAGAGATGCATACAGTACAGACAGTCACATTTGAAATTCATTAAATTACCTCACTCTAACTTCCCTAAAGTAAGCCTGAAGTCTTTTAGCCCCTTTGGGTCCAGTGCCCAGAGCAGTTTTACCTACTTGGTATTCTAGCCTTGGATATAGCCTGGGTTCATAAATTCATATAATCCACTCTTAAATGTTTGAAAGTGAAATGTGAATATGTTAATGGGATGGTATAATATGACACTCCAGCAAGCAGAGGGCTAGCTTAGCTTAGCATAAAGACTAAAAACAAGGAGGGATAGCTTGCCTTTATGTGACAACGAGACAAAAACAACATAGTCTATCTGTCAGAATAACTAAAGCCCAAAGAAAAAAATGTACTTATTTGCTCAAACTGTGCTAAATGATTAGAATTTTTGCAAATTGGACCTGCATTAAAAAAAATATATACATTTTCTTATACCTAAACTTTTGTAAGAGTAATAACAAAACCATGTTAATACACAAGCTTCTAAGGTGTAAGGCAGATTTTTTGGAAATTCAGGTAGGCTAACTGTTTCCCACATTGTCCAGTCTTATCGATAAGGCTTAGCTAACTAAAGAAAAAGCCGTTTGCAAATCTGTTCCCACAGATTACAAATGCATGCGCGTGGATATGCAATGTGGGTGCACAGTTTCCTAAACTGTGCCCACAGATTTGTAAACTGTGGGAATGGATTAACGAGGCTCTTTTGCCTTGCACGGCCCAATATATTACTAATGAAGGGACAAAAGTTAGCAGAAGAATTGCTCTCAGATTGGACATATTCAGCATACAAAAGGCAAATGACAAACTAAATCCCCAGGGCCTTGCCTACTGAAAGCACATTAGCACTTGTATCATGACCAGGATGGTTCACTTTTACGAACTTAATGCTGTTAATGCCTCAAAACAACATTCAAAATTTAAACTACCTCTTAAGAGTTCAAGCCCTGTGTTTGTTTGTTTGTGTATGTGTGTCTGTTTGTGGTGTGTGCGCATAGCTAGGTGTACTGGATGTAATATGTTCATTTAGCTGCAGCAGAAACAACAGGTGTTGTTGAATGATGCAGCACGCTTGCTCCGAGGTGCCGCTCTCTGTCTTCTTCACTGCTGTCTCCTGTTTCTCTCGCACTGTCTCACATGGTTTCACTTTCTGTCTCTCCCTCCCTCCCTCACCTCCCCTCGCCTCAGTCCGTGTTTCCCCCATCTCCCTCCCTTCTCTCTCTCCTGCTCTCCTCGTCTCCACTGCAGCAGGTAGTCTGGGCCTCTGCGCGAATAGCCCAGGGTTCTCCGCTGTCATTTTAACAGCTGTTCCACTCATCGATACGCCAAGAGAGGAGTGTGAATGTGTGTGTTTGTGCAGAGGTGATTATAAACTGACAGACTTTGGGTTTTCAATTATAGAATGTAAGTGCAAATTTGACAGCTCCTCCTAGAAAGACTATACCCATGTGAGTGTGTGCAGGCAAATGAGCATGTGTGTATTTGTGACTAGTTTTTTTTTTTTTTGTATGCTTGGCTGCGTTTTCTTCTGGCCCGTGAGTGGTTTACTCATGTTTGTCATGTGGACCGTGCATCCCTACAGCAGCTTGATGTTCACATCACACTGGTGCTCAGACTTCCTCTCTCTCTCTCTCTCTCTCTCTCTGTCTCTTTTCAACAGGCTCTGCTGAAGATGTGACTTTTGGATTACAGCATCAACCAGAACAAGACTTCTACAGTACATCACTGCCACATTTTTCAGGAAAACCGTTCTCTGCATCACACTGCCTGTTCTGGAATATGATTTGTTCATGGGGCTCGGCTAGCTCCATCCCCGGGGACCTTTTCCCCTCCCTTTTTGACCAATAGCAAGACCCTTAGTTATATTCATAAATACACATCCTGAGTTTTAGAATATCTTTGTAAAGATCACCTTAGCTGTTGTTTGGTAATCATTAGTTGATCATGGAACCACATTGGAGCCCGGCATCCTCCCTAGGATCTCCCTCTGTCTTCTTCCTGCTTATGGCTACTTCTTACACCTGGCTCCTTCCTGTCACCTCCCCTCAACGGCTCCCAATAGACCCCCAGGCCGCACCTGAGTATGCCCACTCCATCCGACTGGATGGGGACATCATCCTCGGTGGATTATTTCCTGTGCACTCAAGGGGGGATCGCGGCACACCCTGCGGGGAGCTGAAAAAGGAAAAGGGTATCCATCGTTTGGAGGCCATGATGTTCGCCATTGACCTGATCAACAAGGACCCCGATCTGCTGCCTAACATCACACTGGGGGCCCGAATCTTGGATACCTGCTCCAGGGACACATACGCACTTGAGCAGTCGCTGACGTTTGTGCAAGCCTTGATAGAGAGGGATGGATCCGATGTTCGCTGCGCTAATGGGGACCCTCCGATCTTCACAAAGCCCGATAAAATCGTAGGGGTGATTGGAGCTGCAGCTAGCTCTGTGTCAATTATGGTGGCCAACATCTTGCGCCTGTTTAAGGTAAGATTTAACTCATTCATCTTTCTTCCTTTCTTTGCCTTTTATGTTTGCGTGAAGAATTCTGTGAATTCAATTTGCACCTGTCCCCTTCCCCAACATTCCTGGCAAGATAAAGTGGAGTGATGACAACCAATTAAAATGCAGGCTGTCTTCCTCGAGTTTCCATCAGCGGCAGCAGTAGCACGTTTATTTTTACCAACTGAGATAGAAAGTTTTTTAGCCTGTGTGCATTAGCCTTAAGGAGCCTAAAGTGTGGATTTATCTCCCATGTATGTGTGTGTGGAGAGATGTGTGGAGATGTGTCAAGATGTTTCAAGTGGTGCTTGTAAAGAAAGCCTTTGTGTGTGTGTGTGTGTGTGTGTGTGTGTGTGTGTGTGTGTGTGTGTGTGTGTGTGTGTGTGTGTGTGTGTGTTTGTGTGTGTTTGTGCTTGGGAGCTTAGATCATTCCTGGCTTGTGGTCGAGCCAAATAAAAATGGCTGCCAAACACGGGTATCAATTACAGCTTGAATCTGTCAACAGCCACTTCATTCAGTGCGTGTGCGTGAATGTGTTTGTGTGGTACCATATTGGACATGTCTTTGTGCTGATGTGTTTTAAACATGTGCTGGTTTAATTGTGCTTCCTCAAGAGTGCTCATGTGAACGCATGTGGCTGTGTTCCTCTTCTTTGTGCTGCTCCTGCTTGTCCTTGCAGGCAGAAGCTTTCAAACCTGCAATGGAGAACACTCTCTAGGTGTGTGTTTGTATGAGCAGTTTATGAGTGTGTGTGTGTTTGCTTTGTCATCATTAGCTGAACAGGGCTGATGGATGGCCATATGATTATGAAATATGGGTCCCGTAATGACGGCCATGGCATTTCGCATCCACATCTATCCCATACACTTTGCACAGCAAGTGTGTGCGTTTGCTGCCACACGATTTCTGGTTCCTTTTTCCTTCGGAAATCCATACATTATTGTGTGTGTGTGTTTGAAAGTGCTTGTTAACAACTAGTCCGTGCGTTGAATTGGAGATTTGCACATAAAAAAACAACAACAACGAAACATGATTTATGTCAGGATCCGTCACAGCAACAGCACTCGAACAGAGCGCCTTTCTGACTGCACACTGCCTCCTTCTCATTTGCCTAATGCGATTAGGTGCATCCTGTGTGTGTGCGCGTGTACATGCGTGTGTATTGTATGTCAGTGTGGGAGTGAATCTTGTATGTCCACTGATGTATAACAGCAGTTTGGGTAAGTGTGCAACTGATTGTGTGTGTGGGAGTTTTAAAGATTAGTCAACGTACCTGTGTGTGTGTGTGTGT